>NC_138804.1:1805000-2445000 GCF_965178545.1 Coloeus monedula | reverse complement strand
CTCTGGATTTCCAGGCTCCAAGGTGTGGGAAGGGAAGGAGTAACAGCCATGGGTGTTTCAGGGCAGCTGAGTGGCAGCAGGGAGCGCTCACAGCCCCCTGGCTCTGATAAATGTTCCAAATCCGCTCCTTCCCATCCCAGCTCCTTGCTATTCCTTGAGTTTTAAAGCTGCATTTTCATTTCCTGATAGGCACTGTTGGCCTTGTGCATTTTTGGGGGGAGGAATGCACAGTTCAGTGCAGCTTCAACACCCAAAATACTCTTTATTTTCCATCCCTGATATGCAAGTACAGCTCCTAAACAGTTGGATTTGGAGACTCTGCAGGAAGATCCGTAAACCCTGGCAAAGTGCTTTCACTGAGAGGCAAAAACCACAGCCTATCTCACGAGAAGTTTAATATTAATTTATGTTAAATTATTTTGGGGATGCTTCATTAGCTGCCAGTGAGTTTTCAGCTCAAGATGCAGCAGAAGCTCCGTGCCGTGTGACTTCTGCTCAAAATACACCTGGATCTGGAGTTGCCTGGAGCCAGAATAATAATGAGGGTGCTCGTTGTTATTCCAGCCAAATTGGGACATTAGAGGGAGTCATGCAAATCCCGGCTGCCACGATTTTCCTCTGTAAAGGAAGTGTCATAAAAGAGATTTCCAATTTGGTGCAAGAAATTGGAAGCGGGGAGAAAAGACAGCGAGACTGATCAGAGATGATGGGGATAAAAACCAGAGGGTGTGGGAGCAGAGAGGAGTGTGGAGCAGAGAAATAATGTGGGAACACTAAGGAGGGATGAAGGAATGAAGTTTTGGAGCTAATAGTGATCCAGGGCAGGGAGCCCTTTGGAAATGGAATTGGAGGGAGCAGGAGATGATAACAGGAAATTGTGTCTGGGGTTTATTTGGAGTTGAAATGCACACGGAGAGAAGGATTAGCTCCGTGTCGGGACAAGGCAGGAATGGGAATGGGGTGGGGAGGGAAGGAAAGGGGACGGTGCAGCAAATTCCCTCTGTGTCCCTGTGCCAGGGGGCTGAGGGTGGGTCTTGCTCAGCCAGATGTGGTCCCTGGAATTCAGAAGTTCCTGGAGCACATGCAGAACAGGAGCTGCTTTGGATCCTCATTTATTTCCTGTATTTTATTTTTTCATTTCAGCTGGGATTGTCACAGAACCCTGGAATGGTTTGGGGTGGAAAGGACCTTAAAGATCATCCAGTTCATGGGCAGGGACATTTCCACTATCCCAGAGTGCTCCAAGCCCCGTCCAGCCTGGCCTTGGACACTTCCAGGGATCCAGGGGCAGCCCCAGCTTCTGTGGGAATTCCTTTCCAGCCCCTCCCCACCTTCACAGAGAACAATTCTTTTCTGATATTTAATCCAAGTCTGCCTTTCCTCATCCTAAAGCCCTTGATTTGAGGCTGGGGGAGCAGTCAGGATGGGTTTTTAGGAGACAATTCAGGTTGGGGTGCCACAATCTGGTGGGGGCTGCACCAGCTGGGCCTCATCCCCCTTCCCCACACCCAAATTCCATGTTCTTTCTCCCAGCCCCCTTCCCCACACCCAAATTCCATGTTCTTTCTCCCAGCCCCTTTTCTTCATCCAAATTCCATGTTCTTTCTCCCAGCCCCTTCCCCACACCCAAATCTTGTGTTCCTTCTCCCAGCCCCCTTCCCCACACCCAAATTCCATGTTCTTTCTCCCAGCCCCTTCCCCACACCCAAATCTTGTGTTCCTTCTCCCAGCCCCCTTCCCCACACCCAAATTCCATGTTCTTTCTCCCAGCCCTTTCCCCACACCCAAATCCTGTGTTCTCTCTTGCAGAGATCGACCAGGGCAGCTGCGGCGATCCCGGCATCCCGGCCTACGGCCGCAGAGAAGGCTCCACCTTCCGCCACGGGGACACTCTGCACTTCGAGTGCCAGCCCGCCTTCGAGCTGAAGGGCCACAAAAGCATAACCTGCCAAAAGAGCAGCCAGTGGTCTGCTCAGAAACCTGTGTGTGTTTGTAAGTCAGCCAGCAGCTCCCGAGCAGCGCCCTGTGTCCTGTGAGGGGGCCCCGTGGTGGTGGCACAGGTGGCACCCGCCCAGCGGCACCTTCAGCCAGCTCGGGGAGAGGTTTTGGCTCTCCCTGCTCTGCCCTGAGGGAAAATCCATCCTTGGTGGCCGTGGCACAGACAGGACACGGCCAAATCGATGATTGAAACCTGGATTTCTGTTTTTTCCCTCATGATCTGACACTCTCCAGGCTCCCTGCTGCTGCTGGGCCTCAGTTTTGCGTTTGCTGCCTGAGTTCTCAGCAGAGGTGGGATGCTCTGCTCTCCGTGGTGGCTCAGGGTCATCTTTTGGGGTGTAAATGGGAGTTACTGTGCAGTCCCTGTGGGGTTTTAGTGCTCTCGGTGTCCTTTGGAGATGTGCTGGGCAATTTGCTTTATTGCCCTGACAGGACCTTCCTGCAGGGACAACGCTGGGTTTGGACACTGCCCAAACTCCCAGCAGGAGCTCAGGTTTCCTCAGTTGGTGATAACCTCACTCTTCTTTTTATTTCCTCTCTTCTTTGTTGGCTGTGTTGAAATCTGGGCCTCGGAGCAGGGTCTGTGGTGCAGGGGAGTGAGACTGAGCCTAAAAAAACCAGGAGAGGAAAATCCAGTTGAGGGAGGGGGGAATGGAGAGGGAGAAAGCAGAAATGTCATTTTTAGAAGTGTTGATTCGCTGGGCAGGTGACAAACTGGGTTAGATTCCAGCAGAAACGTGATGTGGCAGGAGCTGATCCACGGAGAGGATGGAGCTGGGAAGGGAAAAACTGGATCCTGCAGAGTCTGGAGGAGCTGGGAGAGAATTGGGGATCATGGAGAAGGGGGGAAATAATTTGAAGTCAGTGCCTTTCTTTCCAAACACTGATTTAAGCTCTGAGAAATGCCTGGGGAAAGGAAGCAATTCCTCGGTGAGTCCTGCCTTTTCCAGCTGCCATCCCTCCCTTCCTGTTCGGTTTTTTCCTCTGGAAGCAAACCAGCTGGAGGTGCTGCTGAGGGAATGGGAATTTTTCCTGATTATCTGGGAAGTGTTAGGCTGGTTCTGTGCTGGTTTTTTCTTTGAATTTCCCAGAATTTTGGGTGGCTTTGAGCAACTTGGTGCTGTGGTTGAGGCTCGTGCTGAGAGTTTGGAGTGAGAGTAAAACTGTGGTGCCCAGGATGAAGAAACTGGGTCATAGTAGTAGAAAAAGGAGAGTTTTTGGTAAAATAGGATTGTTTTTTGTAGGTAGATTTTGATCAAATCAAGCCCCATCCATGCAAAGCACGGCAGGAATCTTTCAGTTAAAATCATTCCGGTGTGATCTGTTCTCTGTGGCTCTTGGGATATTTATGGATCAACAAGGCAGTGGGAAAAGTACCTCACAGCCCCCTCTAGACCTTCACTCCTGACTTCATTGTGAATGGGAACTGGAGCAGGAGAGGTCACAGGACAAAATGTGTCTGAAATCCGGGTGGGAAATGTTTGGAGCCCGTTAAATGTGAGGTGGGGAAAGGAGGGAGCCTGGTTTGGGTGCTGCTGGTTGGGATTGTGGGAACAGTCCTGTGCTTGGCCATGGGGGTGGGACAGCTGGAGATGGAGCAGGGGCTGGGGAACAGGAGTTTGGGAACAGGGGTTGTGGAGCTGGGGCTGGGGAGCAGGGATTGGGGAACAGATTTTGGGGGACAGGGATTGGGGAGCAGGAGTTTGGGAACAGGGGTTGGGGAGCTGGGATTTGGGAGCAGGGGTCTGGGAACAGGGGTTTGGGAACAGGGGCTGGGGAGCAGGGATTGGGGAACAGGGATTGGGGAACAGGGGTTGTGGGACAGGGATTGGGGAGCAGGAGTTTGGGAACAGGGGTTGTGGAGCTGGCATTTGGGGAGCAGGGATTTGGGGAGCAGGGATTTGGGAGCAGGGGTTTGGGAACAGGGGTTTGGGAGCAGGAGTTTGGGAGCTGGGATTTGGGGAGCTGGGATCTGGGAACAGGAGTTGGGGAACAGGGATTTGGGGGACAGGGATTGGGAGCAGGGGTTGGGGAGCTGGGATCTGGGAGCAGGAGTTGGGGAGCAGGCAGATTTCTTGGGAAGAGCTCATGCCCTGGGGTTTCCGTGGCAAAGCAGCACAAACCATCCCTGTAACCCCTCTGCTGATGCCAAGGGCCCCGAATTCCTGCCTGGCTCTGTGATCCCAGATCTTCCTCCTCCTCCTCCTCCTCTGTGTTGTCACCGTGTCCCTGAGCCGCCCAGGGGGACACTGGGGACTGTGCCAACCCTCTCAGGTGTGGGATTCCTGCTCCCCCACCTCAGCAGGGTGTCCCTGGCCTTTGGGGGTGCTCAGGGGGGTTCCCAGGTCCCTCTGGGAATCTGCAGCTCTGAGGGTGGAGGGGCAGCCCCGGGCTGTGGGTGTGCTGAGCTGGGGGTTGTTCTGTGTGATTTGGGGGCGTTTTGGGTGTCTGAGGGTTTGTTCCTCTTAAATGTGGGTGTCTGGGTGTTTGATTCTGTAAAATGTGGGTGTCTGGGTGTCTGTTCCTGTGGGCTTTGCTTGTCTGGGTGTTTGTTCCTATTCAATTTGGGTGTCTGAATGTTTGTTTCTGTTCAATTTGGGTGTTTGGGTGTCTGTTCCTGTGGGATTTGAGTGTCTGAATGTTTGTTTCTGTATAATTCAGGTGTCTGGGTGTCTGTCCCTGTCCCCTGTGCCTGTCTGGGTGTTTATTCCTGCACAGCTTGGGTGTCTGGGTGTTTGTTCCTGTGCAATTTGAGTGTCTGGGTGTCTGTTCCTGTTCAGTTTGGATGTTGGAGTGTCTGTTCCCATACCCTGTGTGTGGGGGTGTTTATTTCTGTTCAGTGTGGGTGCCTGGGTGGCTGTTCCTGGCAGTGTCTGGCAGTGGGTGATGGCTGAACTTCTTCTCCCTGCTCTCCACCATCCTGCACCGCTCGAATCAGCTCCGTAGTCCTGTTGTTGTCGTTAAAAATGGCATTTCCAGGGTTCAGGAATGTGGTGTCTGTCACAGGCCAGGGCAGCTCCGCACCCAGGACACCCCAGAACTCGATTTTATCCAGAGTTTGTTCCTTTTTCTCAGCAAAATGGGCTCAGGAGGGGCCATTGGAGAAATATCCCTGAAGGAAAAACCCTTGTGCTCCCTCACAGGAATGTTGTGCTCTGATGCTGGGGACTCTGAGGGGTGGAGTATTCCAGCTGAAGCTCCCTGTGGCTCAGGAGATGATTCAGGTTATAAATGGAGAACCAGCCCCATACTTCCAGCTCTGGAGCTGCTCTCACTGTGCTGACACCGAGGATGGAGGATGTGGTGGGGGAGAGGGACATTCCAGGGCTGCCAAACCTCCCAATCCGGGCTGGGAATTGCTGTTCAAACATCCTCGTGTGGAGTAGGGAAAAAACCCCTCATTATCTGATTTTGTTTGCAGTGGAAGGCCCCCAAAATTTGCTTCACGAGGTTTATTTGACAGAAAGAGCAGGGCCCTGCTGCTCCTGGGGGGGTTCTGCAGTGAGAGAGTCTTACAAGGATCTCTGTTCTTGCCTTCCCTGCTCCTCCTGCCTTTCCCTGTGCTTCCCAAGTTTTCATCCTGCAGTTTTCTCTCAGTGCTTGACTCGGGCAGTGCCGTCCTTTGTCCTTTTCCGTGGGGATGACTGTGGCAGTGGGAGTGACAATAAATGCCATTTGTCACCGCCTCGGGCAGCAAGGGCAGCGTTGCTGCCTTGGTTTGGCTGCCCTCTGCCAGTTCTGGGAGAATCATTCCAGGCAACGCCGGAATTTCTGGTGCAGGTTCAGTTTGTTGGGATCAGACTTGGAAAATCCAGGTTTTCTGGACCCGTCTCGTGTTTGACAGGGAATTCAATGGTGGGGGAATAAAAAGAAGGGGATTTGTGCATCCGAAAAACCTTGGGCAGGGGAGGTTCTGCACTGACCCCGGCGGGGCTGGGTTGGTTGGCGTCACTCGGCAGAGATTTGGGATTCATGGGGTCATTCCTGGGAATGTATGAATGGATTGGGAACAAACATGTTCATTTCTGGGAATGTTTGGGTTTGGGATAAACCTGTTCATTCCTGGCAATGTTTGATTGGATTTGGGATAAATCTGTTCGTTCCTGGGAATATTTGATTGGATTGGGAACAAATGTGGTCATTCCTGGGTCTGTTTGAATGGATTGGGGGTAAATGTGTTCATTCCTGGGAATGTGTGAATGGACTGGGAACAAATACGTTCGTTTCTGGGAATGTTTGGGTTTGGGATACACTGGGAATGTTTGAATGAATTTGGGATAAATCTGTTCATTCCTGGGAATATTTGAATGAATTGGGGAAAAAACGTGGTCATTCCTGGGAATGTGTGAGTGGATTTGGGACAAATTTGTTTGTTCCTGGGTCTGTTTAACTGGGCTGGGGATAAATGTGTTCATTCCTGGGAATGTTTGAATGGATTTGAGACAAACGTGTTCATGGATTGGGGATAAACGTGTTCATTGCTGGGAATGTTTTAAAGGATTTGGGATAAACATGTTCACTGCCGGGAATGTTTGAATGGATTGGGATAAATGTGTTCATTCCTGGGAATGTTTGAATGGGTTTGGGAACAAACCTGTTCATTCCTGGGAATGTTTAAATGGACTGGGGATAAATCTGTTCGCTCCCAGGGATGTTTGGACGGGTTGGATGAACGTTTTCAGTCCTGGCTCTGTTTGAATGGATTGGGATAAGAGTGAGCGTGGTCATTCCTGGGAATGTTGCACTGGAGGGGCCACACTCGCAGCCGTGCTCTCTCAGGATAGTTCTGGCCTCCTCCAGACTCCTGAGTTGATCCTCACTCCAGGGATTCTGGTCCTGCTGTAGGATCTCAGCCCTTCCCAGTGCTTTTCCCGTTGTTGTGCTGTTGCACCTCTGTATTCTCACCCTGCTCATGCACAGCATTCCCCTGGGCAGAGCAGAGGGCGTTTCCCAGAGCGTTTCCTGTTGGAATTCTGTTCCATGGGCTCTTTCCTTCCTTCCCTGGCTTTGGAGCAGATTTGCTCTTTTCCTCTCTCATTCTCTGAAAATCTCCACCCCAGCCCGTTTCTCCTCACTGTTCCTTCCCAGCCTCTTCCAATCTTATTTTCATTAAAAAATCTAATTTCTCCTTAGTGATAATTGCTCCTTTTTAAAAAAATTTTTCATGCTGTTAATCCCATATTAGACCTGCTGAACAGCCCGAGCTCCTCCTTGGAAGGACTGCAAACCTTCTGTGTGCTCCAATCCATGGGAAGCCTGGGAATGCAGAGTTCAGGGGATGTTTTTCCCAGCCATACAGTGAATAAAACAGCTCCATTTATACCACTGACAAGCTTTTCATTTGGCTCTAAATGATGAATATCAATTTGCTCATTATTTTCCCCTCTTTCCTCTTCTTTTTCCCCCTCTTCCTTTCAGACTCTTCCTTTTAATTCCTCTTTGTGCCGTGCTGAAGGAACAGTTTAGATTCACTTCCAGAATGTTTCTCCCTCCTGCTGGAAATGTTTTCCTTCTCCAGCTGGCTCTGGACTGTGGATGCCACTGCTTCCACTGGATTTGGGGAGAAGTTGAGGGATTCTATGAGTTTTTATTCCCAGACTGTTTTGTCGGGTGGGGTTTTTTTATTTTTGATGATGTTTTTATGAAGCTCCCTGGTCCCATTTTCCTGCTGTCATGGCAGACACACACTCCAGTTATTCCTGCCTAAAAAACCACCACAGGGAAGTGGTGGCTGCCCCAAAGTGTCCCCCCTGCCCCTAGTGGAGCACCCATCACATCCCAGCACCAGCAGCTGGATCCCTTCCAGGCTGGGATGGGCCCTGCAGCTGTTGGGATTCGTTGAGGTCCCATCCCCACCTTCTCCCTGCCCTTGATCCGAGGGGTTTGGAGCAGCAAATCCCTGGGGAATGCTCCTCATGGCCCCGAGCAGAGATGCAGCCTGTCCTGGCAGGGAGGGAAGCAAATGAGCTGCAGCAGGATTACCCCGATGCTGCATCCTGAGGGATTTGTAGCTCTTGTTCACAGCCTGGTTCCTCGCTGGCAGCCGTGCCAGGCCCTTCCCTGCCTCGCTTCCAGCAGGGCCCTTCGGCCCCCAGCCCCCGTCCTGCAGCTCTGCCCCAGCAGAGGGTGAGCCTGCAGTGTTTGCTCAGTGCTGGGCCGGGCAGGAATCACTCCAGCAGCTTCCCAGTGCCAGGGAATTGCCTTGGAATTGTCCCCCATGAGCTCCTCAGCCTGGGGTTTTTTGGATGGTTTTTTTTTTTTGGTGTAACCTACATGAAAATTTTCCATTTCCTTCCCATGACTGTTCGAGGGCTCTTCCCTGGGAGATGTCCCAAATCAGCTGCACATCTTTCCAACCTGTCACTCCAGCTGGGAACTTCCCATGGTGTCCATATCCAAGGAAATCTGGCGTCCACCTGCGTCCAACCAGAGCCCATTTGCTCCTCGGTGTCACTTTGCCAGTGAGTTCTTACTCACCGTTGTAAAGCCAGGAGAAAAATCCTCCCCCTGAGAGCTGCTGCTCCAGGACTTCTCGGGGTTTATCAGGAATTTTGGGGTGCAGTGGCCAGGCCAGAGTGTGGGGTTTGGGGTGTGACCCCACAGATGTGACCAGCTCTGTTGTCCTCATCGGGACAGCTCCTCCTGGCTGTGCCCACTCCGGGGTGCTCCCAGCTGCAATCCCAGGAAGATGCAGCTCCCTGCAGTTGTCTCCATGCTGTCATTTCCTGACTGGACCCGTGGATCTGCTCCCCTGAGGGGGTTTTGCTCCAGATGGGCTGTCCTGTCCCTGTTTCCCTGTTTCCCTGTTTCCCTGTTTCCCTGTTTCCCTGTTTCCCTGTTTCCCTGTTTCCCTGTTTCCCTGTTCCTAACAGGGATTGCTCAGCAGGGCGGGTTCCGTGGGTTCCTCCTCTTCACACACGTCTGAAATTACTCTGGCTTTATCCAGGGGGTTTTGTCTGTCCCCTCCCTGTGTCCCAAAATGGGAATGTGGGGTGTGGTGTTGCCATCATCCATCTGGGCTGTGGAGAACTTCCTGTGTTATTCCTGCCTTATTTAACCTTTCCCTCGTGGGGTGGGGGTCTGAGGAAGCTGCAGTGGGACGTTCCCACTTCCAGGGTGGAGTTTGATGCAGTAGAGTTTGGGTTTTGGGGTCTTTCTGCTGCTCCCCACGAGCAGAGCTTGAGGAGTGACCCAACCTGGCCACGCTCAGGGGAGCAGCTGCCCTCACCCCACACGTTTTGGGGTGCCCAAGGGGGTCAGGACTTGCTCCTCGTGCACTTGTGGGGTTGGGAATGTGTGGGGACATTCCCATCCCAGCCTGCAGAGCCGGATTCAGCACTTGGCAGAGGAGGGAGGAGCTGCCAAACCCCGCAGAGGTGCAGAGGAGCACCACGAGGTTTTTTTGGACCAAAAAAAGCAGCCATAAACTTCCAACTTCTTGTGACCACTGCAAAAATTCCCGAGGGAGACTGCTGGGAGAGGAATTCTGTTGGCATCGGTGGGAGCACGGGAGAGGATCTCGGTGCAGAGCCTTGGAGCATGGCCCAGGAGCAGATGGCTGCAGGATCCCCGGCAGGAGCCAGCCCAGCCCTGTCCCAGTGTGGATCAGCAGCTCCCAAAAATTTTTAAAAAGCTCCAGCTTGTTCCCAGACCCAATCCCTGCTCCTGCCGGAGTGGGTGGCAGTGAAACCTGCCCTTCCCTGCGCGTCTGTTTTAAATTCAGTGATGTTTTCCTCAAGATTTGCTTCCCAAAACCTGCCTGGATTTCATTCTTCTCCTCATACCTGCAGTGCCACCCCCGGACTGAGCTGAGTTTTGTTGCTCTGAAACAACAAAACCCTCCCAGTTAATTTTGCTCCAAACTACTTCCCTTGCCTCCCACTTGCCCTGTGGTGCCGGAGAGTTTTCAGGAGGAAGAGGCACCATGAGATGCAGATTTTTTCTTTTTTCCCCCCTTGGAACAGCAGATCCAGAAAGAGGAGAACACAAAATGTGAAGCACTTTGCTGCCCAGCTGGAGCAGGGCCCTGAGCTTCCAGCACTGGCAGCTCTTCCCAGGAATGCTGGGCATTAACCAGGCTCCTGCTGAGCTCCTGCGTTTCCAGTCCATCACCAAGTTCTGCCTGGAGGAGGGATCTTGGGAGAAAAGCAAATGCAAGGCAGAAAATGCACTCCTGTCTCCCAGCTCTCTCCCAAGAGGTCACAGTCTGTGGGAGCAGGATCTAAAAACTGAGAGAAAAATCAGGATTTTTTGATCATTTCCATGGAAACTGCAATTATTCCAGTGATTCCCTGCTTGGTTTTTAGCTCGTGACCCCGGTGCCTTTCCTGCTCCCACAGTGTGACCTCTCCAGGATCAGCCCTGGATTCTCCTGCAGGATGAGCAGGGATGGAATGTCTGGAGCCAGGTACAGGAGAAGAGAGATGGTGGGTGAGGAGGTGAGATGGTCTTGGGAAGGCAGAATAAAAGAGGAAAAACAAGAGGAGAGGAGAGGAGAGGAGAGGAGAGGAGAGGAGAGGAGAGGAGAGGAGAGGAGAGGGAAGAGGAAGAGGAAGAGAAAAGAGAAGAGAAGAGAAGAGAAGAGAAGAGAAAAGAGAAGAGAAGAGAAAAGAGAAGAGAAGAGAAGAGAAGAGAAGAGAAGAGAAGAGAAGAGAAGAGAAGAGAAGAGAAGAGAAGAGAAGAGAAGAGAAGAGAAGAGAAGAGAAGAGAAGAGAAGAGAAGAGAAGAGAAGAGGAGAGGAGAGGAGAGGGAAGAGGAAGAGAAAAGAGAAGAGAAGAGAAGAGAAGAGAAGAGAAGAGAAGAGAAAAGAGAAGAGAAGAGAAGAGAAGAGAAGAGAAGAGAAGAGAAGAGAAGAGAAGAGAAGAGAAGAGAAGAGAAGAGAAGAGAAGAGAAGAGAAGAGAAAGAGAAGAAGACTGCAGGAACTGCTCCTGCTGAAGGTGCTGCTGGAGAACCCCTGGCTGATCCGTGCTCACATCCATGTCCCACTCCTGAGGGAAGAACCAAGGAGCTGCTCCTCCGCTGTTCCAGTGCTCTCAATCAAGGCAGGATCCTGCTGTGATGAATAAATCCCTGTGCTGCTTCATTACTGACGTGCTTTGTGTCTGCTGGGATTGATTCTGTGTTTAATAAAGGGATTTTCCTCATTGCCTTTGCAGTACTCGATCAGCAGTAATGATTATTGACACAGGTAACGATTATTGGCAAACACAGCCATTATTGACAAGGATCAGCCTTGCAAACGGGCCCCTGTGCTGTGCACGTCACGAAATGGCCTCTCCTGGCATTTAAGAACGAAGATAATAAATATTAATTGCAGCCAGGGATGCTCCCAGCCTGCTGATGCTGATGGACGGGCTGCAGGCAGCAGGGCTGGCCTCTGTCATGTTGGGAGTGACTCCTGCTCCTCAGGGCTCTTTGGGATGCTCCAGCAGCACCAGACAGGTGGAGCTGGGCTGCCTCCCACCTTTCCTGCTGCCATCATCTTCCTCCTGACAGCCTGTCCCTGGCTGTGACACGTCGTTAAACAGCTCCTGATTTATCCCAGTGTCCAGCTCCAGGGAGGCTGACGTGGATCCAGAGCCAGAGCTGAAATCTCCTCTCAGAGTGAAGAAAAAGCTCCTTCCATGGTGAAGAAAAAGCTCCTCTGCTTCAAAAGAAGAAAATCATCTCACAGGCCCCACGGTCTTGTTCATAAACCTTGTGGCTTCCTGGGCTGGATGTTCCCCTCTGGAATGTGATTCCAGCTCTCCTCTCCAACAAGGAGAGCTTTTTCCTGGCCACACCTTGGGCAGTGGCCTTGGTCCTCCGGCTCCAACTTGCCTTTCTCCTCACTGATCCTACAGAAAATCAGAATCCTCATTTACTTCCCTGCAGTGGAGACTCTTGGAGAGGTTTTTTTTATCAGCTCCTCTTTAATCTGTCACTTTGTTTTATCTGGTAAAGGTTAATTTTATATTCTTCCCTCGCTCTGCTCCTCTCCCCTTTGTCAGCAAGTCCTTTGTTGTTTTATTTTCTGAACTGGAGACTGCACCTCTCTCTTGCTGGGCTGCTGGAGGTCCTGGCTGAATGCTAATTTCCCCCCTTGGATTTAAAAATTTATAGGAGACACCTCATCCCTGCTGCTGAGACATTTCCCTGGGTGTGAATGCATTTATTTCTAATTTTTCCCAGGCAGATTACACCGTGCTTATGCTGACAGAATTATTTGACAGCATCCCCTGGTGTTGCAGCTTCTGGTAGAGAGAGAGCCCAAAAATCCCGAGCATGTTTTGCAGTTTGTTTGCTCTTTAATCTGCTCTCGCCGTGGCTGAGAGCAGGGAATGGATTGTGCAGCTCCGTGGCCTTGAGAACGTCACGGGAACGTCCGAATTCTTTGATCCAAACCCATTAAGTGGTGAGGGGAGACAGAGGGAAAATAACAGAGGGAGGCAGAGCAGTGATCCAGATAATTGTCCCAATGCCAACCCCAAGCCAGGCTCATCCTCTGTGCCAGGAATTAGGGAGATGGATGTTCCCAATAATGGCTTTTACCAAGGGTGGTGATGGAGAAAAAGGATGAGCAAAGCAGCCATACATAAAATATCCCGAACTTTGGGCAGGTAGCACTTCAAAGGCAGCCTTGCCTTCCCAAATTAATGGGCCTTGGCAGCTGCAGCCCGGGATGGATGGAGCCCCTGGAGAGCTGGAGGGTTTTTCATGCACACTCTTCCCCTCAGCTTCGTTTTAAGCCTGGTTTTAATTATTTCCGTGGGAATGGCAGCCTGGTTGGGTGCCTGGTTTTGGGAATGTGCTGGCCCAGCAGAAGTTGGTGATTTATTTGTGCTGGGAAGAGGAGCTTCCCCTCTGCCAGGGCTCCTCTGGTTTATCCCAACCCCCGGCGCTTGGGAAGGTTCTTGGGCTGTTCCAGGGAGCATCCTGCATTTCCCAGTGCTCAGCCAGGTGTAAACGACTTCCCAAGGGCACAAACAAAGGCAGATTAACTCACATCTCCTTCTCCAAGGACTCCATTTGTTGCTGTATCCCGCAGATATTCCCTGTGGGACGGGCATGGAAGGAGTTTGGGGAATGCAGTGGGTGAATCTGGAGAGGAAAATGAACTCGGTAGATGGAAAGGGCAGCTTGGAAGGGCAGATCTTATTTTTAAGCAAGCCCCGAGGAGTCTGCAGCTCCCTGGGAACGGATGTGTCACCTGTGGGTGACAGAGCTGAGCCGTGGACAGCAGCAGGGGAGGCTGGAGCAGTGCCCAGAGTGACTGAGCTGGTTCCTTGCTCCAGGTGCTGTGGGATGTGCTGGGCCACGGCCACAGCAAAAATTGTTGAGGCAAAACCTGACTTGTTTCACACTGGTTTTATTTGCACCAGCTCAAGTCACCCACTGGATTCTTGGGAGGCTTTCCTGAGGGATGCATGGGAGAATTCACCTGGAAAATGCCAAATCCCACCAGAGACACATTTTCCTCCTGCTGTTCAAGAAACCTGGAAGGGGCTGGAAAGTGGGAAAACCACCCAAAGTCCTGAAGGATGGGTGTTTTTCTTATTCCAATAATAAAGGATTCTGGTTTAGTGGTGACCACAAGATTCTGGTTTAGTGGTGACCACAAGATTCTGGTTTAGTGGTGACCAAAAGATTCTGATTTAGTGGTGACCACAAGATTCTGGTTTAATGGTGACCACAAGATTCTGGTTTAGTGGTGACCAAAAGCTTCCCTGCTGCTCCTGTCAGGGAGGCAATTAAAGAACAGGGAATGGAAGATCCGGGGTGGTGTTTTCCCATCATGGTTTTGGATCCACGGGCAGTGTCTGGTATTTAAATGATGACAGAAGTTTGACAGTGGGCTCTGGCAGCCTGGGAGTCGCTTCTTCCCCCTGCCAATAAACCACTGAGCCCTCGCAGGAACGTGTGGGAGCGTCGCAGCTCGGGGTGGGGATGAGGGCAGGGCTGGCTGTGGGATGTGCTGTGGGATGTGCTGTGGGACTGACAGCCCTTTCCCCCTTGCAGTTTCCTGCTTCTTCAACTTCACCAGCCCGTCGGGGATCGTGCTGTCCCCGAACTACCCCGAGGAGTACGGGAGCAGCCTGCACTGCGTGTGGCTCATCATCGCCAACCCCGAGAGCAGGATCCACCTGGCCTTCAATGACTTCGATGTGGAGCCCCAGTTCGACTTCTTGGCCGTCAAGGACGGCGGCACCGCCGAGTCCCCGGTGCTGGGCACCTTCTCAGGCAGCCAGATCCCCTCCTCGCTGACCAGCAGTGGCCACGTGGCCAGGCTGGAGTTCCAGACTGACCACTCCATGGAGAAGAGAGGTTTCAACATCACCTTCACCAGTGAGTGCTCCACCCTTCCTTCTGCCTGGGCTTTAAACTCCAGATCCGTGCTTGAGACTGCAGGGATGGGTCTCGCCAAAGCTCTTGGAATGCCGGGGTGAACATGAAAATTGGGGATTAATTCAGGTTTGGAGTTGGGTGAGGGAGCATTGGTGGCAAGTTTAGAGCTGGTGGCACAGATTCTTTGTGGTTATGGAAGTGTTGTCCACAGAAAAACCCAGTTTGGTCCTGGATTATCTGTCCATGGCAGCCAGGATTTGGGTTCTTCCATCACGAGAGGGATTTTGGAAAAGAGCATAGTGATGGGATGAGGGGAATGACCTTAAGCTGATAAAGTTGGATATTGGGATGGAATTGTTCCCTGTGAAGGTGGAGAGGCCCTGGAATGGATTTCCCAGAGCAGCTGTGGCTGCCCCTGGATCCCTGGCAGTGTCCAAGGCCAGGCTGGACGGGGCTGGGAGCAGCCTGGGACAGTGGGAGTGTCCCTGCCCTGACGGGGTGGGATAGGATGGGATTTAATGTCCCTCCCAACCCAAACCATTCCATGATTTTATGATTTTTGGGCTTTCTGCTCTCCACCTCAGAGCCTCCTTTCTGCTCAGGCTGAGGTGATGCCCTGGGGGCAGCTCAGGAGGAGTTGTTGGATCTGGGATGGTTCCTGTGTCCCTCAGTCAGTGCCACCCTTGTTTGCTGACAGCCAGAGATGCAAAACTTGGTGGAAAAAGGCAAAAGTTGCCCTGCCTTGTGTTAGAAAGCCTTGAAATTTCCAGAGATGGATTTGGCTCCACCTAAATCCACTCCTCAGATCCCCAGAGAATGCCTCAGTAATTTCACCCTCATACTGTGCTGTAATTTTCCAAAGAGCTTTATTAAACCCCTTCAGCAGAACCAAGCAGTGGCTTTGTTAGGCCAGCCTTTGGTGGCACTGATGAATTAATGGCCTTGCCAGCCCTGACTGCAGAGCCTTTATTTAAAGAGAAAAAAAGATACAAAATGAGAGGCCCTAAGGAAGCCTTTGGCAAACTGCAGCCAGGCTGAGGGGCTTTGGGTGAGGGGGTGCCACAAACCCAGGGGTGAGGGTGACACCTCAGGAGCGCTGCTGGTGCCTCTCCCGTATTCCTGCAGGGAGCTGGGGCTGGCCCTTGCGTGGGGATGTTTTTCAGGCAGGTTTTTCAGTGCTGGGAATGACTCAGGAATGAGTGAATTGGTTCTGACTTTCCCAGACACCTCGAGGCCCTTCCCTTGGGGTCGGGGAAGGGAGAGGAGGAGGCAGTGCTGCTGCCAGGGACAGGTACCAGGGCACAGCCCCAGCCTCCTTTCCCCTCCAGCCCTGTGGATCATGGGATGTTGTGAGGGCAGAGATGCTCTGGGAGCAATCCAGAGCTCCCAGGCTCTGCTCAGGTGCATTAAAGACACTGAAACCTCCGGTGTGGGATTAATCTGGAGCCTTTAATCCTTAACAGGCTGCTCCTCTCCAAGGCCCTTCCCATCGTGAGGAGATGTAGGGCATAATTATGCACTTAATGAGGAATTAACACCTCATTTCCAAATGTTTGGCTGGTGTAGCTTTAACTGCTGGAGAGGGCTTTAACTAGAGCTGGGTGTCTCTGCAATCCCACAAGGATTTGGTGGCACCTGCAGAGGTGGTTCCTGTGTGTCCCTTGGTTTATCCCAGCAGGGCTGTGCATGGAGCTGAAAGGGAGTAGGTTTAGGTGGGATTTTAGGAAGGAATTGTTCCCTCTGAGGGGGGGGAGGGGCTGGGATGGAATTCCCAGAGCAGCTGTGGCTTCCCCTGGATCCCTGGCAGTGCCCAAGGCCAGGCTGGAGCAGCCTGGGACAGTGGGAGGTGTCCCTGCCATGGCAGGGGTGGCACTGGGTGATCTTTAAGGTCCCTTCCATCCCAGGCCAGTGTGGGGCTCTGTGATGTGGCAGCCAGAGAACGAGCTGAGGGGACTTTTTAACCTTGGTGCCCTCAATCTTCCCATTTTTCCTGTCAGTGGTTCCCTTATGTTCCCTCCAGGCCGAAATTTCTAGGGTTTTTAAAAAAATCTCTCCCTATGTGGAATATTTTTATATATGAATGTGTTTCTATATGTGGAAGGTTGCTGAGAAAGTAACTCAGTTTTCCAGGACCTTTCCTGGTGCTGTTCCTGCTGTCTCCAACAGCTTTAACCTCCCCCTTCCTCTCCTGTTGCGCCTGAGGCAGAGACTGGGAAGGGGAAAATCTCGGTTTGGGGTGCAACACCCTCATTTTGGGGGTGGGATGGGGCAAACAAGATCCTGATTGTCCTCTTTCCCTTTTCTCTTTTCCTCTTCTCTTTTGTCTTTTCCTCTTCTCTTTTCCTCTTCTCTTTTGTCTTTTCCTCTTCTCCTCCTCCTCTCCCAGCATTCCGGCACAACGAGTGCCCGGATCCCGGCGTGCCGGTGAACGGGAAGCGCTTTGGGGACAGCCTCCAGCTGGGCAGCTCCGTGTCCTTCCTGTGTGACGAGGGCTTCATCCGCACCCACGGCGCCGAGACGGTCACCTGCGTGCTGCAGGAGGGCAACGTGGTGTGGAACAACGCCGTGCTGCGCTGTGAAGGTGCTCCCGATCCTCCTGCCGGCTGGGCGGGGAATCCTGGGCTGCTTCGGGGTGGGAGGGACATTAAAGATCCCATTCCAGCCCCTCCCATGGGCAGGGATCCTCCCACTGTGCCAGGCTGCTCCCAGCCCCAGTGTCCGGCCTGGCCTTGGGCACTGCCAGGGATTCAGGGGCAGCCACAGCTGCTCTGGGCACCCTGTGCCAGGGCCTGCCCACCCTCACAGCCAGGAATTCCTTCCCAATATCCCCAAATCTCCCCTTTCCCAGTTCACAGCCATTCCCTGGGTCCTGTCCCTCCAGCCCTTGTCCCCAGTCTCTCTCCAGCTCTCCTGGAGCCCCTTTAGGCCCTGGAAGGGGCTCTGAGCTCTCCCTGTAGCTTCTCTTCTCCAGGCGAACATTCCCAGCCTGGTGGGAGAGGGATCCTTCCCTTCTCCAGGTGAACATTCCCAGCCTGGTGGGAGAGAGATCCTTCCCTTCTCCAGGTGAACATTCCCAGCCTGGTGGGAGAGAGATCCTTCCCTTCTCCAGGTGAACATTCCCAGCCTGGTGGGAGAGAGATCCTTCCCTTCTCCAGGTGAACATTCCCAGCTTGCAGGGAGAGAGATCCTTCCCTTCTCCAGGTGAACATTCCCAGCTTGCAGGGAGAGAGATCCTTCCCTTCTCCAGGTGAACATTCCCATTTTGCAGGGAGAGAGAACCCCTGGGGAATTTTGCAGCCTTTTGGGATCTGGGACCGTGTTTCTGGCTCACTCTCACATTCCAGTGTCCAGCCAGCACCTTCCAGGATTTTCCATGGCTCTGGAAGGCGCTGTCTGCACAGAGGAGTTTGCTGGGGAGGAAGGTTCAGTGCAAACGTTCCTGAGCTCCATTTATTTTCCAGTTTTTTGGTGTGGAATGAGCGCTGGGCAGAGTTTTTATTGTATTTATTTGATGATTTTAGGATCAGTTCTCATTCCAACAGGTGTTTTTCTAATAACAGTAATAATGAAAGGTTCTGGTTTGGTGATGACTCAAAGCTTCCCTGCTGCTCCTGTCAGGGAGGGAATGAAACAACAGGGAGTGGAAGATCCAGGGTGATGTTTTCCCTTCCTGCTTTTTGATCCGTGTGAAATAGCTGATATTTATATGATGACAGAAGTTCTGTCAATGGGCCCTGGCAGCTGAGAAGCAGAAATTCTGCATTCCCATCCCCTGCCCACAACAGCCAGCCCTGCCATGGGGGGAGCTGGGCTGAATTAAAGCCTTTAATTCAGATTTCAAAGCTTTTTTAGGACTTTCAAGCCTCTCCTCTGGAAAAGAGAAGTGAGGAAGGAGCTCATTAGGACTGGAAATCTTCCTGTGCCCTGTGTTCTTAGGGAAGTGATGCCCTGCTCTGGTGTTTGCAGCAATTTGAATAACAAGTACTGAGCTCTGGAGAAACAGCCCTGGAATATTGAGAAAGGATTCCAGTAATTGGTCTTGCATGGCTGGAGCAGCAGGAATTGCACCATCCTGGCCGTTGTCTTTGGGATTGGAGGAAGGAATCAATTGTCCTCGACAGCTTTTATAGAATAAAAAGCTGGACTTCTCCTATTCTTACATAATTTTGCTCCTGACAAAACGTGGGTTTCATTCAGGGCTCCCGTTCCTTTCAAACACGAGCCTTTAAATTTACATATTTTCAACAATGGAAGGGAAACATGCATTCAAGAATCCACTTTTAATCAACTCCTACATTTGATAACCTTCTGCCTTCTCCTCCTGATCACTCTGGCGATTTCTTTGACTCACCCTTCAGTCTGGACATTTTAATTGCCCTTTTTAAACAAGGAGAAAAGCCCAGAGATCTAAAGTCCTGCTCAGCACTTGAAAAAATTAATGGGAATGAAGGAGACGGGGGAAAAAAGGCTGGAAATCCTGACAGGAGATGATGCAGCTTTGGGGCAGAAAGGGAAAATAATTGGTTTGGAGCCAGCTGAGACCAAATGACTTTGATCTGCCACCCTTCAGAGCAGCAGGGGAGCTTTGGGGTTGGGGCTGACGCATTTTAGGGCACCTCCAGGGTGGCATTGGGGCATGGTGACATTGGGGCTGGCGCTGGGTTGCTCCTTGGAGAACAAAACCTGGCAGTTCCTGAGGGCTGTGGGGGTTTCTGTGCCTCTGGGCCCTCAGATGCAGAAAATGCAATAAAGCACCTGCAGCTGCTGCTGGTGGCACCAGGGACCACGGCGTGGAATGAATGCCCTGCTCTGGTGCCGTCCCTGGTGGCAGCAAAGCCATGACTCAATTAGCGGGGCTGGGAGAGGTTTTCTGGCACCTGAAATGCCCAGCGACCTTGCAGTTTCCTCTGCTTTTCCATGCAGTCAGGATGATTACCCCATCCCCTCCGAGGCAGGGCCCGAGGCCAGCCCTGCCAGCTCCCACGGGGGCAGTGTCTGCATTTGCAGCTGAAAAGGCAATTTCCAAGCAGTCAGTGTTGGTTTTTCATCTGGCTCTGGTGGTTTTTAACTCGTGGCAGGACTGAAATGCACGGGAGGCGTTTCATGGGTGGGGACATCTCACTGTGCTGCAGCTCAATTTCACCCCAATTTCAAGGGACATGTGGCACTCAAGGACATGGGTTAGTGATGGCCTCAGCTGCATTGGGCTGGATGAGCCTGAAGGTCTTTTCCAGCCTGGATCATTGTGTGATTTGTGTCCTTTTTGTGTCCCCAGCGCCCTGTGGGGGCCACCTGACGTCGCCCAGCGGAACCATCCTGTCCCCGGGCTGGCCTGGCTTCTACAAGGACTCGCTGAGCTGTGCCTGGGTCATCGAGGCCCAGCCAGGCTACCCCATCAAGATCACCTTTGACAGGTGCTCACCTTTGACAGCCCCACATCCCCTGGGTTTGGCTGTCACCTTTTCCTCACCCTGGAAATGGAACTCGAGGTCGTTTTAGTGAGGAGGTCACAGGAGAGCAGATCTCCCTTTGGAGGCCTCCAGGGGCACTTCTGGAGAAGCTCCACCAAAGCCCACCCACACGGGGGTGCATACGGTTTTATAAATTAGCATAAATTAGCATAATTGACACAAAAACACCGATTAGGAGCACAAGTGGTGCTGCAATGTTTTTTTTCTCGGGTCAAGCCCCTTCCAAGTCTTTTCTTCCTCGGATGGGGTTGTACTTTGTTGATGAAAATGTGTTCAAAGAGCTGTTTTTCTTTGGTAGCCAGGAGAACTAAGATGGGCTGCAGACCTTCGGGACATGTTTTGGTTTTTTGCTTAGGGAAAGGGAGTGGAAAAGAACAGGGAAAACTGGAATGGGTTACAGGGCTCCAAATGTCTGTGTAAAGAACACAGAGAATACATGAAAGAAAAAAAGAGACAAAATTCCAAACAGCATCAGGGTGTTTGTGGCGATTCCAAGGTGCAGCCAAGAGAAGGAATGAGCTGCTCCACGTCGTGTCCGGCTCTGGGGTTCTCCCCTCCCCTTTTTTATTTATGAGCTCCTGGCAGGGCTTTAAAACTCACCCAGCACTGGGGAAGGAACAGTGGGAATGGTGCTTTTCCCCCCTTCCTGTCCTGAGGAATTCCCACTCATTTTCAGGGCTGTTTCAGACGCCTTTCTGGGGGCTGAGCTCTCACATGTTCCTGGTGGGGAGCAGAGCAGCGAGGATCCACTCCAGCCTTGGGAATGCTGAGTTTTTTGGCTTTCTCTGGATTTCCTGGCCCTGGGGCTGGCTGTGTGGGAGGGGTTGTTCAGGGGGCACGAAGTTGCTGCCAGCCTGGTGGGGGTCAGCCTGGTGAAGAGGTGAAGCATCACGACGAAACCCCAAAGGTGTGAGAGGTGCCCTCAGCGAGGTGCTCAGGCAGCAGAAAGGAGCCAGCCCTGACCCCGTGGTGGCTCCAGGGCTGAAATGAGGAGAAGGGAGCAGTGCTGGTGTTTCACAGCTCCCTCGTGTCCCTCCCAGGTTCAAGACAGAGGTGAACTACGACACCCTGGAGGTGCGGGACGGCCGCTCCTACTCGTCGCCCCTGATCGGGGTCTACGATGGCACCCAGGTGCCCCAGTTCCTGATCAGCACCAGCAACCACCTCTACCTCCTGTTCACAACGGACAAGAGCCACTCTGACATCGGCTTCCAGATCCGATACGAAAGTAAGGGCCCGTTGTTCCTGGAATTCCCTGGCATTCCGGCCTCTCTGGCAGTGCCACGGCCTCAATCCGTGCCCCTTGGGTCTCTTTTTCCCCGTGGCAGGCAGCTCTCACTGCTCAAGGACTGGGGAGTGGGAAGCTGCTGCCAGTGGATTTTTCTGCTTTTCCTGGGATCCCAGACTGGTTTGGGTTGGAAGGAAACTTAAAACCCATGGGCAGGGACACCTTCCCCTATCCCAGGGTGCTCCAAGCCCCAATATCCAGCCTGGCCTTGGGCACTGCCACAGATCCAGGGGCAGCCACAGCTGCTCTGGGAATGCCATCCCAGCCCCTCCCCACCCTCACAGGGAAGGATTTCATCCCAATATCCCACCTGAATCTCCCCTTTTCCAGTGTGAAGCCATTCCCCCTTTGGTTGTTGTAGAAGTTTTTTATTTTTATTTTAGCATCTGCAGAATATTCTTGATTTTAGGCGACAGAGCTGAGCTCACAGAATCAGAATATCCAGAGCTGGATCCCACAAGGATTATGGAGTCCCAACTCCTGGCCCAGCACAGAATCCCACACCAGTTCCTCTCTCCATTTCCTCCTCTTGCTCTGGGGATTTTCCTCTCTCCATCTTCTCACTGTGAGGTTTTCCCTCGCTCTGTTTCCATCCTCTCACTTTTGGGATTTCCCTCTCTCCATCCTCTCACTTTTGGGATTTCCCTCTCTCTGTTTCCTCTTCTCATTTTCGGGATTTCCCTCTCTCCATCCTCTCACTTTTGGGATTTCCCTCTCTCCATCCTCTCACTTTTGGGATTTCCCTCTCTCCTTCCTCTCACTGTGAGGATTTCCCTCTCTCCATCCTCTCACTGTGAGGATTTCCCTCTCTCCATCCTCTCACTGTGAGGATTTCCCTCTCTCCATCCTCTCACTTTTGGGATTTCCCTCTCTCCATCCTCTCACTGTGAGGATTTCCCTCTCTCCATCCTCTCACTTTTGGGATTTCCCTCTCTCCTTCCTCTCACTGTGAGGATTTCCCTCTCTCCATCCTCTCACTGTGAGGATTTCCCTCTCTCCATCCTCTCACTTTTGGGATTTCCCTCTCTCCCTTTCACCCTCTCACTCTGGGGATAACCAGCAGGATTCCAAACAATCCCATGGGAGGGTTGATCTTCCCCCTGAGCTCCTCAGCGCCCCGAGGGTGTGACCCTGCTGCTTTGCCCCACAGCTGTGAAGCTGCAGTCCGACCACTGCCTGGACCCGGGCATCCCGGTGAACGGGCAGCGCCACGGGAACGATTTCTACGTGGGAGCGCTGGTGACGTTCAGCTGTGACCCCGGCTACACCCTGAGCGACAGCGAGGCCCTGGAGTGCGAGCCCAACTTCCAGTGGAGCCGGCCCCTGCCCAGCTGTGAGGGTGAGGAAACCTCTGCAGCCCCTTCCTGTGCAGCTCCACTGCAAAGCAGCAGCTGGAAAGCTCCCAGTGGCATTTAATCCATGGATCTTGGTGGGTTGATCAGTCCCTTTTGCTGGATTTTGGTGGGTTGATCCATGTATTTTGCTGGATTTTGGTGGGTTGATCCATGTATTTTGC
The DNA here is from genome assembly GCF_965178545.1 of Coloeus monedula. Lineage (NCBI taxonomy): Eukaryota > Metazoa > Chordata > Aves > Passeriformes > Corvidae > Coloeus > Coloeus monedula. The sequence continues at coordinate 2,422,402 of NC_138804.1, read as the reverse complement.
TGGATTTTGGTGGGTTGATCCATGTATTTTGCTGGATTTTGGTGGGTTGATCCACGTATTTTGCTGGATTTTGGTGGGTTGATCAGTCCCTTTTTCTGGATTTTGGTGAGTTGATCAGTCCCTTTTGTTGGATTTTGATGGGTTGATCCACATATTTTTCTGGATTTTGATGGGTTGATCCACGTATTTTGCTGGATTTTGATGGGTTGATCCATGTATTTTGTTGGATTTTGATGGGTTGATCCATGTATTTTGCTGGATTTTGGTGGGTTGATCCATGTATTTTTCTGGATTTTGGTGTGTTGATCAGTCCCTTTTGCTGGATTTTGGTGGGTTGATCCATGTATTTTGTTGGATTTTGGTGGGTTGATCCATGTATTTTGCTGGATTTTGGTGGGTTGATCCATGTATTTTTCTGGATTTTGGTGTGTTGATCAGTCCCTTTTGCTGGATTTTGATGGGTTGATCCATGTATTTTTCTGGATTTTGGTGTGTTGATCAATCCCTTTTGTTGGATTTTGGTGGGTTGATCCACGTATTTTGCTGGATTTTGGTGGGTTGATCCACGTATTTTGCTGGATTTTGGTGGGTTGATCAGTCCCTTTTTCTGGATTTTGGTGAGTTGATCAGTCCCTTTTGTTGGATTTTGATGGGTTGATCCATGTATTTTGTTGGATTTTGATGGGTTGATCCATGTATTTTGGATTTTGGTGGGTTGATCAGTCCCTTTTGCTGGATTTTGGTGGGATGATCAATCCCTTTTGTTGGATTTTGGTGGGTTGATCCATATTTTGTTGGATTTTGATGGGTTGATCCATGTATTTTATTGGATTTTGGTGGGATGATCAATCCCTTTTGTTGGATTTTGATGGGTTGATCCATGTATTTTTCTGGATTTTGGTGGGTTGATCAGTCCCTTTTGTTGGATTTTCCTGGGCTGATCAATCCCTTTTGCTGGATTTTGGTGGGTTGATCCATGTATTTTGTTGGATTTTCCTGGGTTGAGTTTTGTTTTCACTTTCTCCTCCCAGCTTGTGAAAAGTTCTGGATTATTGAACTCTTGATCTCCTTTTTTCTTTGTTTTCAGCTCTCTGTGGGGGCTACATCCGTGGCTCCAGTGGCACCATCCTCTCCCCAGGCTTCCCTGATTTTTATCCCAACAACTTGAACTGCACGTGGACCATAGAAACATCCCATGGGAAAGGTGAGACACCTTTGGGGTGCTTGGAGAGGACTGAGGGTGGTAGTGGGCAGTGGGAGAGAAACTGCTCCCTGTGGGATCCAGGAGTTCCTCTCAGGAATGATGATTCCATTGTCCCTGGGCAAGATCCAGAGGGTTTTGGTGTCACCTCTTCATCCTTTTAAAGTGGAGAGGATTCAGAGGGACAAATGGTTCCATGCCATCAGCCAGAGCCTGTGCCTTGTGTTGTCTCTTATTCCAGACCTTTGTGGCATTATCCTGGAAGTCAGGGTGTAGATGGATAGAGATCCAGCTATCCTGAGAGTCAGCTGCTGTTTGGATTCCTGGCAATGCCAGGAATGCCCCAGGGAGCAGAGAGGAGCTGCCACTGCCACCACTGCTGGCACATTTGGGGCTCTGTGGCTCTTTCAGCTCTGTTTTAATTCCCTGGCTCAGCCCCTGTGCAGCATTTTAGGGCTGGAGAAGTGGAAACACGGGATAAATCTGCTCCAGACCTGGGCCAGAGCTTGGGCTCTGAATTCCCAGCTCTTCCCTAGTCCTGCATTTCTCCTTCCCCCACAGCCAGGGGGTGAGTTCAGTCCAAGCTCCAAGCAGCACGAGCTGCTGTCTGGGAGGAAAATCCAAGGAAAAAGGCGGCACTGATGATCAGAGAGCGAGTTTGGTGTGCTGGGGCTGGAGGAGGGGGATAATTCCCTGTGATCCAACGGCATCTCCTGGGCTGAGCACAAAGGATGGGAATTCCATCTCACACAACGGCCTCGCCGTGGCACCACTCAGCTCCAGGCAGGGATCAGCAGCCAGTTTGCCCAATTCCGGTTGTATCCCAGCAAATAAACTTGTCCATGGGCAGCACAGAGCTTTGGGGAGCTCTGGGAGCTGGGAGAGGTGCTCTGTGCAGGAGCAGCCATCCCCTCTCCCGTTAATCCACCCTCCTGATCCAGCTGGGATCATGCACCGCCTTACCCCAGCAGAGTCGCTCCCTGTTAGAGGAGGAGGAGCAGCTCTGATGGCCTGGGAGCTTTTACTCTGACACCACAGGGAAATCTCCTGGCCAAGCTCGAGAAAACAGGGAGTTCTTTCAGCTAGCAGGGATATTTCTATGGAAATTCAGGAGCTTTTTGTCTCCTGGGCTGTTAAAGACGCTGCTGGGGCCAAGTCAGGAGCAGAGGGAACAGCCCTTCCCTTCCTGCGGGGGCAGGGTCATCCAAGGAATTCAGCCCTGCCTCTGAGCACCTTGAACCCACCCGTGTTTGTCACACCAGTGAGCTCTCTGAGGAGCTGTTCCCAGCTTTTTTATTTCCCAGGAATTCTGGCCTTAGCTGCAGTAATGAATCTCAGAGAATCACGATGGGAGCTGCTCCATAAATCCAGGCAGTTGTAGGGAAAATTTACAGTTCTCTGGGAATTCAGCTCTGCTCTCCTGTGCTGGGAAGGGGAGGATCAGAGGCTGAGAGAGGACTTGGAGTGTTTGGTGTAGAAGAATCTTTTTTGGACGCTTATCCCTCTCCTTACCTCTGCTGGTCCTTCCTTCAAGGTTGTTCTCCAGCAGCTCTTTGTGGGTGACTCTGTGGGATCCCTGTGTCCATCCAGGGGCCCTTCCAGCAGAATTCCTGTGCCTGGGCAGCTTTCTGGGCTGGGAAAGCTCCACCCAGGCAGCTGCTTGGGAGCAGGAGATCCCCAAATCCACTTCGGAATGAGAGGGAGAGGAGTTAGAGGATGTTGTAACTGGCATGGAACCAAGTGCACCTCAGGAAAGTCCCACAGATCATAAAATCATGGAATGGTTTGGGTTGGAAGGACCTTGAAGCCCATCTAGTGCCACCCCTGCCGTGGGCAGGGACACCTCCCACTGTCCCAGGCTGTTCCAAGCCCCATCCAACCTGGCCTTGGGCACTGCCAGGGATCCAGGGGCAGCCACAGCTGCTCTGGGAATTCCATCCCAGCCCTCCCCAGCCTCACAAGGAGGAATTTCACCCCAATATCCCATCCAAACCCGCTCCCTTTCAGTTCAGAGCCGTTGTTGAGGAGAATTGTTGATTCCCCAGAGCCGTGGAAGGAGGAGATGAACAAAGGGGGTTCTTTGTCCTGGTGTTTTATGGAACAGAAGTTGGAAGGGGTTTGGATGCTGGGCTGTGGTGGGGGAGCGTGTGAGCACAGCCAGACACATCCAAGCACATCCAAAGATCTCCAGACACATCCAAACACCTCCTTACCCATCTGAACTCATCCAAACACATCCTGACCCCATTCAGGCAAATCCAAACCCCTCCAGACACATCCCAACACATCCACACCTCCCATGCTGTCCCTGCCTCCCAGCTCCCTGGTTTTGGAGCATCAAGGAGCACTGGATCAGTTTGGTCCTTGTTAAATCCCAAGCTTTCACAACTCTGCTTCCAGCAGGGAATTTATTCCCATGGCTTGAGCGTTCAACATTTTCCCTGATTTTCCTTGTTCTGCTCTTGCATTTCTCAAACTCATTTCTGCCACTGCCACACTGCCTGGACTTGGTGTCCCAGGCATGGGAATTGTTTCAATTCCCATAAAACCGGGTAAAATTCAGGGCTGGTGCCTCCCAGGGCACCAAATTATTCCCTGCCAAGCCAGTGACGGAGCAGGGATGATCAGAGAATCATGGAAGGGATGAAGGATCACCCAGCCCAGCCCCTGGCCCTGCACAGACCCCCCCAAATCCCACCCTGGGCATCCCTGGCAGCACTGCCCAAATGCTCCTGGAGCTCTGGCAGCCTCGGGAAGGTTCCCATTCCCTGGGGAGCCTGGGCAGTGCCCAGCAGCCTCTGGGGGAAGAACCTTTCCCTTAATCCCACCTAACCCCCCCTGGCCCAGCTCTGGATATTCCCTGGCTCCTGTCCCTGGTCACAGAGAAGGATCTGCCCCTCCTGAGGGATTTATGGAGGTGTCCAGGTCCTTCCCTCCAAGGTTTTTGGGAACATCTCCCATGTGGCCAGCACACGAGTCCTGGAATTGCCCTACTGCTCCAACAATTATTTTCCTGCGACACTTTATGGACTTCCAGGCTGTCCAAGTGGAGTTTAAAAGCAGCTTAATTTTAAAGGTATTTAAATCCCTAAAGAGAGGCCATTATTTTTAATCTCACAGCTTCAAAGTGATTTCTCTTCCCTCTAATTTGTTTTGCTGTTTCTTCTGCAGAGAATGGGGGGAGAAGAAAAAAAAAAAAAACCAACCCAGCCTTGTGTTTGCAGAGATGTTTTGTGCCACAGTAAATTTCAGACCAGAGCAAAGGTTTAATTGAGCACAAATCCTTTAAAATGAGCTCCTAATTAGTCCTTTTTGCTACATTTCCACAGCCCTCCAGTGCTGGAGGAGCCTCGTGCCCTCTGCTTGGAGTTTTTACCTTAAAAAATTTGGGAATTGGGGCCTGTTCTCCAGGATAACTGAATTATCCTTGTTAGTTCTGTTCTTAGGCTGGGTTTAGTAAGGCTGAGGGTGTAGATTTGCTGTCAGGTGAGAATCCAAAGCCGTTTTGCTTTCCCCACATCCCAGATTTCAGGTCAGATCTATTTCTGTTTGGTGCTTCTGATAGGAATAACAAACACTTGGAAACTCTGGGAAGTTTCCTGCCTTCGTGGAACTTTGCAGAGGGGGAAAGAGTGAGCCTAAAACTGTTCTGCCAGGCTCCACTAAATGGATGCAAAGAAGCAATTAACCAAGGTCAGTCCTAAGCTTGGCTCACAAAAACCCTTCTGCTGGGACACTGCAGATCAGTGAGGATAAAGGTTGGGATGATCCCACGATTCCTTCATTCCCAATCCCACAGGAAAAGCTCTGGGTTGATTTCCAACCTCTCTGACCTTCCCTTCGTGGAAGGGAACTGCTCCATGTGAGCAGAAAACCTCCAGAAAGCCCTGGGAGAGACCCAGGGATAAATAAATGGAATATTCAGCCGTAATTTGATGCTGTGGGGTTGGATATTGGAGCTCCATGCTCCAGAGCTTTCCCTGATCTCCAGGAATTAACGGGGAATGGGCAGCGAGGAGGAGGCTGTTGCTCTGGGCTTTATTTGCTGTTTTCCTGCTATTTCTTTGGGATGCAGCGTTTTGGGAACGGTGGGATGCAGAGCCAGCCCTTGGGGTGTGAATTACTGGTTTCAGTGAAATAACCTGGTCGGGCCAAGCAGGGATCTCTCTCTCACAAAGCCCAAATCCCATCCTCGGGTTTGCCCCGTCCGTGCCTCTCCAGGGGGCGGGATCTGAGCAGGAGAAATCCCAATCCCACACGAGCAGGGGCTCGGGAGCCTGGGCTGGGTACTCCAGGAGCTGGGAGATGGGGATGAAAAAATCCATCTAAATGCAAAGAGGCTTTTTATTGCTCAGCATCTCTGTGCCTCGTTAAGTTGCTGTGACAATGCTGTGACAGAGTTCCTGAGCTCAGATCCTGCCTGGCTCTGCTCTCGCTGCCGTTTCTTGTTGGGTTTTTGTTGTGGTTTTGTTTTGTTGGTTTTTTTTTTTTTTTTCATTTCCAAGCTGGAATTATTTTCCAGAGAATAAGTGTTTCTAATGGTGTTTGAATTCCAGCATGAAAAATCACCTCGCTGGAGGCTCCTGCAGGAGCCTGAAGTGCTTCCCATTGTGTGTCTGGAGGTGTGAAGGGGACTTTAAGTAATCCATTACTCCTCTCTGGCTCATTTACAAATGCATCAAGGTCACAGCCTTCTCCCCAGATGTTTGAAATCGTTCAAATTGAATTGGGAGGAAGAGGCAAAAGAGTTTTGCTTTGTTTGGGCCAGGATTTCTGTGGCTGGAGGTGGTGTGGGGTTTATTTGGGGCAGTAAAAGGTGAATACAAGTAGGGTTTTTCTTGGATCAAGCTGATCTAGGGGAAGGTGTCCCTTCCCATGGTGGGGGGATGGAATTAGACAATTTTTAAGGTCATTCCCACCCAGATAATTCCATGATTCTCTGATCAGCCCATCATGGGAAGGTCTCCTCAGCTGCACCGCTGCCACACTTCTGTTTTCTGGAAGAGCCTCCCTGACCTTGGGGCTGGGCTTAAATGCTGTTTTTCTAGGGAGGAATTCCTCCTGGAGCACGCTTGTTTCTGAGCCCTCCCAGCCCCAGCCTCGCTGCTCTTGCTCTCCATTTAAAGGTCAACACTTTAATAAGAAAAATCTCCCCTGGGCTGCTCCCTCAGCCGCTGCTGCATCCCTGGAGCGGGGCTGTGCCACCCCTGGCAAGGGCACAGCAACCCAACCCTCCCCGTGCCTGTCGCTGCTCTGGGCCTGCCACCACACCCCGGGTTCAGGGGTTTTATTCATTTCATTCCTAACACCACAAAATCCACGGTTTCAGCGTGATTTTCCCCCTGCTGGTGGTGGGAAGCAGGGGCTGGCCTGGGAATGCCATGGGATGACTCCGCCTGCGGTTTTCCCCCCCGTGCAGGCGTGTTCTTCACCTTCCACACGTTCCACCTGGAGAATGGCCACGATTACCTGCTGATCACCGAGAACTCCAGCTTTGCCCAGCCCCTGAAGCAGCTGACGGGGTCCCGGCTGCCGGCCCCGCTCAGCGCGGGGCTCTTCGGGAACTTCTCTGCCCAGATCCGCTTCATCTCCGACTTCTCCATGTCCTACGAGGGCTTCAACATCACCTTCTCAGGTGAGAACAGCCGCCCAAAGGCTTCCTTCTGGCCCTTCTTCCTTCCCCTTCTTTCCCTTCCTTCTTCCCCTTCCCGCTTTTCTGCAAATGCTTTGGGTTGGGAGGGACCTTAAAGCTCATCCAGGCCCGCCCCTGCCCAGCCTTCCGCTGTCCCAGGTTGTTCCAAGCCCTGTCCAGCCTGGCCTTGGATACTTCCAGGGAGGGGCCACCCCTTCTCTGGGGTGCCAGGGCCTCCCCACCCTCCCAGCAAAATCTTGGGAATAATTCTCCATTGGTTTGGGTCACTGGTGGTCGTTCCTCTTGTCCCCCAGTCAGTTATCCCAGTGTTAAACCCTTATTTCTGTCCCAAGAAATCTTCCCCTTGCAGCCCCCATACAGCCAGTTCTGTCTGCCCCTGTGGATAACTGGAATTAAATCCCTCTCCAGGTGCTGCTGTCTCCCTCCTGACCCTCATCTTCCCTGCTCTGTTTATGGACAATTCCAGCTCAGGATTTTTGGGGAATGCTGTTCCTCTTTCCCCAAACACCTTCTCTTGTTTTTAGAGGAGAATCCCTGCAGCAGGCCCAGCACTCCCAGCACGGGAAGCTGGGACAGATGGGATCCTTTGGAAGCAGCGTGGAGCAATCTGGAGTGCTTGGACAAGGAGCGGGGCAGGGCTGGTCACTCCCATTGTCCGTCTGCTCCCTTTTTTCCTCTGGCTCATTGCTCCACTTGGATGCTCCTCCAGTGACTATCCTGTGCCTGCAGCCTGTCCTGGCTGTGCCATGGAGCCAGGCTGGGACAGCTGGGAATGTCCAGCCTGGAGAAGAGAAGCTCCAAGGAGAGCTCAGAACCCCTTCCAGTGCCTAAAGGGGCTCTGGGAGAGCTGGAGAGGGGCTGGAGGGACAGGACCCAAGGAATGGCTTCCCACTGGAGATTTGGGTGGGATATTGGGAAGAAATTCCTCCCTGTGAGGGCGGGGAGGGGCTGGGATAGAATTCCCAGAGCAGCTGTGGCTGCTCCTGAGTCCCTGGCAGTGCCCAAGGCCAGGTTGGAGCAGCCTGGGACAGTGGTGGGTGCCCATGGCAGGGGGTGGCACTGGATGATCCTTAATGTCCCTTCCCACCCAAACCAGGCCATGATTTTAACCCACACCTGGCGTAGCCCAAGCTGGGTTTCCATGATCCCACTGGCACTTCCAGGGAGCTGGAAAATGTCCCTGGCTGGGCTGGCTCAGCTGCTCTGCTGTGGTACCAGATGGGAGCCCCCTCCTGCTGCACCCAGCAGGCCTCGGAGGGATCCAGATTTTCCTGACTCCAGGAGTCAGGAGGAGGCTGAAGGGTCCAGCAATCCCGTGCTGAGCTGTGCACACTCGGGATGTTGGCTTCGAGTGGGTGTGGTGACCCAAAGGCAGATTTTCCTGAGGAAATCCTGGGTTTTCAGCAGTGGCCAGTGAGAATGAGCGTGGAGACTTGGAGAGGGACCCAAAAAAGGGATAAGTGGCAACCCAGGGCAGTTCATGGCTCTGGAGCAGCCTCTGGTTGAAGGGCACGAGGTGTTTGGCTGTGTCCTCTGAGCTGGAGTCCTCCAGATGACTCCCAAGTGCCCACATTCCAGGGAATGTCAATCTTTGCTGCCTGAGCGCCCCAGAAGCCGTTCCCTAAAACAATCAGTGAAGGACAGAAGCTTTACTGCACTGGGGCTCTTCTTCCTCTGTCCCTGTGTCCTTCCCAGTCCTGACCTGCCAATGCAGTGCCCAGGGAGGGAGAGAAATTCCCATTTTTCTTGTGGAGCTTGGTCTGGCACCCTCCCTGACGGGCAGAGCTGTTGCCATAGATGCAGCTAAAACCTGGTTCCCAGAGCCTTTGTTCCTGGCCTCTGAAGTCAGGGATTTGCATGTGGAAACCAGTCAGAAAATTTCCAATTAACTCCCATTTTGATGAGGGGAAAATGGCTTTTTGCCTTTCAAAAGCTTGCCTCTAATTATAACTCTCATTTTCAGTGGATTTCAAGGCTTCTTTGCTATCTTGGAAAGCAAAAACGGGAGTCAGTTCTATTTTTAGCTTCCTTTACATATCCATATGTTAATGTACAGGCTTTGGACTTGGAGAATTTTCCAAAACACCCTCCAAAGAGTTTTCCTTCAAGCTGGTTTGGGGTCAGAGACGTGAGTTTGGCTGTTGGCCAAAATCCTATGTGACCTTTCTTGTAGCAGCAGCTGCCCTGAGCATTCCCTGAGCAAGACCATCCATTTCCAGGATTAGTAATGGAGAGGCAGCAGAAATCCCACCCGGATCAATCCATCCCCACTGGGCTGCAGCAGAGGGACAGTGACAAATTCCCATCCCCACCGGTGTCACTGTGACGGGAATTGGGACCTGTTGCCTTTGGAGGGGGTTGGAATGCGGGTGCTGGGGGGGGAGTTGTAGGTGGGGGGTGAAATCCAGGTGGGTTTTCATGGCTCAGACAGGATTCCATCCTCGTCGATTCTGCCTTGGCAGAAGCTGGATCAAGGTTCAGAGCTCCCTTGGATGGTTCTGTCCTCTCCAGGGAGGACAGAACCCCTGAGCTGTTGGTGGGGGGTGAAATCCAGGTGGGTTTTCACGGATTAGAATCCTCATGGAGTCACTGCAGCTGGATCAAAGCTCAGAGCTCCCTTGGATCCTCGTGTCCTCTCCAGGGAGGGCAGAATCCAAACTATGCCCCTGCCATCCCATAAAATCCATTTATCCCCTCCAGAATACGACCTGGAGCCGTGTGACGAGCCCGAAGTGCCAGCCTACAGCATCAGGAAGGGGCTGCAGTTTGGAGTGGGGGACGTGCTGACCTTCTCCTGCTTCCCGGGGTACCGGCTGGAGGGAGCATCCCGGATCACCTGCCTGGGCGGGAGACGGCGTGTGTGGAGTTCGCCTCTGCCAAGGTGTGTTGGTAGGTGGTCATGTGCTTTCATTTTGCTTGGCTGGTCCTGCTGTGCTGCACTGTTGAGGTGGGCAGGGATGGATGGGTGACACCTTCTGGGATGGGTGACACCTCCTGGGCTGGATGGGTGACATCCCCTCCGGCTTGAAGGGTGATATCCCCCCGGGCTGGATGGGTGACACCCCCCGGGCTGGATGGGTGACACCCCCCGGGCTGGATGGGTGACATCCCCCAGGATGGATGGGTGACACTTCCTGGGATGGGTGACATCCCCCCGGGCTGGATGGGTGACACCCCCCAGGATGGATGGGTGACATCCCCTAGGCTGGATGGGTGACACCTCCTGGAATGGGTGACATCCCCCAGGCTGGATGGGTGACACCCCCCAGGATGGATGGGTGACACCTCCTGGGATGGGTGACACCCCCCAGGCTGGATGGGTGACACCTCCTGGGATGGGTGACATCCCCCAGGCTGGATGGGTGACACCCCCCAGGATGGATGGGTGACATCCCCCAGGCTGGATGGGTGACACCTCCTGGGATGGGTGACATCCCCCAGGCTGGATGGGTGACATCCCCCAGGATGGATGGGTGACACTTCCTGGGATGGGTGACACCCCCCAGGCTGGATGGGTGACATCCCCCAGGCTGGATGGGTGACACCTCCTGGGATGGGTGACATCCCCCAGGATGGATGGGTGACACTTCCTGGGATGGGTGACATCCCCCCGGGCTGGATGGGTGACACCCCCCAGGCTGGATGGGTGACATCCCCCAGGCTGGATGGGTGACACCCCCCAGGATGGGATCGCTCCGCTCGCAGGGCAGCCGGAGCAGGGATGGGGAGAGGCAGCTGAAAGGAGCTTCCAGCCCTGCACAAGGGCTCAGTGCCCTCCCAGCTGGGCACAGCGGGTGACACGAGCCCAGGGGGTGACACGTCCCCAGAAGCCCTGAGTGCCCCAGCCCCACCCCAAGCGAGTGACTCCAGAGCTGCTGCTCCCTTTTGGGGCAGTTCCTGCCAACCAGGCCGGGTTTGAGGCATTCCCGCTTGGAATTACAGCGTGCTGTGATCTCCACAGTTCAGGCAAATCCCACATTATTATGGATATGTCTGGGAAACGCCCCCAGCTTTGTCCCTCCCCTTGTTCTCCACATGTTTCCTGCACCTTTCCCTCCCTGACTGCTGCAAGTCCTTCTTTAGCCCCTGCAGCCGTTAATTGGCACTAATAAATCGATAAACCCAGGGACAGAGGAGGGGAAGGATTGATCTGCAGCATGGAGCTGGCTCCTGGCTGCTGCTTCTGGTGCAGGTGGGGTGCAGAACTCTCGCCTGGCAGGGATGGGGAGTGGGACAGAGCAGGGGCACAAATTTGGAAGGAAGGAGGATGCTCCAAGCCTTGGGAAAAAGATGTCACACTTTTTTTTGATGTAGAATTTCAATAGGAAATCATTCCCAGCTCTGCTCACCCAGAGCCTGAGGGATTCCTCCCGATCAGCCAGGGCAGGGCTCTCACCTGGTGTCCAAAGCTGCTCAGGAGATTGTCCTGAGCTCTGAGTGACCTTTGAGGGCCATTGCAGAGCAAAGCTCCCCACTGGAGCCAGCTGCTGCCTCTTTCCAGCCTGTGGTTCTGAATTTCCCAGCCCTGCTGAGCACTGAGGTCATGGGGCTGCCTCCTCCTGCTGGGTCAGGCAGCCTCTCCAGGGCAGGAATGATAATCAGGCTGCAGATAAAGCTCATCAGGAGAATGGCAATCCAAAAGAGTCATTTACAGAGCTTTAAACTCGAGCCTCAGACAGCAGCAGTGAGTGGACACCCTGGCTGCTGTTCCCTGGCTCGGAATTAACAGCTTGGGTTTGTCATAGCAGGGCAAATTCAGGGCTGATGGCCCAGAGCTCTGTGGCAGGGTGACAGCTCTGTCACAGTGTCCCCACTGCCTGCTCAGATCTGCCTGGGTAGGGATGGAAATGGGAGACTGACTCATTAAGGAGATTTAATTGCTTTTCCAGACACTCTCTATTCAGCTCCTGTCCTAGAGATGGTCTGGGGAGAACTGGGAGTGGTTTTTGTTCCTCTGTCCAAGCCCTCTGGTCAGGACAGCACCCTAAGATGTCCCCAGCATCATCTCTGGGGATTCTGTGCCAAAATCCTGCTTTTCATCCATGGCAAGAGCAGAGGACAAAGTCACCTCCAAAGTGCCTCCTCTGGGTGCATCTGCTGCTGCCTCCTTCCCTAACCCTTCCTTGGAGGAGCAGCAGAGCCAGGAGCTGCTCTGGGATGGTTTCCTCGGCTCCAGGAGCTGTGGGGACTCAACACTGATCCTAAAAACTGCTCTGGGGGCACTTTGGAGTGCACATCCCCAGCCCTGCTTGCACAGCCTCAGAGGAGCAGGCAGCCAGTGTTTGACAGCAGAAAATCTCCCAGGGTAAACAGGCTGGGAAAACAGTGACTCACGGCTTGACGTGTGGGAGCTCGGCAGGAGGAACAGAAAATCCTCGGCGTGGGGTTGTTCTGAGGCAGATCCACACAGGTTCACACAGATTTACACATCTTTAGATAGATTTTATACAGATTTCACACCGATCCACACAGAATCACCAGATTCCCCACAGATTCCCACAGATTTACATTTACACGGATTCCTCCCAGATTCCCACAGATTTACATTTGCACAGATTCCCCACAGATCCCCACAGATCCACACAGACCTACATTTACCCAAATTCCCCCCAGATTCCCCGCAGATCCACACAGATCGCCCACAGATCCACACAGATCACCCACAGATCCACACAGATCGCCCACAGATTCCTACAGATCCACACAGATCCACACAAATCTCCACAGATTTACATTTATAAAGATTCCCCACAGATTCCCACAAATTCCTACAGATCCACACCGATTCCCACAAATCTACACAGATTCCCCACAGATTCTCCCAGGTCCCCCACAGATTCCCCCCAGAATCCCCACAGATTTACATTTACACAGATTCCCCCCAGATTCCCACAAATTCCTACAGATCCACACAGATTCCCCCAGGTTCCCCCCAGGTTCCCCACAGATCCACACAGACCTACATTTACACAGGTTCCCCACAGATTCCCCTCAGATTCCCACAGATTTACATTTGCACAGATTCTCCACAGATACCCCACAGATCCACACAGACCTACATTTACCCAAATTCCCCCCAGATTCCCTGCAGATTCCCACAGATTTACATTTACACAGATTCTCCACAGGTTCCCCACAGGTTCCCCACAGGTTCCCCACAGATCCACACAGATTCCCACAGATTTACATTTACACAGATTCCCACAGATTCCACACAGATTCCCCACAGATTTACATTTACACAGATTCCCACAGATTTCCCCAGATTTATATTTACACAGATTCCCACAGATTCCCCACAGATCCCAGATCCTCACAGACTGCCCCATGCCGAGGCGCTGTGCGTGACAAACCGGCTGCACTGGGATCCTTGCTGGGATCAGGCTCTGGGAGCTGGTGTTATCCATCCCATCCCTGGGATGCACTGGGATTTCTGCTCCTGCCTTTTGGAAGGAAGATCCACCCGTGTCAGTCTCTGTCTGCTCACTGTGACGTGTTCCTGTGAGTCAGGGACTGTCCTTGGAGCTGGGAGTGGAAGTGCACGAAACAAGAGTTGGTGTTTTCCAGATCCAAGCTGTGAGCTCCTTGCACCCAGGATAGGCTGAGCCTCCAGAGCTGCCACCCTCTCCCTCCCCTACCCAGGATCGTTCTGCCAAGTTTTGAGGCCCAAAAAATCTTCCGACTTCAGGTTTGGCTCAAAGTCAAATGCTCAGAGTAGAGAAAGAAGCAGATCCTGAAGGAGGAGAGAAGCCTGGCTAGGAAAATGTGATGGAAAAGGGGACAGTCTGCAGGCTGGAGTGGCTAACAGCAGGGAAAAGCCTCTTTCCTTCTGCTGCAGGAAGGGGTGAGCAGCTGCAGCCTTTGGAGGAGTCACCTGCATGTGTGGTGTGGCTGGAACATCCGTGCGCTCACTGAAATGTGCGTTTGTGTCTCGGTCCAGCTGAGTGTGGCTCGTCCGTGACGGGAACCCAGGGAGTGCTGCTGTCCCCCAACTACCCCCTGAACTACAACAACAACCACGAGTGCATCTACTCCATCCAGAGCCAACCAGGGAAAGGCATCCAGCTGAAAGCCAGGACCTTCGAGCTGGAGGCAGGAGATGTCCTCAAGGTAATTCTGCCTCAGGCAGTGGAGCTGCTCGTGAGAGCACCATCTCTAAATGCTCTAAAATTTTAATGGGGTTAGGTCGGAGTGACCTCTGGAAAAGCCTGTGTCATCCCAGGAATGCTCCAGTGCCATGGAGTGATTGCCAGGGCAGTTTGGAAGACCAGAATTCCCACAAAGCAGCTAAACTTCAGCTCTCACCTGTGTGATTGCACAGGAAGAGCTCCTCATCCATCAGGAAATGTGAGGGTTTGAGCATTATTTAGTGCTTTGAAGAACCAAGGCTGATTTGTCCCAAAAAGGGGGTGATTGAAATGCAGAACTCCAGCCTCTTCCCAGATTATTCAAGATCCAGGACTCTGTGGAGGAGGAGAAAAATCCAGGCTGAGTTTTTATTAACCAAAGGAATGGTTTTGAAGGAGGCATTAATATTACAAGGATGTGCTGAGCCATCTTCCAGGAAAGCCTCTGTCCTCATTGAAGTGTCACACTCCAAAAGAGCTGTAATCCACGTTTCCAGCTCACAAATGACTGGAAAGGGAGAAAGATTTCCTGTTAATGCAAGGAATGTACTCCTTGACAAAGGGATTACGTTCTCTCAGCAGGTTTGTCATCACCTGCTCATCTGAGGAAAGTTCCTATCGATCTCCACTAGTGAGGAGCTGTTCTTGGTCCTCACAAAAGGAAGGGAAAAAAACCCCACATCTGTGTTTTTCTTAAATCACAGCAAGTTCAAGGCTCATCTCTGAGTCAGGCTGGGGGATGAAAATGGTTTTTTTTCAGTGGCTGATCCTTGGGAAAGAGAGTTCAGGAGAGGCAGCCCTGAGTGCAGAGTAAGCCAGGGGTGAGGAGGAGGGTGCAGGTCCTCCAGGGTGCAAATCCTGCTCATCAGGGGAGCAGCAGTGTGGAGTTCCATCAAATCAGACTTTTAGCTGGGATGAGTTCACTTCCTTCCAAGGATTTGCCCCTGTTGGCACTCGTGGATCATGGAGTGGGATCACTGTGGATCCCCTTTTTCTGGGTCACTTCACACCTGGTTCAGGGTTAAGGAGTTTCTTTGCCAGCCTGATGCTGCTTTAATTCAGTGGTTGTTTCCTTCCCTTTTCCCTCCAGTACCTGGGATCAGCTCAGTGCCAGGAGCAAATTCCTTGAGCTGAGTGCAGGTGATCCCAAATCAGGGCATTTATCAGGAGCTGCTGGCTCTTCCCAGGGAGCTGCTCCAGCAAAAAAGCCAAAGGACAGCCCAGGTGTTGCTGTGAGCAGAGCAGGGACAAGGTGGGAATGGGATGAGGGGTGTGAGGTGTCTGAAGGGACCTCAGCACATTTTCTCTCCTCATTCTTGTTTTGGAATAAATTTCTCAGCATTTATCTGTTCCGGAGCTCAGTGAAACTGCAGAGAAATCCTGGAATGGCTTGGGTTGGAAGGATCATCCCATTCCACCCCCTGCCATGGGCAGGGACACTTACACTGTCCCAGACTGCTCCAAGCCCCATCCAGCCTGGCCTTGGACACTGCCAGGGATCCAGGGGCAGCCCCAGCTGCTCTGGGCAGTGATGGTTTGATCCTTGGAAAAGCACAGCAATGGTTTTTCCAGGCTGGGTTTCTTGTTCTCCCCAGGTCTACGATGGCACCAACAGCTCTGCCCGGCTGCTGGGCACCTTCAGCCGCTCAGAGCTGCTGGGCACCAGCATCAACAGCACCTCCAGCTCCATGTGGCTGGAGTTCATCACCAACGCTGCCAACACCAGCAAAGGCTTCGAGCTGCAGTTCTCCAGTGAGTTTCAGTCCCGTGCATGCTGGGAACCCCACAGGCCAAGGTGTATTTTTGTGTTGCATGTGAGCAAAGAGTCCTTTCTGTGGAGATCTTCCACCTTAGGTGGAGTTGGAGGGTGGGAGAGCACAGAATCCTGGGATTATTGAGGTTGGAAAAGCCCTCCGAGAGCATCGAGTCCAAGCTGTGCCCGATCCCCACCTTGTCACTGAGTGCCACCTCCAGTCATTCCTTGGGCACCTCCAGGGATGGGGACTCCAAACCTCCCTGGGCAGCTCCAAGGCCTGACCACCTTTTCCATGCAGAAATTCCTGCTCTTGTCCAGCCTGACTCTCCACTGGCACAGCCTGAGGCCATTTCCTCTTCTCCTGCCCCTTGTTCCCTGGGATAGGATCAAACCTTTCCACAGCGATCCCGAAATCTGGATCAAAGCTGAGAGAGCAGATTTCTGGGATCTCACTCCAACATTAATTAAAACCCCACTAATTTCCAATATGTCACTTTTTGCTCCCAACAAACAATTTTAAGAGGAAACCACCACCACTTTGTGTTAAACCCTCCTGACTGTGAAATTCCTGCTGCCAACAGCTGCTCTTCCTCCCTGCTCCAGGTTTTGAGCTCATCAAGTGCGAGGACCCCGGCATCCCCCAGTTTGGGTACAAGGTGCACGACGAGGGACACTTTGCTGGCAGCTCAGTGTCCTTCAGCTGTGACCCCGGCTACACCCTGAGAGGCACCAGGGTCCTGGTGTGCCTGACCGGGGAGAGGAGAGCCTGGGACCAGCCCCTGCCAACCTGCGTGGGTGAGACTCCTCCTCCTCCTCCTCTTCTTCCTCTTCCAGCACCTCCAGGGAGAGATTTCCTTGGATCCCACACCCTGAACACCCCGTGGTCGCTGCTTTGCTGATCCATTGATATTAACTCTGATATTAATTGTCTCCATCTACCCTAATTAATGTGGTGAGGGTCCTGTATGAGGCATCTGGAGATGGAGACACCTCCTGCTCCTTCAAAATCCTCCAAACTGGGATTTCCTTGGATCCCCCACTCTGAACACCTTTGTCCCTGCTTTGCTCATCCATGTGCTATTAACTCTGCTATTAATTGCCCCTGTCTGCACTAATTAACATGGTGAGGATCCTGTGTGAAGCATCTGGAGATGGAGACACATCCTTCTCCTCCAATACCCTCCAGGGAGTGATTTCCTTGGATCCCACACTCTGAACACCTTTGTCCCTGCTCTGCTGATCCATTGACATTAACTCTGATATTAATTGCATCTGCCCTAATTAGGCCATGGTGAGGATCCTGTGTGAGACACCTCTAGGTGGAGACACCTCTTCCTCCTCCACCACTTCCAGACAGGGATTTCCTTGGATAACCCCACCCTGACTACCCTTTGTCCCTGCTCTGCTGAGCCGTGTGCCATTAACTCTGCTATTAATCACCCCCATCTGCACTAATTAACATGGTGAGGATCCTGTGTGAAGCACCTTGAGGTGGAGATACCTCCTCCTCCTCCACCACTTCCAGATTGGAATTTCCTTGGATTCCCCACCCTGAACCCCTTGGTCTCTGCTTTGCTGATCCATTGACATTAACTCTGCTATTAATTGCATCTGCACTAATTAAGTTGTGGTGAGTGTGGTGAGGGTTCTCAAGATGGAGACACCTCCTGCTCCTCCAAAACATCCAGCAAATGATTTCCTTATGGATTCCCCACGCTGACCACCTTTGTCCCTGCTCTGCTGATCCATTGACATTAACTCTGCTATTAATTGCCCCTGCCTGCGCTAATTAAGGCATGGTGAGGATCCTGTGTGAGATGGAGAGCTCCTGAAGCAGCTTTAACATGAAATACTCTGCCCTGAGCACACATTTGACAAGGATTTTTGCTTCCTTGTGCTTTTCCAGCCCTCGTCCTTTCACTCTGGACATGTTGCAGTGAGTGGCACCTCCTGATAGGGACATCAAAGTGTGTCCTGGCATGTGACAGCCCAGAGCCAGCTTTGGCTGGCAGCTGCCTGACATCTGATCCCATCCCCAGACATTTCAATTCCCTTTGCTGAGTCCCGAGTTCCCTTTCACCTGGAGCTCTTCCTGCTTGGAAAATTCCGATTTTGGGGCTTTGTGTGTTAAATGAGCAGAGCTGATTCCTGATTCCTGTCCTGCTCTGTTGGACACAGAGTCACCTGGGAGATCTCCATACCCAGGGATGTGCTCAGCCCCTGGCACTCCATGTTCTCTCTCCCAGGAGGCAGGACCATTCCTTGGTTGGAATTTTAGCCTCATTTATTGATGTAAAAAGAGAAATTTCTGTGATTTGTGCATCTTCTTGACCTTCACTCTGTTTGCTCTACATTTATTGGATGAGGCCGTGTCTGAGCACGTGGAAATTAAAGAAAAATGAAAGAAAAAGAAATGAAAATTACAGAGTTTGAGCGGATATGTTATGGAAATTATTCCAAATCCTCATGTTCTTTGCAGTTCATTTACAGAGACATTTACAAGTTCTTTGGCTTCTTATCCTTCATTTTCTGATGAATCCAAGCAGGGGAGAGGAGCTCCTTCACCCCACACACGTGGAGCAGGGAAACAGGATCCTGGCAGGTTCTGCCTTTCCTCCCTGGGGGTTCAGGAAGGTGAAGGGAAGCTCTGCCAGGTGTTCAGAACCAGCACAGAAATGCAGAATAATTCTGACAACTCAACGATTCTCTTTATCTTTGTCAGCTTTAAGAATCCCTGGAAAAAGCCAGGGATAACCTCTGTAGCAGGATGAGATTGTTGCCAAGCAGGACCCCCAGAAAGCCACTAATCTTCCCCCTAAGCCCAGAAATGTTTTTGTTCCAGCCGAGTGTGGAGGGACAATCAGAGGAGAGGCCTCGGGACGGATCCTTTCTCCAGGATATCCAACTCCCTACGACCACAACCTCAACTGCATCTGGACCATCGAGGCAGAGCCTGGATGCACCATTGGGTGAGTGGGGCCAGGGTCCTGTGCTTTGGGTCCTGTGCTTTGGCTTCTTTCCCACGTGGAGCTGATTCTTCCAGGTCAATGATGGAGTAAAGCAAGGAGGGAGGAGCTCCTGTCACTGTGAGAGGGACAAGCAGGGAGCAGGCACTGGTTTAGCTCTGGAATCAGGGAATGGTTTGGGTTGGGATGAAGGTTTTATGGGCAGGGACATTTCCCACCAGCTCAGGCTGCTCAGAGCCCCCAGTGGCATCACTGCTCCTGTGTTTTTAGCCCTGTGCATGGGTGGTGACCAACCAGACCATGTCCCGGTCCTTCCCGTGGTGTTCCTGTGCTCAGACAACATCCCAGAGCTTTGGTGTCCATGGGCAGCTTTCCACCCCTCTCCTTCATGGCATGCATCCGGAATCAACCCTTTTTCCCACCAGATTAACTTCCCACCAGTGCTGAATGCCCAAGTGGCACAACCGTGGAATGGGGGTGTTGCAGGAAATTGCAGGCAGTGGCCCAGGATGCAGGCACTCCCTGCTTGCTGATCCTTCACTTCTGCCCCACCACCCCCACAGCGATGTTTGCCCAGCCCTGCCGAGCCCTTCAGGGCTGCCCTGGGTGTTCCCACAGATTCCAGGCTGGCCAAAGCCCACAGGAAACTGGAATATTTGGGCAAGCCAAGCTTTGACTGAGTGGTGGGATTTGAGGGGGAGAAATGGAGCTTTAAAAGTTCTGTATAATAATAATAATAACAACAACAACAACAATAATAATAATAATAATCTTCTCCCAGCATCTCCCATCGGAGCTCCCAGTGCTTGTCAGCCATTCCTGGTCATCCCAAGCCTGTGGATGTTCCCTCCTGAATTCCTTCCCTCTCAATCCCATTTTATCCTCCCTGCTGCCTCAGCACCCATCAGCTCTCCAGCAGAGCCTGGCCCTCAGGGGGAGCTCTGTGCTGGTTTTAGCCCCTGGATTTCTGCTGGAGACAGCTTTGCTCCGGTGTTTTCATTTGTATTTCATGTAGAAATTCCCTCCATTAGCGCTGCCCTTCGGAATGGCTCAGTAATGGATGGGTTTGGGTGTGACCAGAGGAGAAAAAGCACGGCCCAAGCAGCTGAATCCCTGCACAGGCAACTTCCACCTCTATTTTTATTCTCCTGGCAAAGATTTTTATAGGACAGAGCAGAGAGGTCCCTTCCCCCCCCCCCCCCATCCAAAGGCTGCTTCAGCAACTTTCTTCTTGTAATCCCTGAAAGCACCGACATGAGCAGAGATTTGGGATCAGTCAAAGGCTTGGAAGGGGCCAGGACTGGAAGGAAGAGGTGCCAGGAGGTGTCAGAGTCACCCACACCCGGTGACCCTTCCTTTCCCAGGGATCAGAGCTCCCTTTCCCTGCCCCTTCCTTTCCCAGCTCCAGATGATCTCAGGGGAGTCGAGAGAGCACATTCCCAGCAACTTCATTTTTATGGTAATCCATTGGAAAAATAATCCTCTTCACGCATGATACAATTGTATAAAGCTCTCATTTATAACTTACATGGAAATTAATCACCAGAGCTTTTGGAATGAAGCTGTATCTGCGCAGCACGAGGGGAAAGGGGAGGAGGGCGAGACAGGGAGAAAAATGAGTCTGCACTTTAGTGCCAGGGAAGGGAAAGGGGTGCTCCTGGAAAGGGATTAATTTGGGGCGTGTGCAAACACAGGTGTGGATAAAATCACCAGTGGAGTGACCTGGTTGGGCTGGCAGAGCTGGGAAGGAGGAAAAGGAGGAGGGAGTGCTGGAAAAACGGATGGAAATTCCTTGCCCAGCTGGGAGCAGGGAACACAGACCTGGCAGAGGTGGGGTTATGGTCCATCCCTGATCCCAGTGTTGTAAAAATCCACGGATATTGTTCATGAATCCCAGTTCCATGGGTATTGACAGCTTCCACTTTCCAGACTTCCATCCCAAAAAGGGGAGTGAGGAAATATCCAGAGTTGGAAGAGACCCACAGGGATCATCTA
Organism: Coloeus monedula; assembly: GCF_965178545.1. NCBI lineage: Eukaryota > Metazoa > Chordata > Aves > Passeriformes > Corvidae > Coloeus > Coloeus monedula. Next base: position 2,401,704 of record NC_138804.1, on the reverse strand, counting down.
GTGCAGCCCCAGGCCCTGCCCAGACCCCCCAAAACCCCACCCTGTGCATTGTCCAAACGCTCCTGGAGCTCTGGCAGCCTTGGCAATGTGGCCACTTCCAGCATTTTGGGATATCCCTCCTTCCAGGGACAGGATCTTGAACAGCTTTCAGGCTGGGGAAGCCTCTCTGGGGCAGAGGGGGGCAGTGGGCACCCCCAGACTGCTGCTGGGGTGGAAGGTGGTGGCTTTAGGGGGGTCCCAGCCTTGTACAGCAGAGCCAAGCTGGAATGGCCAGAGCTTGGGTGGGGAACATCACCAGGAAGGACGCCAGGATGGTCACTGGGGTTTTGAGGAGCTTTGGCAAGAGCTCCCCAGGGGTTGTTCACACTCTCAGGGCAGAGCTGGGCTCTCCTTGCTAAGCTGGCAGAACTTCCCCTCTCTCCATATTTATATTTATATTTATATTTATATTTATATTTATATTTATATTTATATTTATATTTATATCATCTCCCCAATTTCTAATTTGCCCTTTTTTTTGCTGCATTTCCATGCCTGTGATTGGGAAGTTGGGATTGTCAGAGTGCAGGAATAAGACTCCTTCCCCCCCTCCGTTGTCTGCTGAAGCAGAGGCTCTGCCTGCTCTCCCACGTCAGGCTGAGGGCAAAGCTGAGATGTGCCTGTGGAATAGATGGATTTGCTCCAGAGAACTCCAGATCTGATATCCCAACAGATTCCTGCCCTGACTGGCACTGGGCAGCCTGGCCCTTGGAGCACCTGCATCGAGTTTTTCTCCCCCTGGCACAGCCTGAACTTGGTTTTTCTCACATAAATCGGGGTGTTTCAGGCAGCCCTGGTTTCGGTGTTCTCCCCTACCTCAGCTCAACCTCTGGCAGCCTCTCCCTGATCCCAAGGTCTCCAGGGATGAGTTTTCTCCAGCAGTTCTGGCTCACTGGGCCCAGTTAAGGCTGGGAACAAACGCAATCAGGCTGAGGCAGCCGTGGAGAACAGCTCTGCACCATCCATCCTGATTTTCCTCAAGCCTGCCTTTATTTCTCTTTGCTCAAGGTCTCTGCTTGGGAGATTTATGATTCAGCTCTTTTGCTTTCTCCCAGGTTCTGGGAGCATCGTTTTGTTGCTGAGGATTTTGCACTGGGGCTTTTTTTTTTTTCTCCCCCTTTTTTTTTATGGCTCTCCCTGATGTATTTATGTTAGCCCCAGATAAATGGGAAAGCAGCAAAGTGAGAGCTTCCCTGTTTGCCTCTGCGGGCTGGCAGGGATTTCAGCACAGCACCTGATGGGGTTTTTTTTTACAGATTTTCTCCATTTCTGGGTTTCTGTCCCCGTTTCACGCTGGGGTTGAGTTTCCCATCATCGGCCTGATTTTGTTGTGCCAGAGGGAAAATGGGGCAATGACAAACAGGGACAGGGAAATTCCTCCTTTCCAGGTGGGATTTGAGTGCAGGAATGGAAGGGATCAGCCCCTGATCCATCCCCAGGGAATGGGCACATTCCCAAGGCTGCCAGAGCTCCCTCCTCTCTTCAGGACAGGGTGGGATTTTGGGATGTCTGCAGGGCCTGGAGTTGGATTTGATGATCTCTGTGGGTCCATTCCCACTCAGGACATTCCATGACTCAGGAATTGCAGCCCGTAGCTGGTGACCCCCTCAGGTGTCACCATAACCAGGGCAGGATCTTGTCCTTGGATGGTTCTTCCGACCTGGGAAGATCCCAAAGCTCCTGGCAAAGCCTGGATCCATCTGCTCCCCATCCTCCGACAGCAGAGCCGGGCCTGGGTGGGGATGAGCAGGGTGAGATCCCACCAGGGATGTGTTGGGACCACGTTTGTCCTGTCCTGAAGTGCCACCAGCCCTCAGCTGGGCATGGAATTTCTCCCATCCCCTTGGGTCCATCGCTGGCACAGACTCCAGAGGGAATTCCCTCACCATGAGGCCTCCTGCAGCTTTCCATGAGGAATTCCCTGTGGAAGTGCCTTGGCTGAAGGCCTTGAGCCGCCTCTCCAGGACAGACCAAAACCTAAAATCCAGAGGAAGGGAATGAAATCCCTTCAGAGCATCAAAATAAAACCCCTCCTTGGGAGTTCAGTGTCATCTCCCACCTTCTTAACTCTTGTTTTCCTTCCCTTCCCTTCCTGCTGTGGATATTGGAGCTCTGGCTGCTTCACTTTTCTTTATTCCCTGCTGAAGTTCCTCTGTTTGCTGGTCCAAACCCCGTTCTGCAACATCCAGAACTTCCTAAAATACATCAGAATCCTGGAGGTGCTGCAATCCAGCATCAGAATTGGCACCCACCTGTTGGCCACCCTCCCTTTCTGCCCCTTTTTCTGGGTCACTTCACACCTGGTTCAGGGTTAAGGAGTTTCTTTGCCAGCCTGATGCTGCTTTAATTCAGTGGTTGTTTCCTTCCCTTTTCCCTCCAGTACCTGGGATCAGCTCAGTGCCAGGAGCAAATTCCTTGAGCTGAGTGCAGGTGATCCCAAATCAGGGCATTTATCAGGAGCTGCTGGCTCTTCCCAGGGAGCTGCTCCAGCAAAAAAGCCAAAGGACAGCCCAGGTGTTGCTGTGAGCAGAGCAGGGACAAGGTGGGAATGGGATGAGGGGTGTGAGGTGTCTGAAGGGACCTCAGCACATTTTCTCTCCTCATTCTTGTTTTGGAATAAATTTCTCAGCATTTATCTGTTCCAGAGCTCAGTGAAACTGCAGAGAAAATCTAGAATGGTTTGGGTTGGAAGGAGCCTTAAAACTCATCCAGTTCCAACCCCAACACCTTCCCCTATCCCAGGTTGCTCCAAGCCCCGTCCAGGCTGGCCTTGGACACTGCCAGGGATCCAGGAGCAGCCCCAGCTTCTCTGGGAATTCCATCCCACCCCCTCCCCACCCTCACAGGGAGGAATTCCTTCCTGAAATCTCATCCAAACCTGTTTTCCTTCACTTTCCCTTGTCCTATCACTACCTGAAAATCCCCTCTCCCAGCCCCTATCCCCCTCTGCTGCAGTTTTCCTGCTTTTCCTTCACTGAGCTGCTCTTTGCAGTGTCTGAGCTCCTTTGGCTGGAAAACCAATGGATTCTTCCAGGTGAGGGACATTTCCACTGCCCACAACGGGCCCTCGGACCTTTGCCTTGTTCCTGAACAAGGAGAGACCAGTCATTTTCCCAGGACAGGAGCCAATTTTAGGATTGCCCAGAAAGAACCCAGTTTCTGGGAAGACATCAGCATTCCTCTTGGGTTTTTCTTATGGATGGGATTTATGAGGGAGGAATGAGGCTGGAATCCTTGTTCTGAGCCGAGTTCTGGATGAGACAGCACATTCTTTGTGGGCCTGGCTGCCTGAATTTGGCACAAATGCCATTCCAGGTCTGAACTCCTGATGGGACAACACATTCCTTGTGGGCCTGGCTGCCTCAGGTGGGCACAGATCCCATTGCAGGTGTGAATTCCAGATGAGACAGCACATTCCTTGTGGGCCTGGCTGCCTGAATTGGGCACCAATCCCATTCCAGGTGTGAATTCCAGTCGGTTTTGCCCCGCAGGCTGCATTTCATGGTGTTCCACACCGAGGAGTTCCACGACGTGCTGCGGATCTGGGATGGGCCGGTGGAGAACGGGATCCTGCTGAAGGAGATGAGCGGCTCGGGGTTGCCAGGGGACATCCACAGCACCTTCAACTCCGTCATCCTGCAGTTCAACACCGACTTCTTCACCAGCAAGCAGGGCTTTGCCATCCAGTTCTCAGGTGGGATGTGCAGGGATTCCTCAAAAACCCAACCAAAGCCAGAGGGCAAATCCAACCAAAGCCAGAGGGAAAATCCAACCAAAGCCAGCTTTGCTGGGCAGAGATTCCAGGTATATCCACAGGGTGAGCAGGTGACACTGCAGTGGACGCTTAGAGTCACTTTCATAAATAATAAACAGAAAATGAACTCATTAGGCGATCCACTGATCACTTAACTACCACTGAATTCCATCTATTCACTATATAACTTAGAAAGAATTACTTGCAGTGTTGCTGTGAAGAGAAAAAGTCACAAAACCCAAAGCAGGTTGATATTGATGAAACTAAAATCCAGAATTCGTGGACTAAACCCACTGAAATGATCCTGAAAAAAGTGAACTGTGCATCCTGCGAGCTGGGAACCTCCTCGTTTCCTGGGCAGCACAAACATCAGTCTGCAGGAAATCCATTATTTTACAGCTCTGCATTAGCACAGTTTTTCTTCCCTGAGCTCCATCCTGTGAGGATCATTTTGCTGAGCAGTCAGAGGTTTGAAATTAGGGTTGTGGACAGTAATTATTGCTGCCTTCACAAGCCACTTCTCAGTTCTGCTTGCTCCCTTCGAAGGATCTGTTCGTTCCGTGGCTGGGTTGGAATTGGAAAATCGAAACTCGGTTTGGAAATACTGACTCGACAAATACACAAATTCCTTGACTTCTGTGTCTCCCAGCCCTTTTTGACTGCAGACTCTGAAAACAGGGGAAAATCTCATGTATTTTGTGCTGGCAGTGAATTCTGTGCCCCCTCTGCCCTCAGAGTGGGGAATTCGGCAGCGAGGCATGGAGCAGAAAGCCCTGGAATACACAAGAAGGAATTCCAGCAATTTTCCACCCCAGGCCCCTCAGTTTCACCCTGGCAGCTTCCCCCGGGTTTCCTGGGAGGGGCTGGCAGTGGGCCCTGAAAGCCAAATCTGTTTAACCCCCCCCCAAATTGGGTCCCTTGGGATGTAGGGCACAAAAAACTCCCTGGGCTTGCAGGGCTGTCCCTGCTCCAGTCCAGCATTCCTGAGTCCTGGCTGCTCTCACCTGCACCTCAGCCCTGCAGCCACATTCATTTCAGTTCTTTGGGGTGATATATTCCAGTATTTTCAGAGGGTTCCAGGTTTGTGCAGTTGTTTTGGAGTGATAATAAACAGGGAGTGGTTGGGTGAGTGACGGTGTGACTTTCCCTGGATTCAGACACGTTGAAACATCTTCCCAAGTTTTTTTTCCATAACTTTCTGTGCAGGGTGCCTTGCTTGCCTGGGGGAACAAGCCAGCATTCCGGGGAGAATTTCTACTGGATTTAAGACCTTTGGGATGAGCCAGACAGAGGCAGAGCTTTGTGCCACCCAGCACAGCGGTGCCATCCCAGGTTTTTTTGCCAGGTTTTGTGCTGGGAAGGACCAGCCTGGGCTGTTAACTTCCTTATCTCCAGCTGCACAGAAAGAGAGGGATTTCCTCTGGCTCTTTCAAGAGCAGCTTTCTCTAAACTGCCTGGGTGTAACAGACTCTCATCAACTTAGCAGGAAATAAGCTCCTGATCTGGAGCTGGGCTTTATTGACTGCTCCTGCTCAAAGCCTTTGTTCAGCAGGTGTGACTAAGCAGCCAGACCTGAGCTCAGACCTGTCCACTTTGGGATCTTGGGAGCTTTAATGAGGTGGATAAGCCTGCAAAACTCCTATTACTCCAGGATTTTCCCTGCTGGTAAATCCTTGTGGTGTTGGCAGACCTTGAGCTCAGGCAGCAGCGAAGCTTTGCCCGTCCCCAGCTCCTGCGGGACATCTCGGACCTCAAAGAGAGGCAGCAACAAAGTCTGGGAGGGAAACAAACACATTTCTGAAAGGTCATGCTTGATGCTTCACAGATCTTGAGGCTAAATTTCTCTGCCACTCAGGGGAAGGTGTGAAGTGCTGGTGGCTGAGTTGATTTTGCAGCATGTGCCTGCCACAGAACTCTCCAAAAACTCCGTGGGAGATCAGTGGGTGTCTGGGCTGATGGAGTAAACAGCCGTGTGCACAATTCCATATCAAAGCTGCTCCCTGGGTGCTGCTCTTGCACTTGCTGGTCCCCAGAGCCTTTCCCAGCTGGAGTGGCAGATGCTCAGAGCAAAGGGAGAGGCACTTTTTGTGTGGGGGGGAGGAGGGGTGGGGAACAAGCACGGCCTGGATGGCTGGGTAAGGACAGAGCCTCAGGACAGCCGGTGCTGCAGGCCTGGTGTTAAATAAACATCGATATTCAAGATGTGCTCTTCATTCCCTTCAGTTTCCACGGCCACTTCCTGCAACGACCCAGGAATCCCCCAGAACGGGAGCCGGAGTGGGGACAGCAAAGAGGCCGGGGACTCCATCACCTTCCAGTGCAACCCCGGCTACGCCCTGCAAGGGGAGGCCCAGATCACCTGTGTGCAGATCGAGAACAGGTTCTTCTGGCAGCCAGACCCGCCCACGTGCACAGGTATGGACACAGGGCCTGGGCACACGGACACAGGGCCTGGGCACACGGACACAGGGCCTGGCCTGGGCACACGGACACCAGGGCCTGGGCACACAGACACAGGGCCTGGCCTGGGCTCATGGACACAGGGCCTGGGCACACAGACACAGGGCCTGGCCTGGGCTCATGGACACAGATCCCTGTATTGAGCCCATGGAATGGACACACATCCATGTCCTCACCTACGGACACACATCCACGTCCTGGCCCCATGGACACACATCCATGTCCTGACCCCATGACACACATCCACGTCCTGACCTATGGACACACATCCATGTCCTGACCTACGGACACACATCCATGTCCTGACCCATGGACACACATCCATGTCCTGACCCACAGACACACATCCATGTCCTCACCTACGGACACACATCCATGTCCTGACCCCACAGACACACATCCATGTCCTGACCCCATGACACACATCCATGTCCTGACCCCATGACACACATCCATCCTCCTGGGGAATTCAGTGTTAAATTTAGAGCTGATTTGGGTATTGGACATTTCAGATGTGTTTTCCCCTCTTTGTGGCACGACTGCCAAACGATCCGGGCTGGCAGAACCCCGGGAGGTTTGGGCCATTTGAAGTCTGCATCCCTCCCAATCCCAGGCAGCACTGGCTGGGTCCAGCTCCTGCTTCAAATCCTTTGGAGACTCTGGGTGGGATTTTCAAAGGAATCCGAGGGTGTTGAACACTTGTCTCCCTCAGGCTTTTCAAAAATGAGCCCTTAGATTTTAGTTTCTTCAGAGTTTTCCCCTGATGTTGCAGTCTGGGAGGGGAAAGCACCCTTGGGGTTCAAATTAGGGTGAGTGGACACAAAATAGGTGCTGGTGGTTCTTCCAAGGTATTTTTGGGGAGACTTGCAGCCAAATTTTCCTTGTCTGTGCTGTGATTTCCTGGTGTGTCCCGGAGGGATAACATTTCTCCATGCTTGGGCTTGGAGAAGAGTCTCTAATCTTTATTAGGATATTTCTAGACCAGCCCCACTGGGGTTTTTTTACCTGATGGTTTTCTTGATATTTTTCTCATCAAAGCCCAAAGGACAATCCCACATGCTCACTCCTTCATGGAAAATCCTTCCAAGATCTAGCCCATCATTTCTGTCCCATCCCAGTTCATTTCCCACTCCGTAGCTGCTCTCAGACCCCCTTCGTCTGAGGGGAGGGTTGGTGGATCTTCCAAGGTATTTTTGGGGAGACTTTCAGCCAAATTTTCCATGTCTGTGCTGTGATTTCCTGGTATGTCCCAGAGGGATAACATTTCTCCATGCTTGGACTTGGAGAAGGGTCTCTAATCTTTATTAGGATATTTCTAGACCAGCCCCACTGAGTTTTACCTGCTATTTTTCTTTATAAAAGCCCACAGGACAATCCCATGTGCTCACTCCTTCATGGAAAATCCTTCCAAGATTTATCCCATCATTTCTGCCCCATCCCAGTTCATTTCCCACTCCGTAGCTGCTCTCCGACCCCCTTCCTCTCACCCCATCCCAAACGTGCGAGGGTGGGTCTGGGGAATCTCGGAGCATCGGCCCTCACGAGCAGCCTGCAGAAAGACTGCCAGGAAAAATGTCCATCATGTTTTGCCACAGTGGGAAACACGAGCAGGCACTTGGAGCCTTAAAAAAGCAATAATTGATTTTTCAATCAGCTTGGCATTTAATGTGCTGGGAAATGGAGTAAACACGACCGAGCCATTTAGGCCCAGACGTGTTTTCAGCTCGTTACAAGCGAACAGGCCTTGACAGGGAGTTCCAGAAAAGTGGAAGATCTCTCTCTCTCTCCTCCTGGTTCCTCACTTTTGGATTGTAGGAAGGTTGTGATGGCATCCAGAGCTCTGTTTGTGTGTGTGTCTGTCCCCTCTGGAATGGCAGAGCCCTCACCTGGCAGAGCCGCCACAACTTCGTGTCACATGTGAGCCTCAGAATCACTTCCCACTAAAATATCCAAGGATTCTGTGCTATCTGAACCCCTCCTGTCTATCCATATCTCTCTCTTTTTCCATTCCTGCTTCCCATTTTCTGCTTTTGAAGTCTCTCTGCTCCAAAGCCTCACCCTGGGCTGCTTTTCCTGCAGCTCCCTGTGGCGGCATCCTGACAGGCCCGGCTGGGGTGATCCTGTCCCCGCAGTATCCGGAGCCGTATCCCCCAGGGAAGGAGTGTGACTGGAAGCTGACGGTGTCCCCTGACTACGTCATTGCCCTGGTGTTCAACGTGTGAGTACCCAAGGCCTTGGTGCCACTGGCACCACTGGGAACGGGGACTGTGGTGGCATGGTGTGGGTGTGGGTGTCCTTCCCTCTGGGGAGGAACCAGCCCAAAGGTGGTGGGAGTGTCCCAAACCCCTGGATAATCTATTCCCAGACCTTTTGTGGGGGGAGATCCTCATATTCCAGCTGCAGCTCCTCTGTGATGCACAGAGCATGACTTGGTGCAGCAGCTCTGGCTCAGGCTCTCTGCTCCTGACTCCATCCCCACTCCTCGGTTCCTCACGTGTGGAAGGGAGGCAGGAATGTCCTCCCATGTGTCTGGCAGGATTTTGGAGCAGGAGCAGCTAGCAGGAATGTCCTGCTTGGCAGAATTTTGGAGCAGGAGCAATCAATCCCTGCCCTGGGGCTGCACATCCCAGGACTTCAAGCCGGAGTTCTCCAGGGATGGACCCCTAATCCGAGCTCTCTTCCTTTGCTTTGCAGCTTCAGCCTGGAGCCTGGCTATGATTTTCTGCACATCTATGACGGGCCTGACTCCCTGAGCCCCCTGATTGGGAGTTTTTATGGCTCCCAGCTCCCAGAGAGGATCGAGAGCAGCAGCAACAGCCTTTTCCTGGCATTCCGGAGCGACGCCTCCGTCAGCAACGCCGGCTTCGTCATCGAGTACACAGGTGAGGGCTGGGGGCACCCCTGGCCCTGCAGGTACCTGGGCCTTTTCCTGTGCTTGTTCCCAGGTTATTCCACCTCGCTGGAACAAATGGGAGAGGCTCTAGTGATGCTGAAATTGTCCAGAAAATAAATTGCTGGACGTGGTGGAAAAATGCCTTTAGGAGTAGTCCTGGTGTTTTGTCAGCCCCAAAGCAGAGGTGGAGGGAGAAGGGGAGGTGATCGCTTCCCACTGGAATATCCCAGCATTCTGTGCTGTCTGAAGCTCCCCTGTCTATCCATATCTCCCTCTTTTTCCATTCCTGAGGTTTAGAGGAATGGAGGGAAAATGAGGAGTTCAGGAAGAGGGATCCTGGAGGTGGAAGAAGAGCCAGGGCACAGAAGTTTGATAAGACCAGTGGAAAATGTTACATGGCTGAGGATCTGCTTCTGCTGGGGACTTCCCTGAACAGAGAAGGAAATTTTTAGGGTTTTAGGTTCCCAGAAAATATTCCTTTATTTCCAGGCTGTATTTTGTGTAATCCTTCTTTAGAATTGAAACAGTTCTGTCTCCTCCTTAGTGAGCAGAACTTCACAAGATCACAGAATTCCAGATGGTTGGGGATGGAAGGGACATTCCGGATCATCCCATCGCACCCCCTGCCATGGGCAGGGACACTTCCACTGTCCCAGGGTGCTCCAAGCCCCATCCAACCTGGCCTTGCCCCAAGGATGGGGCAGCCACAGCTTCTCCTGTGCTAGGGCCTCACTGCTCTTAAAGAACTGGGAAGTGACAGGCCTGGAATGGGGAAAAAAGGGAGAAAAAAGGGGAAAAAGGAGCTTTGGCAGGTGTATTCCCTGTGTGTGTTTGTAGAATAGGTGGAAGAACAGAGCAGTTACAAACTGGGGTAAAAATTCCACTCTGAAAACCCACATCTGATGAGTCAGGGCTGTGCAGAGTGGAGAGAACAGGATTAAAAACCGGGGAGAAAAAAACCCAGAGGTGGAAAGGAATTGATCCCTCAGGCCTGCTCAGGGCTGTGTGGATTAGTTTGGAGTGTGGGAAGAGGCAGGGATGGCTTCAGGTGTCCTGTGGAAGGCGGCTTTGCTTCCATGGCACGGCACTGATGCCTTGAGGGGCCTCCCAGAAACAGAGACTGGACAGGAGTAAGGGAATAAAGGCAGGGATTATATTCAAAGGTACCCCTGGGGGCCAGAGGCCACTGCCGAGATGGGCCCCAAGGTGGACGGCAGGGCACGAGTTCTTCACACTTTTATAGGTTTGGTTCATTTGCATAGCAGGGTGAATTCTCCAATTAAAGCTTCAGTTAATGAGGTCATTCCCCTCAGCTTGCCCCCCTTTAGAGGCTTTTGGTTTACACTTTTTGGGCCCAGGACAGTCTGGGTGTCCCTGGAGAGCAGGCCCAGAGAGGCTTTGTTATGAACAGGCCACAAGAAACTTCAGAGTTACTCACTGGGCAGTGCAGGATTTGGAAAATAGAAAAGTTAAAACCTAAGGCATCAGCACAGGCTGGGGACTGCTTTGGTGCTGCTTTTTCTGTGTGTTTGGGAATTCCTGTTCCTTTCCTCAGCCCGTGGTTCCTGGAAATCCCAATTTACCCAAGCAGAGGCTGCTGGGGAAAAGGCAGTTCCTGCTGGTTCTGCTGAAGAGATGAATTTCCCTCTGATAAAGCTATAAAATTACAAGACAAAGGCATTTAGCACTGCTTCAGCTTCAAGACATGAGGAGTTTTCTGCTCTCATTAGAATGAATTTTATGAAAAATTCCAGTTTTCTCTTCCCCTTTGTTTTTAGGCAGCCAGAAAGCAGCTAACAAATAAAACCCTGTTAAATGAGAGTGGCTGTTTCTCCCAAACACTCCAGCAGTGGCAGTCACACCCACGTGCCTCCCCCAAAGCCAAGCTGCTGGGAGAGAAGAATGAGGTTGGAAATTTGCTCATTAATTCCCCTGCACTTTGGAAAGGAACCTGGGATGCAAGGCTGGGAAATGGCAGGGAAAAAAATAAAGCAAAAAAAACCCCAAAAACTTCGGGGAATGGAAGGAGGAAGGAAAATGCAGGAGGGGGAAAGAAAATTCAAGAGTGAGCTCAGCTCTTTGCCAACTGGAATTCCAAGTTGAGCTCAACCTTATCAGGGGGTTTGGAGTCCTCTCCTGACTTTTTTGGGGGGAAAAAGGGCAAAGCAGGCATCTGGCAGTGCTCCCCTGAATCCCTGTTATGAACAGGCCACAAGAAACTTCAGAGTTACTCACTGGGCAGTGCAGGATTTGGAAAATAGAACAGTTGAAACCTAAGGCATCAATCCCTGCTCCACTGGAGCCTCAGGAATTTGGAAGTGTCTCAGGACAGAAAGGCAAGGCTTTAACTCAGGATCTCTCCGTGAATCATCTCCTGAACCACGCTCGTGTTTGTGGGTCTCGGTCACACGTGGGCGATTCCCGCTTACAGAAGAACCCCTGGATGAGATTCCAAAGCTGCTTCCAGTCCATTAAAAGATCCTTGGTGTGAGGGGCTCACTTGGAGTTGCCATTGCCAGGAAATGCTTCTCTTACAAATTTGGGATGAATCCCAGAAGTGAAGATTATTAGGGAATCGGCTGAATTCCAATAAATTGTTTGTATCTGGGCCTGTCACAAGCCACAGACCTCATTAGGGATATTTTATTATTCACACACTGATATTTCTTAGCAGAGCCTTCATTGGTGAAGCTGAGTTACTTGGAGAGCTTCTCCCAAATTATCACACACCGAAATTAAAATAATTAATTATCAGTCCCAAATTACCGCATTTTGGGAATACTGGGGACTCTCCATCAGTCCCTGCCTCAATCCCAGAATCTCCAGGCTGGTCTGGTGCTGACCCCAGGAGAAGGAGGAGTTTGGGATAAAGGACAGGAAGGAATTTCCAGGCTGGAGACTCCCAAGTGAGAGATTTTCCCACACTTTTTAGCAATTCCTGGCTCTGTTGTGGGCCAGGAGTGAAGAGCCATGAAATTGGAAGCAAATGAAGCACAACTGATTCCTTTTCACCCTTCCAGAGGAACAGGAGAAATCCCAACCCCCAGCCTGATTTCTAATTTGTTGTTGTTATTTCACTGGAATTATTTTGCCCATCCTGAGCTTCTGCACAGAAATGCAGCTTTGCTTACGGGTGATTTCAGGTGGAAATTCCCCATGGAAAACCATCCTGGAAAATTCCTTGGGAGCTGTTTAAAAATACCCAGCTCTGTTTGCTGTTCAAACAGTTGGAGCTTGACTCCAGAAAATGCGTTTGGAAATCGGATGTGGCCCTTGGGAAAAGGAATCCATGGACCTGGAGTGTCCTGGGGTCCTGGTGAGCCAAACTCCCAGGGATGCCAAGGCTCCACTTGGTCCTAAAATTCATAATAAGGAATGAATTAAAGAATCCCAGACTGGTTTGGGTTGGAAAAGACCTTAAATCCCATCCAGGGGCAGGGACACCTTCCACTATCCCAGGTTGCTCCAAGTTCCATCCAGCCTGGCCTTGGACACTTCCAGGGATGGGGAATCCACGATTTCTCTGTGTCAGGGCCTCCCCACCTCAAACAGGATTTGTGCTGTTCCAGTGTGTGGTGGCTGTTGTGGAAAACTCATCTTGGAAGGTTTATTTTGGGATTGCTCCACGGTTTAGCTCTCAACCCCAGGCTGAGCAGGTGAGGCTGTGCTGGAACACCCACATGGAATCCCGACCTCTTGCTCCTGGCTTTTCTTTGGGAATGGGAAGGGGAGGCACAGAAAATCCTGGGTTCGGTGGAGTAATGAGCCAGTTCCCATGACATTTTCATCTTGATGCCTTTCTAAACCTTTGGCAGCCTCAATCCATGTTAATCAGGAGAAAGTCCTTGAGTTTGGAAGTGAAAATAAACCAGGAATTCTGCACAGGCAATCCTGTACTCACTTCCTAGCCCAAGAAATCCCAGGCTGGCGAAGCTGTGGCTTTCCCACATCCCTTTTTTGGCAGCCAAATATCAAATATTTCCTGAAGTTGAGCTGCTGCCTCCCTTGGAGCCAACTCCTGAGGATCAGGGATCAGGACAGTTCAACTGGGAATGTTCCATGTGCCAGGATGCAGCAACCTCCAGGATGAGAGATGTCCCTGAGGGGACAGAAATGATGAAAAATGAGGAAAAACACCAGAAAATCAGCAGGGCTGTGGCTCAGCAATCCACCCCCACCCTTCTCCAGCAGCTGATGGAGTGATTTCAGCATGGAACGTGGTGATTTTCCAAGGAAGGGCTGAGCCCAAGCCTGTGACAGCCGGGTGGGAGGTGGAGTGACAGCCTGAAGAGCAGCTGGTGACAGGAACAGCGTTGAGACTGCTCAGGGAAACCAGAGAGGGACAAAGGGCTCGGTGTAGGGAACGCTCCAAGAGGGAATGTTGGCAGCTTGGAGGAACAAAGCCTGGTGGAGTGGGAAAAGCTGTGGAAAAGCTGAGCACGTGTTTCATTTGGAAGTGACCCCTGAGCCGTGGTGGCCTCTGGCCGTGCAGCTGCTCGTCCTCAGTGGAATTTCCAGCAGGAATTTGTCCCCTCCAAGGGCTGGGATGACCTTTAGGAATATCCCACGGACTGGCAGGAATGGTGAGGGCTCCCTTCTCCAGGATAAGGATGATGAGGAAGGGAGTGTGTCCATCCGAGCTGACTGGAACAAATGTGGGTCCCAATTTCTGTTATCCCAAGATCCCAAACACTCATCACATCCAGGTTTGGGTCTGGCTGCTCACACGCAGGGGAAAAATGGGATAAAATCGTGTTGGATTCTTTCCTGCAAGATATTCCTGAGGATCAGAGCTTTGGAAAGCTGCGGGAATTCTGCTTCGAGGCTCATGTGTGTCTCTTCCCACGGATAAACTGGGACACCCTGGTTGGGAAACAGGAAAGGAGGAAAAGCGGTGCTCAAAGCATCCAAAATTTGTGCATCAAGACCCCACTGCCCCCAGGAGAACCCAGGATTTCAGGATTTAAAGGCTGAGGATCCAAATGTGTGATGGGCAGTGGGAGCTGACCAGTCCGTGGCTCCCAAAACAGGGAATCGGTGCTCTGGGGAAAAAAAAATTCCCATTTTTTTGTGCCCTGTTCACTTGGATCACCTGGTGCAGCTGCTGTGGACAGGAAAGCAGGGGATAATTGGATTTTTCAAGCAGAAAAGCAAAAGCCAGGCCTGTGGGCTTTGCTGTTTGCTGTTTGTCCTTCCACACCTTCTCCAACATCGGAGAGCCCCTGATTGAATGCTTAACTACACTTGGGTTGTTCCCAGAGCCTCTGCTCTCAGAAGAGCCCTCGTCTTTAATGAGCAATTTCCAAATGACAAAAGAACAGGATTAATCAAAGCCTCTAATTATATTGCAGGCAGGGAAAAAAATAAAAGAAGGGGGAAAAAAGCAAAAATAAAAAAGCAAAAAAAAAGGCAAAAAAAACCCTTAGAAGAAGAAGAAGGAAAGAAATCTCCAAGTCCTGACAGCTCTGTAGTGTTCCCTGGAATTTTTATATGGAAATGGGATTTTTAACTCTGCAGAGCAGAGGGTTTTTCACTCTCTACCTGCCAGGAGGGTGGAGCAAAGTGGGGTCGGGCTCTGCTCCCAGGGAACAGGGACAGGATGGGAGGGAACGGCCTCAGGCTGTGCCAGGGGAGGCTCAGGGTGGACAGCAGCAGGAATTTCCCCATGGAAGGGGTGCTCAGGCCTTGGACTGAGTGGAATCCCCACCTCTGGAGGTGTCCAAGGAGGTGGCACGAGGAATAAATTTAAGAATCCCAGACTGCTTGGGGTTGGAAAAGACCTTAAACCAATCCAGCTCCGTAGGCAGGGACACCTTCCTCTATCCCAGGTTGCTCCAAATTCCCTCCAGTCTGTTCTTGGACACTTCCAGGGATGGGGAATCCACAATTTCTCTGTGCCAGGGCCTCCCCATCTCAAATATGATTTGTCCTCGTGGTGCTCTGGGCTGGTGACAAGGTGGGGATGGGTCACAGCTTGGACTTGATGATCCTGGAAGGCTTTTCCAGCCTCAGCAATCCTGGGATCGTGTGAAATCAAAGCTTTGCCTCACTGCTTGGATTTTGGGTGCTCCTGGGAACTGGAGCCTCCCTTTCCCAGTGCTGAGCACCACAGGAGGGGCTGGAGCAGCTGGAGTCCAGACCCTGCAAACGGGGTGAAAATCCCAGAAATTCCCAAATGAAAAAAAACCTTTCTCAAGGAGTTTCTTAACTCCCATTCAACTGATCAAAACAGCAGAGGAGCTGTGCCGGAGCAGTAAAAATCCCGGGAATTCTTTCCCTGCAGAGAACCCCCGCGAGTCCTGCTTTGACCCGGGGTCCATCAAGAACGGCACCAGGGTGGGCACGGACCTGAAGCTGGGCTCCACCATCACCTTCTACTGTGACGGGGGCTACGACATCGAGGGGGGCCCCACCCTCACCTGTGTCATGGGAGGGGATGGAAAACCCACCTGGAACAAGCCTCGTCCCACCTGCACAGGTAAATCCCGAGGGAAAGGGGAGCGGGGAAGGATCTGCCCCCGCAGTATTTCGCCCGTGGAAAACTGGCTGTTAATTCAGAGGGGTTTTCTCAGTGGTCTGTAGTTTTTTAGGGTTTTTAGAGGAATTGGTTTTCATCGTTTTTCAGGGGTTTAGCAGCTCTTTGAACAGGAGGAGCTGGTTTCTGGGAGGTTTTTTGACTTTCTTTGGAGACAGACAGGAAACTGGACACATGGCACATCCCGAGTCCCTGGCACAGGGCAGGAGTCAGGAATGCACTTAAACCTTGGCTAAACCTGATCCTTGCTAATCCAAACCCTCAATCTTGGGCTTTCCTGAGCAGGGCCAGAGCTCAGTGACCAAAAAAAGGGGTTTTTTCCTTAGGGCTTCCCTGTGGTTGTTTTGTTTTCTTTTCTGACTTCGTGGTTTGCAGTCAGACTTGATCTGAGAAGGGAATCAGGAGGCAGCTGGTGGGGGAAGGAATGAAATCCCTGATTTGGGAAGGCTCTGGCAGGGAGGACACTGAGGAAAGGTGGGAAGAGGGAGCTCATCCTGAACTGTGAGGTGGGGAACAGTGCAAATCCCATTTGATAATTCCATGAGGAGCCAGCACGAGATTGGGTTGGGAGAAACCTGATTTTTCCAATGAGGACTTTCAGGGAGCAGCACCTGGAGCGGGGAATGGTGGCTGGGGACATTTGCAGCTCCAGGGATGCTCCATGATCCTTTTCCTTGCAGCTCCCTGTGGAGGTCAGTACACAGGCTCAGATGGAGTTGTCCTGTCCCCAAATTATCCCCAGAACTACACCAGTGGCCAGGTGTGCCTGTACTCCATCGTCGTGCCCAAGGACTACGGTACCGTGTTTGGGATCTTTCTGGGGGGATTCTTTTGTGCTGTGCAATTCTTCTTTGCTGGAGTTTTAATAATTCTAAAATTATTTAATCGATTCAAATTAAAAACGTAATTGTTTTAATAATAACTTTTAACAAGTGCATCCAGAACTGGAGATGAGGCAGATTGGAGAGGAGCAAGTGGTGCTGTTAGATGCTGTTGGAGCCAGGGAAAATCCTGGATTTGTCCAGGTTTTGTCCAAAGCTCAACCCAACGGGTGCCAGTTACAGCTAATAACTAACTCCTGTCCCTCGGTGGAGTTCTGCAGCTCGTGTTCCGTGGGCAGGGCAAGGGGATGAGTCACAGAAAATTCCCAGTGGGCTGGGAATCAGTGGGAAGATGTTGTGGCAATGAACCCGGGGGAGGCTGGTGCTGCCTCTGGAATTTGGGGATAAATAAAGGGCTCCCGTTATTCCAGGCTGTCACTCAGGCCTTGTCCCTGCCTGGAATAAAGGCAGCTGAAACACGGGACAAAGGCTGTGCTGGGGAAAGAGATCCCAGTTTGGAATGCTGGGAATCCTGGGGGTCCTGTGCAGGGCCAGGGGTGGCACTCGACAGTCCTTGGGGTCTGTTCCAGCTCAGGGGACTCCATGAATCCATGAAAATGCCTCAGCTCCATGGCCTGGATGTGTGGGGTGGTGCTGGAGACAGCGGTGGGGTCATGAGTGGGATGACAGTGGGGACAGCAGTGTGGGGACACTGGGGACAGCAGTGTGGGGACAGCAGTGTGGGGACCCTGGGGACAGCAGTGTGGGGACCCTGGGGACAGCAGTGTGGGGACAGCGGTGTGGAGACACTGGGGACAGCGGTGAGGGGACAGCAGTGTGGGGACACTGGGGACAGCGGTGAGGGGACAGCAGTGTGGGGACACTGGGGACAGTGGTGAGGGGACAGCAGTGTGGAGACACTGGGGACAGCGGTGAGGGGACAGCAGTGTGGGGACACTGGGGACAGTGGTGTGGGGACAGCAGTGTGGGGACCCTGGGGACAGCGGTGAGGGGACAGCAGTGTGGGGACAGCAGTGTGGGGACAGCGGTGTGGGGACAGCAGTGTGGGGACACTGGGGACAGTGGTGTGGGGACAGCAGTGTGGGGACCCTGGGGACAGCAGTGAGGGGACAGCAGTGTGGGGACAGCAGTGTGGGGACCCTGGGGACAGCAGTGTGGGGACAGCAGTGTGGGGACAGCGGTGTGGGGACCCTGGGGACAGCAGTGGCCGGTCCCAGCCCCCTCTCTGTCCCTGTCCCCCTCCCTGTCCCCCTCCCTGTCCCCGCAGTGCTCTTCGGGCAGTTCGCCTTTTTCCAGACGGCGCTCAATGACGTGGTGGAGGTGCACGATGGCCCCACGCAGCACTCGCGCCTGCTCAGCTCCCTCTCGGGCTCCCACACAGGTACGGGGCTGCTCCCTGGCCCTGGCCCTGGCCCTGGCCCTGCTGGGAAAAGCAGCTTTGTCACAGCTGACACCCAGCACCTGCTCTGTGTGTGTTGCTAATTCCGTCACCTCTGTGTCTCCCGTTTTCCGTTCTCCCCATCCAGGGGAATCCTTGCCGTTGGCCACCACCAACCAGATCCTCATCAAATTCAGCTCCAAGGGTCAATCCACAGCCAAAGGCTTCCACTTTGTCTACCAAGGTGAGTTCAGGTGTGTTCTGGAAGTGTCCTCGGGTCGCTCCCAGGGGTGTCCTGAGTGTCTGGAGCTGCTTTTGGTGTCTGGGGGTTCTGAGCAGGGAGTGTCACAGGGAATTAGGATTCCTTAAGGAGCAGAGCTCTGGCAGGGCTGGCTGGCTGCTGTGGCTACTTCGTATTCAGCCCTTTCATTCCCACTCAGCCTCAACCCTGCACATCCCAGGATTAGCATCAGCCCCGTCATGCCCGGAGTCACGCAGGGAATTTGGAGATTTATCCCGCAGCAGTTCTTCCCAGTGGCGTTTTTAGCACTTTGCTGGGTGTAAGCAGCAGAAATCCCATCTGGCAGCTCAGAAATCCTCCCTCTGTGCGTGTCACAGCCTCGGGGCTCTCACACTCCTGCCCCTTGATCCCCTCAGTAACAGCTTTGTGCTGTACTGGGTGAGCACAGCTCGGGGATTTTATGGGAGTAAATAGAAAATGATGCACGGAACAGGGGGAAAACAGAAGGGATTTCTCACCCATGTGCTCCTTGGAGTTATCTGTGGGAACATCCAAGCTTTTGCTGCAAAGAGGGGACAGACACTGGCATGACCTGAACCTTCTCCAGGGGTGAAGCGAAGCATGGTTTAGATTTTGGAGTCTTTAGGATCTGTTCTCTTGAGTTCCTGCCTAATGAGTGTGAAACGGCCGTGGTGGTGATTGGAATCTTCAAAGAGCTCAGCAGAGCAAAGGTTTGGATGAAATCTGGGAAGGTTTCCTCCTCCCTCTGCAAGAGCTGCATGGGAAGCGAGAGGAAAAGAGCCCTGATTGGGACCTGCCTGGCCAGACTCTAATTAGCTCAGCACTCATAAATTTAAAGCAACTCAGAGGAAAATATTAATTGACTTCTTCCTTGGCAATGGACTCTTTTTTTGGTGAGTTTTTCTCCTCACTTACCTGCCAGACTCATTCCTTGCTTTGGCTGTCAGTACTCAACAGGAATATCAACAATTTCAGCAACATCACAACTTAAATCCCCCTTTTTTCTCTTTCCCAAAGATTTTTTCGGGTTGCTGTTCCTTCATGGCTGTGAGGCCCAGGGAGCTGAGGAACCCAAGGAGCTCCCCATGGAGGCTCCTGCACTGGGTGACAAACCCACGTTTTGGGAAGTCACTGCCAAACCCTTTGGTTTCCCTGAGTCAAAACAACCTTTTAATGTGATGATGAATTCTCTGCAGGGAGACAGCAGGTTCTGAATGTCCCAGCTGCTTTTCTTTTCCAGTAGAGAATAATTAAATCATCAAGGTTGGAAAAGATCTCCAAGATCTTCGGTCCCAACCTTCACCCAGGTGCCCCCATGCCCACCCAGCCGTGTCACCAAGTGCCACCTCCACTCGGTGTGGCATGGAACCACTTGAGCTTGGATCACTTGATTTGACAGGACTGGGAGTGAAATGTTCTTCCTTCACAGTGGTCGTGCTTGGATTCAACCCCTCTTTGGGGTTTAGGGATAATCAGTTAATGGTCATACCTGGATCCAACCAGTCTTTGGGATTTAGGTACAATCAGTCAATGGTTATGCTTGGATTTGACCAATTTTTGGGATTTAGGTACAATCAGACAGTGGCCATGCCTGGATTCAGCCCCTCTGAGATTCTTTTGGGTTTAGGTATAACTAGAGATGGTCACATTTGGATTCAGCCAATCTTTGGGATTTGGGAATTATCAATGGTCACATTTGGATTCAGCCCCTCTTTGGGGTTCAGATAGTTTGGGGTTTACATATCATCAGTCAATGGCCATGTTTAGCCTCAGCCCCTCTTTGGGGTTTAGGAGTTATCAATGGTCATGCTTGGATTCAGCCAATCTTTGGGATTTGGGAATTATCAATGGTCATGTTTGGATTCAGCCAGTCTTTGGGATTTGGGAATTATCAATGGTCATGTTTGGATTCAGCCAATCCTTGGGGTTTACGAATTATCAATGGTCATGCTTGGATTCAGGCCCACATTGGGATTTAGATACTTTGGGGTTTAGGAGTGATCAGTCAATGGTCATGTTTGGATTCGGCCCCTCTTTGGGATTTAGATACTTTGGGATTTAGGTGCAATCAGTCAGTGGTTATCCTTGGATTCAGCCAATCTTTGGAATGTAGGTATAATCAGTCACTGCTCATGTTTGGATTCAGCCCCTCTTTGAGGTTTAGATACCTTGGGATTTAGGAACAACCAGTCAGTAGCCATGTTTGGATTCAGTCCCTCTTTGGGATTCAGATACTTTGGGGTTTAAATACAATCAGTCAATGGTCAAGCCTGGACTCAGCCAACCTTGGGGGCTTAGATAAAATCAGGCCGTGACTATGCTTGGGTTCATCCCCTCGTTGTGATTTAGCTACACTGGGGCTTTAGGTATAACTGGGAAATGGTCACGTTTGGAATCAGCCCCTCTTTGGGGTTCAGGAACAATCAATGGCCGTGCTTGGATTCAGCCCCTCCTTGGGGTTTAGGTGCAATCAGTCAATGGCCATATTTGCATTCAGCAAAAAGTCTTGCAGATACTCGGGGATTTCAGTGTAAAACCAACAGAGCTTTACTCCGACAGCTGGCATTCCCAAAACGTTCCCTCTAACTCTGTTGTGTCTCCATTGCCCTGCTCCCTGGCAGCCGTGCCCCGCACCAGCGCCACGCAGTGCAGCTCCGTGCCAGAGCCGCGGCACGGGCGGCGCCTGGGCAGCGACTTCGCCGTGGGGGCCGTGGTGCGCTTCGAGTGCAGCCCCGGCTACGGCCTGCGCGGCTCCCCCGCCATCGAGTGCCTGGCCATGCCCGGGGCCCTGGCACAGTGGAACACCTCCGTCCCCACCTGCGTGGGTAGGTGGCACCGCGGCCTGGGGGGAGGCGGGAACGGGTGGGGTCGCGCTGGGAAAATCAGTGGGGTCATTCCATGGGTTGTCCTGGAAGTGTCCAAGAGCTGGGTGTTGGTCATCCTTGTGGGTCTCTTGTCCTGGAAGTGTCCTGGAAGTGTCCAAGGGTTGGATGTTGGTGATGATTTTGGGTCTCTTCCCTGGATTGTCCTGGAAGTGTCCAAGGGTTGGATGTTGGTGATGACTGTGGGACTCTTCCCTGGGTTGTCCTGGAAGTGTCCAAGAGCTGGATGTTGGTGATCCTTGTGGGTCTCTTCCCTGGATTGTCCTGGAAGTGTCCAAGGGTTGGATGTTGGTGATGATTGTGGGACTCTTCCCTGGATTGTCCTGGAAGTGTCCAAGGGTTGGATGTTGGTGATGACTGTGGGTCTCTTCCCTGGGTTGTCCTGGAAGTGTCCAAGAACTGGATGTGGTGATGATTTTGGGTCTCTTCCCTGGATTGTCCTGGAAGTGTCCAAGGGTTGGATGTTGGTGATGATTGTGGGACTCTTCCCTGGGTTGTCCTGGAAGTGTTCAAGGGTTGGATGTTGGTGATGATTGTGGGACTCTTCCCTGGGTTGTCCTGGAAGTGTCCAAGAGCTGAGTGTTGGTGATCCTTGTGGGTCTCTTGTCCTGGAAGTGTCCTGGAAGTGTCCAAGGGTTGGATGTTGGTGATGATTTTGGGTCTCTTCCCTGGATTGTCCTGGAAGTGTCCAGGGGTTGGATGTTGGTGATGATTGTGGGACTCTTCCCTGGGTTGTCCTGGAAGTGTCCAAGAGCTGGATGTTGGTCATCCTTGTGGGTCTCTTGTCCTGGAAGTGTCCAAGAGCAGGGTGTTGGTGATCCTTGTGGGTCTCTTCCCTGGGTTGTCCTGGAAGTGTCCAAGAGCTGGGTGTTGGTGATCCTTGTGGGTCTCTTCCAGCTCGGGGTATTGCATGGTTCTGTGAAAAAATCAACAGCAAAACAAAGCATTAATGAAATGTAAAAATCTTCTTTAAAACCTCTTGCAGTTCTGCCCAGGGAGGTTGTGGCTGCCCCTGAATCCCTGGAAGTGTCCCAAGGCCAGGTTGGATGGGGATTGGAACAATCTGGGATAGTGGAAGGTGTCTGGGTGAAAGGACTTGGTGATCTTTAAGGTCCCTTCCCACCCAAACCATTGCAGATTATCAGAAAGCCCAGCCTGAATAAGAAGAGTTTAACCCCAAATTCCAGGGAATTGACATTTTCACCCAATCCTCACTGTGAGATCTGGGACAAGCATCTTGAATAAATCAGCAGCTTCTGAAGATCAGCCCTGTGTGTTCCCCACTCCCAAGAAATGTGCCAAAAGTCTCCCAAAAATTACTAAACCCAGGATTATTCCTACAAATCTCCCCCTTAAATCACAACCACTTCTTGATTTCTCCTCATTTGAACAACGTTTTTAGCACAGAGCCAATTCCTTCCCTTTCCAACGGCGCTCTCCTCCTTGCAGTGCCCTGCGGGGGGAACCTGACGGAGCGGAAGGGAACCATCCTGTCCCCCGGCTTCCCCGAGCCCTACCTGAACAGCCTCAACTGCGTGTGGAAGATCACGGTCCCCGAGGGAGCAGGGATCCAGGTACAGCTGGGACAGAGGGGGGACACTCAGGCTCTGCTGCTCCCAGAGAGGCCACGTGTTGGGAAGTCTCTGCTCCTCGTAGGAAAGGGATGGATTGCTGTGGAATTCTCTGGAATCAGGGCTTCATTTAATGCCAGGAGTGGGCAGAGACTGATTGGTGATCTCAGGGAAGGGCTGGAGCTGTGCCTGGGGGATTTAGGTTGGATTTAGGGAAGGGTTCTTCCCCCAGAGGCTGCTGGGCACTGCCCAGGCTCCCCAGGGAATGGGCACGGCCCCGAGGCTGCCAGAGCTCCAGGAATGTTTGGACAGCGCTGCCAGGGATGCCCAGGGTGGGGTTGTTGGACTGGATAATCCTGGTGGATCCTTCCAGCTCAGGATATTCCATGACTGTGTGCCAGTGTTATCCACAGGCTGCTTGCACAGGGAATAGCAGATCCCAGGCAGCCCCATCCCCTCTCCTGATCAGACACCAGGAACCAAAACACAGAGCCAGGGTAGAACAATTTTTGTCATCCCCATCCAAACCTGACAGCCTTTTCCCAAAGGATTCTCTTCCCTGCCACGTCTCCCAGCCTCAGTCAGGGTTGTTCTCCCACCCCTGGGGTTGTTGGGTTGTCTGTGCAGGGCCAGGGGCTGGGCTGGGTGATCTTCATCCCTTCCAGCTCAGGACATTCAGTGATGGATTTAAACACATTTTTGCCTCCTGTGTGTGGCAGGGCAGGGGGGCTGTGCTGGTGGGACACAACACCAGGGGAATTTTGGGTGCAGATCTTCACCCTGATGAGCTATTCAGGGTTAAAAGGGGGGATTTGGGGTGCAGATCTTCACCCTGATGAACTATTCAGGGTTAAAAGGGGAGATTTGGGGTGCAGATCTCCACCCTGATGAACTATTCAGGGTTAAAAGGGGAGATTTGGGGTGCAGATCTTCACCCTGATGAACTATTCAGGGTTAAAAGGGGAGATTTGGGGTTCAGATTTTCACCCTGATGAACTATTCAGGGTTAAAAGGGGGGATTTGGAGTTCAGATCTTCACCCTGATGAGCTATTCGGGGTTAAAAGGGGGGATTTGGGGTGCAGATCTTCACCCTGATGAGCTATTCAGGGTTAAAAGGGGGGATTTGGGGTGCAGATCTTCACCCTGATGAGCTATTCAGGGTTAAAAGGGGGGATTTGGGGTTCAGATCTTCACCCTGATGAACTATTCAGCGTTAAAAGCCATGTGAGCCACACGGGCAGAGCCTCTGGCCCCAGGATCTGTTATCCCAGCAGAGCTGCAGTGGGATATTTACACAATCACAGCTCTGCTGCTCCTCAGCTCCAGGTAAAGGAACTCTCTGCAGGTGTTTTGTGGCCTTTATCGTCCCTCTGCAGCAGCAGAGCTGAGGATTAATCCCAACATCAGGAGATAAAGCCCCCCCTGAGCTGTGTCCCCCCGCTGCCCCGTGCTGGGTGACACAGGAGGTGGATTCGGGAGCAGGAGCATTCATTCCTCACTTGCCTGAGGGATTTTTTTCTTCCTCTTTCCCACCACTCTGTGAGGTTTTCATTCCTGAAGTGCTTTGATTTCCCTGCTGTGTGTTTGGTGATGGATTTGGAGGGATCCCCTCCCTGTGCAGCTCTCAGCTGCTGGCACTGTTGGGTTTCTCTGGGCAGGTTTATTCCAACAGCAGCTCAGGAATTCCTACCTGGAGATTCTCACCTGGAGATTGTCACCCTCAGCCCCCACCCCCAAACCTGCCCCTGGCTCTGGGATGGGCCCCAGGGGGTTCACAGTGAAACCCCACAGGCCTGGGATGATATTTTGAACCCTCTGAGGCTTTTTGCCGTGTCCAGTGCTGCAAATCCCCCTTTTCCTTCGGTTTTGAAGCCATTTAAAACAGTGTTTTCCAAAGCTCTCCTGTCCAGCTGGAATTTGGCCACTTTCAAGCCCCTGAAATGAAGGAGGATCCATGTGTTGGTTGGGTTTTTTGTTAGGTTGGGGGTTTTTCTGTTTGGGTTTTTTTGTTGTTGTTGTTCTATTTTTCACCCCTTTTCCTGTTGGATGGGATCTTTTCCAAGGGAAATCAAAATTTTGGGGGCTGGCACAGAATGCAAGCAACCAAAACAAAGTGGATTTTGTGGCTGTGCTGTGCCTTGGCCAGGCTCTCAGTTCAGTTCTCAGGTTTAGGGTGGGATTTGGGGAAGAGCAGGACCATGGTCCTTCAGTATGACCCAGTCCTCTGCTACAAAAGAGGGGGAATTTGGGTGAAATAAGAAGTTTTTTATTATGGGGGTAGAACAGATTGACCAGGGAGGTTGTGGATGCTCCAATCCTGGAATGTCCAAGGCCAGGTTGGACAGGGCTTGGAGCAACCTGGGATAGTGGAAGGTGTGGCAGAGGTTTTGGGACAAGAGGAGCTTTGAAGTCCATCCCAAACCCTTGAAATTCTTTGATCTCGTGTTTGTGGGGCCCCCAGCAGTGCTGAGGTCTCCACTTCCTCCGGGATCTGCTGTCACCTGGTCACGACCCATCAGCTTCCCTGAGACTTCCAGGGGGAGAAAAAAAAAGCCCTTGGAGAAAAGTTTTGGCTCCCAAGACATAAAACAGCTTCAGGGAGGGGTCTCAGGGCAGCCCCCAGGGAGGGAATGACCCTGGAGCTGGAGCTGGATCCATCCTGGCCCCCCTTCCTTTGGATTCTCCATTATTAGCTCCTCATTCCAGCATGGCTTCACCCCCTTTTCGCACAACAATTAAAGGTTAAGCAGCTGTAAATCAGGGGAGGAGGTGAAATTGAAGCTTTCTTGGTAGCAGCACTCAGGATTTTTATGTAATCAGGGTAGGAGCTGGCACTTGTGCCGTGAATTATTCATTCCCGGAGCAAACCTTCCTGAGCGAATTAATTTATGCACGTGGCAGTAAATAGATGCAGATCCCTTGTGAATCCACATGTCAGACTAGAATTAGGACCTTAAAAATGTTTATTCCGTGAAGTTGGAGTAGGGAGGGGGGGGGGAAGAGAGGAGAATAAATAATTGAGGCTGTGTAAGAGCAAACAAAACGCTCGTTGTCACTCCACTTCCCATAATGTAAATCACAATAGGGGTGGAATGAGGCAGGGAAAAGGGAAAAAGGGTCAGAGGGAGCAGTGATGGCTCCGTGGGGGTCACTGCGATTCCTGCTGGATGAACTCCTCTCATTTTCTGCTCAAAAAAACACTTGGGAGGAACTTTAGAGCCGGTTTTATTACCCGGAGTAAATCAAGGAGGAAATGGGTTTAAATGGCTGAAGCGAGGGGGGTTTTTTGATTCGATTCTTTTCGAAAGGGGTTTTTTGATTTGATGTTCGGCAGGGCAGAGGCAAGTGGGGAATTGGGGTGGGTGAGGAAATTGATGCCTTTTCCTGGTCTTAAAATCAAGAGTCAAACACAGTTAGAAGGGGAAAAGGGATTTTACCTTGGGATTTATTTTAAGGATCCTTAGGTGCACACGTCCAGGTCATAAGCATTGAAATGCACCCCGCAATGCACCCCCAAAAGATCGGGTATCTCATTCTAGGTGTTACTAATTAGCAGATCTATCAAAGATTCCCCAAGGAGAGGCTCGAGTGAGCCCCCCTCCCCAAGGAGCCTTCCCCTGGATGGTTCTATCTGAGTTTACAGAATGTGTTCTGGAGAGCACCTTGGGCTCTGGGGCACACTGATCCCTGGCTACGAAGCTTCTAAAATGTTGAGTCTCTCAGCTTGACAAACAAGTCCAAGAACGGAGGCAAAAAGCACTGGGAAGACAGGAGTTGTAGAAAGGTATAACAGGAGTATAAAAGAAAAGGCAAAAAATCTTCATGGCATCAAAATCAGGGAATAAGGTTTGGGGGAAAAGGGAGGGAGTTCACCCGTGTGTAGTAGTCAAGGTTTGAGGGCACTGAACTCTCCTCACTGCTCATTTTTCCCCATTTTCCGGCGCTCTCCATGTTTGGAGCCAAGTTGTACAACTCATTTATGCTCCTGATTTGTCTTTAAGGGTCCTCTGGGGGTTTTTTTTGCCTGGCAGTTTAATTTGAGATACCTAGTGTTGGAAAAATCTCATCCAGAACTCGCAGATTCAATCTGGATTGTCCCCAAAACCATTGGGTTTTGCTCAGATTTGCTGCCTCACTCTCACCCCATTCACCAAACTTGGGTTTTTCATGGGACACTGAGTAATTTGAACCCCCAGCATTTGGGATTTAGGCAAAATCCATGTTCATGGTGATCCTGGCAAACAAAGCTGTGCGAGTCCACGGAGATCCTTGCTCAAGCACAAGCTGCTTTTCAGTGGAAATGCAGATTTTGGTGTAAATGCAGATTTCAGTGGAAATGCAGATTTCAGTGGAAATGCAGATTTTGGTGGAAATGCAGATTTCAGTGGAAATGCAGATTTCTCAGCTCTCCAGATGCTTCTCATCCCAGGATTTGTGTTCATGTTCCAGCTAATGGAGTCAAGCAACTTCCTGAGGCCTCCAAACCTTACGGGGCATGGCAGGGAAAGGTGAAATCCAAAAAAGCAGCTCAGTGATGCCTCTGAAAGCTGAGGAACAAGGCAGGAACTTGATTGGGGTTTTTAAATCCTGTTGTTTCATGTGAGGGGGTTGGGGTTTATTTTAGCTCTCAGGTTGCTCTCATTTGAAAGGGTTCAAAGTCTTCGGGGATTTCTCCAAGCAGAGGATAAAAAGACTGGGATTGTCAGCAGCTGTAAATGAGCTGAGCAGCTCCAGCTCTGGAGCAGCAGCAGCAATCAGCATTCCTGTTTGGAAGTTTGGGGGAAAATAGCTGGAAAAGCCCAGCAGAAATCTCCAAGTTTTACCCATGCTGAACCCCCAGAATGTGTTACTAACTCAATTAGCGACCCTTTAATTGCTGTTAATCTGATTTATTACCGTTTTTGCAGGAGTTGTGCTGTTTTTTTGGGTTTTTTTTCTATTTATTTTGTTTCTCCCTGCAGATCCAGGTGATCAGTTTTGTCACGGAGCAGAACTGGGATTCCCTGGAAGTGTTTGATGGGGCGGACAACACAGCCACCATGCTGGGGAGCTTCTCTGGTACGTGCCAGTCGAGCCCAGTTTTATTCTCCTCACAAAATTAAGCTGAACTCCATCAAAAACTCGGAATAGATTCAAAGGGAATCGTGTGCTTTGTTGGATTGGGAATTTCAACCCTGTCTGCCTGTGGAAAAGGTTGAGAGGGAGCCTTAAACACAAAAGCAGTGGGGTTTTATTCCTGGGAATGGGAGTTCCCTCAGCTCTGCTGGGATGTGAGGCCACCACGCCTGGCAGGGTGACCTGACCTGGCTGATGTGCCCCAGGATGGCTGAAGGGTTACAAAACAAACTTTTATTTTCCCTTGGACGCTGAGGAATTGTGGCTTTCAGGAGAGCAGGGATGAGCCAGGCTCCAGGAACTTTGAGAGGCTTTCAAATGGCAGGACAGCGGCCCAAAATCTCATTTATTTAACAAATGTGCCCAAAGCACTCTGAGCCTGGCAGGAGAAGGGGCTGGCATGGAAGTGCCTCGTCCTGCTGCTGCAGCAGCTTCCAGGGAATGAAGGAATCCGAATTTCCGTGGACCTGTGCTCCACCCACGCTGTTCCCCATCCCTTGATGCTTTTTGTCTGTCCGTGGCGGAGCTCCACAGGCTGAAATCCAGGAGCAGCCCCTGGAAAGGCCCTGGGTATTTCTCAGTTGGCCTCATTAGAACCTGATCAAAACGGAGAGGAGCTCGTTAAGCTGAAAGGACTTTCTGTTCCCAGCCTCTCCTGCCGCCAATCTCCGAGGAGGAGAGGGATCCTCTCCACTGTCTTTGTGCTGCTCTTGTTTTCCCAGGAACCACGGTGCCTGCGCTGCTCAACAGCACCTCAAACCAGCTCTACCTGCATTTCTACTCCGACATCAGCGTCTCTGCTGCCGGCTTTCACCTGGAATACAAAAGTAAGAGCAGTTCCAGCCTTGATCCTGCTGCTCCCGGGAGATGGGGAGGTGTTCATGGGGCTGCTGCCTCGGGGAAGGGGGAGAAGGAGCTGCCGTGGCTCCCTGCTCTCAGGGAGAGAGTGTTCAACGGAGAAAAGATGGAGCAGAGGGCTGGGGTGACCCTCGTGGTGCTCTGGTGGCACCTCGTTGTGTCCTCATGGTGGCAAAGTGATAAAAATCCGTGGGTACAGGGCTGGGATCTGGGCTGGGGAAGTGCTGCTGGCCAGGGGCTGGGAGGCTCTTGGCATTCCCTGCTGGAAATGCGTCCTTATCCCAAAAATCCTGGCTGGAAGGGCCCTCAGGGGTCATCCCGTGGGACCTGCTGAGGAAAGCAGGGTCAGATGGGAGATTAGTTTGATTTGCACATTTTTAATGCAGCCTGAGCTTGGAAAAACTTCAGGGATGGGGCTGCACAAACACCCTGGGCAGGCTCTCCTCACAGGCTGAGCTCGGTGTTATCGATGTTATCAGTGTTATCGATGTTATCAGTGTTATCAGTGTTATCAGTGTTATCAGTGTGGGTTTGTGCTCTGGGGTGCAAAACGAGCTGCAATATTTCAGGTGCTGCCTGATGGGTTTTGGGGTGTTCCCCTCCCTCACCTGGATGTGCTCCCTCCCATCTCTACATCCCAGGGCACTCTGAGCTGGATCCAGGAATTCCTGTGCTTTGAGCTCAGAGGTGTCCAGACCCTGGACAGGATCATTTCCATGGGGGTTGGTCCATGCTCCTTTTCCAGCCTCCAGCTGAGGGAAGCACCTTGGCACAACCTCTGGAAGCTCTGAGGTTGTGTGGGCACCCACTCCTTTCTCCCTTTTTTGGGGGCTGGAATTAAATTAATGGTTAAAAACACCTTAAAAAGGTCTTTAAGGTCCCCTCCAACCCCAATTCTGTGGTTGTGTGGAGCACTTCAGTGGGTTCCTGGTTAGGAATGATCGCAACAATGGCAGCACGTTCCTCCCAGCAGGCCTCATGCCAGGTTTTTTTGGGAATACAGACCCCAGCACGTGGTTAAATGTGGTTTTAGACAGAGAATGTGTTTCGAAAAAGAAATCCCCAGGGGTGGGAGAGCAGCCCTGACTGAGGCTGGGAGACGTGGCAGGGAAGAGAATCCTTTGGGAAAAGGCTGTCAGGTTTGGATGGGGATGACAAAAATTGTTCTACCCTGGCTTTGTGTTTTGGTTCCTGGTGTCTGATCAGGAGAGGGGATGGGGCTGCCTGGGATCTGCTATTCCCTGTGCAAGCAGCCTGTGGATAACACTGGCACACAGTCATGGAATATCCTGAGCTGGAAGGATCCACCAGGATTATCCAGTCCAACAACCCCACCCTGGGCATCCCTGGCAGCGCTGCCCAAACGCTCCTGGAGCTCTGGCAGCCTCGGGGCCGTGCCCATTCCCTGGGGAGCCTGGGCAGTGCCCAGCACCCTCTGGGGGAAGAACCTTTCCCTAAATCCAACCTGAACATTTTGGGGTTGTCCTACAGAGCCAGGAGTTGGAAGGATGATCCTTGTGGATCAGGATATTCCATGATTTTCTCAGCTCTGGTGCTGTGTGAGGTTGGAATTGCTGCCACAGCCCAGCAGCAGCAGGGAGGGGGTGCAGGAGGGCACTGCCAGCTCTGCCCAGCACATCCAAGAGCACAAAGAGCAGCTTCCTGCATCTGCTCCGTGCTGAGGATCCTGTGGGACAGGGCTGGAGCCAGCCTGGAGCTCCTGCAGCTCCCTGGCTCATCCCAGGCTGGCCTGGCCGTGTCCCACAGCCGTGCTGGTGCTGCTGAGCTGCTGAGACACGTGGGGACAGCTCTGTCTGTGTCCCCAGTCCTCCTCGGGGCATGGCAGGACTGGTTCCTGCTGGACGTGGGGCTGATAATTGGTTCTGAGCACGGCTCTGCAGCCAAACCATGTTCTGCTGGTCTGGCTTTGTTCCAAGGCCGCAAATGGATTTTTGGATGGCGCATTTCATTCTGTAAAGTGGCCGCAGGAGTTCTGCCCGAGGAGCTGTGGCTGCCACATCCCTGGGAGTGTCCAAGGCCAGCTTGGAGCAACCTGGGATCGTGGGAAGTGTCCCTGCCCACTTGGGGGGGGGGAATTGGATGATTGAGGACCCTTCCCACCCAAAGCAGAGTGGGATTCTGTGCAATGACAGCTGGGACTGTGCTTTAGAGGCCAAGCAGCACCGAACCTGCCAGGATTTCCTGCCTTTACACACTGAAACCTTGTCCATTATTGAATCCAGTGGGATTACAGCCACCACAGGATTGGGGAGAGAAAATGTGTCCAGCCTGTGCTCTGGGAGCTACAGGAATCCTCTCGCTGTGTCTCTGGTTCTTCTGCACCTCTGTTCCAATCAATAAATCCTCCGAGCAACCCCTGCAAAAATCATGCCCAGGTTTTTCATGAGGCTGGGGATTATCAGCCCTGTCTGTTCCCTTGGCTGAGGAAATTAATAGGTGTTGATTTCCAGGGCAGCTGGAAATAATGGGATTTCTGCTCTGTTTGTACAATTGGAATTTCCCAGCCCTGAGCCCTCGGTTTTTTCTGTGTTCCTTCTGCGAGGAAGTTGGGAGAGATGAGCTAAAACAGGGGAGGAGAACTCTGGTTTCTCCCTCACTGGGTTACTCAGCTGAGCTCTTACCTCTGCATGCTCCAAAGCCGGGAACAATTTGGGACTGAGTGAAAGCTGCTGATGTGAATGAGAAGTTATTTAAAGCCATTTCCCCCCCTGCCTCTCTGAAGGTCAAGCAGCACATCCACGAGCGGGGAGGGAACACGCTGGGAAGCGTGACTGGGCTTCCAGGAGGAGGCTCAGCCTCTCCTCGCTCCTGCTCTCTTTTATTTTGCCCCTGCCTTGGGCTCAGTGGGATTGGAGCAGAGCGGGAGCCCTGGCAGGGATGCAGGGGTTACCTTGGAGTGGCAGCTGCCAGCACAGAGAGGGAGGGAGGATTCCTTTTAGCTCCCTGGGGAGTGCAGGGGGACGAGGGAGATGGGGGAGGGAGAGGGGAGAGGTGGGAAGAAGGAGGGAGATGAAGGAGGGAGAAGGAGATGTGGGAAGGAAAGAGATGAATGGAGAGGGGAGATTTGGAAAGGAGAGGAAATGTGGGAAGGAGAGGGGAGATGTGGAAAGGAAAGGGAGATGGAGAGAGGAGAGGGGAAATGTGGGAGGGAGAGGGTGATGAGGAAAGGGAAAAATGAAGGGAAAGTGAAGGGGAAGGGAAGAGGAAATTTGGGAAGGGAAGAGGAGAAAGGAAAGGAAAGGGGAAAGGAAAGGAAAGGGGAAAGGGAAGGAAAGGAAAGGGGAAAGGGAAAGGGAAGGAAAGGGAAGGGAAGGGAAGGGAAGGGAAGGGAAGGGAAGGGAAGGGAAGGGAAGGGAAGGGAAGGGAAGGGAAGGGAAGGGAAGGGAAGGGAAGGGAAGGGAAGGGAAGGGAAGGGAAGGGAAGGGAAGGGAAGGGAAGGGAAGGGAAGGAAAGGAAAGGAAAGGAAAGGAAAGGAAAGGAAAGGAAAGGAAAGGAAAGGAAAGGAAAGGAAAGGAAAGGAAAGGAAAGGAAAGGAAAGGAAAGGAAAGGAAAGGAAAGGAAAGGAAAGGAAAGGAAAGGAAAGGAAAGGAAAGGAAAGGAAAGGAAAGGAAAGGAAAGGAAAGGAAAGGAAAGGAATGGAAAGGGGAAAGGAAAGGAAAGGAAAGGGGAAAGGAAAGGAAAGGGGAAAGGGAAGGGAAGGGGAAAGGGAAGGGAAGGGGAAAGGGAAGGGAAGAGGAAAGGGAAAGGGAAGGGGAAAGGGAAGGGGAAAGGGAGATATGGGAAGCAGAGCCCATCACCCCACACGTGATGTCTCAGGTTGTTAGTTGGGTTTGCAGCAGGATATTCCCAGCCGTAAATGTAGGAATGGAAATGGGATTGGATGAAATTTCCTAGGCTGTTGTGCAGGCACGGTCAAGGACCAGCCGTGCTTGCAGCTGGTGGAAAATTCAGGCTGGGATGGGAAACGGGAGGAAAAGGGGATTGGAACCGTGTGGCTTCTGCCCAGAAAGGGACAAATTGGGTGCAGTCAAGGTCCCCTGCCAGGAGGTTGTTCCCTCCTCCATCCCTTCCCATCCTCCCTCAGGTGCTGCCTGGTAAAGGCACAAAAAATGCTGGATCTCACGTGGGAGGGTTCCTGGTGGATGGGTTTTTTTGGGAACCGTGGAGGAAGAGTCAGTCCCTTCCATCAAATCACTTGGGCTCAGTCAAAATGTTTCTGGCCACGAATCACCAAGTGGGTCTGTGATACTTCTGTGCGTGAAAAAACGTGTTCCAGGTGGAATGGAACCCCTGTGATGGGAGTGCTGCACAGCCAGGGCTGTCCTTGGAGAATCCAAAGGAAATGCTGATGCCTTTTCCTGGTCTTAAAATCAAGAGTCAGACACGGTTAGAAGGGGAAAAGGGATTTTACCTTGGGATTTATTTTAAGGATCCTTAGGTGCACACATCCAGGTCATATGCATCGAGATGCACCCCGAGTTGATCTCTGTGTCTCCCCCTCAACATTGGGTATATCATTATAGGTTTTTCTAATTAGCAGATCTATCAAAGATTCCCCAGTGAGAGGCTCAAGGGAACCCCCCCTCCCCAAGGAGCCTTCCCCTGGATGGCTCTATCTGAGTTTACAGAATGTGTTCTGGAGAGGACCTTGGGCTCTGGGGCACACTGATCCCTGGCTACGAAGCTTCCAAAATGTTGAGTCCCAGCTTGACAAACAAGGCCAAGAATGCAGGCAAAAGCACCAGGAATACAGAAGGCGTAAAAAAGTATAACAGGGGTATAAAAGAAAAGGCAAAAATCCTCATGGCATCAATGGGACTTCCCACCCAGAGTCTGTGGTGGTGAACAGGGGAATGGAGTAAAACAAACAGCGCGTTCCCATCCCTCCAGCCCCCAGCACAGCCCCATCCCCACTCCCTGAGCTCCCCTCTCCCTTCCCTCCACAGCCGTGGGCCTCTCCAGCTGCCCCGAGCCGCCGGTTCCTGGGAATGGGCTGAAGATCGGGGAGCGTTACCTGGTGAACGACGTGGTGTCCTTCCAGTGCGAGCCGGGCTACGCCCTGCAGGTACCAAAGCTGCCAGAAGGATTTCTGCTCTTCTGTATTCCCTGTATTCTTCACACATCGATTTGGACCTCTGTTATTGTACCCCTGGCGAGGCCCAAGACTTTTCCCTCCCTTTTCCCGAGGCAGAAAGACAAAACACATTCCAGAGCTCCAAGCTGGGGGTCCGAGGCTCCTGTCCTGTCTTGGTTCTTCCAAGGTTGGAACCAGCTCTTCGAGACACGAAGTTTAGTCCCTGTCTGAGGGGGGAGGGTTCAGAGAGGGTCGAATTCCCTCACATTTATGTCTCTAACTGGGGATTTTTGTCAGTTACGCTAATTCACTAAATGTATAAAACTGTACTCACCCCATGCAGGGTTGGGCATTTTGTGGATATTTTTCCATATCTTCCCTTGGAAGCCTCCAATAAAGACCAGCCTTTATGCTACCTCCCATACTAACATGATCTCCAGAGCGTGTCGTTGCATTTCCAGGTCCTTCAAGGCATCACTTTGTCTGGCACCCCGGATGGGACAGGGACATGGGAGCATCCCTCTGGATCAAATCCACCTTACAAGGAATTCTTTCCTGCCAGGACAGGGACAGGCTCCTCACCTTGTTTTCTATCCACTCCCAAACTCCCTGTCTTGTTTTCCATCCCTGCAGGGCCACTCCCACATCTCCTGCATGCCAGGCACGGTGCGCCGCTGGAATTACCCTCCGCCGCTCTGCATCGGTAGGACTCGACTTCTTTCTACCTGGCTGATATTTACAACACTTCCCACCCCAAAAAAAAAAGCCCAAACAAGGATAAAGAGCTGATTTAGAGAAATTCAGGTTGGGTCTGCAAGTGTGGGAGAGAGTGTGGGAAAAAAATCTCCATTTGTTGCCAGGGAAATTGCACCTGGGAAGTCCCCGCGGGCTGCCTGGAGTGCTTTGTTTTGGATGTTTGAGATGTGGCTATAGCACACAGAGATGTGAAACACAGAATTATCCCCCTCAACACAAAATCGTTCAAAAGGGAAAACCTAAATTTTCCTGGTGCTGGGAGCAGGTTGGTTTTATGGGTTGAGGATTTATTTTCCCATCTTTAGTGTGGGGTTTATTTTTGTGGAATGCATCTGATACCGCTACAGCTGCTGCTTTCACTGGGGCCTGGTGTCTCCCAGGATCCCAACTTGCTCTCCCCACTCTGGTGTCCAGCAGGTGACCACAGGTCACTTGTCCAGATCCTCAGATCTGCTCAGATGTTCAGGCCTGGAAAGGACTGGACATTCCATTTTCCCTGTGGAAGATCCTGAGGAGAAGAGCCCCAGAGATGAAGGGAACTTGCTGGAGGTTTTTTTTTATTATTTGCAGCCATTTGCTTTTAGCAAATGTGGATGTTTAATATTCATATTGCACATTTTGCAGCTCTCAGAGAGACATTTATGCATTTAATAGCTTTAGTTAACAGTTATTTCGGGCTCCTGCTGTTCCAGCTTACATCATTTGGCTTTAAAGTAATTATAAGAGCCAACAGTTCTTTTATCTGATGATCTGCAGGCCAGGAATAAATAGAGGGACATTTCCAGGAGAATGACTGAGCTGAAGGACCCATCCCCTTTGAGTGGAAGCAGAAGCCCTTGGGCTCAGCTGGGAGATCCCGGCATGGAGGAGGATCCCAAAAGCTGGGAAAACACAAGTTTGCTTCTTTGAATCAGCACCAGCCTCCCAGTCCAGCAGGGTTTTGGCTGCTTGAGCTGGGCCTGTCTTTTCACATCCCTGGAAAAGGTCAGGCAGCTGCAGAGGGGCAGAAACACATCTGGAGCCAGCAGTGACCATCACCTTTGTGGGTGTGGTAGTCCTGGGGCTCTCTGTTCTGTGTCCCAACCCTGTCCAGAGCCTCTGCTCCCAGCACAGTTCGCAGCTGTGCTGATTTTCTCCTGGTCTACTTCCTCCAGCTGCTGGGCTTCTCAATAATTCAGAAGCACTTCTATTAAAGAGCCATTAGGAGGAAAAAGAAAGAGAAATCTTCTGGGAGAAAGCTCGTTAGGAGCGAGTAGGGTGTAATGAGATATCGGACAAAGAGCCTGTGCCTCGCTGTCACAGCGTGTTAGGAGAACACCTGGCTGGGCTCTGCTGGGTGGTGCTGCTGGGAGCAGGTGGAGGTCATCCAGAGGAGCACAAGAAGGTGCTGTCAGTGTTGAAATTTCATGTGATGCCTTTGGTAAATGTATTTTTAGGCTGCCGTGGCTGCAGTCAGTGAGCAAACGCTCTGTGCTGTATTTATCAGTGATGGATGGATTGATTGATTGATTGCCCAGAGATTGGCACGTGGGGCAGGTAGCAGGGAAAAGAAGAAGCTGTAACTGGAGTCAGAATAGTGATGCCTTTTCCTGGTCTTAAAATCAAGAGTCAGACACAGTTAGAAGGGGAAAAGGGATTTTACCTTGGGATTTATTTTAAGGATCCTCAGGTGCACACGTCCAGGTCATATGCACCGAAATGCACCCTGCAATGCACCCCCAAAAGATCTGGTATCATTATAGGTGTTACTAATTAGCAGATCTATCAAAGATTCCCCAAGGAGAGGCTCAAGTGAGCCCCCCTCCCCAAGGAGCCTTCCCCTGGATGGTTCTATCTGAGTTTACAGAATGTGTTCTGGAGAGGACCTTGGGCTCTGGGGCACACTGATCCCTGGCTACGAAGCTTCTAAACTGTTGAGTCTCTCAGCTTGACAAACAAGTCCAAGAATGTAGGCAAAAAGCACTGGGAAGACAGGAGTTGTAAAAAGGTATAACAGGAGTATAAAAGAAAAGGCAAAAAATCTTCATGGCATCAATAGTAACACTCAGCTTCTTTGCAGTTGTTGGGAAAATTAATCCACAAACACCAGAGGTTTATGTCCAAAAAGGAGACAGAGGAGCCCTGTTACCTTATTTGAATAAAGGGAGAGGCCATGGGGCATTTCCCTGGAGTCTCTCAGGTTGCTGGAGGGCGCAGCCTCCTTTTATCCCAATTTCCCGGCCACATTTCCCTCTCTCTTTCCCATTGGCTGAGGTACTTGAGAGGTACAGACTCCCCAGATTGCCTAATACAGACCCCCTTCCTAAAGTGTACTCCCCACCATCTCTTTTCCTTGTGTCTCTGTTCCTTTTCTCTAAATCCAGGGATTTAGCACATCCTTGGGTGAGTAACAGTCTGTGTCAATCAGTGGAATTCATGTGGAATTTATGGTTCCTCCCCTTGTTTCTTTCCCCTCTCAGTACCTGGTTTTACCTACCAGCAGACCCACAGTTTGTTTGTACAGACACCTCCCTCTCATTCCTTTCACAGTCCTTTCTGAGCTACCTGAGGTTTCCAGCAGGTGCTGGTGCCTGATTTGATCCAGTGTCTGTGGGCAGAGCAGGGTTTCCATCCCCTCTCTCACTGCTCAGATCTGGCTCTCCCTCTGTGATGGCCCAGACTGGATCCCTGGGCCCAGCCTTTCATCTCCAAAGGGCAGGAGAAAGGCTCATCCATTCCTGGCGTGGCCACGCAGTGCCTGGAAACTTGGTGCTGGTTCCTTTTTCTCAGCTGAGTTTTTAATTCCTTGATTTCCCATGGCCCTCATCCAGAGACACCCCTCAGGGATCCTGGAAGGGATCCTGTAACTGGATCCTGACCATTAACCCCATTGGTTTTCCAGCCCAGTGTGGAGGAACAGCAGAGGAGATGGAAGGAGTGCTCCTGAGCCCAGGCTTCCCAGGAAATTACCCCAGCAACCTGGACTGCACGTGGAGGATACTGCTGCCAGTGGGGTTTGGTGAGAGAGCTGGCTTTGGTGTTCTGTCGCAGAGAGGGGGTGAAAAATGAGAGAATCCCAGACTGCTTTGGGGTGGGAAGAACCTTAAAGATCATCTCATTCCATTCCTGCCGGGGGAAACTATCCCAGGGTGCTCCCAGCCCCATCCAGCGTGGCCTGGGACACTGCCAGGGATCCAGGGGCAGCCACAGTTTCTCTGGGCACCCTGTGCCAGGGCCTCCCCACCCTCACAGGGAACAATTCCTTTCTAATCTCCACTCCAAAGCTCCTTCGTGTCAGTTTGAAGCCACTCTGTGCCCTCAGGACAGTTACAGTCCTGCTGAGTGCCCAGGCTGTCCCAGGATCTGCGGGTGGGCAGTGCTGGGGCTGGAGCTGGAACTGGGGCTGGGGCTGGGGCTGGGGCTGGGGCTGGAGCTGGGGCTGGGGTTGGGGCTGGAGCTGGGGCTGGGGTTGGGGCTGGAGCTGGGGCTGGGGTTGGGGCTGGAGCTGGGGCTGGGGTTGGGGCTAGAGCTGGGGCTGGGGCTGGGGTTGGGGCTGGGGTTTGGGCTGGGGCTGGGGCTGGAGCTGGAGCTGGAGCTGGGGCTGGGGCTGGAGCTGGGGCTGGGGTTGGGGCTGGGGCTGGGGCTGGGGTTGGGGCTGGGGCTGGAGCTGGAGCTGGGGCTGGGGTTGGAGCTGGGCCTGGGGCTGGAGCTGGAGCTGGGGCTGGGGCTGGAGCTGGGGCTGGGGCTGGGGCTGGGGCTGGGGTTGGGGCTGGAGCTGGGGCTGGGGCTGGGGCTGGGGCTGGGGTTGGGGTTGGGGCTGGGGCTGGAGCTGGGGCTGGGGTTGGGGCTGGGGCTGGAGCTGGGGCTGGGGTTGGGGCTGGGGCTGGAGCTGGAGCTGGGGCTGGAGCTGGGGCTGGGGCTGGGGCTGGGGTTGGGGTTGGGGCTGGGGCTGGGGCTGGGGCTGGAGCTGGGGCTGGGGCTGGAGCTGGGGCTGGGGTTGGGGCTGGGGTTGGAGTTGGAGCTGGAGCTGAGGCTGGAGCTGGGGCTGGGGCTGGGCCTGGGGTTGGGGCTGGAGCTGGGGCTGGAGCTGGGGCTGGAGCTGGGGTTGGTGTTGGTGCAAAGCTCAGGTGCAGTTTCAGAGCCAAACTCCTCCTTCCCGCTCTCCAGGTGCCCACATCCAGTTCCTGAACTTCTCCACGGAGCCCAACCACGACTTTGTGGAGATCCGGAACGGGCCCTACGACACCAGCAGCGTCATCGGGCGCTTCAGCGGCGCCGAGCTGCCCGGCTCCCTGCTGTCCACCTCCCACGAAACCACCGTGTACTTCCACAGCGACCACTCCCAGAACAAGCCGGGCTTCAAGCTGGAATACCAAGGTAAGGAGGGACAATCCTGCCCTCGGGGGGGTGGGAGGGAGTCAGGGCTTTTGGGCTTTGTGTTAATTGCATGAGGGTGTAATCCAGATAAGTGGAAAGGTGTTACAGGAAGGCCGTGCTTCGTCCTGGCAGCTGGGATCTGTTCCCCCCAGCTCAAGGAACAAATGTTCCCGGAGTGCCCCGTGACAGTGGAATGCCTTGGAATTAATCCCAGCCAGGGTCACCTCGAGCCAAGCTCGTGGGCAAGGGGAAGAGTCCTTGGAGTTTGCTTTGGAATGTTGGAGCTGCTTTTCCCTCCCAGCTGAAGTCCGGGCACATCCTGAGCTCAGCCTGGTGCAGGGTTGGGTAAATAATGAAGCAGCCAAAGAATAGAACAGGGCTGGCTCAGAGAGCTGGGCTGGAAGGAGAGGAAGAAGTTGTTAAAATACAGTTTCAATCCTCAGTTTTGGGGGTGATGGGGAATGGAGATGCCTTCTTATCCAGCTGGAATCCTTGGGCAGCTCCCCTGTTCTGAACATGAATTTTTGGCCCAGCTCTGCCTTCCTGGCTTTGGAAACCTTTTGGTTTTCCCTGCCTGCCTGTCCTGGGCACGTGGGAATTCAGAGGGTGAAAGGAGAGAAATAAGTTTTTAGAATGACGAGTTTTGCCCTCAGTTTTGGGCATGATGGGGGATGGAGGTGCTTTTTCCTCAGCTGGAATCATGGGGCAGCTCCCCTATTTTGAACATGAATTCTTGGCTCTGCTTGACCCCCAGCTCTGCCTCCACAAATTCCCTGAAAACCTTTTGGCCTTCCCTGCCCTCCTGGGCACGTGGGAATTCAAAGGGACAAAGGATGCCAAAGGCAGCTCGTGGATTTCACCCTGAACACAACCAGGGAGCAACTGGGAGCTGAGTGGTCTGGGCAGGAGCTCCAGGGAGTGGGGAGGAGGGAATGTGTCCCTCCAGCAGGAAAAGCCTCTGCTCGTGCTCCATTCAGAGCATTAATTTGGGTCCTGCCTGTCCTGTTCGTGCCCGGGGTGATTCACGTGCTGCTGCACGTGAGGTTCTCTGGGCAATCTCCTGGGAATTGCCGTGGAAATGAGCTCCAGCCAGGCTGGAGGATGCCAGGTGGAACGTGGTCACCAGCTGACTCCCATCCCTCATCAGGGCTGGCCACTTTGGGTTGGAAAACGAGGCAGATTTCCCAGTTGGAAGTGGAGTGTGGGGTGACTCCATTCCGAGGCAGTGGGACGGGGATAGGCCTGGAGCTCGTGGGTCCCCTCAGCCCCCAGGCAGGTTCATCAAGGTTTATTTCCTTCCATTTGTTGTGTGAGGAGGAAGGAGCCGAGCACGTGGTGGGTGAACTGCTTGCTGTGAGGGAGCACAGAATCCCAGGATCCCTGAGGCTGGAAAAGCCCTCCAAGGTCACCGAGCCCAACCTGTGGCCAATCCCAGAGCACTGAGTGCCACATCCAGTCCTTCCTTGGAATGAGGACTCCAAACCTCCCTGGGCAGCCCCTTCCAACCCTTTCCATGCAGAAATCCCTCCTGATGTCCAACTTGCCCCTCCCCTGGCACAGCTTGAGGCCGTTTCCCCTTATCCTGTCACTTTTTCCTGGGAAATGAAGTATAAAGCATTCCCTTTGTGTTTTCCTAGCCTACGAGCTGCAGGAATGCCCTGACCCGGAGCCTTTTGCCAACGGAGTGGTGAGAGGAGCCGGCTACAACGTTGGCCAGTCCATCTCCTTCGAGTGCCTGCCCGGCTACCACCTGATCGGCCACCCCGTGCTCACCTGCCAGCACGGCACCAACAGGAACTGGGACCACCCCCTGCCCAGGTGTGAAGGTACGGCCTGGGCTCACCTGGGCACGGGAATTCAGCTCCTCGGCTTGGAATGGGGCTGGAAGTGGCTCTGGGAGCAAAGGCGTGGCTGGGAATGGGCACTTGGAGTGAAGGCTTGGCCCTGAGGTGTTGAAGTGTGGTCTCCGTGAGGTGTTCTGGTGAATATTTGGGGCAGTTCAGAACCAAAGGGCATCTTCTGAGGGGAATTTGGCTCTTGGGATGTGGGTGAGGACACTCTCTGTCTCCCAGCTCCCATGCTGGAGCTGTTATTTCAGCGTGATACAGCCCAGGGTCCTCGGAGTGATAATTGCTCGCTGCTTTATTCCCTCAACAACATCCAGCTTCCATGAATTTAGCTCTGATAAATAAAAACAGTCCCTGGTGAAAGGACCTCGCAGCTCTGAGGACTCTCAGTGTGTCCCTGCCTGCTCTCCTTCGTGTGGCATCTCCAGAATGTTCCAGGTGGGGAGGTCCTCAGGAACCTTCCATGGTGTCCTTTCTGAAACCCACGCTGCTTCTGCAGGCTGGATTTACATTCCAGGCATCCAAACTCATCCAGATTCTCTTTTCCAACCCCATCATGGCTGTTTCAGCCTTTCACCCCTTGGGCTGGTGGCCAGAATTCTGTGGGATTTACTCCAGAAAGGTTTCGGATGAACCTTTAAGAAGTTCAGAGCTGGTTATTGAAGATTTCCCAGCCCATTTCCCGGGAGCACTGACCTTTATCCCAGCACTGGCTCGGCAGGAGCTGGGGAAGGAGGAGGAGAGGTGATATTTTCCCTCTTCTAAGTCCTTGAACCCCAGAGAACACAAAGCACAAATAGCTGAATCTTCAGCTGCTCTTTCAGTGACCTCAACAGGGTCAGGGGAGCCTGTCCTGTGCCCAGCTGGATGCTGGGGATACTGGGGGATACTGGGAGCAAGATTAAACCCTCACCTCCCTCAGGCATCGGCTCTGCCAGCTGCAAACACCCAGTTCTACCCTGGTTTTGTATTTTTAAGAGGCTTTCTGGCCCTCCAAAGAGCAGAGGGGTGAGGGCTGGGAAGGTTTTGGCCCATTTGCTGCTGGTCTCTGAGCACATCCGGGCTCTTCCTGCTGCTAAAGGAATGCAGGACTTACCTTTTCCTGCCTTTTTTTTCCCAAAATTGTCCATTTTTGCCTGGCAGCAGGCAGGGAGGACGCGCTGCCTTAGGCTGAACTCCTCACCTCGCCCTTGCAGGTCAGCGCTGAAAGCTCCTTTAATTAAAAGAGAAGCTGTAATTCTGAAATCAAGGCACAGGGGCCCGGCTTTTCCAGCTTTCCAGGGAGTTTTCCCTGGGATCAGCAGCCTGGCTGCTGCTGGGCAGGGCAGGGAGGGACTTGGCCCCTCAGGATCTTTGGAGTTTGGTGTGTAGGGTTAAATAAACACACTGGGGAGCAGAGCCAGCTTGGGGAGAGCTGGAGCTTGGCTCCAACCTCACACCTGGATCAGCAGGGAGGGATGAGAGGGATTTGTGGAGCTGCTCCTGCACAGGAAGGATGGGTTTGGCTCTTAACCCCAAATTAATGAGAGGGAGACCACGGAATTGTGGAGGCCGGAAAAGATCTTTAAGATCATGGAGCCCAGCCATCAACCAGCACCACACAAGTGCCCCATCCACACGTTTTTGGGATATTTGCAGGGATTGTGACTCCACCACTGCTCTGGGCAGCCCCTTCCCATGGAAGGACGGGGTCGGTGCAGCTCGTGGGCTTTAGGACAGGGTGACCCTTACCCCACCCAGCAGCCACAGCTGCTGCAGGCGGCCAGGACCATGCTGCCAGCATTCCCATTCCAGCATTCCCATTCCCGTGCCAGGCAGCTCCAGATGTTGATGCTTGCACACAAAACTCCGAACCCTGGGGCCCCTGCTGCATCCTGAGCTCATCCCTGGGCTGGGCCTAATTGCCTCGTTTAGTCTGCAAGTTCATTTGGAGCTGGAAGAGGCCTCCTGCAGCGGGACTGTCACTGGGATTGATGACCTGCATGCTGCTGCCACCCCAATCCTCATTTCCCTGCCAGCTGCTCCAGGATCCAGGGCATGGATTTGCTCCTGGGGTGATCCCATCCCAAACTCTGATTGCCATGGCAGCTGGAGGAGCTCAGGGATTCTCAGTGGGAGCTAGAGAGGAGTTTCTGTGCACACCTGGCTGGCGCAGCTGGATAAAATCCACATCTGAAGAACTCCGTAATTTTACCATCGTGCAGTCAAGCTGAAAATGCCCAGTTTTTTCCACGTTTTCCAGCCCAGTTTTTCCACAGTTTTTCAGCCCAGTTTTTGCCACAAAGTTTTTCAAACCAGTTTGTTTTGGTTTTTTTTTTCCACTGAGATTTTCAGCCCAGATTTTCCACAAAGTTTTCCAGCCCAGTTTCTCCCAGGAAGTTTTTCAACCCAGTTTATTTCCATGAAGAAATGTGGGATGTGCTTGTGGCAGAGAGGAATTATTTTGAGGCGAGTTAGGGCAAGATCTGGATCTTCCTGTGTCCAGAATTGTTACCTTTGTATCCCCAAAACAAAAGGAATAAAACTGGGATACAAGGATATTTAAGGGCATATGGAATAAAACTGGGATATAAGGATATTTAAGGGGATGTGGAATAAAACTGGGATATAAGGATATTTAAGGGGTATTTCCCCACTGGGTTTGTGTTTCTCTCTGATCCCCTGCAGTGCCTTGTGGGGGCAATGTCACCGCCCAGAATGGGACAGTTTATTCTCCCGGCTTCCCCAACCAGTACCCGAATTCCCAGGATTGCACCTGGCTCCTGACAGTGCCTGTGGGATATGGGATTCACCTGAACTTCACCCTGCTGCAGACAGAGCCCTACAACGACTTCATCACCGTCTGGTGGGTACAGAGGGTTGGGAATCACTCCGAGGGCTCATTTTGGGGAGATAACTCCTGGCTTTTAAACAGCAGCAGCTGGGAATGGGACCCCTGGGATCTTCCCCTGGAAGCTTCTTGGTTTGTTTGGAGAAGGGAAGAGAAATGATGATTTTTTTTCAAGCTTTGTTTTAAAATGAATAAATAAAACTATTATTTATGCATAATAACGGAGATCGTCGGCTTCAGGCAGCCAGGGGAGCTCGCAAAGCTGCTCTGATTAAAGAGTTTGTGACCAAATTTTGGGCTCGTAGCACTCAATGTCTGACCTTCAGAATATCCCCGAGTCTGCTGGGCAAACAGGGAGTGGAATTCCTTTGGGAAACGGCTCCTAATTCCTCAATTTCTGAGGGTAAAAGTGAAATTTGTGGCTGTCATTATCCACTGGGTGAGCACTGAGAGCCTTGTGGGGGTTAAACTGGAGCAGAGAGAGGGATTGGGGCTGTG
Source organism: Coloeus monedula (assembly GCF_965178545.1). NCBI lineage: Eukaryota > Metazoa > Chordata > Aves > Passeriformes > Corvidae > Coloeus > Coloeus monedula. The sequence continues at coordinate 2,357,732 of NC_138804.1, read as the reverse complement.
AAATGTGGATGTGGGAACAGGAGGATAAGGAAGGGAGGAGTCCCTGGGCGTGCAGGGCAGGAGGAGGTGGAGTTCCTACGGTGAAATCCATGGAATAATGTCCTTTTTTTGTGTGTGTCTGGCATTAGGGATGGGCCCCAGCAAACAGCCCCTCAGCTGGGGGTGTTCACGGGGAACTCGGCCAAGAAATCAGCCCAGAGCTCCTCCAACCAGGTGCTGCTGAGGTTCCACAGCGACGCCGCCAACGGAGGCATCTTCGCCATTTATTTCTATGGTCGGTATTGCAGCGTTCCTGGGATGGGGGAAATGTTGGGAAGAGCAGGGAATAGTTCTGGGAAAATGGAAAAAAAATACCCTTTGACCCCTAGTTTTCCACAGTTTTTCAGCCCATTTTTTTCCACAAGGTTTTCCAGCCCAGTTTATTTCCGTGGAGTTTTCCAACCTGTTTTTTTCCCACACGATTTATCAGCCCAGTTTTTTCCATTAATTTTTCCAGCCCAGTTTTTTTCCAGGAAGTTTTACAACCCAGGTTTTCCACAAAATTTTCCAGACCAGTTTTTTCCAGGAAGTTTTCCAGCCCAATTATTTTCCATGAAATTTTCCAGCCCAGTTTTTTCCACAGAGTTTTCCAGCCCAATTTTTTTCCATGAAATTTTCCAGCCCAGTTTTTTCCACAGAGTTTTCCACCTCAATTTTTTTCCATGAAGTTTTTCAGCCCAGTTTTTTTCCACAGAGTTTTCTAACCCGTTTTTTTCCACAAAGTTTTTCAGCCCAGTTATTTCCAGGACATTTTCCAGCCCAGTTTTTGCCACAGAATTTTTCAAACCAGTTTTTTTTTTCCCACAAATTTTCCAGGCTAGAGATTGAAGCTGGATTCCGTGACCAACACCCATGACACCCCTACACCTGTCCTGAGGCGATGCCTGTAAATCCCCTCCTCATCCTTATGGATAAATCCACTTTGTTTACCTAAAACTCTGCTTCCCCTCAGTATTCCTGGAAGTTTTCCCTTTCCAGTGCTCTGCTGAACCAGCTGGTTCACGGTGGCCTGTTTTAAATGGCAACAACTTCATTCCTCAGGGGAAGAAAAGCATTCCTGCAAATCCCTGGATTACTAGGGGATTCCTTGGTGTGAGGGCAGCTCAAGCTGGAGAAATCTGGGATATTACATGGAATTGAGAGCATTTAAATCGGATTAACCGAGGAGTTCCTGCGGCGGCGCCGGGATTTTGGGAAGTGGCTCCTGAATCCAGGGATGTGCAGCCGCAGCCCTGCAGGAATTCCATGGGGAACCTGTGCAGGATCCCTCAGGAACCTCTGCAGGCTCCCAAGGGCTGAATTTAGGGAAGATTGATATTCCCAGAGCATGGAAGTTACGGAAAAAAATGATGGGTTGGGAGGTTTGGCTCAGAATTGAGCAGGGTGGGGGCAGTGGAGTGAGCGCTGCTTTTGTGGTGGGAATTAAAGACCCTCCCTGCTGTGGGTGGAATCCATCAGCCATTCCCTAATCCTGGCAGTGCCCTGAGCTGGTGTGGGAAGTCTGGGATTGGTCCTGGATGGAATCAGGGCAGTTTAATGTCACTTGGAACCTGTTTTCCAGCTGGGCACTCCGATTAAATCTCATTTCTACAATGCCAGGCTGGTGTGGGTGGGATAAATCCCATCCCATTCCAGCCTCTTCCATGGGCAGGGACACCTCCCACTATTCCAGGGGCCCTCTAGTCCCATTTACTGGTGTTTTCCTCCTCTCCTTGCACTCCCAGGATACAGAAGCCACCTCCAGCCCATTCCCTGCGCCTGCAAAAATCCCATTTTTCCCTCACACCTTTTGGAAAAAAATGATCCTGCCCCGTTTTACAAAGGAAGGAATCAGGGCAAGGCAACCACAGAGCATCTCCTCCTCTAAAAAATGTATTTCAACTTTTGCCACAGCGTTTTTCAGCCCAGGTTTTCCGTGGAGTTTTCCAGCCCAGTTTTTTTTTCCCCCAAAATATTCCAGCCCAGTTTTTTTCACCAACTTTTTCAGGCCAGTTTTTTTCCACGGAGTTTTCCAGCCCAGTTTTCCACCTTAGAGATTGAAGCTGGATTCCGTGATCAATTCCGTGATTCCCAATCCTCATCCAGGCTGCTCTGCCGTGCTGGGAAGAGGTGGAGGTGGCAGGAATGAATATCCAGTGGCCACTGGAGCTGCAGGATCTGGGATTAAAAGGCTGAGCTGGATTTCAGGGGGAGCAGGGCCTGTCCAGGAGCAGGAGCAGGGAGGGCTGAGCAAAGAGCAGGGAATGTCTGGCATGAATATCCATGGAATTCCTGGTGCCATGGATCCTGTTGAACCTGCTCAGGGCTCTGCTGGGCTGATTTTTGGGATTTTCTTCTCCTGAGCGCTGTTTTTGTTCTGCTCAGGGGGAGCTGAGCTCTAATTTTGGTGGAAAATTCACCAAAAATATATTAAAATATCTCTTTTTTTATATAAAAAAATAATTTCTGCCCCTCAACTCCATTTATCTCCCCATTTATCCTTGCGGTAGCCCTGAAAAATAACAGCTTTTGGGGCAAAAAATGCCAATTTTGTCCCATTTCACCTTCCCTGAGCACTGACTTGGACCTTGCTCAGGTCACTCTGTGAATTCCAAAGCTTCTGCAAGATTTGGAGCTGGAAATATTCTCACTCCTGGAATTCTTTGTGGAAGAAATCACTAATTCCAAGTTGAAAACAAAATAAAAATCGGTGAGTTTTGAATCCCTGTCCCAGGGAGGGAATTCCCTGAATAATTCTGGGTGGAGTTTGCCAATTCCTGCTCCTCGTGGAGAGGGAAGATTTTCCTTGTGGAGAGGGAGGAATTTCCTCATGGAAAGGGAGCAATTTTCCTCATGGAGAGGGAGGAATTTCCTCATGGAGAGGAAGGACTTTTCCTTGTGGAGAGGGAGGAATTTCCTTTGCAGAGAGGGAGGAATTTCCTCGTGGAAAGGGAGGAATTTACGTCATGGAGAGGGAGGAATTTTCCTCTTGGAAAGGGAGGAGTTTTCTTCATGGAGAAGGAGAATTTTCCTTATGGAGAAGGAGGAATTTCCTTGCAGAGAGGGAGGAATTTTCTTTGCAGAGAGGGAGGATTTTCCTCATGGACAGGGAGGAATTTCCTTGTGGAGAGGGAGGAATTTCCTTGTGGAGAGGGAGGAATTTTCCTCTTGGAGAGGGAGGAATTTTCCTCTTGGAGAGGGAGGAATTTCCTCATGGAGAGGGAAGATTTTCCTCATGGAGAGGGAGGAATTTCCTCATGGAGAGGGAGGAATTTTCTTCATGGAGAGGGAGGAATTTTCCTCTTGGAGAGGGAGGAATTTCCTTGCAGAGAGGGAGGAATTTCCTTGTGGAAAGGGAGGAATTTACGTCGTGGAGAGGGAGGAATTTCCTCATGGAGAGGAAGGATTTTCCTTGTGGAGAAGGAGGAATTTTCCTCATGGAGAGGGAGGAATTTCCTTGCAGAGAGGGAGGAATTTCCTTGTGGACAGGGAGGAATTTTCCTCTTGGAGAGGGAGGAGTTTTCTTCATGGAGAAGGAGGATTTTCCTTGTAGAGAGGGAGGATTTTCCTCATGGAGAGGGAAGAATTTCCTTGTGCAGAAGGAGGAATTTCCTCATGGAGAGGGAGGATTTTCCTCATGGAGAAGGAGGAATTTTCTTTGCAGAGAGGGAGGATTTTCCTCACGGACAGGGAGGATTTTCCTCATGGAGAGGGAGGAATTTCCTCATGGAGAAGGAGGAATTTCCTCATGGAGAGGAATTTCCTCATGGAGAAGGAGGAATTTCCTCATGGAGAGGGAGCAATTTCCTTATAGAGAGGGAGGAATTTTCCTGTTGGAGAGGGAGGATTTTCCTCATGGAGAGGGAGGAATTTCCTTGTAGAGAGGGAGGAATTTTCCTCTTGGAGAGGGAAGATTTTCCTGTTGGAGAGGGAGGAATTTCCTCATGGAGAGGGAAGATTTTCCTCATGGAGAAGGAGGAATTTCCTCGTGGAGAGTGAGGACTTTCCTCATGGAGAGCGAGGAATTCCCCTGATTCCATTGTGCTGCTCTTCCCTTGCTTTCCCAGCTTTCCAGCTTTTCCGCTGCCAGCCTCCCACCGTCGTTCCCAACGCCGAGATCATCACGGAGAACGAGGAGTTCAACATCGGTAAAACCTTCCCTCATCCTCCTCATCCTCATTCCCACCTCCCCAACTCCTGGCAACGGCGTTTCCCTCCCAAATTTGGGCTTCCAGAGGGGCTTTCCATGGGAGCTCAACACCAAACACAGCATCCAAGTGCTCCCGTTGTTCCCAGCCTTTTCCTCCCTGGAAAAGTGGTTTTTGTGGGAGCCCTGAGCCTGTTTGGAATCCCTCAGGAATCTTTGGGAATAACGACGGCTCTCAGGTGTTGCACACAAAGCTTTGGAGCTGTTATTCTGCTTTCTGGGGGCTTTTCAGGAGCTTTTGGGGGGCATTTTTTTTGGTGGCTGTTGCTCCCATCCACATTTTTAAGTGGCTGCAGCCAGGATTTTTCTCGGAGCTGCTCTCGCTGAGGGGAGTCTGAGCCTGGAATCGTTCCTGGATCTCGTGTGGTGCTGGGAGTTCAGCCCAGGGTGACTCCAGCGTGGCTTTCGGAGCCTTTTCTTTCTGATTTACACCTTTAATCCCTGCATTTCCCCCTTTTATCCCTCTTTTTATCCCTTTTATCCCTGCATTCCCCCCTTTTATCCCTGCATTTTGACCTTTTATTCCTGCATTCCCCCTTTTATTCCTCTTTTTATCCCTTTTATTCCTGCATTTCCCTCTTTAATTCCTGCATTTTGACCTTTTATCCCTCTACTTCCCCTTTTATTCCTGCATTTCCCCCTTATTCCTGCATTTGCACCTTTTATTCCTGCATTTATACCTTTTATTCTTGCCTTTCCCCCTTTTATCCCTCTATTTCCCCCTTTTATCCCTCTATTTCCGTCTTTTATCCCTGCATTTCCCCCTTTTATCCCTCTTTTTATCCCTTTTATCCCTGCATTTCCACCTTTTATCCCTCTTTTTATCCCTTTTATCCCTGCATTTCCCCCTTTTATCCCTTGATTTACTCTTTTTTCCTGCATTTACCCTTTTTATTTCTGATTTCCTCTTTTTACTTCTGCCTTCCCCCTTTATCCCTCTATTTCCCCTTTTATTCCTGCATTTGCCCCTTTTTTCTTGCATTTACCTCTTTTATCCCTCTTTTTATCCCTTTTATTCGTGCATTTTGACCTTTTATCCCTCTTTTTATCCCTTTTATCCCTGCCTTCCCCCCTTTTATCCCTCTTTTTATCCCCTTTATTCGTGCATTTTGACCTTTTATCCCTCTTTTTATCCCTTTTATCCCTGCATTTCCCCCTTTATCCCTCTATTTCCCCTTTTATCTCTCTATTTCCCTTTCTATCCCTGCATTTCCACCTTTTATTCCTGCATTTACCCCTTTTATCCCTCAATTTACCCTTTTTTCCTGCATTTCCCCCTTTAATTCCTGCATTTGCCCCTTTTTTCCTGCATTTACCTCTTTTATCCCTCTTTTTATCCCTTTTATCCCTGCATTTCCCCCTTTTATCCCTCTATTTCCCCTTTTATTCCTGCATTTTGACCTTTTATTCCTGCATTCCTCCCTTTAATTCCTGCATTTTGGCCTTTTATTCCTGCATTTCCCCCTTTTATCCCTCTTTTTATCCCTTATATTCCTGCATTTCCCCCTTTTATCATTCTATTTCCCCCTTTTATCCCTCTATTTCCCCTTGTATCCCTGCATTTCCCCCTTTTATCCCTCTATTTCCCCCTTTTATCCCTGCATTCCCCCCTTTTATCCCTCTATTTCCCCTTCTATCCCTCCATTTTCCCCTTTTATCCCTCTATTTCCGTCTTTTATCCCTGCATTTCCCCCTTTTATCCCTCTTTTTATCCCTTTTATCCCTGCATTTTGACCTTTTATCCCTCTTTTTATCCCTTCTATCCCTGCATTTCCCCCTTTTATCCCTGCATTTCCCCCTTTTATCCCTCTATTTCCCCTTTTATCCCTCTGTTTCCCCCTTTTATCCCTCTATTTCCCCTTCTATCCCTCCATTTCCCCCTTTTATCCCTCTATTTCCCCTTCTATCCCTCCATTTCCCCCTTTTATCCCTCTATTTCCCCCTTTTATCCCTCTATTTCCCCTTCTATCCCTCTATTTCCCCTTCTATCCCTCTATTTCCCCTTTTATCCCTCTGTTTCCCCCTTTTATCCCTCTATTTCCCCTTTTATTCCTGCATTTCCCTCTTTAATTCTTGCATTCCCCCTTTTATCCCTCTATTTTCCCCTTTAATTCCTGCATTTGCCCCTTTTTCCCTGCATTCCCCCCTTTTATCCCTCTATTTCCCCTTTTTTCCTGCATTCCCCCTTTTATCCCTCTTTTTATCCCTTTTATTCCTGCATTTCCCCCTTTATTTCCTGCATTTTGACCTTTTATCCCTCCATTTCCCCCTTCTACCCCTCCATTTCCCCCTTTTATCCCTCCATTTCCCCCTTTTATCCCTCCATTTCCCCTTCTATCCCTCTATTTCCCCCTTTCATCCCTCTGTTTCCCCTTCTATCCCTGCATTTCCCCCTCTCATTCCCGTTTTCCATCCCTGCCCAGGTGACATCGTGAGGTACCGCTGCCTTCCCGGCTTCACCCTGATCGGGAACGAGATCCTCACCTGCAAACTGGGCACCCACCTGCAGTTCGAGGGGCCCCCACCCACCTGTGAAGGTAAAGCCTCCATAATTCCCAGATTTCCCTGCTCAGGGAGGGATTTGGGAGAGGTTTTCCTACACATTTTTCATCCTTGGGGTTAATTTTCCCATCTCCGGCATGCTGGGAGTGCGGGGCTTGGGGTGAGGGAGGGAGACCCCGCTGTGTGCCAGGGCTGGGATCTCAGCAAATCCCAGGGGAATTCATGGCAGCAGCTCTGGAAAATTATGGAGGGAATGTTCATAAAATCATGGAATATCCTGAGCTGGGAGGATCATCCTGTTTAATCCCTGTTCCTACACTGACATGCCAAAAATTCCACCCCCTGCATCCCTGAGAGTGTTGTCCTGACATTCCTGGAGCTCTGGAATGCAGCCTTGGGATTGTGAAAATTCCTGGGGAGCCTCTTCCAGTGCCCACCAATTCCAGTTTCCCCACTCCAGGCTCCAGGAATTTTGCAGGGTCTCCACACCAAAACCCTGGGATTGCACCCCAAGGGTTTTTGGGATTTGGGATTGAGCAGTGCTGTGTGCTCCAGAGGCATCCAGGTGTCCTTCCTGTGGGAACAGGGAATGCTGGGCTGTCAGAGGAGGAGCAGGGAAGCTCCTTTGGCTGGGCAATCCCACAGGAACAGCTCCTCTGTTGATTCCAGGGAATGTCTGGAATTGAAAGCCCCAAACTCGCTGCCTGGGGCGCCTTGGGGCTGCTCAGGAGCGATCCCAGAGATGCTTCCCTGCTCCCAAATCCCTGATTTCTCCTCTGGATCCCTGCTGGGCCCTTTGCCTGCTCCAGCCCTGGTTGTTCCACTGCCCTCTGACCATTTTTCCCAAATAATGGGATATTTTCCTGGAGCTTTATTCCCTCTGCGAGAGCAGGAGCTGGAGGAGAGGGAGCGAGGTCATTCCATGATTTCCTGGTGGTTGTTAGCCCGGGGCTGAGGGCACTGCCCAGATCACAGCTGGCCACCAGTTCCTGGAGGCCACAACATTCCTGATGGGATGCAGGATTTGGAAAGAATTCCCTGTTCTTTCTGGGCACTTCCGGCTTTTCTGTCCATAAAATCCTGCATTTGCACCGGGCTTTGGTGGCAACTATGGGCAAATAAAGATTCTCCTTTTCCTTCTCCTTTTCCTTCTCCTTTTCCTTCTCCTTTTCCTTCTCCTTCTCCTTCTCCTTCTCCTTCTCCTTCTCCTTCTCCTTCTCCTTCTCCTTCTCCTTCTCCTTCTCCTTCTCCTTCTCCTTCTCCTTCTCCTTCTCCTTCTCCTTCTCCTCCTTCTCCTTCTCCTTCTCCTTCTCCTTCTCCTCCTTCTCCTTCTCCTCCTTCTCCTTCTCCTCCTTCTCCTTCTCCTTCTCCTTCTCCTCCTTCTCCTTCTCCTTCTCCTTCTCCTTCTCCTTCTCCTTCTCCTTCTCCTTCTCCTTCTCCTTCTCCTTCTCCTTCTCCTTTTCCTTCTCCTTTTCCTTCTCCTTTTCCTTTTCCTTCTCCTTTTCCTTCTCCTTTTCCTTTTCCTGTGTGTTCCCCTTTTCTGGGGTATTTTGTTGGCCTTTTTTTCACTCTTCCCAGCTGGGTTTAACATTCCCAGATGCCGAGTGTGGGATGGGGATGAGAGGAGGGAATTGAGAGTTCCCATGTCCCAGTTAACAACTCCACGAGATGAGCTGCAGTTCCAGCCTTTGTTCTGATGGAGTTTCCAGGGATTCCTGGAGAGGTTTCTGTGCCTCCAGAGAGTTCTGGTTGTGGCGTTGCTCGTTTTGGGAGAGATGGGGAGCGAGGCTGAGGCAGTGGGAATGGTTTGTTGGCTTTGCTGCTTTTTGTTCCCTTCTTTACGTGTGACAATTATTGGGATTTGTGGGATTTTGGGATTCTCCAAGCTCCAGGGATCAAGGAGTGCAGGGGTCGTGCTCTGCTTTGAGCTCATCAAGACAGACATTGTGCTTCCATCCTTCCTGTGAAAAAACAGGAATATTCCTTTCCATTCCCAGTGCACTGCCCCATGAACCAGCTGATGACGGATTCCACGGGGGTGATCCTGAGCCAGAGCTTCCTGGGAAGTTACCCTCACTTCCAGACGTGTTCCTGGGTGGTGAAGGTGGAGCCGGGCTACAACATCTCCCTCACCATCGAGTACTTCCTCAGCGAGAAGCAGTTCGACGAGTTTGAGATCTTCGATGGTAAGAGATTGACCCCTCCGACCTGCGGGGTCCTTCATCCCAAACCTTCCTGGGATTCCATAATCCCATGGCAGTCAAAGGGGAAGGAGCATTCCAGGCCCAGCTGCCCACCTGTAACCTCCTGCTGGCCTTCCAGAAAGCTCCTCCTGAGCCTCGCTGGTTCCTGGCATAAGGAAATAGCAGCAATTCCATTTTTCAGCTGGATCTGAAATGTTTTTCCAAGGGGCGGGAGTTGGGAAATTCCTGGGAGAGGGATGGCAGCAGAGATTGCTGCAGGGAATGAGTTGGGAAGTGGGAATTCTCATCCCTGAAGGCCCCAGGGAGCAGATTCTCCAGGCCCAGGAGGAACCTTGGAGCTTTGAGTTGTTCCTCAACCACTCTTCAACAACCAGAACCAGGATTATGGGATCACACTCTGGAAAAATTCCAGGGAGAATCCTTGGAGCTTTGGCTCATTTCTCAAGCACTCTTCAGAGTCAGAAGCAGGATGTGTGGAGTCATTGATGCCAGGGATTGGATACTGGGAAAGCTTTGTGGATGAGGGGGTGGTCAGGCACTGGAAAAGTCTTGGGAATGGGAATGGGATTGTCAGGGCAACCCATGCAGAACATGGGGGCTGTGCTGGTGCTCCTGGGAGCACCATGGGGACCTGAGCTCCTGCCTGGGGTAAATCCTGGTTTTAATGTGGTTTTTTTGGATCCTGGATTCCCAGGAGCAGGATGTGAGCCCTGGAACTCATGTCCGCAGCGAGCTGGGAGCTGCCTCTCCTCATGGAAAAGCTCCATGTGCCCGTTCCTCCCTCAGGGACACCGAGCCCCACGAGTGGCTCCGTGGCAACTCTGACTTTTCCCTTTTCCCTGTCCCCTCCTTCCTTCCAGGTCCCTCTGGACAGAGTCCCCTGCTGCTGTCCCTGAGTGGGAATTACTCGGCCCCTCTGACCGTCACCAGCAGCAGCAACAGCGTCTTCCTGCGCTGGTCCTCCGACCACGCCTACAACAGGAAAGGCTTCAAAATCCGCTACTCCGGTGAGTCCCAGCTGCCTCTGCCAGCAGCAGGAATGGCTCCACAGCCAGGAGAATCCATGGAATTCCTGCAGAGATCCAGCTGTGAGGGCCGGAGGTGCCGAGGCGGGGCAGGCACAAAGCTGGGAACATTCCGAGCTGGGGAGGCTGGGAAAGGCAGGGTCTGTCCATGAGAATCCTTGGAGCTTTGGGTCGTTTCTCGACCATTCTTTTAGCAATCCGAACCAGGATTGTGGGATCACAATCAGGAGGAATTCCAGGGAGAATCCTTGGAGCTTTGGGCTGTTTCTCAACCATTCTTTTAGCAATCCTAACCAGGATTGTGGGATCACAATCAGGAGGAATTCCAGGGAGAATCCTTGGAGCTTTGGGCTGTTTCTCAACCATTCTTTTAGCAATCCGAACCAGGATTGTGGGATCACAATCAGGAGGAATTCCAGGGAGAATCCTTGGAGCTTTGGGCTGTTTCTCAACCATTCTTTAGCAATCAGAACCAGGATTGTGGGATCACAATCAGGAGGAATTCCAGGGGTAATCCTTGGAGCTTTGGGCTGTTTCTCAACCATTCTTTAGCAATCCTAACCAGGATTGTGGGATCACAATCAGGAGGAATTCCAGGGAGAATCCTTGGAGCTTTGGGTCATTTCTCAAGCACTCTTCAGAGTCAGAGGCAGGATGTGTAGAGTCATTGATGCCAGGGACTGGATGTTGGGAAAGGTTTGTGGATGAGGGGGTGGTCAGGCACTAGAAAAGTCTGTCCAGAGAAGTGCTGGAATCACAATCCCTGGAAGTGCTCAAACAAGTGTAGATGTGGTGCTCAAGGACCTGGTTTGGTGGTGGGGTAATGGCTGGACTCGATCTTGGAGACCTTTTCCAACCTTAATGATTCTGGGGTTCTATAAGTGGTTCTGGATCCGGATGAGGGAATCCCATCCCGAATATTTCTGTGTTCCTAAATGATCACATCCTTGCAGTGAGGGACATCCCAGAATGTCAGAACCTGCTTAGGAGCTGCTCAGAGCATGAGCCACGACTTCCCTGTCACCGAGGGTGTCACAGCTCTTCCAGGGAATTGTCAAAAACATCTGGATCTGGATGAGGGAATCCCATCCCAAAGATTTCAGTGCTGCTGAATGACCACGTCCTTGCCATGAGGCCATTCTGAGATGTTGGAACATCCCAGAACTTCACACCCTGGGTTAGGAGCTGCTCAGAGCCACAACTTCATGTCACCGAGGGTGTCACAGCTTTTCCAGGGAATTGTCAAAAACATCTGGATCTGGATGAGGGAATCCCATCCCAAATATTTCTGTGTTCCTGAATGAGCGTGTCCTTGCAGTGAGGAACATCCCAGAACGTCAGAACCTGCTCAGGAGCTGCTTGGAGCATGAGGCACAACTTCCCTGTGACCGAGGGTGTCACAGCTTTTCCAGGGAATTGTCAAACCCACTCTGTGCTCCTGCTCATCTGTTTGGGAGCAGAACCAGGATCAGGGAATCCTGGCTGCTCATCCAGCACAAAACTGCTGCCGGAGCCGGAATATTGGCTGAGAATTCCCTGCAGTGAATCCCTGTGTGGGAACTTGGCAATTCTCAATTAATGGAAGTTCTCAAACCAGGCTCAGACCCTGCCAGCGCCTCAGAAATGAGGAATGAATTCACTCAGCAGATGGATTAAGGAATATTTCATGATCAGGATTGACCCCTTATTCTGGAGTGAGGCTCGGACCAGAGCCCCGCGCTCCTTCCCCGCTTCGACTTCGTGTTTATCCATCGTCAATTCCCCATTTTTCGGGAAGCTCGGTGTAATTCCTGGGAGCGGGAAGGGGATGACCCTGATGCTGCCCGTGCCGTGATCGGTTTCCTTTCTCCTGCCCCCCTTCCCAGCTCCCTACTGCAGCCTCCCGCAGCCGCCGGCGCACGGGATGATCCTGAGCCACTCCGGGCTGCGCCCCGGCAGCTCCGTGCGCTTCGGATGCGACGCCGGATACCGCCTGGTGGGACACAGCACCACCACCTGCAGCCAGCACCCCCAGGGCCACTTCCACTGGAAGGAAGCCATCCCCCTGTGCCAAGGTGAGAGCATGGACGGGTTGGGATCAAGTGCCAGGAATCCTGGGAAAAGCGGGGGAAAAGGCGGTGAAAAAAACCCCAAATTGGAATTCCCGTTGAGAATTCTGTGTTGAGAATGGGCTCGGAGTACTGAGGGGTGCTCCTTGTGTCCAAGGCCTTGGGAATAGATGGGCAGAGAGGGAAGGAGGTAACTGGGAGTGGGGAAAGAGGGAAGGGCTTGGAATGGGGGAGGAAACACCTCATCTGTGTGAAGGTGCTGCCTTTGGAATTCCCGTTGAGAATTCCATGTTGAGAACAGGTTTGGAGCTGCAGGTGGGCACTGAGGGGTGCTCCTCGTATCCAAGGCCTTGGGAATAGAAGGCAAAGAGGGGGTTAACTGGGAGTGGGAAAAGAGGGAAGGGCTCCAGATGAGGGAGGAAAAATTCCCAGTCTGTGTGAAGGTGCTGCTGTTGGAATTCCTGTTGAGAATTCCATGTTGAAAACAGACTTGGAGATGTAGGTGGGCACTGAGGGGTGCTCGTCGTATCCAAGGCCTTGGGAATAGATGGGGAAAGAGGGAAGCAGGTAACTGGGAGTGGGAAAAGAGGGAAGGCCTTGGGATGGGGGAGGAAAAGCCTCATCTGTGTGAAGACACCGCTATTGGAATTCTTGTAATTCCATGTTGAGGACAGACTTGGAGCTGCAGGTGGGCACTGAGGGGTGATCCTCATGTCCAAGGCCTTGGGAATAGAAGGGCAAAGAGGGAAGGGAGTAACTGGGAGCAGGAAAAGAGGGAAGGGCTCAGGATGGGGAAGGAAAAGCCCCATCTCTGTGAAGGCTCTTGGTGTGGAAGTGTTCAGACACTCAGTGAAGACACAGCCAAGCCTCGCTTGGGAGAAGCTTGGAAGAATCTACAAAGGCTTGGAAGAATCTGGAAAGGCTGCCAGGAGCATGAGGGCTGCTCTGCTTCCTGACTGGAATTCCATTCCCAGTTCTTCTGGAAGTGCCCTCTTAGCTCTGCACGTGTCAGCGGGGGGAGGGAAATTCCTGGAGATTCAGGCAGCTCCCATTGGCTTCATCCAAGGTTTAGCCGTGGAGTTGTTCCTTCCACATTCCCTGCTCATTATCCGGAATCTCCTTCACGTCCTGCCCAGCACGGAGCGAATTCCAGCACGGGAAGCACTGGGGACAAGGCTCTGTGCCCCGGGGGGTTCTGCTGCTGCTCCCGGTGGTCCCTCGCTGCTCCCACCTTTCCCTCCACCCACCAATCATCCCAGCTCCTTTGTGGAGCTGAATTCCCATCGTTATTCCAAAGGAGCCTTGCGGTGCCTTTGATCACTCATCCCTGTTCCAAGGGACTGAGCCTGGGGATTCACAGTGCATTGACTTCCCTGGAATCCGGGCAGGGGGCAGAGCCGGCTCTGGCACCGTCGCTCCGTGGTGTCTGCATTGTTAGACCGTCAGGAGATGTGGGATTGTTCCATGTGGGAGGCTTGTAAGGCTCCTGGATCACTTTGGCTCTTCGGGAATTGCACCTCTGAAGGAGAACTTGGTGCTGGGAGCGCTCGTTTCCCTCTGGAGTTGATTTTAAAGGAATGGGAAGTGCTAAACCAAGGCCCCGCTGCTCCATCCTGTTCCAGAGGGAGGCTGGACACAAGGTCAGGGAGGGATTTCACTCCCTGAAAACGGGGATTGGGCAAAGCCAAGAGCTGGGGTGAGCAGATGAACAGCACAGCCAGGGCTGTCATGGCAACTGTGCCTCCCGAATCCTTAGCCCAGCCTGAGGGATTCCTCTGGTTTACTCCACCTTTTTTAAGGAAAATTGTGTCCTCAGGAACAGGTCTGGATCCTGCTAAGCCCTGACTGCCCTGCAGGGGTGGAATCCCACCTGAGCTTCGTGCTCAGCTCCCAGGAGGTGTGGTGGGGTGAGGGGAACGGACTTTTAAACCTGGGAGTGGGAAGGAGATGGAGGGAAGTTGGGAAGGGCTGGATTGGCTGGGGTGACACCGCAGCCACAGATCAGAGCAGGAGCAAGTCCCCAACCAGCAGCTCCAGGGCCACCAGGGAGGGGCTCGGAGCCAGACCCGCCGTGGTGGTCACTCCCAGGCCTGGGAATGTTGGGAAGCTCCCGTGGTGGTGCTGAGCAGCCCAGGGCTGTGCCTTGGGAAGGGGATTTTCCATGGGAAGTGAGCGGCACCAAAGCCATCCCGCACCACTCTGGCCCTGCTGAACGTGTGACGTGGCAGGAGCCCCACGGGCACAATCCGTGGTGCCACTCCATGGCAGAGCGGGAATGCGAGGGCAATCCATAGCATTCCAGGTATCTTCCTGATTCACTTTCCCTTTGGAGGAGTGGGAATGTCTCCACTGAGCACACAGGGCAGGATCTTGCTGCTGGATGTCCCTCTGGAAGAGCAGGGAGAACTTGAATTCCTGCCGAGGTGGAAAGAGTCCCTTTTCCCCTCTCTTTCCTCTTTTCCTGTCAGGAATCCCAGCACTGGCCCGTGGCTCTCGCGTGCCCTGGGCTGAATGCAGGATTTGGGATTCAGGAGGAGAATTCCTGGCAGAGCAGCTCCACCCCCAGGCCTGGGCTGGCTCCTCTCCTGCTCCTTCAGCCACATCAAATCCAACATTTTTCTATCCCCACATCTCCCAAAGCAGCTTTTGGGCTGGGCTGTATCAAATTCTCACCCTTTCAGGTGGCAGAGATTTGGGAATTCCCTCCGTGGAGCTGCAGGAATTGTTCCCCCTGTGTCAGGAAGGAGGGACTGGGGTGCCCAGAAACACAAATCCACAAGTGACTCTTCCCAAAGCTCCTTCCTGCCAGCTCAGAATCCTCTCCCCCTTCCCCATCCCCTCGGAATAACCTTCCCTCCGTGCTCCGTCCTCGCTGGATTTGTGGAATATTCTGCAGGGAACCATCCTGCCTTGGCACAGGGTACTCCTCGATCTTCTGTGCCTTTGCTGTCTCTGCTGCTTTGAAGCAGTTTTGTCTTTGGGATCCCAGCTGCAGATTTGCTTTTTCTGTCCCTTCTCCTTTTTCCCTTTGTTTTTCCAAGCCAAGCACTGGTTTGATTCCCTCTGGAACAACCTCCCTCATCCCACATTCCCATGAGTTGTGGTGCCCACAGGTTGGGCCTCAGGAATGGGTTTGTTGCCACCCCGAAAGTCTCTGTAAAGAAAAACTTGATACTGGTTTTAAACTGGCAGAGAGCAGATTTAGATAAAAGATTGGAAAGAAATTCCTGCCTGTGAGGGTGGAGAGGGGCTGGAATGGGTTTTCCAGAGAATCTGGGGCTGCCTCTGGATCCCTAGAAGTGTCCAAGGCCAGGCTGGACAGGGCTTGGAGCCACCTGGGATAGGGGAAGGTGTCCCTGGCCATGGCAGGGGGTGGGATGGGATTGAAGTTCCTTCCAACCCCAACCATTCCATGATTCCATGGAATGAAGGCAAGAGGCAGCTCAGCCTGGCTGCCCTGGAGCTCCTTCCCTCCCTGTCCCTCCCTGGGCCTCAGTTTCCTGGGGATAAATAAAAGGGATGATTTTTTTGGGAAGCATTAAGGGAATGGAAAGGAGAAAGGAGCAGGCCTTGGTGGGGCTGGGAAGGGCTCAGCTTCCCCCCAGTCTGTGGCTGGAGCAGGAGGAAAGGGAAGCAGAAAAAAGGAACACCAGAGCTGCTGGGTGGCAGGGAAAAGGTTGGATTTTCCAGGTGCCCTCTTTTCCCTGGGAGGCCATTGGTATTCAGCCTGGCAGCCTGTCTAGACACCAGGCCTTGCAGAGGGATTGGCCAGCCCTGAGCTCGCTGCAGTGACACTCCTGTCACCATCAGTGCCGCCAGGGACGGGCCTGATCCTGCCTCTGGAATTGCTCCCACCCCTCAGAATTCCAGCACCTGCCAGCTGCTCTGGGATCCCGCTCCAGGCAGCAGCAGGAGTGGGATAAAAGCTGGACTTTGTGTGGGGAAAGCCCCAGGGTTGTGCTGCTGCGGCTCCCTGGCCCTCACTGAGCTCCCAGTCACCAAAACGTGATTTTTCCTGCTTTTCCAGCCCTGTTTCTGTGCTCAGGGAACACCAGGAAGGTGAATGTGTTGGAGCAGCTCGGGAGAAGAGCTCAGGAGCTGAGCTGGGGCTGCTCCAGGAGGGAATGGGATTGTTGGGAAGCACAGGCAGATATTGGGATCGGGGGTTAGGGCTGTGCTTCCTGGCTGCTTCTGCTCCTCTCCCAGCCCCACAGAGCCTTCAGCAGCTTCCCAGTGGAGCTTCCCAGGTCCTGGCTGCTCTTCCCTTGGCATCCCACCCTGTCCAGACAGGAGGGATGTGGATCTCCCTCTTCCCCAGAGCCAGGCTTGGAGAGGGATGGGGACCTCAGGGTGGGTTTGGAGTCAGACCTGGATTTGCTTCCCCTCCTCCCCCGAATGCTGCTGGAAAAGCAGATTTGAGGGGCATTTCCCAGCGCTGGCATTCCCAGGGGTGGGAAGCAGGATAACAACATAAATGGGGTGGTTCTTTGTGTATTTCTGGCTGTCACCTGCCTGTCCCCTCCCTGCCCTGCCCTCGGATCCGAGGATTCCAGCGGGAATGGTGCAGAGCCTCCGTCTCCAGCAGCTGCCTGGCTTTTCCATTTTCCCCCTGACTCCCACCCTTTTCCTCCTCGCTAAATCCATCCTCCCTTCTGCCACAGCCTAATTCCACAATTTGCTGCTTTATGGGATCCAGAAGTGCTCCTGGAGAGGGGTTTGGGGTGGCTGCTGCTGTGGAATCCTTTATCTCCACGTGAGAACTCGGCAGCGCTCCGCCGATGCATTTTTGTGTTGTGGTTATTATGGGAAGTGCAAGCCAGAGCCTTTTCCAGGAGGAACTGGGATTTGGGGTTGGATTCACTGTTGCAAACACTGGTCCTTTATGAAGGGTGGGCACTCCCTGAGTTCACCAGTAGGAAAGTTAGGGATCCGGGATTTCAGTTCGGGATACAACCAGCAGCTCCCTGATGGGTTTTTTTGGGGGGGGGATGGTGTGTTTTCTCTTCCCAGCTCTCTCCTGTGGCGTTCCCAGAGCCCCGAGGAACGGGGTTGTTTTTGGGAAGGAGTACACGGTGGGCACCAAGGCCGTGTACCAGTGCAACCAGGGCTTCCAGCTGCAGCCGGGCACCGAGCCCAGCGCCGAGTGCCTGCAGGAGGGGGTCTGGAGCAACGGGAATCAGCCCCCGCTGTGCGTGGGTGAGTGGGAACTGGGGATGGCCGGGCGGCGCTGGGGTGGCCGTGGCACCTGGAGAACAACCAGCTCTGCCCCACGGCTCTGGGGTTTGGGGGGAATCACTGGAGAGATGGAATCTGGCAGGGGGTGGGGTGGGATGGGATGGGATGGGGTGGGATGGGATGGGATGGGATGGGGTGGGATGGGGTGGGGATGGGATGGGGTGGGATGGGGTGGGATAGGGATGGGGATGGGATGGGATGGGGTGGGATAGGGATGGGGATGGGATGGGATGGGGTGGGATGGGGATGGGATGGGATGGGGATGGGATGGGGTGGGATGGGGTGGGATGGGGATGGGGATGGAATGGGGACGGGGATGGGATGGGGATGGGATGGGGATGGGGATGGGATGGGGATGGGGTGGGATGGGGATGGGGTGGGATGGGATGGGATGGGATGGGGATGGGGATAGAATGGGGATGGGGATGGGTTGGGATGGGATGGGATGGGGATGGGATGGAATGGGGATGGGATGGGATGGGGATGGGGATAGAATGGGGATGGGATGGGATGGGATGGGGATGGGGATAGAATGGGGATGGGATGGGATGGGGATGGGGATAGAATGGGGATGGGATGGGGTGGGATGGGGATGGGGTGGGATGGGGATGGGATGGGATGGGATGGGGATGGGATGGAATGGGGATGGGATGGGATGGGGATGGGGATAGAATGGGGATGGGATGGGATGGGTTGGGATGGGATGGGGATGGGATGGGATGGGGTGGGATGGGATGGGGATGGGATGGGGATGGGATGGGGATGGGATGGGATGGGATGGAATGGGGTGGGATGGGATGGAATGGGGTGGGATGGGATGGAATGGGGTGGGATGGGGTGGGATGGGGATGGGATGGGATGGGGTGGGATGGGATTGAAGGTCCTTCCAACCCCAACCATTCCATGATTCCATGGAATGAAGGCAAGAGGCAGCTCAGCCTGGCTGCCCTGGAGCTCCTTCCCTCCCTGTCCCTCCCTGGGCCTCAGTTTCCTGGGGATAAATAAAAGGGATGATTTTTTGGGAAGCATTAAGGGAATGGAAAGGAGAAAGGAGCAGGCCTTGGTGGGGCTGGGAAGGGCTCAGCTTCCCCCCAGTCTCTGTGGCTGGAGTGGTGCCTTGAGGGGCCTCCTAAAAACAGAGACTGGACAGGAGAAGGGGAATAAAGGCAGGGATTTGTTTGAAAGGCCTTCAATATTTTTATGAGAATTAAGATTTTTACTAAATTTAAAATATTTTCGCTTTTTTGTAGGTTTTTTATAATAAGATTTTAATATTTTTAGTAAAATTAAGATTTTTAATAAATTAATTTTTTTTCACTTTTTTGGTAGAATTTTTATAGTAAGATTTTAATAGTTTGATTAAAATTATGATTTTGAATAAATTAAGATTTTTTGGGCTTTTTTGTAGATTGTTAATATTAAGACTTTAATATTTTTATGAGAATTAAGATTTTTAATAAATTTAATTTTTTTCACTTTTTTGTAGATTTTTTATAATAAGATTTTAATATTTTTAATAAATTAAAATTTTTTCACTTTTTTTGTAGATTTTTAATAATAAGATTTTAAATATTTTTAGTAAAATTAAGACTTTTAATAAATTAATTTTTTTCACTTTTTTGTAGAATTTTTATAATAAGATTTTAATATTTTTAGTAAAATTACGATTTTTAATAAATGAAGATTTTTTTGCTTTTTTGTAGATTTTTAATATTGACTAATATTTTTATGAGAATTAAGATTTTTAATACATTTAAATTTTTTTTTGCTTTTTTGTAGATTTTAATATTAAGATTTTCATATTCTCATCAGAATTAAGATTTTTAATAAATGAAGAAAAATTTTCGCTTTTTCATAGATTTTTAATATTGAGATTTTAATATTTTTAGTAAAATTAAGATTTTTAATAAATTAAGGATTTTTTTAGCTTTTCTGTATGCTTTTAAAATTAAATTTTAATATTTTTATTTCAATGAAGATTTTTAATAAATTAAGAATTCTTTTTGTTTTCTGTAGATTTTTAATATGAAGATTTTAATAAATTAATTTTTTTTTGCCTTCTTATAGATTTTTAATGTTGATATTTTTATTAAAATTAAGATTTTTAAGCAGTGAATAATTCTTTTCGCTCTTTTGTAGATTTTTAAGATTAAGATTTTAATACTGAGATTTTTATTAAAATGAAGATTTTTAGAAAATTAAAAATTTTTTTAGCTTTTCTGTATATTTTTAACATTAAGGTCTTAATATTAAGATTTTTATTACATGAAGAATTTTTTTTTAGCTTTTTTGTATATTTTTAACATAAAGATTTTCATATTGAGATTTTTAATAAAATTAAGATGTTTATTAAATGAAAATTTTCAGCTTTTTTGTAGATTTTTAATATTAAGATTTTAATATTTTTATTAAAATTAACATTTTTATTAAATGAAAATTTTAATAAAAATATTAAAATCCTAATATTAAAAATCTACAAAAAAGCTAAAAATTAAGATTTTTAATAAATTAATATTTTTCTTCACTTTTTTGTAGGCTTTTAACATTAAGATTTTAATATTAAGATTTTTAATACAGAATTTTTTTAGCTTTTCCGTATCTTTTTAATATTAAGATTTTAATCTTGAGGTGTTTATGAAAACTAAGATTTTTCATAAATTAAAGGATAAATTAAAGGAGTTTATCCTTAATAAGCTTAATTCATTTATAATTAAACTTATAAATACTGCACCTTCAAGAACTCCTCTTTATGTTTCTGCTGCCTTTTCTATTCTATTTATTATATTATTTATTTTATATTTATAATTGGCTTTTAAAGCCAAAGATTTGGGCTTTTTCTGTATTTTTCCCGGACTTGTGGCTCTGGAAAATCCCACGGTGCAGTTCTGGAGCTGCTGGTGTTTTTCCAACCTTTTCTCTTGGATTTTAGAGTTCGTAACTCTACTCCAAATCTCTACTCCAAATCTTTACTCAAAATCTCTACTCCAAATTACTCAAAATCTCTACTCAAAATTACTCCAAATCTCTACTCCAAATCTCTACTCCAAATCGCTCTCTACTCCAAATCTCTACTCAAAATTACTCCAAATCTCTACTCCAAATCAGCTTTTTCCCTGCAGGGAGCAGCCAGGACTGGCACAGGGAGAGGGAAGAGCAGATTTTGGGATGCCCAGGGTGATGTGGGATTGAGAGCAGGAGCTGGGATTTTTGAAGAGGGAAGTCTGGGGTAAATCAGTGTGGGATCCTGGCACTCAGCTGCTTGGAGAGGGATGCAGGGAATTCCTGGATGCAGGGAATTCCTGGTGCCAGTCAAACCGACAAAAATCCATTTCTAACACGTTGCTGAAATATTGTTGAGCCTCATTTCCAAAGGGGACCCACAGGAGGAGAGAAGGAGGAGTGGGGTGAAGAAAGCCTTGGACCAACTCCGAGGGTTGGGTCACTGGCGACCTGAGTGTCCTGTGGGATGTAGCTGTTAGAAATCCTAATTCATTCACCTTATCAAACTGCAGAGATCTGCTGGCCAGCTGTGCCCATGGCCACCTGGAAGCTTCCAAACCAAGCTCTGCTTTTTATTTCATGATTTAGCATCGTTGCGAGGCGTCCCCTCTCCGAATTTCAGGCCACATCCCCGCTTTTAACATCACCCTGAAAGTTTTCCTTTCCCTTCTCAACAACAATCCCACCAGAGGATGTTCCCCCTCATTAAAAACCCGCCACACCTGGATTGTTTTGGGGTTGAAACCTCAATTAACCAACTCTCTGTGTTATTTTTTTGGCTCGTTTTCCTCCCTGCGCGCCGGGCTCAGCTGTGACGTGCCCCGACGTGGGCAGCATCGCGGTGGAGCACGGCCGCTGGCGCCTGACCTACGAGGTGCACTACCACTACAACGCCCAGCTGATGCTCATCTGCGACCCTGGCTACTACTACACTGGCCAGAGAGTCATCCGCTGCCAGGCCAACGGCACCTGGAGCATCGGGGAGCCCGTGCCCACCTGTAAAAGTAAGAGCAGGGTGGCACCACGGTGGCACCGGGGGCTGGGTTTGTGTTCGGGGTCAGCGGCGAGGATTTGAGGGTGGTGCTGGTGGGTGATTGTGGATAACCAAGGAGGTGGTGGTGCCCTTTGGGTACCAGATGAGATGGTTTGGTGCGGATTTTGGGGAAGAAATCCCTCCTTCTGAGCGTGGGGATGGGTTGCCCAGGGAAGCTGTGGCTGCGCCATCCCTGGAAGTGTCCAAGGGCAGCTTGGAGCAACCTGGGATGGTGGAAGGTGTCCCTGCTGTGGGGTGGGACTTGATTACTCTTGGTAGCAGCTGAGGTGGAGGCAGCAGAGCTGTGGAGCATGGTTTGGCCTTTGGGGCATTTTTGAGATGGTTTGGTTCAGAATTTGGGAAGAAGTTTCTCCCTGTGAGGGCGGGGAGGGGCTGGGATGGATTTCCCAGAGAAGCTGTGGCTGCCCCATTCTTAGAAGGGTCCCAGGCCAGCTTGGAGAAACCTGGGGTGGTGGAATGTGTCCCTGCCATGGGGTGAGAGTTAATTACTCCTGAGGTGGAGACAGAACTGCTGGAAGAGAGTTGGGATGCAGGGAGAGGTCACCTCTGGATCTGATTCCTGGTTTAATCTCAGCACTTCTCCAGCATCTCAGCTCAGCTGTTGCTGTGGGGTCCCAGCAGCTTCAGTGTCACAGCTGCTCTGAAGTTGGGGCTTTTAAGGAGGAAAAATAAAGAATTCTGCTGTCAACCCTCAGCTCTCACACAGAGGTGACGGCGGCACCTGCAAACCAAACCCATGGGGGCACACGAGCAGCTCTCAGCTGTTCTGACACCGCTGCTGTGCTTTGGAGCTCTCCTTTTGTCAGAGGTGGAATGTTTTTCTCTCCAAGTGCAGACAGAGACAGCAAAATCTCTCCTTCCCCACTGCGGCCTTTGTTTGTGGAGCCGTGGCTGGGGGTGACAGATGCACTTTTCCCCCTGCCAGCTCTTCCTCCGGATCTGGGAGCAGGAGCCTGACCTCCTTTTGTTCCCAGATTGCCACCGAAATCCAAGTGACAGGATCTCGGATCTCGGCAGTGCCCCGAGGTCAGGAGCAGCCAGCGGGAGCTCCGCAGGGTTGGCAGAGCTGCAAGGCAGAGAAAATGAAGATAAAATCAAGAGCTGGAGTTCGGAGGGGGAGCGGGGTTTGCAGGGGCTCCTGCATCCCACAAACCCAGCTGGGATCTGCAGATCTTGGAATTTCAGCTTGTGGGGACGAGCTGGGTGTCACTTTTCATTGGAAACTTTGTGCCATTCCAAGGTCAGCTTGGACAGGGCTTGGAGCAACGTGGCCTAGTGGGAGATGTCCCTTCCAACCCAACCCATTCCATGATTCTGCAGGTTTTCTGGGAATGGCTTCCTGCTGCATCCAGCAATGGGTGAATGACAGAAAAATATTCCCCTGTGAGGAAGTTCTGGTGTGAAAAACTCCTCTGGTTCCTTCCCAGCCTGTCTTTAGTGCTTCCCTCGTGTCCTGAAACATAAATGTTAACAGCTCCGGGTTTTGTCACCTCATCCAACCCTCCTCTGGAATTATTACAATTCCTGGAATCATTTAATGAACTGCCCGCTCCAGCCATAACTCCTGGGGCCGTGCCTGAGTGCATTCCTTCCAAACACATCCCTCCCAGCCTGTTTTCCTCACTGTCCTTTGGGATCTCTCCTAGTTATCTCCTGTGGGGACCTGCCCACCCCTCCCAACGGGAACAAGATCGGGACCCTCACCAGTTACGGGGCCACTGCCATCTTCTCCTGCAACACCGGCTACACCCTGGTGGGCTCACGGGTCCGGGAGTGCATGGCCAACGGGCTCTGGAGCGGGGCTGAGGTGCGCTGTCTGGGTAGGTATCCCTTGGGAAACTCCTGGTGCCACCCCCAGGGCTTGGGAAAGGCTCCTCAGGGCGCCTCAGGAAGGAGCAGGGATTTTAGGGATGGATTGGAGGAGGAATCCGTGCTGCGGGGTTTTAAGTGGGTGTAAAAGGGAAGCAGAATGATTCCTGCATCCTCAGTAGGGGTGAGGTGTTGGGAGAGCTTTGGGGTGAGGAGGATTATTTATGGCAGCAGAGTCTGGAATTAACAGCCTGGAGCTGAAAGAGGGATGGATACTGGGATGGATACTGGGATGGATATTGGGATGGATACTGGGATGGATACTGGGATGGAATTCTTCCCTACAAACAACAGGCATGGATTGCCCAGAGAATCATGGCTGCCCCATCCCAAGTGTCCATGGAAAGGTTGGATAGGGCTTGGAGCACCCTGGGATGGTGGAAGGTGTCCCTGTGGCCGATCCTTACATTCCCTTCCACCCCAACTTCTGAGCACCCCGATCCCGCAGAGATCCGGGCCTTGGGCGATGCCTTTGGGGGACCCCTTTGCTGGGATCTCCGGGTGATTCCCGCTGTTCTGCCCTCTCCAGCCGGGCACTGTGGCGTGCCCAGCCCCATTGTGAACGGGCAGATCAATGGGGAGAACTACAACTACCGGGGCAGCGTGGTGTACCAGTGCCAGCCCGGCTTCCGCCTCATCGGGATGTCCGTGCGGATCTGCCAGCAGGATCACCGCTGGTCCGGGAAAACGCCTGTCTGTGTGCGTAAGTACTTGTCATTCCTTCAGCCCTGGGGGGGAAATTCCAGCCAGGAATGTGTGGAAGGGGGATATTCCAGCCAGGAATGTGTGGAAGGGGGATATTCCAGCCAGGAATGTGTGGAAGGGGCTCACACCCTCAGGATGTGGGGTGGCCGTGCACGCACGCTCCGGGTGTTTTGCAGGAGCATCCCCGGGGCTCTCCAAGAAAAGATTTCTTTGTGCTTCAAAAATTCCACGGAATTTCTCCTTCCTGAGCCCAGCTGAAGGTGTGGGATCAGAGGAGAGGAGCCTTTTTGGGGTCAGAGGGAGTTAAAGGCAGGCACAGCCCTACAAACACACCCCGGTGGTCAGAATCCTTGAGAGCCACGCTCTGTGTCCATGGAAAATCAGGATCTCTCCTCTGCTCCTTCCCAAATCACCTTGAAACTCCTCATTTATCTTCCCAGGACATAACCCAATTAACCAACTCCCTGGAGCTCTCAGGTGTTGATAAGTTGAAGTATCTTCTTATCAACAGGCAGCACAATCCGTGGATTTCATTTTGTGGTGCTCCAGGTGTTTGTTCCCATCTCTCCCATCTGGTTTGGAGCTTTCTGTGCTGGGGCATGGCAAGAACAGGATGGGAAGGAGGGAATGACCTGGCAGGATCCAGCCTGAAAAGCAGAAATCAGGATTGAGTTGGCAAAGTTAGCAGTGACTCCAAAATTTGGGGGGTGTCTGAGATCCTGCAGGAGTTTTTGGGAGAAGAATGTTTGGAAAGGGTGGAATGGTTGGAATTCACTCTCGTGCCTAAGGATGCTCTGGTGAAAACTTGGAATTCACTTTCTATCCTTGGGTGAGGAAATTGGATCAGCAGAGGTCCTGCAGCTGCCAGGCAGGTTTGGGAAGGTGCAGCTCCATCATCTCCCAGGACAGCTGTGCTTCCCGCTGCTCCAGCCTTTGGATCTCCCCTTCCCTGGGCCCTTCACCTCATCCCGATCCAACACCAACCTCAGGGAAAAAAAACTGACGGAAAAATCCTCACTTGAGGGATTTGGAGGGAAAATCTTCCTACAAAAGTTCTCCTGCCTGGGGAGATTTCAGCTCTTCAGGCCCTGGGCTGGAATCCTGATTTTCCTCCTGTTTTCTCTCTTTTCCCTCTTGGCCTCCAGGTGTAACCTTTCCCTGCAGGGAGCAGCCAGGACTGGCACAGGGAGAGGGAAGAGCAGATTTTGGGATGCCCAGGGTGATGTGGGATTGAGAGCAGGAGCTGGGATTTTTGAAGAGGGAAGTCTGGGGTAAATCAGTGTGGGATCCTGGCACTCAGCTGCCTGGAGAGGGATGCAGGGAATTCCTGGATGCAGGGAATTTCTGATGCCAGTAAAACCTACAAAAACTCCGTTCTCGCAGTGTGATCCCATTTCTCAACAGAGCAGACCCCAAATCGCCGGGTTTTGGGATTGATGTGGGGGTTTTTACACTCTGCTACCTCCAGAACTTTTTCCAATGGATAATCCACTTTTTTCCAGGAATAAACGGAGTAACATTTCCATTTTGTGCTTGCAGCCATCACCTGTGGCCACCCTGGCAACCCCCCCAACGGCCTCACCCAGGGCTCCCAGTTCAACCTCAACGACGTGGCCAAATTCCAGTGCAACCCCGGCTTCCGCCTGGAGGGAGCTTCCCAATCCCAGTGCCTGGCCAACGGCCAGTGGAGCAGCACCCTGCCCTCCTGCCGAGGTCAGTCTGGGATGGCCAGGGCCTTTTCCCAGGATTTCTCCGTGTTCCCAATCCAGAAATCCCTGCAAAGCACCCAGGGATGTCCAGTGGGTGTTGAAGCTCCCAGGGCTGCTGTAAATCCTACGGATCAAGCGTTGGGGTTTCCTCACCTCCCTGCGTCCTCTGAGGCGTTGGAGTGTGTTGGAAGTGGGAAGAGCACAAGGAAATTTGGGATCAGACCCCCTGGAGCAGCTTTTCCTCCACCACCACAGCTTTGTGCAGAGCATTTTTCCCTTTTTGCCTTGGGATCAGCACTCAGGTTCACTTCCCAAATCCCCTCCCCTCCCTGCACTGCCTCCCTCCGCACTCCCCTAATCCAGGATCTCTGTCCATGCTGGATTAGTGGTTATTCCCTGCTGGACGACAGAAATCCCAGTTTGAGATCAGTTATTCCCAGCTGGATAATCTAAATCCCGGTGTGGGGCTGGAGATCCAGGCTCTGCTGCTGGGTGAGCACCTGCAGGATTCCCTGGACTCCCTGTTTTCCCCCCTTTCCTAAGGAATTTTTCCTACTTCCCCCCTCAAAATTCATGGGGAAAAAAATTTAAATTACAACATGAAACTTGCAATTTTTCACCCTTTTTCCTACTTTTTTTTTTTTTTTTGGGGCGGGGGGGGAGAATCCCACGTTTTCCAGCCCACCCTTTGTTTCCCGTTATTTTTCGGGTGTTGTTCTGTTATTTGTTCGCAGTTGTGAACTGTTCTGACCCCGGGCACCTGGAAAACAGCGTCCGGCAAGTGCAGCCGAGCGGCCCCCACAGGTTCAGCTTCGGCACCACTGTGTCCTATCAGTGCATCCATGGATTTTATTTGTTGGGAACGCACGTCCTGACGTGCCAGGGCGATGGCACGTGGGACAGAGCCCTCCCCCAGTGCCTTTGTAAGTGCCCCCGACGCTCCGTGCCCAGCCCGGCCGCTCCTCCCGCGGGATTCGCGCGGGGAAATGCCCGTGAGAGGCGCGTGGGAATGATCCCGGGGGGTTCCAGGGCTGCCCAGGGAAGGGCCTTTGGGGTTGAGGAGAGGGATGAGGCTGGAGGGGGTTCTCGGTAGGGACAGGCGGACCCCGATGGGGTTTGGGGCTTCCGGGCGGCTCCGGCTGGGATGGAGCACAGGGGAGAGGGCGGGAGCGGCTCTGGAGCACAGGGAGAGCTCAGCTGAGGGAGGGAGAGCTCTGCTGAGTGAGGGCTCACCTAAGTGAGGGCTCTCCTGAGGGAGGGAGAGCTCTGCTGAGTGAGGGCTCACCTGAGTGAGTGAGGGCTCTCCTGAATGAGGGAGAGCTCACCTGAGGGAGGGAGAGCTCAGCTGAGGGAGGGAGAGCTCAGCTGAGTGAGGGCTCACCTGAGTGAGTGAGGGCTCTCCTGAATGAGGGAGAGCTCACCTGAGTGAGGGCTCTCCTGAGTGAGGAAGAGCTCACCTGAGTGAGGGCACACCTGAATGAGAGCTCACCTGAGTGAGGGCTCTCCTGAAGGAGGAAGAGCTCAGCTGAGTGAGGGTACACCTGAGTGAGGGCTCACCCAAGGGAGGGAGAGCCCAGCTGAGTGAAAGAAAACTCACCTGAGTGAAGGAGGGCTCACCTGGGAGAGTGAGAATTCACCTGAATGAGTGAAAACTCACCTGAGGGAGGGAGGGAAGGCTCACCTGAGCAAGGGCACACCTGAGTGAAAACTCATCTGAGTGAGGAAGGACACAGCTGAGTGAGGGCTCACTTGAGAATTCACCTGAGGGCACACCTGAGCATGAGAACTCACCTGAGTGAGAACTCATCTGAGGACACACCTGAGTGAAAACTCACTTGAGTGAGAACTCACCTGAGTGAGAATTATCCTGAGTCCAGCAAGAACTCACCGGAGTGAGGGAGGACACACCCAAGTGAGCAAAAACTCACCTGAGTTGAGTGAGAACTCGCCTGAGCAAGGACACACCTGAGTGCAAACCCACCTGAGTGAGGGAAGACTCCCCTGAGTGAGGTCCCATCCCCTCACCCCACCCTTCCGGCAGGGAAAAGCAGGATTCCGGATAAATCCGGGGTGAATCCCCTCAGCTGGTGCAGGTGCTCTGGAGGATTCCCATCCTCACCCTTGCTCTGGCTTTATCCCAACTTTTCCCAGTGTCCCAGCCCTTCCTCCCACTGGGACTGGAGCTGGGAGCTTCCAGGGGATGGTTTGGTTTTAGGGAAGTGTGGGAAGACAAAATATTCCAGGTGATCTCATGCTGTCCTGGTGATCCCCACTAGAAAACATCCAGGGTTTTCAGGAGAAGTCAGCGCTGGCATCCCAATATCCCAGATCCCTGGGAATTCGGGATCCAAAGTGGATTTTAGCTGCCTTAGGGAGGCGCAGGCAGGAGCAGCCCCATCCCCAGCAGGACCAGTTTGTCCCTCTGAGCACTAAACCACCTGCAATCCCATTCCCTGCCCTCGGGAATGGCCTCAGAGCTCCGGAAATTCCAGTTGGCTTGAGCTGTTCCAAAGCTGGGATCGTTCCTTTTCTTTTTTCCCTGTTTATCCCTCCAGCCCGAATCCCACCAAGCAGTTCTGGGCACGTTCTCCTTCCCTTTTGTCCTGTCTGCACCCCTTGCATGGATCCTGGGGAGCTGGCAAGTGATGATCCATGTTCCCACAGCCGGGGGAAATTCCTGCTATTCCCTGATATCCCAGGCTCCCTCAGCCCCCAGCTGTCCTTGAGCACAAGGGGTCTCCTTCCTTCAAATATTGGGATTTGGAGGAGTTGTGGGCGTTGGGAAACCCAGGTCAGTTTTACCACTGATTCCATGGATTCCTGGGGTTAAGAGTCAAAAAAAAAAAAGGAGATTTTTCCATGTTTCTGTTTCCTGTGTGTTGAACTTCCCTGTGAGGGTGGGGAAGGGCTGGGATGAATTTCCCAGAGAAGCTGGAGGTGTCCCCATCCCTGGAAGTGTCCAAGGCCAGGCTGGACGGGGCTTGGAGCAACCTGGGATTGGGAAAAGTGTCCCTGCCCATGGAAAGGGTTGGAATTAAGTGGAACCATCCAGGAATTCCGGAATTCCCTGGGGCTGAAGGTGGTGCCTCTGTTGCAGTGGTGTCGTGCGGCCACCCCGGCTCCCCTCCCCACGCGCAGATCTCGGGGGACAAGCACAGCGTGGGCTCCGTGGTCAGGTACAGCTGCCTGGGCCGGCGCACGCTGGTCGGGAATGCCACGCGGATGTGCCAGCTGGACGGGCGCTGGAGCGGCTCCCTGCCACACTGCTCCGGTGAGGGGCCTCGGGAAGGGGGCACCGCGTGCTCACCCAGCCGTGGTCACCACCCATGGTCACCACCCATCATCATCATCTCCCACCCATCATCATCATCATCATCACCCATTGTCATCTACCCTTGGTCACCCACCCACGGTCATCTGCCCATCGTCATCATCTTCCACCCATCGTCATCATCACCCTTGGTCACCCACCCATGGTCATCTGCCCATCGTCATCATCTTCCACCCATCATCATCATCATCACCCTTGGTCACCCACCCATGGTCATCTGCCCATTGTCATCATCTCCCACCCATCATCATCATCACCCATTGTCATCTACCCTTGGTCACCCACCCACAGTCATCTGCCCATTGTCATCATCTTCCACCCATTGTCATCATCACCCTTGGTCACCCACCCATGGTCATCTGCCCATCGTCATCATCTTCCACCCATCATCATCATCATCACCCTTGGTCACCCACCCATGGTCATCTGCCCATTGTCATCATCTCCCACCCATCATCATCATGACCCATTGTCATCTACCCTTGGTCACCCACCCATGGTCATCTGCCCATCGTCATCCTCTCCCACCCATCATCATCATCCACCCATCATCATCTGTCCATTGTCACCCACCCATTGTCACCAAGCCATCATCATCCCTCATTGTTATCACCCATCATCACCCACCTATGGTCACCCACCCATTGTCATCATCTCCCATCTGTCATCATCATCCACCCATGGTCACCTACCCACGGTCACCCATCCATTGTCACCCATCCTTGGTCATCGTCACCCAGCCATGGTCACCCAGCCATTGTCATCATCACCCATTGTCACCCAGCCGTTGAGCCTTGAGGGAGCTCCTGGTGGGTTCCCTTTCCTTCCACTTCTTCCCCTTCCCTGAACTTCCCTAACCCTTCCCTTTTCCCCTTTCTCTTTTCCGTTTTCTCTTTCCCTTTTCCCTTTTCCCTTTTCCCTTTTCCCTTTTCCCTTTTTCCCTTTTCCCTTTTCCCTTTCCCTCTTCCCTTTTCCCTTTTCCCTTTTCCCTCTTCCCTTTCCCTTTTCCCTCTTCCCTTTTCCCTTTACCTTTCCCTTTTTCCCTTTCCCTTTTCCCTTTCCCTTTTCCCTCTTCCCTTTTCCCTTCCCTTCCCTTCCCCTCCCTTCCTCCCATGCTCCAATCCCTCCTTGTTCCCTGAGTACAGCAGGGCTGGCTTGGAGCCCGTGGGAATTCCTGCTTGGAGGGGAAACATCCCCGGGATTGATGCTGGAGGCTCCACCTTGGGATTCGGGACTGGCCGTGCTTTGCATGCAGCTCAAAACCCAGGGGCTCCTGGAATCAGGGAATGCTCCATCTGGAATTCCACCGCGCTGCTGGGGCTGGAATTCTTGGCAAGGGGGACAAGGGACAAGAGCCAGCATCCCATAGTGGCTCTGGTGACTCCGTGCTCTCTCCGGGCAGGGGGCAGCCAGGGCGTGTGCGGTGATCCCGGGATCCCTTCCCACGGGATCGGGCTGGGGGACGCCTTCGATGTGGGCAGCGTGGTGCGGTTCAGCTGCGAGCCTGGCTACACCCTCCGGGGCTCCTCCGAGAGGATCTGCCACTCCAACGGCTCCTGGAGCGGCACCCAGCCGGAGTGCGAAGGTACCTCCCTGTGCCACAGCCCCCAGCCTGCCCCGGTGTCCCCAGCCTGCCCCGGTGTCTCCAGAACTGTCCCGGTGTCCCCAGAGCTGCCCCGGTGTCCCCAGAACTGCCCCAGTGTCCCCAGAGCTGCCCCGGTGTCCCCAGAGCTGCCCCGGTGTCCCCAGAGCTGTCCCGGTGTCTCCAGAACTGTCCCGGTGTCCCCAGAGCTGCCCCGGTGTCCCCAGGACTGCCCCGGTGTCCCCAGAAAGGCTCTGATGTCCCCAGAGCTGCCCTGGTGTCCCCAGAGCTGCCTCGGTGTCCCCAGAAAGGCTCTGATGTCCCCAGAGCTGCCCCAGTGTTCCCAGAGTGTCCCTGGTGTCCCCAGAGCTGCTCTGATGTTCCCAGAACTGCCCCGGTGTCCCCAGAGCTGCCTCGGTGTCCCCAGAAAGGCTCTGATGTCCCCAGAGCTGCCCCAGTGTCCCCAGGACTGCCCCGGTGTCCCCAGAGCTGCTCTGATGTCCCCAGAACTGCCCCGGTGTCCCCAGAACTGCCCCGGTGTCCCCAGAGCTGCCCCAGTGTCCCCAGAGCTGCTCTGATGTCCCCAGCCTGCCCCGGTGTCCCCAGAATTGCCCCAGTGTCCCCAGCCTGCCCCAGTGTCCCCAGAGCTGCTCTGATGTCCCCAGAACTGCCCTGGTGTCCCCAGAACTGTTCTCATGTCCCCAGAACTTGCCTTTACTGAGGACAGGCAGGAGGAAACCCTTGGAATTTTGGGGGAGTTTTTGTGGTTCACAGTTGTATTTCAACTTCACCATTTCCCTTCCCAGTGATTTCCTGTGGGAATCCGGGAACGCCCAGCAATGCCAGGGTGATCTTCAACGACGGCCTGGTGTTCTCCAGCTCCATCATCTACCAGTGCAGGGAGGGCTATTACTCCACAGGGGTGCTGAGCAGGCACTGCACCGTCAACGGGACCTGGACTGGGAGCAGCCCCGAGTGCACTGGTGAGCACTGGGATGGAATGCTGGGATGGGGAGAGGAGAAAGAGGATGAGTGGGAGATGAAGGATGATGATGGGTGGGAGATGATGATGGATGGGTGGGAAATGGTGATGGATGGGTGGGAAATGATGGTGGATGGGTGACCATGGGTGGTCATGATGGGTGGGTGATGATGGGTGGATGATGATGGATGGGTGATGATGATGATGGGTGATGGTGGTGGGTGGGAAATGATGATGGACGGGTGACAATGGGTGATGATGATGGGTGGTAGATGATGGGTGGGTGACGATGGGTGGATGATGATGATGGGTGGATGATGATGGATGGGTGATGATGATGATGGATGGGTGACAGTGGGTGGGTGACCATGGATGATGATGATGGGTGGATGGTGATGATGAGTGGGTGATGATGGATGGGTGATGATGGTGATGGGTGATGATGGGTGGGAAATGATGGACGGGTGACAATGGGTGGGTGACAATGGGTGGATGATGATGATGGGTGATGATGATGATGGGTGACAGTGGGTAGGTGACCATGGATGATGATGATGGGGGGATGGTGATGATGAGTGGATAATGATGGATGGTGATGATGACGATGGGTGATGATGATGATGGGTGGGAAATGATGATGGACGGGTGACAATGGGTGAGTGACAATGGGTAGGGGACAATGGGCGATGATGACGGGTGGTAGATGATGGGTGGGTGGCCGTGGGTGAGTGGCAATGGAGGGGTGATGATGAGTGGATGATGACAATGAGTGGATGGTGATGATGGGCAGATGATGATGATGGGTGGGAAATTGTGATGGGTGGGTGACCATGGTTGAGAGACAATGGATGGGTGACCATGGGTGGATGATGATGATGGGTGGGAGATGATGACGATGGGCAGGTGACCATGGGTGATGACATGGCTTGGTGACCACGGATGGGTGATGGTGATGGGTGACGATGAAGGATGAGCCCAGGCCCTGGGCACACACACAGGTGCCACCATGAGAAACTGCTAACCCCTGGCCTGGCACCAGCAGCAGCCCAGCCTGGGAATTCTGACGGGGCCTAATGGAAAAATCTTGCTCCGGGGTTGTCTTTTCCCAGCTGGATGCAGGGAGCTCTGGAGTAATTTTGGGAGCTGGAGGGGCTCTCCGGGGCTGCTCCTGAACGTGACATTCCTGGGGCAGGGATGTGTGTGAGCTCAGGGACCCTCGGGAAGGGCCGGAGCTTCCTCAGGTGCCTGTGAGGAGCAGGGATGGTGACAGAGGTGGCACCGGGGTGGTGACAAAGGTGGACTTACAGAAGAGGCTGAGTGGGGGGTGCTGTGGGCAAACTGCCATCCCTTCACCCAGCTCTGACCCGGCTTTGCTTTAATGTTAAATGAGCGTTAATCCCGCTCCTTGTAAGGCCTTAATGAGGAGAAGCAGAGCCTGCTCCATGTCCCGCTCCACATTCCCGGTGCTACAAACCTGCTCCACATTTAACTGCTTACATCCCGCCTGGAAGAATGCTCAGGATCACCACAGGTGGCATTCCAGCTGCCAGACATGCTCCTTTTTCTCTTCCTTGGCAGTGATCAACTGCGGAGACCCCGGCGTGCCGGCCAACGGGCTCCGGCTGGGCAGCGACTTCACCTACAACAAATCCGTGGTGTTCCAGTGCACGCCCGGCTTCATGATGGAGTCAGACAGGGCAGCTTCCCTCACCTGCACCAAAGACCGCACCTGGAACGGCACCAAACCTGTCTGCAAGGGTGAGAATCCTGGAGATATCGCAGGAGACAAGTTTTGGAGGCCACCAGAGCTTCCCTGGAAGCCCAGCTGGGCGTTCCTTGGCTCCATCATTCCATCCATCCAAACTTGGTGGCATTTTTCACGCAGCAGCAACACCTTGCTGTCTTCAGGGCTATCAATCCATGCCTGGGAGGGAGGGAGGGAGAGAGGGAGAGAGTTGCTCTTACCCTTGTGCTAGAGAAGGAGCAAAGCCCAGGGGGTGAAGTCACTTAGTCTGCACAAAAACCCGGATCAAACTCGGATGAAATAATCGTGTTTTGCAAGCAGACGCTTCGCTGGCATCGCCCAGAAGCTAATGAAAAATGCTCCCTGCGAGTCTTTTCATTGTTCTGAGATGACTCCTGTGGTTCAGAGATAGGAAAGGGAAATAAAAAGCAGTAGCTGGGCAGGCTGGATCTCCTTTGCTCAGCCCCCAGCGCAGATAAGATGTGTGGCAGCATCCCTGCGCTCCTTTAAAAATCTGGAGAATTCACCTGTCACGACGCTGATACAAACACAGGCCGCATAAAAACCCTCAAATGCACTCCAGCTGCTTCTGAGGCTGTAAAGAGCCATTCTTACTCTCCTTTTTCATTCCCTGCACTGAGCAAATGCTGCAGGAATGCTCCAGAATGTGGCCAAGAGTCTCATTTGGAGGCCGAGCTGATCTGCGCGGGTTCGGCTCGTCTGAGCTGAGAAGCAGAGCGCTGTGAAAATGTCATCTTAAAACAGCCCAGGGTGGGTGACAACCCGACAGGTTGGGGCTTCAGCTGCTCATCTGAGCCTCAGCCAGGTTGTCCAAAATGTGTGAATCTTTGGGGAAATCTGGGATGAGTTTTCACGCCACGTCAGGGCGGATTTTTACCTTCAGCTGGAGATGAGCGTTGACTCCAAAATCGGATTTGTAGAGATTTAGGAAAAGGTTCTTCCCCAGAAGGCACCCAACAGGGTCCCCAGGGAATGGGCACAGCCCCAGGATCTCGAGGAATGTTTGGACAACGCTCTCAGGGATGCACAGGGTGGGATTTTGGGGTGTCTGTGCCGGGTCAGGGGTTGGACTGGATGATCCTCGTGGATCCCTTCCCACAGGGTATTTTATGATTTGGGATTTAACTCCAAACCTTAAAGTAAAATCCTGGAGGTTTCACCCCAGTTTGTGCTCAGCCAGTCCTGAGAGATGCTCTGGGAGAGCAGGAAGTGACTGATCCTACACGGAATTAGCTTGTTAATGGAAATAATTAAGAAGTGGAACACCCTGAGCCTGCTTTTCCTTCTCCCACAGCCATCACCTGCAGAGCTCCACAGGCCATTCCCAATGGGAAGGTGGTGGGCTCGGATTTCAGCTGGGGCTCCAGCGTCAGCTACGCCTGCCTGGAGGGCTACCAGCTGTCCCTGCCTGCCGTGCTCACCTGCGAGGGCAACGGCTCGTGGAGCGGGGAGATCCCCCAGTGCTTCCGTGAGTAGGCAACTCCCTGCTTTTCCACTGGGAATCAGCAGGATTCTGCTGAAAACCCAATTTTTGGGGCTTTTTCCAACTTTTCTCCAGGCTCTCTGTCACTCAGGGTTCAGAGGGACCTTGCTGTGCTTCCTGCCTCAGTCCTAAAGGAAGTTTTCCATCAGCTGGAGTGGGAATTTTTCATGCCGTGGTGATGCTTAAGGAGCCTGGAGCAAAAGGCTGGCTGCTCTCCCAACTGCCACATGCCTTGGTTTTTTTGGGAGCATTGGTTTGGCACCTGGGAGGAGGAGGCAGGGACACAGTTGGTCACTCCAGGGACACACAGGTGGTCACTCCACCCCTGTGTCAGAGGTGTGGGGCCACATTCGGGATAAATCCGAGCATTTTCCATGTTCTTACCCACAAAACATCCTCAAAACTTTGTCCTCAGTGACCAAATCCTCTGCAATCAAGACTCCCAAAACCTAAAAAATCGTTTGGCAAAGGGCAGCGTGTAGCAGCAGAAGTTGGGAATGTTTTGTGAAGGCTGGAAGGGTTTGATCCAACAGCTAATGCCAAAAAACCTGGGAATTAAACGTTTCCTAGTGCTAAAGGCAGCTCTGAGTTCCTTCTCCAGCTGCACAAGAGCCATTTTCAGATTAAATCCCACAAACCCCTCGCACCTTTCCCTGGATCCGGGATAATGAGTGGCCTTTCCATGTGACACGGAGCCACGGAACAAAGCGACACCGTGCAATTAGGGGAGGAAAAAAGAAGGGAAAAAAGGCAGATCCTGGGGGAGAAGGTGGAAGTTAATTAACAGCCCTTGCCAAAAGGAGACAATTACAGGGAGCGCAGCCAGCGCCGCTTCCTGCCAGCGCTAATTCCCGAGTTAATCACGGAGCTGGGTGGGCTGGTGACAGACGTGGCTGGGATGTGGCATTCCTGGAGGGGTCTGTGGCCATGTCCTTGTCCCTTTGCTGTTGCAGCCGTGTTCTGTGGGGACCCGGGCACGCCGGCCCAGGGCAGGCGGGAGGATCGAGGCTTCACCTACCGCTCGTCCGTGTCCTTCTCCTGCCTGGCCCCGCTGGTGCTCGTGGGCTCGGCGCGGAGGTTCTGCCAGTCCGACGGCACCTGGAGCGGGACCCAGCCCAGCTGCATCGGTGAGGGGGGACCCTCTGGGGACAGCTGCAGGATTTGGGGGCTCGCTGTGTTTTCCTGTTGGGTTTCGTCCCGGAATTTGTAGGAATAAGCGTTTGGTTGCCGTGGAAATCAGCTGAGGGATGCTGCTTTTGGGGGGTGGGTTCTCGCTGGTGGTCAACAACCCTTCTCCTTCTCCCCTTCTCCTCCCCTTCTCCTTCTCCCCTTCTCCTTCTCCCCTTCTCCTTCTCCCCTTCTCCTTCTCCCCTTCTCCTCCCCTTCTCCTTCTCCCCTTCTCCTTCTCCCCTTCTCTCCTTTTCCTTCTCCCCTTGTCCTTCTTCCCTTCTCCTCCTTTTTTCCTTCTCCTCTTTTCCTTCTCCCCTTCTCCTCCTCTCTTCCTTCTCCTCTTTTCCTTCTCCCCTTGTCCTTCTCCCCTTCTCCTCCTCTTTTCCTTCTCCCTTTCTCCTCCTCTTTTCCTTCTCCTCTTTTCCTTCTCCCCTTCTCCTCCCCTTTTCCTTCTCCCCTTTTCCTTCTCCCCTTTTCCTTCTCCCCTTTTCCTCCTCTTTTCCTTCTCCCCTTTTCCTTCTCCAGGCCCTGCTACTTAAATTCCCATCCCTGGAAGTGTCCCAGGCCAGCTTGGAGCACCCTGAGCTGGTGGGAAGTGTCCCCACCCACAGAACTGGGTGATTTTTAAGCTCCTTTCACACCCAAACCATGCTGGGAGTGAGGGCTGTGTACAGAGACCAAACTCCTGCTGAGCTGTTGGGATTCGGGATGACATTTCCAGGCATTCCTCAGGTGTTTTCTGGAGCTTCCAGAATCCTCTGGGAGGTTTTAAACCCTAATTGGTCACTGTGTTCTTTGCTTTTCTGAGGCTCCAGCTGTGTTCTGGAGCTCCAGAGCTCCTGTGGTGACAAAGGGCTGCTCCCTGCCCACCACCCTCATCCCCCTCGGGAAGAGACCGATCTCAGGCTGTTTTCCATGGATTTCAGCCCTCCTGGTTACATTCTGAATGCATCGACTACAGGAATGTAAAAACACTCGTGGCCAGGTTTCCTGTTGATTTTTCCAGGAGCTTTCTCACATCCGAGGAGTTGGGAGCCCCCTCCTGCTGCTGGAAATGTTGGATCTCTGAGGTCCATGAAAATTCCTACTGAGCTCAGGGCAGGGAAGAGGATGGGATCGGGCAATCCCGTGGTCCTTGGAGATCAGGATGGCCCGTGGGAGCAGAGGGCAGGGAAGAGGATGGGATCGGGCAATCCCGTGGTCCTTGGAGATCAGGATGGCCCATGGGAGCAGAGGGCAGGGAAGAGGATGGGATCACCATGGTCCTTGGGGAATGGGATAGCCCTGGGGAGCAGAGGGGATGGATGTGGAAACCAGGGAAAGGGCGGGGCTGTCCTGATCCAAGGTGTGTGTTCCTGGTTTTTTCTCCGGAGGGATGCAGCGCCCCTGGTTCGTTTGTGCTGCTGCAGGCAGGGATTTCAGGAACAAGAAGATCCGTGTGCTTTTCCTTGTCACTGTGTGTTCCTTCGGAGCCAAATCCCGCTCGTTTTCCAGAGGTGCAGCAGGATCTGTGTGCCTGGAGGGATCTGAGCTGTCCTGTAAAAACCTCTCCCTGGTTTTTTCCAGATCCCAGCCTCACGACGTGTGCGGATCCCGGGGTGCCTCTTTTTGGGATGCAGAACAATTCCCAGGGATACCAGGTACAGCCAGGGAAGAGGGGTGTGCCCCAAAACCAGCCCTGCTCAGTCCTTGGCCTGGATTCCCCAGTTATCCCATGGATTAATGGGTTATCCCATGGATTCCCCAGTTATCCCATGGATTCCCCAGTTATCCCATGAATTAATGGGTTATCCCATGGATTCCCCAGTTATCCCATGGATTAATGGGTTATCCCATGGATTCACCAGTCATCCCATGGATTCCCATGTTGTCCCATGGATTCCCCAGTTATCCCATGGATTCCCCAGTTATCCCATGGATTAATGGGTTATCCCATGGATTCCCCAGTTATCCCATGGATTCCCAAGTTATCCCATGGATTAATGGGTTATCCCATGGATTCCCCAGTTATCCCATG
The DNA here is from genome assembly GCF_965178545.1 of Coloeus monedula. Lineage (NCBI taxonomy): Eukaryota > Metazoa > Chordata > Aves > Passeriformes > Corvidae > Coloeus > Coloeus monedula. The sequence continues at coordinate 2,319,826 of NC_138804.1, read as the reverse complement.
AATTAATGGGTTATCCCATGGATTCCCCAGTTATCCCATGGATTCCCAAGTTATCCCATGGATTAATGGGTTATCCCATGGATTCACCAGTCATCCCGTGGATTCCCCAGTTATCCCATGGATTCCCGTGTTGTCCCATGGATTCCCCAGTTATCCCATGGATTCCCCAGTTATCCCATGAATTAATGGGTTATCCCATGGATTCCCGTGTTGTCCCATGGATTCCCCAGTTATCCCATGGATTCCCCAGTTATCCCATGGATTAATGGGTTATCCCATGAATTAATGGGTTATCCCATGGATTCCCCAGTTATCCCATGGATTCCCAAGTTATCCCATGGATTAATGGGTTATCCCATGGATTCACCAGTCATCCCGTGGATTCCCCAGTTATCCCATGGATTCCCGTGTTGTCCCATGGATTCCCCAGTTATCCCATGGATTAATGGGTTATCCCATGAATTAATGGGTTATCCCATGGATTCCCCAGTTATCCCATGGATTAATGGGTTATCCCATGAATTAATGGGTTATCCCATGGATTCCCCAGTTATCCCATGGATTCCCAAGTTATCCCATGGATTAATGGGTTATCCCATGGATTCACCAGTCATCCCATGGATTCCCCAGTTATCCCATGGATTCCCGTGTTGTCCCATGGATTCCCCAGTTATCTCATGGATTCCCGTGTTGTCCCATGGATTCCCCAGTTATCCCATGGATTCCCACGTTGTCCCATGGATTCATGTGTTCTCCCTTGGATTCAGGTGTCCTTCCATGAGTTAATGTCTCCTGCCATGGATTGATGTGTTTTCCCATGGATTCACATGTGCTCCCATGCATTCATGTGTTATCCCATGGGATTCTTGTGTCCTCCTGTGGATTCCTGTCTTCTGCCATGGATTAACGTGTCCTTCTATGGATTCACGTGTCCTCTTCCCATGGATTAATGTCTCACATCCCATGGATTCCTGTCTCCTCTTGGGAGCAGGACACCCCAACGTGCTCCGTTAGCCCTCTGAGCGTGTTTGCCCTGCATTAATTAGCAGTGCATTGTATCTGAAATTAATTACAGTGCTCATTAATACTAACTGCTATTCACATTCATTCCCGTTAATTTCCAGGCCAAATCCTGCAGGTGCTTTTGCTGATCCCAGCAGGAAATCATTGGAATGGGGACAGAAACCCCTCAGCGACTCCCTGGGGGGCTCCATTCCAGCCTTCCCTGTGGGTGCCCATTCCCTGCTGGGACAGTGGATGCCAGAGCGGATCCTTCTGTTTTCCTGCTAATTAATCACCTTCATCTTGGGCTTTAATGAATTAATTTTAGGTTGAATTCATTTTAAGCCACCATAAGTGTCATTTTTTCCCTGTTGGGAGCTTCCCTGGGATCGGAGATGCCCCTGGTGCTCCTGGGAGGGGTGAGGTGGTGACGAGGGAATGGCGCCTTCGGAAGCGCGTGGGATGAAGGCTTGGGAAGGCCTGGGAAGCTGAGTGATTGTCTCCCATTGGGACAGGTGGGCAGCATCCTGTTCTTCAGGTGCCAGAAGGGATATCTCCTGCAGGGCTCCACCACCAGGACCTGCCTGCCCAACCTCACCTGGAGCGGCGTCCAGCCCGACTGCGTCCGTGAGTCCTGGGAATGGCACGGGGAGCTCCTCAGCCAGGCTCTGGGAAACGGGTTCTTGGAGGAAATGTATTGGATTTTAGGGAGAATTTGGGATTAGGAAAGAATTCCTCCCTGGGAGGGTGGGGAGGGGCTGGGATGGAATTCCCAGAGAAGCTGTGGCTGCCCCTGGATCCCTGGAAGTGCCCGAGGCCGGGTTGGATGGGGCTTGGAGCAACCTGGGATAGTGGGAGGTGTCCCTGCCCATAGCAGGGGATGGAATGGGTTAATCCTTAATGTCCCTTCCCACCCAAACCATCCCCTGATTCCCAAACATTCCGTGGTAACAAAGGGAGCTCACAAATCCCTTCTCCCCTGCCATTCCACCACGTGATTCCAGATGGGATTTTCTTTACCTGGCCCTCCCCCAAAGCCACAATTCCAGGTGAAAAGTTGATTTGTGCTTCCCAAACCCCATTTGATATCCAGGATTCAGCTCCACATTTATCCGGGAGAGCTCTGAGTGCTTCTCCTCTTTAATAACTTAATTTCCTTTTTAAGTCCATCATCTCCTGCTATGCCAGGAGTTTAATTTAATACATTGAAGTGCTGATCTCCATCCTGGATGTCCTCTGTATCCTAAGAACTCAAAAGCTTTTTCCTCTCCCTTGGGGAAATATTTTTCCATGAGCAAACCCTGTGGATGCTCCATGAGCAAATCCATTGGGACACCCAATTTTAAATGCTCTGCCATTAAGGACGGGGCTCTGGATGGGGCTGATGAGTGCTGGGCCTCCCAAATGATGGGAATTCAAGACAGTTTTCCACTCTCTGAGAGTTTCTAAATCATCCTCTGCAGAAGGAGGATAATCCTGATACCTCCTGGAAGCTGCCCGGGGTTTGTTTGGGAATTACAGAAAGGACAAATGTGGCAAAAAGTCCATCTTTAAGGTCGCTTCCAGCCCAAACCACTCTGTGAGGCCATAAATCCCCAGTGTAGGGCACAGGGAGCTCCCCTGCTCTGCCATTTATTTGTTGGGTGTTGTGACATCTCAGGGGAGCTGGTGACACTTCCACAGCAGGAGCAGCGCGGGCACGGAGCTGCACGAGCCTGGCTTCCCCTTCTGGGACCAAATCCTGGGAGTTACGGAGCAAGGACAGGGATTTATGGCTCCTGCACTCTGCTGGGGGGGCAGTGGTGCCAGGGAGAGGGTTCATATAAAACCAGGGAGTTTGGGATAAAAAAGCAGGAGTTTGGATAAAAAAAACAGGGAGTTTGGATAAAAAAACAGGAGTTTATAAAAAACCAGGGAGTTTGGGATAAAAAAGCAGGAGTTTCTATAAAAACAGGGAATTGGGATAAAAAAACCAGGAGTTTATAAAAAAACAGGGAGTTTGGATAAAAAAACAGGAGTTTATATAAAAACAGGGAGTTTGGGATAAAAAAACAGGAGTTTATAAAAAACCAGGGAGTTGGGATAAAAAAACAGGGAGTTTGGGATAAAAAACCAGGGAGTTTGGATAAAAAACCAGGAGTTTATAAAAAACCAGGGAGTTTGGATAAAAAGCAGGCGTTTATATAAAAACAGGGAGTTTGGGATAAAAAACCAGGGAGTTTGGATAAAAAACCAGGAGTTTATAAAAAACCAGGGAGTTTGGATAAAAAGCAGGCGTTTATATAAAAACAGGGAGTTGGGATAAAAAAACAGGGAGTTTGGGATAAAAAACCAGGGAGTTTGGATAAAAAACCAGGAGTTTATAAAAAACCAGGGAGTTTGGATAAAAAGCAGGCGTTTATATAAAAACAGGGAGTTGGGATAAAAAACCAGGGAATTTGGGATAAAAAAACAGGGAGTTTGGATAAAAAACCAGGAGTTTATAAAAAACCAGGGAGTTTGGATAAAAAGCAGGTGTTTATATAAAAACAGGGAGTTTGGGATAAAAAAACAGGGAGTTTGGATAAAAAACCAGGGAGTTTGGATAAAAAACCAGGAGTTTATAAAAAACCAGGGAGTTTGGATAAAAAGCAGGCGTTTATATAAAAACAGGGAGTTTGGGATAAAAAACCAGGGAGTTTGGATAAAAAACCAGGAGTTTATAAAAAACCAGGGAGTTGGGATAAAAAAACAGGAGTTTATATAAAAACAGGGAGTTGGGATAAAAAACAGGAGTTTCTATAAAAACAGGGAGTTTGGATAAAAAACCAGGAATTTATAAAAAAACAGGGAGTTTGGGATAAAAAACCAGGAGTTTATAAAAAACCAGGGAGTTTGGATAAAAAAACAGGAGTTTATATAAAAACAGGGAGTTTGGGATAAAAAAACAGGGAGTTGGGATAAAAAACCTGGAGTTTATATAAAACCAGGGAGTTTGGGATAAAAAACCAGGAGTTTCTATAAAACCAGGGAGTTGGGATAAAAAACCAGGAGTTTATATAAAAACAGGGAGTTGGGATAAAAAACCAGGGAGTTGGGATAAAAACCAGGAGTTTATATAAAACCAGGGAGTTTGGATAAAAAACAGGAGTTTCTATAAAAACAGGGAGTTGGGATAAAAAACCAGGAGTTTCTATAAAACCAGGGAGTTCTTCTAAACCCAGGGCTGTGATGCACCCCCTGGAATCCCTGGCTTAATTTTTCAGGGATTCATGCCCTGCAAAAGCAGTTTTTAGTCTGCACCCGCACCTGCGACTCAGTTCTGGGCTCAGAGGTGCTTCAGCACCCATTGCTTTTGCCTTTTTCCCTTAAAAACGGGGCTGGCAGAGCCCCTGATTTTCAGCTCATCGAGCTGGAGCCGAGTGAAGCTTTAGCCAGAAAGAGAAACCCAGCACGGGGAGCTCCTCCTTCACTCCTCCAGCTGGGACAGACCCAGGCTTGGCTCTGCGAGCGGTGCCGTGAAGCTCTTGCAGGAGGTTTCTGTCCCCCGTTGATGTCACCGTGCCACTTTTTGCTGTCCCTGTATCCTCCTGGGTGGTTTCTCTCACCTCTTTTCCCTTGTCCCTTCCAGCCCACCACTGCAAGCAGCCCGAGACCCCGTCCCATGCCAACGTGGGTGCCCTGGACCTGCCCTCGCTGGGCTACACCTTGATCTACTCCTGCCAGAGCGGCTTCTACCTCACCGGGGGCTCCGAGCACCGCACCTGCAAAGCCGACGGCAGCTGGACAGGGAAGCCCCCCATCTGCCTGGGTGAGGGGCTGGGCAGCCCAGCAGGGGCCAGCTGGGTCCTGAGACCCTCCCCAGGGTTTCAGGTTGTAGAGATCCTGGGCCTTGAGGTCCTGCAAAGGTGGTTTTGAACGTGCAGATAAACCTGAGACTCAGTTCTGGGGTCAGAACTCCAAGGAATGAGGGAGGCGCTTTCAGCCTTGACTGTTTCCCCTTAAAAGTTGTGGGGTGGCACAGCCTGATTTCCAGTTGGTGGGAAGGTCCCCACCGTTGGTGTCCCCAGCAGAATCCCAGAATTAGCTTGGAAAAGGCCTTTGAGGTCACCAAGTCCAGCCTGTGACCCAACACCCAAGTGCCACCTCCAGTCTTTCCTTGAAGAGTCACCTGGGGATCTTCTGGGGGCGATTTTCGGTCTAGAAGCACCTGCACAGGACAAAAATTGTTTATCTCCCCCAAATTTTACCTGCCACGAAGCCTTGGATGGGGAACGTGTCCTGATCCATGGAAATGGAGCCCTGTGGCTCTCCTGGACGTGGTCACCCTGAACACTTGGGATTGGAGCAGGACAGGCTGGGGACAGAGTGGCTGAAAGGCAGAGAGGGACATGGGGGTGCCAGTGGACAGCAGCTGGACCCGGTGTGCCCACGTGGCCGATGGCACCTGGCCTGGGTCAGGGATGGGCCAGCAGGAGCAGGGGAGGGATTGTCCCCTGTGCTGGGCGCTGGTGAGGGACACCTCAAGGGCTGTGTCCAGTTCTGGGTTCCTCAGTCTGGGAAAGACACAGAGGGGCTGGAGCATGGCCAGGGAAGGGAACGGAGCTGGGGAGGGGCTGGAGAATTCCTGAGGGAGCTGGGAAAGGGGCTCAGCCTGGAGCAAAGGAGGCTCAGGGGGCCCTTGTGGCTCTGCACAAGTCCCTGACAGGAGGGGGCAGCCGGGGGGGTCGGGCTCTGCTCCCAGGGAACAGGGACAGGAGGAGAGGGAACGGCCTCAGGCTGGGCCAGGGGAGTTGGGGTTGGATTTGAGGGAAATTTTCTTCCTGGAAAGGGTGGTCAGGCCTTGGAACTGCCCAGGGAGGTTTGGAATTCCCAGGGAAGGCCTGGACATGGCGCTCAGTGCCCTGGGCTGGGGACAAGGTGGGGATTGAGCAGAGCTTGGACTCTGTGACCTTGGAGGGTTTTTCCAGCCTCAGGAATTCCGGGATTGACAGTGTCAGGCCCCACAACATTCACCAGCTGTGCTTTCCCTCCTCCTGCAGCCGATGTCCGTCCCAGCGGGAGGCCCGTGGGCACCGCGCGGGAGCCACCGCTCGCCAAGGTCTCAGGTAGGGGAGGTCTCATCCCCAGGGACTCATCCCTGTGATTTACCCAAATATGGATAAGGATCTAATATCGACATCCAACAGAGACGGACAAAGACTCTCTAACAGCTTAGAGTTAGAAGTGCATGGTTATCAGGGATCATTCCCTGAGATGCAGGGGGCCCCGATCCAAGCAAACACAAAGCTTTTTATCTGCAAATATTATGAATATCCGAAACACAAATGCATATTCATAACATCAACACCTCCCGTTCTCCGCTTCGTATGGAAATGAGCTTAAATGTCACTAAGCATCCATAGTGTGTGCTCTGAGTGGAGTCGGTGGTCTCGAATTGGAGCCGTGGTCCCAGATGGAGGAAGTAATATTCCTCTCCCTCATTTTGGCCTTTTCACCCTCCTGAGCTTTTAACAATCCTAAATCACTTCAGTGACCTCCAGATTTCCTCCAGCGTGACTTTTGGATCGGTTCTCACAGAGGGAGGAAATTGGTAATTGTCCTTGTTCCTTAGACCAACTTATCAATGTTTCTATTTCCCATTCTAAGCACAGCTGAGCAAACATCAACTTGACAGGCTATCAATTAATTCAGTAATCAATTACTCACGTCTTGAAAACTCCTTTCAGGACCAGCTCTTCTTAACTAACTATTCCAATTAACTCTAGCCGGGCCCAAACTCACTCCTATCCTAACTAATTTCAACACAGCTAGCCTATAACTAAAAATCTTCATATTTCTTTACAATTCTGTGTTTCACCTGCTACCCCTGGACATCACCAAATCCACCCTCCTGAAATCCTTGGCACAGCTGGAAGCTGCCATGTACCCCATCCTATCCCCTGGAAAACACACAGGATCCTCACAGGAGCTGGACATCAACACCCACTGCCCTCCCCAGAGCATTCCAGCCCCTCCAGGATCTTGTAAATTTGACCTTTTTTATTTGAAATTAGCTTTTCCTAATAAATTCTTTTGGGGATCACTTTGTTTTTAAAACCTTCCTTGCGGGTTTTTATCACCACAACCAAATTAAAGTCACCACTTTTGGCTTTGTCCCCCGTGGGGACGGCACAGAGCGGGTGGGATTTGAGATGGTTCAAATCATTCAGTTATTCCCGGTGAATTTGAGGAAAGACAGGAATCCTGCTCTGTTTTTTTTTCCCCTGGAAAACAGAAACACTCCCAGTTTTCTGCATTGTAGTGGGTTGGTCCAAAATACTCATTACTGTTTACTTCTGTGAGATAAGAATTAGGAGAAATGCAGAGCAGGCACCAAACTTGAAAGAATATAAAGAAGTTTATTAACAGACCTAAAAGAAGGAAAAAAAAATCATACCACACCTTCAGAACTCTTCTCCTCTGCCCACCTTCCTCCCTTCTCCCACTGACAATGTAAAAAGACAACCCTTGAGATGTTCAGTCTGTTTATCACTTCCATAATAACCTTGTTCAGTCCATTTAGGAAGAGGAGTCTCTCTGCCTGCATGTGAGTCCCTTCCCCGACTTGCAGCTTTTCCCACAACTGCTTTCGAGGGTCCACTCCTGAAGTTTTTTGGGGTACAATTTTAAGGTTGAGCCGTTCAGAAACAAAAACAGAGGCCCTTTCTCCTTCCCTGGAGCAAAGGGTCTTCATCATCTTCATTGTTAGGACTATCTCTGGGAGCATCTCTAGGTACTGAGGTTTCTCCTTTTCCATTTGGAGCAAAATTCCTCATCTGGTCCATCTCTGCCTGTTCAAACTTCTCATGAAATTACAGCTGCGTCAGCATCTGCCTATCTCAGTGCAGGTGCTTTTGCTTACGAGTTGAACACTCCACCCCCCAGATCTTCATGGAATTACAACGGGATACTCTGACATATCATAGCTTCACAACAGAATTTCAGCTTTAAGCATCTCCTCTCTCTCTTCTGTACTAGTTTGAAAACAAACCAGTGGGAGGCACCAAGTCAGGATAACAATTTAATGGGGAAATTAAAGAAAAGGAAAAACTAAAAGAAAACACTGGTTCAAACTGACAGAGTCAAGATACAACCTGAGTCCCTGTTAGGCAGGGTGGTGGTAGCAGTCTGGTAGAATGGTGGCTGCAGTCCTCTGAAGCCGTGATCCTGTAGAAAAGGGGCTGCTCTTCCTCAGAAGGTCCAGTGGTGGCTGTGTAGCTCCTGTCTTCTGGAAAGCCAGTGGAAAGGTTGTCTCTGGTGTTCAGAATCTCAGATTATATCCAGGATGGAATGCTTGGTTCTTCCCTCTGGGTGGAGCATCTCACAATGGGGTCATGAGTCATGAGGCCAAGTGTTGATTGGGCTCATTAACAGAAGATAGTCCGGAGGGAGTTATCTCTGAGTCATGCAGCAGGACAATGATGGGCCATTAACAGCAAGATAGTCTGGGGGGAAGGAAGCAAGGAAACACTGCCCCACCTGATTTCAACAGCTCATGAGGATGGTAATAGAATACACTGCAACCCAGGACACTTTCCTCAGGTTTTCAGCTCTTCACAGCACTAAAAGGGTTAATCTCACCCAGGCCTTGCAGCTGGAATGTCCCTTATCGCTGTTGGTCACATGATCTTTGCCAGACAGCGGTGCAGCTTCAGCTGAATCTTGGCTGCACTGGAGATGGGGGGGAGCTGGGCTGCTCCGGCTGCCCACAGCAGGGCTGTGGGGGGGTTCCACGGCTGGAACAGGTCCATCGGCTCCAGGATGGCCGTGGCCCAGCCTGGCCTGGCCTGAGCAGGGCCTGGGCCAGGCCCACTGGCCCCCACACAGGGCCCGCAGCCACCTGTCCCAGCGCTGGAAACGAGACAGAGACTCTGCCTCGGAGTTTCCTATTCTTAAGTGTGGATCACAGAGGCGGTCACAACTTTAAGTGGCTTAAAGAACTGCCCATATTCAAACTGGCCACTGATAGGTCCTGTCAGGTCAGAGAGGAAGCTGTAAGCACCCCTTGGCAAGCCGGGACTATGCTTTGCTAACCCATGACGTGCATCTCCCCTCACTGTGCTCCCAGTGCCCGCGGATGTGTTCGCGAGGAATTCCCTGTGGAAGGGCTCCTACGAGTACATGGGGAAGAAGCAGCCGGCCATGCTCTCCGTCACCAGCTTCGACCCCGCCACCAGTAAGGTCAACGCCACCTTGATTGACCACAGCGGGGTGGAGCTCCAGGTGTCCGGTAAGGGGCACCACGTGGCCTTTGGGAGGGGTTGGCATTGGCACAAGGGGTGTCCTGGCCAGGGAGGGGCTGTCCCCTGTGCTGGCACTGCTGGGACACCTCTAGAGCTGCGTCCAGTTCTGGTCCCTCGTGGCCAGAGAGACCTTGAGGGGCTGGAGCGTGGCCAGGGAAGGGAATGGAGATGGAAAAGGGTCTGGAGAACTCCTGAGGGAGCCTGGAGAGAAGGAGGCTCAGGGGGGACCTTCTGGCTCCCCACAAGTCCCTGACAGGAGGGGGCAGCCGGGGGGGTCGGGCTCTGCTCCCAGGATGAGAGGAAACAGCCTCAGGCTGGGCCAGGGAAGGTTTAGATTGGATTTGAGGGAAAATTTCTTCCTGGAAAGGGTGATCAGGCCTTGGAACTGCCCGGGGAGGTTTGGAGTCCCCATCCCTGGAGGTGCCCAAGGAAGGACTTGGAGCTTTTGGCAAAAAAGATGAAATTCTGTGAATGGGACTTCAAGGATCCTTGGGGGTCCCTTCCAGCTCATGGTTCTATGAGTGCTCCCTGTCCCTGCCCTCCTGGAGCACCAGGCTCTTCCTGACCCAGCAGCAGAACCTGAATATTAATTAAATATTGAGTCCTTTTCCATATGGAAAACATCTTCAATACCCTGGGCTGTGTTTCCCAGTCCATCCCACTGATAGGACTGGTGTCCACTCAAGCCCTGAGGTGGTTTCTCTGCCCTCCCAGTTACTTATTTCAAGCCAGAGTGATCCAGAGCTGACAGAATCTCTTCTTTTCCAGGGATTTACAAGAAGGAAGACGTGCACCTGCTGCTCCAGGTGTACCAGATCATGGGACCTCTGGAGATCTTTGCCAACAAGTTCAGGAATGACAAATGGGCTCTGGATGGACACGTGAGTGCACAAAATCCACCCTCCAGTAGTCCCAAAAATGCCACCTCTGCTCCCAAAAATCTCACAAAGGTGCTCTGATTTCTCCCTGGGAAGTGGGAGCCAGAGCCAGAGCCCTGATCCAGCGTAGGCAGGAGTCAGGGAATTGCTCCTACATGGATTTGGACACGCTGGAGTCAGCTGTGCTCCCAGCTGGAGAGGATTCCCGGGCTGAATTCCACGGGCAGATGGCCTGGGATGGTGTCTGTCCCTCCCATGGCTGTCACGGCCCAGATTTCCCTTCCCTGAAGCTGAGGGATAATTCCTGGAGCTGGGAGCGGGATGAGGTTGGGAGGGGCCATGTGGCACCTCCCCAGCAGGTGACACCACGTGTGTGCCAGCTCCTCCTGCGGCTGGGGCTTGGGTTTATTGCCCTGGGCTTTGAAATCCATCACCTCCCAGGGAATGCTGGAGGAGAAACCAACAGGATTCCTTCCATGCGGATATTTTCCATCTGCTCAACATCTCGCTGGACGAGCTGATTTTCCCTGTAATGGAGCCAACTCCTCACCCCTCTGCTTGTCCCTGGGAGCTTCCCAAGCCCTTCAGGGATCCACTGGAGCTTGGAAAAAATGCGGATCCGACTGAGCCACGACCGCTTTTTCCCCTCTCCCCCTGGAATCAGCAACGTCCTCTCCGGTTGATGGCAAACCCGATTTTTTTGGCGTCCCTTCCTTTGAGACGTCTTGAGCAGTGAAACTCCTTAAAAAATGCCAGGATTTTCTGGGGAATTGCATCAAATGAATGCACTTGGAAGGGGCTGGGATGAGCTGGGTGTTAAATGTTGGATAAATCCAGTGATCTCCTTTCTCCTGTCCCCGCAGGTCTCGTCGGAGTCCTCGAGCGGCACCTTCGTGTACCAGGGCTTTGTGCGTGGCAAAGGCTTCGGGCAGTTTGGCCTCCAGAGACTTGGTAAAATTCCTTGGATTTGCACTTTTTCCCTTAATTCTAAAAGCTCCATTTTGGCCTGGTGGGGGTTTCCAACCAGGGAATGTTTTCCCAGTCCCTGGCTTGAATTTTTGGCGCTTTCCGGGCGTTCTGCTGAACTCAGGTGTGAGGTTTGGGGGAGACATAAGAGCACAAAACAAACAGCACGATGATAAAATTGATAATTTGGGAACAAAATGAGGGATAACCAGGCTGCTGTCCAAAAGCAGGGAGAGTTTGGAAGCACAAACAGACCTGGACACGTTTTTCTCCACATTTCCACATCCCTGCCAAGCCCAAATCCTGTTCCCACCACAGAAAACGTCTCAGTCAGAACTCACAGACGCTCTTGAGAGCTTAAACCACCCGAAGTTTAAGCTCCTCAATACCTCTTAAAGCGTGGTCTGAGCTCCTTAATCCCTCAGGATTGTCGGGATCTCGTCACCTTTATGGATGCTCGTTACTGCAGCGTTTCGGAGTCTCCCTTAAAGCCCAACTTGGAACTTTTTTAGCAAAATAAATCAATTTACACCTGTCTTTAATCACAGCTCTAAATAAATGATGAGGCCTAAGTTAGGCTGGATCTCCATCCTTGCTGCCTCCATCCCTGCAGCTTTCAATTCCCTTTTCCAGCACCGCTTCCCTCATTTTGCTGCCGGTGTCACTCGAGCCAAGCCCCTTTTTCCCCAGCAGGGGCTTGGAAATATGGGAAATATGTGGGAAATGTGGGAAGTATGTGGGAAATATGTGGGAAATGTGTTCCTTTCTGCTGTGTTCCAGACATCAGCATGATGGAAAACGATCCCGAATCCATAGGTCACCACTTTGCATCCAACAGCAGCTCCGTGGCAGCCGCCATCCTTGTGCCTTTCATCGCCCTGATTATTGCAGGGTTTGTGCTTTATCTCTACAAACACAGGTGGGTTTGGGGCAGAAATTCTAAAAGGTGAAAGAAATTGAGGGATTTGAGAGAAATATGAGCTGGGCTTAAGATCCCCCTCCCTTTAGGACTGGTTTAATTCATGAGGTGGGACACTAACAAAGAGAGTTTGGGAGATTGGGGGCAGAAATTCCAAAAGGTGAAAGAAATTGAGGGATTTGAGAGAAATATGAGCTGGGCTTAAGATCCCCCTCCCTTTAGGACTGGTTTAATTCATGAGGTGGGACACTAACAAAGAGAGTTTGGGAGATTGGGGGCAATAATTCCGAAATTTTAAAGAAATTGAGGGATTTGAGAGAAATCTGAGCTGGGCTTAAAATCCCCCTCACTTTAGGCCTGGTTTAATTCATGAGGTGGGAAAACAAAGCTTCATCTCTACAAACACAAGTGGGTTTGGGGCAGAAATTCCAAAATTTTAAAGAAATTCAGGGATTTGAGAGAAATCTGAGCTGGGCTTAAAATCTCCCTCACTTTAGGCCTGGTTTAATTCAGGAGGTGGGACACTAACAAAGAGAGTTTGGGAGATTGGGGGCAGAAATTCCAAAAGGTGAAAGAAATTGAGGGATTTGAGAGAAATATGAGCTGGGCTTAAGATCCCCCTCCCTTTAGGACTGGTTTAATTCATGAGGTGGGACACTAACAAAGAGAGTTTGGGAGATTGGGGGCAGAAATTCCAAAAGGTGAAAGAAATTGAGGGATTTGAGAGAAATATGAGCTGGGCTTAAGATCCCCCTCACTTTAGGACTGGTTTAATTCAGGGGGTGGGACAATAACAAAGAGAGTTTGGGAGATTGGGGGCAATAATTCCAAAATTTTAAAGAAATTGAGGGATTTGAGAGAAATCTGAGCTGGGCTTAAAATCCCCCTCACTTTAGGCCTGGTTTAATTCATGAGGTGGGAAAACAAAGCTTCATCTCTACAAACACAAGTGGGTTTGGGGCAGAAATTCCAAAATTTTAAAGAAATTCTGGGATTTGAGAGAAATATGAGCTGGACTTAAGATCCCCCTCCCTTTAGGACTGGTTTAATTCATGAGGTGGGACACTAACAAAGAGAGTTTGGGAGATTGGGGGCAGAAATTCCAAAAGGTGAAAGAAATTGAGGGATTTGGGAGAAATATGAGCTGGGCTTAAGATCCCCCTCCCTTTAGGACTGGTTTAATTCAGGGGGTGGGACAATAACAAAGAGAGTTTGGGAGATTGGGGGCAATAATTCCAAAATTTTAAAGAAATTCAGGGATTTGAGAGAAATCTGAGCTGGACTTAAAATCCCCCCCTTAGGCCTGGTTTAATTCAGGAGGTGGGACAATAAAGCATGGAGAGACGAGGGTTTGGGAGAGGAGAACGGCGAGGCTTTTGCTGCCCATTAATGGGATTTGTGGCCACATTTAGGAGGATCCCAAGCCAATTCCTTCCCCCGTGGCGTTGGAAATTCACCTTCGCTCCCGCTCCCTGCTGCAAACCCAGATTTTCCCGCCCCATCCCCATGGATTCCCCCCTCCTCCAAAACACATTCCCCTCCCACCCTCTCAGTCCCCTCCCTCAAGGCCTTGACCCGGGCGCGTTTTGTCCCCGATGCCGCAGGAGGAGACCCAAAGTCCCGTTCAACGGCTACGCCGGCCACGAGAACACCAACGTGAGGGGAACCTTCGAGAACCCCATGTACGACCGCAACCTGCAGCCCTCAGACATCATGGCGGGCGAGGCCGAGTTCACCGTGAGCACGGTGTGCACGGCCGTATAGCGCCGGCCCTCACGGTGAGTGCGACATGGCCGCCGCCGTCGGCCCCTCGCTCCCCTCAGGGCCGCGGCGGCACGGAACGCGTTGGGTTGGAAGGGTTCTTAAAGCTCGCCCAGTGCTGTGTGGGCAATGAGGGCTTCCGCTGGGCCACGTGGCTCCAAGGTGGTCTTGGATACTTGCAGTAGCTACGGATTGTCTGGGAATTCCATCGCAGCCTCCTCGTCGCAGGGGGGGGTTTCATCCGGATTTCCCGTCTAAATGCAATCTGCTGTAGCTGCAGTGAAGCAGTGGATCAAAGGGATCTTGTGGGGGCTTGGAATGTCCTTGCAGGGCCAGGAGGTGGACTCAAGGAATGATGGGATGAGAGACAGCCTTAAGCTGCTCCTGGAAAGGTTTGGGTTGGAAATCAGGAGGAATTTCTTCCCAATATCCCACTTCTTTTAGCTCAGTTGGAGCAGTGGGTCAAAGAAGGCCCAGGATTGCCCAAGGCATCTTGTGGGTCTTGGAATGTCCTTGCCGGGCCAGGAGCTGGATTTGAGGCTTGATAGGATGAGAGGACGCAGCCTTAAGACCCAGGAAAGGTTTAGGTTGGAAATCAGGAGGAATTTCTTCCCAATATCCCACTCCCTTTGAATTCTGTGGGATATTGGGAAAGGAGGCCCAGGATTGCCCAAGGGATCTTGTGGATCTTGGAATGTCCTTGCCAAGCCAGGAGCTGGATTTGAGGCTTGATGGGACAAGAGGACACAGCCTTAAAACCCACAGAAGTTTTAGGCTGGAAATCAGGAGGAATTTCTTCCCAATATCCCACTTCCTTTTAGCTCAGTGGGAGCAGTGGGTCAAAGGAGGCACAGGATTGCCCAAGGGATCTTGTGGATCTTGGAATGTCCCTGCAGGGCCAGGAGCTGGATTTGAGGCTTGGTAGGCCAAGAGGCAGCCTTAAGCTGTCCCAGGGGAGGTTCAGGATGGAAATCAGGATGAGTTTATTCCCAGAAGGGGTGGTTGGACATCGGAATGGGCAGCCCAGGGAGGTTTGGAGTCGCCATCCATGGAGGTGTCCAAGGAAAGCCTGGATGTGGCACTCGGTGCCATGGGCTGCTGACAAGTGTTGGACTCGATGATCTCCGAGGCCTTTTCCAAGCTCAGATCCAGGGATCCCTGTGGATCCCTTTTGTGGGATCAGCTCTGCCCAGGGCCTGCCCCAAACCAGGCCCTGGTCAGTGGCCAAGGAAATCCCAACAAACCTCAGGTGGGAACAGGAAAAAATGGGATTTGAAGAGGAATCCTTCCCTGGGTGACTCCAGACAGGGAATTTTGCACAGGAATCTGGGGTTTTAAAGTTTTACTGCAGGGAGAGACGGGAAGGAAAAACAGATCTTCAAGAGGGATCCTTCCCTGGGTGATTCCAGACAGGGAATTTTGCACAGGAATCTGGGATTTACAAGGTTCAAGCAATCAAAAGTTCCCTGTGGATTGTAGAGCCCTTCCAGACTGGAATATTCCGATTTCAGGATAACAAAGCCGCTTTCCTGAATTTCCCTGTGTCACAACCAGCTCTTTGTTTTTCCTGTGTCCATCCCAGATTCCCGGGCTCGGTGTCCAGTGGATGATTATCCCAGCTCACCATCCATCCATCCATCCCCTCCCCATCCCCCTGCTCCTGCCGAGGCCGCGGAGAAGCTGCTGCACCTCCCTGGAATTCCCGAGGGGCTGCTGGATCCGCCTCCTCCATCCCGCTGGATCCCCAAGCCCAAGGTTCTGCTCCGGCTCCCGCCCTGCCGGCGGCTCCCAGCCCCGCTCCAAGCCCTCGGGAAGGGAGGGCCTGGAAGTGGTGGGAAGGCTTTCCCAAGCTGCTCCCAGTATTCCTGGAAGGAGCTGGAGGGGTCCTTCCAGCTGTCCCCCAAAACTTTGGGAAGAGCTCGGGCAACAAAGAGGTTGTGCACAAGGTGCTGGATTCCTGGAAAACACCTGGATGGGGCAGGATGAGGATTTGGGGTTGGGTTTCTGGGGTTCTTTTTTTGTAGGATTTTCTACCCCAGGGCTTGAGCAGGGGAGGAGTTTCCAAATGGAACCTTCCCAAAACTTGGGAAAAGCTTCCCAAAGCTCTTCCCCTTTTCCCTGTGTTTTGTTTTCCTTTGGGCATTCCTGGCTGGATTCGTGGAAAACACCTGGATGGGACAGGATGAGGATTTGGGTTTCTGGGTTAATTTTTTGTAGGATTTTCCACCCCAGGGCTTGAGCAGAGGAAGGATTTTCAAATGGGCCTCTCCAAGTAAAACTTGGGAAGCTTCCCCCTCTTCCCTGTGTTTCATTTTCCTTTGGGCATTCCTGGCTGGATTCATGGAAGTCCCCTGGATCCAGGACAAGGATTTGTTTGTCCATATTTGGATTTCTGGGTTATTTCTTTGTTGGTTTTTCTACCCCAGGAAGAGTTTCCAAATGGAACCATCCCAAAACTTGGGAAAAGCTTCCCAAAGCTTTTCCCCTCTTCCCTGTGTTTCATTTTCCTTTGGGCATTCCTGGCTGGATTGGTGGAAATCCCCTGGATGGGACAGGACGAGGATTTGTTTGTCCATATTTGGGTTTCTGGGTTATTTTTTGTAGGATTTTCCACCCCAGGAAGAGTTTCCAAATGGGACCTTCCCAAAATCTGGGAAACTTTTCCCTTCTTTCCCGTGGTTTGATTCTCCTTTGGCCATTCCTGGCTGGGTTTTTCCTGCCCCTGGCTGGATTTTCCAGCTCTCAGGGATGGGAAGGAAACATCTCCCCCTGATTTGAGCTGGGCTCAAATCCCTGATCAGGAATCCAGATGATTCCAGGAGGGACAGGAATATCCAAAGGGACAAAAAAACCTCTCCAAAGAGCTCAACAAACACAAATTCCCCCAAAAGCTTCCCAAATCCTTTCCCCTTTCCAGACAGATCCTCCAAATGGCAGCGCAGGAGGAGTTGTGATTCCCATCCCGAGCTGCTCCCGTTATTTCCCAGGGGCACCGAGGTTTCCTGGGATTTTGTGGGAGCAGGGAAGGCAGCCTGGAATTTCCCTGCCATCCCAGGGGAGCAGAGCTGCACTTCAGGATCCAGAGTTTGCTTGGAGTCGCTTTTTTTAGGATCAGGGGAGGCTGAAGTGCCATTCCCAGGTCCCTGAGTCCAGGAGGCTCCAAGGGAAATCCAGATGAACCCTTTGGAATAGGGCTTTCCATCCATGCCTGCTGAAAACCACGGGATAATTTGGGATTTGTTGTTGGGTTATCCTTGATTTTCTGGGTGGAAATACGGAAATATTTCATTTTTCTTACTCCTGGCTCTCCTTCGGCTCTCCCAGAGGGAGCAGAATTCCCAAAAAAATGCCACCTCTGCTCCCAAAAATCCCACAAAGGTGCTCTGATTTCTCCCTGGGAAGTGGGAGCCAGAGCCAGAGCCCTGATCCAGCGTGGGCAGGAGTCAGGGAAGTGTTCCCACATGGATTTGGACACGCTGGAGTCAGCTGTGCTCCCAGCTGGAGAGGATTCCCGGGCTGAATTCCACGGGCAGATGGCCTGGGATGGTGTCTGTCCCTCCCAGCTCATGGGACACAAATCCTAGAGGGACAAAAAGGGAATATTCCCCCTTTTGCTGTTGTCCTCTCTCCATCATTCCATGCTGGAACAAGGCTGGGATAACCCCTTGGATTCCTTGGATCCCACCCTGCCTCCAGCCCTGCTCTCCTGGCCCATCCCTGGGCTTTTCCAAGCTCCGTTATCCCTAAAAACCCCACAGCCAAACCCACCCCGAGCTCTGCTCCTGCCCTGCCGTGTCCCCATCCCAATTCCAGGGCCCAAAACTCCCAGGAATCCTTGGAAGCAGAGCCTGGATCCTTCCAGCTTCCTGTCCAGATTCCAGGGAATCCTCTCCTGGCTGCTCCATGTGATGCACAAACACACATTGGCTTCCCACACCCGACTCCCGCTCATTCCATGGAAAAACCAGGAGAAAATCCCATCCAGGAGTGTCAGATAAATCCAGAATATTTCAAACCACCCAGGCAGGGAGAGGGGGGAGCTCGACTTCGATGGAATTTGCTGCTTTGGATCCATGAATTGCCTTTTCCTGCTGGTGCCCAGGAAGTGGGAAAGGGATTTATCCCGGGTTTTTTTTTTGCGAGCTGGCTGGGATCTGCTCCATGCCATTCTCTCCATCCTTGTGCCCAGAGGACTTGCATATGGTAAAAAAATTACGGAAAAAATACGGGAAAAAAAGGAAAAAAAAAAAAGGGGGCGGGGGGAAGAAAAAAATATATGAAAAAAAAAAGGGGGAAAAAAGGAAAAAAAAGGGGAAAAAAAAGGAAAAAAACTCGGAAAAAAAGGGAAAAAATATATTAAAAACCCCAAAAAAAAGCTCAATCCCTCTTTTGTACAGAGATATATTTTTATTAATTAAAAGTTTGTACAGCTAAAAAAAAAAAAAAAAGAAAAAAACCCACAAAAATGTAAATTTTTTTTTTCATTATCCTAGGAAAAAACAAGGAAAAGTAGTGGGGAAAAAACAAAAATCCGCGCGCTTTTTTTGTTTGGTTTTTTTTTTTTTTTTGTAAATGTAATAAAGTGTATAAATGGTTCCCATGAAAATGTACATATGGAATCTCTCCACCCCCTCCGGCTTGTCTGCAGAATTCCCCTTTTATTTATCTGTCTCTGTATATGAGGCTTTTCCGTGTGTTCCCGGCGCTCCCTGCGGAATTTCAAAGCTATTTTCGATTTTGGATCTTCCGAATAATAAAAAAATCTGGATTTTTGCATTGCTTTTCCTTACAGCCCCCCCTGGTGCTTCTTGTGTCCATTCCCGAAGGTTCATCCCGGCGTTTCCTGGATGTGCGCTGGGATGGAGATTCCCGGCTTTTCCAGCTCCTTGGTTTCAAAAATGGGGCAAATTCAGGCAAATCCCCTGTAAATGCAGAATTTTTCCCCCTTTTCCAGCGGGGTTTTATCAGGGATATCCCATGGGAAGCGACAGCGGGATCCCACCGAGCCCTTCCCCATCCCAACCCCCGCGGTCCCGCTCCGGGAGCCCCAATTTGCCTTAATGAGGTTTTAATGAGGAGTCCGACGCCTCCTCTCTCCCCGTGCCCGGTGATTGGCAGGAATTAACTCGGGATCGATGGAATTTGGGATCAAAGAGGCCCCGGCGGGGTCTTTGATGTCCCGCGGCTGCTCCTGCTCCGCTCCCGTGTGGATTCGAAGCTCTCCGTCACCTTTGTTTGGCTCTTCCCGCTCCCGGACGCTTTATCCTTGGATTTATCCCTGGATTTATCCCGGATTTATCCCTCCTCGGCTCAGTTCACCCAAAATGAGGGCGGGGAAAGGCGGCGGGAGGGAGCTGAGGGGTTTTGGGAGGTTTGGTGTGAGCGGTTTCTGGCGGGATGAGCCTGAGGTTCCTTGGGATTTGGGGGCAGCAGAACAGATCCTGCTGGATTCCAGATGGATTCTGATGGAGAGAAGAGGATCCAAACCCTTTGGAGTCCACGGAGCTTCCCAGAGAAGCTGTGGCTGCCCCTGGATCCCTGGAAGTGTCCAAGGCCAGGTTGGGGCAGCCTGGGATAGGGGAAGGTGTCCCTGTCCGTGGAATTGGATGCAATGGGATGATCCTTAAGGTCCTTTCCAACCCAAACCATTCCAGGATTCTTCCTGCTTCCACTTCCCAAGGTTTCCGTCTATATTTGGGATTTAATCCCTGGCCCAGGCTCAGCTTTTGGGTGTTCTCGGGGAGAGAATTCCTCCATTCCCAAGTCCCAGCCCTGGAATCTCCTCCAAAGGGATTTTGTGCCTTTCCAAAGCTCTCCCATCTCCCGACCCCTCTGCCCACATTCCCTGGGAAGGAAAGATCCCTAAAATCCCTCTCGGGCCTCCCAGCGGGTGCTGATTGAGGGAGGGAGCAGCAGGAGAACTGGGAGAGCGAGCTGGAGGAGCTGGAGCATCCACTGGGAATCTTTTGGGGGGGAAAAATCAGGGAGAGAGCAGTGGGGAAACCAGGAGAGCTGGAGCCCCACTGGGAATTTTGGGAGGGAAAAAAGAGGGAGAGACCAACACCGGGAATCTTCTGGGGGGAAAAAAACCAGGGAGAGAGCAGCAGGAAAGGGAGAGGGAGCTGGAGGAGCTGGAGCTTCCACTGGGAAAAAACCAGGGAGACAGCAGTGGGGCAGGAGCTGGAGCTTCCACTGGGAATCTTCTGGGGGAAAAAAAACAGGGATAGACCAGCAGGAAAGCTGGAGCATCTACTGGGAATATTCTGGGAAAAAAAACAGGGAGAGAGCAGTGGGGCAGGAGCTGGAGCATCCACCGGGCATTTTGGGAGGGAAAAAAACAGGGAGAGACCAACCCTGGGAATCTTCTGGGGGAAAAAAAATCAGGGAGAGAGCAGGAGGGAAACTGGAAGAGCTGGAGCATCCACTGGGAATATTCTGGGAAAAAAACAGGGATAGACCAGCAGGGAAACTGGGAGAGAGAGCTGGAGGAGCTGGAGCATCCACTGGGAATTTTCTGGAGGAAAAAAACCAGGAGAGAGCAGCGGGACAGCTGGGAGAGCTGGAGATTCCACCTGGCGGTTTGGGGTGGAAAAAAATCAGGGAGAGCAACAGGGAAAAGGGGAGAGAGCGCTGGAGCTTCCAGCGGGCATTTTGGGGGGAATAAAACCGGGAAGAGCAGCTGGAAGCGCCGTAGGAGGGAGCGGAGGGCTCGGGATAAATTTCCATCCCTAATTAATCCCAGCTCGGCCCGGGCAGCCGCGGTTCGGCTCCTTAATGAGGCCTCTCCCTCATTAACGCCTCGTTAATTCCGCGGCCATGGCGCTTTTAGGGCGCTTTAAAAGCGCCGCATCCCGGAATTCCCACAGTGGGAGCTGGGACAGCCTCGGAACAGGGAACTAATCCAGGACTTTTGCCGGTTGGAAGCTGCAGGTGTGAAAGTTCCGCACGCCAAATCCCCCTCTGCCATCAGTGCTGGGGAGGCAGAAAAATCCCCCCAAAAGCCCTTTTAGACATTCCCGAATTTCCAGAGCCGCCTGAGGACTTCCCCAGGAGCCTCCCGTGGGATCGCAGAGCTGCGGGACCCGGTGGAATCCGTGCCCTGGTGCCGGCAGCTGCCTCATCCCGAGAAAACAACAAATCCGGGAGATCTCTTTAATTAGGATTTTCTTTTCAAACGAATCCCCCCGAGCTCCGATCCCTTCCCAAAATTCCAAGCTCCAGTCAAAACGAGTGGGAAAGCTCCCTGTGAGGAGAGTGGAAGTGCGGGAGGGATGGAAAAGATGGAATCGGCGCCTTTTCCCACCTTTGATTTATAAATTCAATTATAAATTAACTATCCCTTGAATTAAATATTCCTTTAATTAACTATCCCTGGAATTAATTAAATATTCCTTGAATTAACTATCCCTTGAATTAACTATCCCTTGAATTCCGCCTAAGGGTGCAGGGATAAGGGGGTGCCAGGCCACATCCAGGAATTATTCCCAAGGAATTATTGCTCCATTTGCCCTTTCCAGCAGCGATTCCAGCTGATTTCCTGCCTGTTCCTCCTTCCCTGCGGCTGGAAAAGGGCCGGGAATGACCTGGGAATGCCGGCACCTCAGAGTCCTGGAGGAAGCGCTTTAAAAGCACCCGGAGCCATCAGGTTCTCGGGAAAAGTTGGGAATTGCTGGGCAGGGAAGCGGAGCCTGGAATTCAGCTCCTGGGAGGATCTGTGGCTCTGTTTTCCTTCGGGAAGCAGCGAGGAGCGGGAGCCAAAGGAATATCGACAATTCCACCCCACTTCGGACAATTCCATGCCTCTCCTGGAGGTCCGAGGAGGTTGGATCCCATAAATCCCGGCTGATCCCACTCCGAGGCTTTAGGAAGGGAGGTTTGGAGTCCCCATCGCTGCAGGTATCCAAGGAATTCCCGGGTGTTGCTCTCAGTGCTCTGGGATGGGATCAGTCACAGCTTGGATGATCCCGGAGGACTTTTCCAACAGAAATAATTCCGGGATTCCTGGGAGGAGCGAGGCACCGCCACCCGCTGAAGATTTAGACCCAAATTTCCCTCGGCTCTGGTGAATCTCCAGCTTTTCCCGCTGCTCATTCCAGCCGGGAGCTGCGGGAGCAGCTTTGAGATTCCCATTTAATCCGACTTTTCCCCCGCAAAATTCCCTTTTTCAATCCTCACAACTTCAGCGAGGCTTTCCCACACTGATCCCTCCCCTCCCAGACCTGGAATTGTTCCTGGCCAAGAGAAAACCTTCTGCTCCAGGTGGCAATTCCCAGGTTTTCCAGCAGGGAGAAAGAACCGAGCCGCTGGGATTGTAACTATGGATTTTTCCCTGCTTCCAGCACTTCTACGCCCCTGGAAAACACGGCTGGAGCAAATGATGGGAGCTTTGGGATTGCAGGCGCTGTCCCGGAGTGTTCCCTCGGAAATCTGCCGGGAATTCTGGCAAAAAAATGGGGAGAAATTGTTTAAAATCCGTGTTGAGACAGAAAAAAAGAGCCCAGGGCGAGGCTGCCGGAGCTGCTTTATCCTGGAATTCCTGGATGTGGGATCAGCTGGGAGGGGCTCCCACAAGCAGCACAATTCCCTTGGGAATTCACTCCCTGTCCGCCCTGGGAGGCCAAACCACGTGGAATTGGGACACAAATCCATGGATTAACCGCACCATTCCCACCTGCCGGGAGCTGGAGCGCCTTGATCCCGGCTCCCAACTTCCCAGTCCTGCTGGAAGCGGCTCCTGCTGCTGGCGCTGCCGGCCTGGCTCCGAAAATCCACTCCCTGCTGCGTTTGGGATTCTTTCCCTACATTTCCTCAGTGGTGCTGCCATTCCCGGAGCCGGTGCCTGCCTGGAACCCCGGGAATGAAGAGGTTTCAAGCAGGGATCGCCAGAAGGAAATAGGGAGCAGCTGCATCCCAAAGCAGCAGGTCATTCCTCATGGGGAAGCCGTGATCCCGTTCCTTATGGGAAATCTGGGATCCCGTTCCTCATGGGAAATCCATGATCCCGTTCCTCATGGGAAAGGCGTGATCCCATTCCTTATGGGAAATCCGTGTTGGATGCAGCATTCCCAAGCACAACTTGTGGCTGCCACATCCCTGGAAGTGTCCAAGGCTGGGATGGAGAAATCTGGGATTGTGGGAGGTGTCCCTGCCCATGGCAGGAGGATCCTTAAGGTCCCTTCCATCCCAAAGCACTCTGGAATTCTCTGATTCCATGGAAGCTTCTCCAAAGGAATGCTTTTGGAGCGGGATGGTGCTGCCGAGCAGGGCTGGGCTGGGATCCTTTCGAAAACCCCTGGAAAAGGGATGGGAACAAAATGGTGCTGGCAGCACAGGGAGGTTTAAGGAGATCACATCCCGAATTTTGGCAGCCCGGAGAGGGGACCGGAGCAGGGGAAAATGACAAAAGGAATCTTGGGAATTGGAGTTTTGGGAATTCCTTGGTGGTTCTGGGGCTGAACCCCCCCAGCCTCTGCCAAGGCCTGGGAGTTAATTAACACCGCAAGGAACCCTCATTAAGAGGCCCAATTAATGATTTCATTTAGGGACAGGAGGCAGCTGTTCCCTGTTTTCCATACAGGGATGATTGTGCCAGGAATTATCCTGCAGGGATACCTGGGATGGGGTCTGGGGCCGGGGCTGGTGTTGGCTCCCCATTCCCTCTCCCTGCTCCGCAGGAATCTCGAAGCCATTTTGGGCAGAGCATCCAAAATTCACCTTTTTTTTCCTTGGAAAAGCAGGATCAGCTTCCTGAACCTTGGGAATCCTGCTTATCCTGATTTAGGGCATGGAGCTGGGAGCACCATTCCCGGTGTTTTGATGGAGTTTGGGATTAATTCATCCTGCGTGTCCCAGCTCCCACCACATTCCAGCAGAACAAAGCGCTTTCAAAACGAATCCCTCTTTTTAGGAGGGAAAAACGAAACCCAAACCCAGCAAACAAAAATCCAGGAATAAAAAAATCGGGAATTTTCTCGCACCTCCAATAATGAAATCCGTCCTCAGCGGCTCATTTGCATATTCAAGCCCTTGTTTAATATTCTAATTAGCGGTTAATCAGCTCTCGAAAGAACAAGCGGTGATTAGCGCATCTTCACCTCCTCCAGCAGATTTGGGCTCATCAGCTCCGGGAAGCTTTCCTGCCATTCCTGAATTATTCATGGCCGCGGGAATGTCACCGGGCTGGGATCTGGGGATGATCCCGGCGGGTGAGCATGGAAAACCCAGGGGGAGACGGTGTCCTTTGGGAACAAGGAGGGTTTGGGGCAGATTTTGGGAAGAAATTCCTCCCTGGAAGGCTGGGAAGGGGCTGGGATGGATTTCCCAGAGGATTTTTCAGGACTTTTTCAGGTTGTCCCATCCCTGGAAGTGTCCGCGGCCAGCTTGGAACAACCTGGGATCAATCGGGATCATTTATCCCGATTCTTCCTTTCCTCTTCTTCCACAGCTTTTGAAGGAGTTGGGAAGTTTGGGAAGCTCCTACAGGAGGTCCCAGGTCTGGAGGAGGAATTGCTGCAATCCCAAAGGGATTCCTTGGGCTTTTCCCCGCTCCAGGACCAGATCCCAGCCCTTGATCCCACCTGGAAGCGGCTTTTCCCTGCTCCAGGATCCCAGCTCAGCTCTCAGCCCTGATTCCCTTTTCCCCTTTTCCCACCCTTCTTCCCGTCTGCCTTTCCCATCCCATGGAAGGCAGGGAGGACGCCGGACTCCACCCCTCCGTATTCCCAAGGATTTTGTGGCTGCACGAGCAGGTTTTTAAAGCCCTTGGAATAATTTTAACAGATTCCAGCTCTTTTTGCTTGGAAAAGAAGCCCTGCCTGGCTGTGGATTGGATCCTGAGGTTTGGATGTCAGGGAACAGGGATCAGCTGAGGTGACAAGGACCGGGCTGGCTCCCGGGAGAATCCGGGTGGGAGAGAGAAAGGCAGGAGCTCCAGACAGCTGCTTCCCGGAATTTTAATTAATTCCCGATCTTCCCAGACTCCGGCTTTGCCAGGCTCTGGATTCCCAGCTCCCGGCGTCTCCCGGGATGTGCGGGATGGATCAGGAAGGTCAAAGCTGCCCCTCGCCAAGGCAGAGCTCCCTCCCCGCTGCCCTCGGCACTTCTTGGGAAGCCGCGCTGGCTCTGGAAGCAGCGGGATCCGCTGGAGCAGCGTCCCTGGATGTGCTGGAGCTCATCCATCGAATCCCGGCCATCCGTGCCTGGGGTGTGAACGCTGAACTGAGGAGCTCCCGAGGATTCCTGGATCCTCCTGGGATGCCCGGGATGCTCCACAGGCACAGCAGAGCTTTGCCAGGGTCTGTTCTGGGAAGGGGCTCTTCCCTGCTCAGCCCTCGGGCCCTCCTGGAAGTGGCTTTTCCCTGATCCAGGACTCCAGCTCAGCCCTTGATCCCACCTGGAAGTGGCTTTTCCATGATCCAGGATCCCAGCTCAGCCTTGATCCCACCTGGAAGTGGCTTTTCCATGATCCAGGATCCCAGCTCAGCCTTGATCCCACCTGGAAGTGGCTTTTCCATGATCCAGGATCCCAGCTCAGCCTTGATCCCACCTGGAAGTGGCTTTTCCATGATCCAGGACCCCAGCTCAGCCCTTGATCCCACCTGGAAGTGGCTTTTCCCTGTTCCAGGACCAGAGCCCAGCCCTTGATCCCACCTGGAAGTGGCTTTTCCCTGTTCCAGGACCCCAGCTCAGCTCTCAGCCCCTCCACGTCCCCGGTTCCCTTTTTCCGGGCCCTTCCCACCCTGATTCCCTTCTCCCAGCCCCTTCCAGCCCTTCCACGTCCATCCCAAAGTTAGGAAGGAGTCCAAGGAAGGGGATTCCCCATTTCCCCCCCCTCAAAGAGGAACCGGGAGCGCATCCCGGGGGATGCTCCAGCCCCTTCCAGAGGGAAAACCGCGTTTACCGGGAATATCCCAGGCTGGAAGAGCGGATTCCACGGGCTGGCAGCTCCCTCTCGTGGGGAAAAAAAAGAAACTCGGGAAGGGCTGGAATGTGCCCCAGATGTGCGGCACAGCTGGAGCGCGAGGCGGCCCCGCCTCGGGATACCCCGGAGGGGTTGGAAACGGGAATTCCTCAGGGAGAAGGATCGGGATGAGTCTCCCCGGGAAGAGAGGCTCAGCCAGGCTGTTCCTTGCCCTCTCCCAGTCGGGATTTTTTGGGATTCGGGACAGGGTTGGATGTTTTCCAGCTGTTCCATCTCCAGGGACACTTGGGTTTCGATGTCTCTGGAACGGCATCCAAGCTGCTTCCTTATGGGATGAATTCCTGAGGGAGGTGGGGAAGAGGCGGATTCGGAGCGCATTTCCCAGTCCTGGGAGTCTGGCCCTGAATTCCTATGGAGCCTCCTTAGTTCCTGGATTGAATTCCAGCTTGGAAAGAAAACATTTGGGATTCAGTCCCAAACTGATTTTATAGCTCCCTTCTCCAGGGAAGGACTGGGTTTGGAAAGGGCACAGGGAAGGGAATTTCAATGGGAATACGGAATCATGGAATGGTTTGAGCTGGGAGGGCCTTAAAGATCTTATTCCACCCCCTTCCATGGGATTCCTTCCCCTGGAATTCCACCTGGTGCGAGCTGAGTCCCTTTTTGGTTCCCGGGAGGGAGGAACTCCCAATGCTGGATCCAGCTGGGCTTGGATTTGGCCTTTTCCAGGATCACCCCTTTCCCCTGGAATTCCCTGGTTTTGATCATCTTTCTCCCTGGAATTCCACCTGGGGGGGGGGGGGGGGGGGGGGGCTGAGTTTTGGCTCCTGGGAGGGAAGAAAGAATTCCCAGTGCTGGGTCAACCTGGGCTTGGATTTGGCTCTTTCCAGGATCACTCCCTTCCTGGGGAGATCTAATTCTAATTAGATCTAAAGATCTAATTCCACCCCATTCCATGGGATTCCTTCCCCTGGAATTCCACCTGGTGGGAGCTGAGTCCCTTTTTGGCTCCTGGAAATGAAGAATTTCCAGAGCTGGATCCTCCTGAGCTTGGATTTGGCCTTTTCCAGGCTCACCCCCTTCTTGGAATTCCACCTGAGCCCTGTTTTGGCTCCTGGAAAGGAAGAATTCCCTGGAAGGGAAGAATCCACCTGGGCTTGGATTTGGCCCTTTCCAGGATCATCCCCTTCCTGGAATTCCACCTGAACCCCATTTTGTCCCCTGGGTTGGTGTCAGAGCCATTCCATCCCTCTGGAATCCATCCCTCCCTCCATCCCTCTGGAATCCCTCCCTCCATCCCTCTGGAATCCATCCCTCCCTCCCTCCATCCCTCCATCCCTCCCTCCATCCACCCATCCATCCATCCTTTCCCAGCCCAGCTTCCCAGGATTTGTGGCCCTGCTTCGCTAACGACCCAGAAATTGATTTTTATTTATCCCACAAAACCCATCCTGCTGCTCCCACAGCTCCACTGGAATCCGTGGGAATCGTGAGCCGACCCCTGTGGATCCTCCCGGCATCACGGGATCCCATTAAGGGATCAATACCCTTTGGAATGTTCCCAATGGATTGTGAGGGGAAAAGCAGGGACTTGGTGGATTTTTGGGGAATTTTTGCCTCAGGGATGGGAAATTCCTCTGCTTTTGAGGGAATAAAGCAACAACTTTTCCTTAAGGAATTTATGGAGAGGCTGGAATTGTCCCTAAGGATGGGAACACCACCAAATAAACACCAGGAAAAGCAACTTCAACCCTCAAAAAATCCCCACCTCACCTGATCCAAAGAAATCCACACATCATTCTGGTTATTAAGAATCCAGCTTGGTTTTATTGTCCAGTTTTTCCAAAAGCTGGGATTTTCCTCAGCAGAATTATAAAAGATTCCTGGTTTTATCCCTATTTTACAAAGATTTACAGCTCTGGGAGCGACCAAGGTGGAGCTGGGAATTCTCTTCAACAACCAAACCTTGATTTGTGGGGAGGGGGGGAGAGGGTTGTAAAAATTCCCTCGTCCAAAAAAATTCCCTCATCCAAAAAAATTCCCTCATCCAAACTGGAAAAAGAAAGGGTAAAAAAGGGAAGGGTAAAAAAGGGAAGGGCAAAAAAGGGAAGGGAAAAAAAGGGAAGGGAAAAAAAGGGAAGGGAAAAAAAGGGAAGGATAAAAAAGGGAAGGGAAAAAAAGGGAAGGGTAAAAAAGGGAATTTCCTTGAGCTGCTTCCAACAGGGAGAGGGCTTTATAAAATTAATTCCAACGAATTTTTTTGGGAAAGACCACGAGGAGCAGGGTTGGAACCCCGCGGATGGAACCAGGATTTGAAGCCGCCCTTCATTCCCAACCTGTGCCCAACATGAACTTCCCGGGGCCGTGTTTTCCTCATCCCAGCATTCCCAAGAACTGGGCAAGCGTGGAAGTCGCTCGCCATGGAATTGCGGTGTCGGGGTCGCTTCGGGACCGGATTTCCCAGGGGAATCCCTCAGTACAGGGGGCCCTTGACGGATCCCGGCTCCGTGAGGCGCGCGGCCGCGTAGGCCGAGGCTCCCAGGCACGCGGCCGGCTCGCAGAATCCCGGGAATCCCGCGGGGCCCGGCAATCCCGGCTTTCCAGCCTCGCCCGGGGAGCCCGGCAGGCCCCGCTCGCCCGCTTTGCCATCCAGAGCGTGGCCGGGAATGCCCGGGAGACCTGGAATGGGAACGGGATGCTCAGAGAGAGGAATGTGGCGCTTGAGCATCGGGAAATAGGGATTGGGAGCTGGGAATGTTGCTGGGGAGGGGGTGTGGGGTGAGGGAGCCATTCCAGAGGGTGGGAAAGGGGTGGCAGCAAGGAAGGAAGGAGGAAGGGAAGGATGATCTGGGTGGGATGAAGCTGGGAGGGTTTTGTGGGATGAATCTGGGAAAATGTACAGGATGGGAATTTATAGGACCTGGGAAGGTTTTATGGGATGAACCCAGGCAGGTTTTATGGGATAAGTTTGTGCTGTTTTTATGGGATAAGCCTGGGCAGGTTTTGTGGGATGAACCTGGATGGGTTTTGTGGGAGGATCCTGGGTAGGTTTGTGGGATGAGACTGGGCGAGTTTTGTGGGATGAGACTGGGAAAATTTGCAGGATGAAGCTGGGCAGATTTGTGGGATGAACCTGGGAAGATTTCCAGGAAGAACCTGGGCAGGTTTTGTGAGAGGATCCTGGGCAGTTTTTGAGGGATGAATCTCGACAGATTTGCAGGATGAACCTGAGAAGGTTTTGTGGGATGAACCTGGGAAGATTTTCAGGAAGAACCTGGGCAGATTTTGTGGGAGGATGAACCTGTGCAGGTTTTGTGGGATCAACCTGGATGGGTTTTGTGGGAGGATCCTGGGCAGCTTTGTGGGATGAGACTGGGAAAATTTGCAGGATGAAGCTGGGCAGATTTGTGGGATGAACCTGAGAAGGTTTTGTGCGATGAACCTGGGAAGATTTCCTGGAAGAACCTGGGCAGATTTTGTGAGAGAATCCTCTGCAGGCTTTGTGGGATGAGCCGTGTGCAGGTTTTGTGGGATGAGCCGTGTGCAGGTTTTATGGGATGAATCCAGGCAGGTTTTATGGGATGCACCAGAAGGGCCCCAGCCACTGCTGACAAAGGCCACGTGGCCGTGTCAGGGCTGGGGACACGGGCTCTCACCTGGGATCCCTGGAGGCCCCGGCATTCCCGGGTGGCCACGGCCAACGTCCCCCCTCTCGCCCTTCTCTCCTCTCTTCCCTGTGGGAACCAAAAAGACGGGAAGGAATCCATGGAAACCCCGGATGGGAGCAGAGGCAGCTGCCCCGCTCGGGGACGGGGCCGAGCGTGGCAGTGCCACCCCCCCCGAGGGTTTTCCCTGGCACCATCCCAGCGGCACCCACCTTTGGGTCCAACATTCCCGATCTGCCCGGCAGCTCCCAGGATTCCGGGGACGCCTCGGGGTCCCATGGGGCCGTGGGGACCCTGCTCACCGGGGGGTCCTGGGGGCCCGGGGGGGCCGGGGGGTCCCATGGCCCCGACCCCACCCAGGGCGGCTCTCTTGGCACTCACGGCCACCTCTGCCAGCTGCTCTGTGGGGCACAGAGGGGCCAGGCTGGGATCTGCGGGATCTCTGGGATCTCTGGGATGCGTGGGGGCTGCCCCCCGCCCCGCTCAGCCCTCACCTTGCAGCATCTTCAGGACCACGTCCACGATGTGCTGGTCCCCGGCGTCCCGGCCCTGCCGGAGGGACACGCCAGGAAGGGAATTTGGCTCCTTTTGTGTTCCCCCAGAGCCATTCCCAAGGCAAATCCCAATCCCCTCCCTGCATCCCACCCTGCTCTTTCCCGTTCTGTCCCAGTGCGAGTGCTCCGTGCTCAGCTCACTCCGTGCATCCCGTTTGAGTGTAAAAGGAGGTTTTTAGGGAAAAATCCCGAGCCCAAGCAGGCCAAAAATCCTAAAAATCAGGTTTTTAGGGAAAAATCCCAAGCCCAGGCAGGCCAAAAATCCCAAAAATTAGGTTTTTAGGGAAAAACCCCAAGCCCAAGCAGGCGGAAAATCCCTAAAATGAGGTTTTCAGGGAAAAAATCCCGAGCCCAGGCAGGCCGAAAATCCCTGGTTTATGGATTCCATAAGCAGTGGGAAACACAGAATTCCTCCCCAGGAAGGCGGGATCCCAGGGGCACCGCTCCCAACTCGTTCCCAGAGGAATTGGGTGGGAAGGAGAGGCAATTCCCGCAGAGCTGGAGCAGCTGAGGGCTCAGGGAGGGTGAGGAGGGATTTGGGATCGGGATACTCACGGCTGTGCCCCGAGGGCCCGGCATTCCCGGCACTCCGCGCTCCCCCACCAGCCCCCGAGGGCCGGGGGGGCCGGGATAGCCCCGAATTCCCGGGGCTCCTGCGTCCCCCGAGGGGCCGGGAAAGCCGAGGTCTCCCTGGATGCCTTGCTGGAAAAGGGATGGAGAGGAGCCCTGAGCACGGGGACTGCGGCCCGAGAGCCCCAAAAATCCCGGGAGCAACACCACAGGTAGGGCTGGATCCCAAAAATTGGGGCTGGGGCTGAATCCAGGGCTGGATCCCAAATGGGACTAGGACTGAATCCAGGGCTGGATCCCAAAAATTGGGGCTGAGCCTGAATCCAGGGCTGGATCCCAAAAACTGGGGCTGAGCCTGAATCCAGGGCTGAATCCCAAAAACTGAGGCTGAGCCTGAATCCAGAGCCAGATCCCAAAAATTGGGGCTGAGCCTGAATCCAGAGCTGGATCCCAAAAATTGGGGCTGAGCCTGAATCCAGGGCTGGATCCCAAAAATTGGGGCTGAGCCTGAATCCAGGGCTGATTGTGGTCACTGGCCCCCATCCCCAGGGAAAACATTCCCTCAGCACCCACCATCTCCATGGATCCAGGAGGATCCACTCCGGATGAGGATCCCCCAAGGTGTGGGATCCCCCAAGGTCCTCCCAAGGTGTGGGGACACCTCAGTCCCAAATCCCCCATCGCTCACCTGTCCCTTGGGTCCCGGCTCTCCTGATTCCCCCTGGGAACAGAGGACACGGGAAAAGCAATGAGGACACAGCAGGGATCCCTGGCATTCCCAGAAATCCTCTGGAAGCACCCACCTTCTCTCCCTTGAGCCCTGCCAGGCCGTGGACACCGGGATCTCCCTAAAGGAAAAGGAAGGAGAGACGAGAACATTCCCAAAGCCACTCCCACCCTCAGCAGCTCCAGAAACCCTCTGGGATGTGCGGGGAGTTCATGGAAAAGGAGCCTGGAGGCGCTGTTAAACCCAGCTCTGTTAAACCCAGCTCTGTTAAACCCAGCTCTGTTAAACCCAGCTCTGTTAAACCCCTGCCACAGCCTGGGGTGTACTCACAGTGCTGCCTTTGGGGCCGGTTTTCCCTGGGGATCCCTGGGAAAAGGGAAAAGTGGGATGAGCCCAGCTCAGAGCAGCGTCCCCGGGCTGCCACCTCGCTGTCCCCTGAGCTGTCACCTTGTCTCCTTTGACTCCCGGCAAACCTTGGGGTCCTGGGATCCCTGCTGGGCCCTGCTCGCCCTTTGGCCCCTGGAAATCCAAGGAATATGGGAAAACGAGTGAGAAGAGGCAATGGGAAGACCTTTTCCCATCAGGGAACTGCAGTCCACGGGCAACTCCCCCATCCTCTGGCTGATCCCAACATCCCAACCTTCCCTAAATCCCAGCTCTGAGGGGGAACAGGGCACAAAACTCTGGAGAAGCCATGCCAAGAGCAGGCATCTTCCAGGGATGGATTCCTGTCCCCGGGAAAAGCAGCAAAAATCATTTTCCAGACGCTTTTCCAGTGCAGGGAAGCTCCGGCAAGGGGCTGGGCAGCATTCCCGCTCCCCCAGCATGGGAGGAAATTCCTGGGGCTGCAAACCCAGCGGGATCCCATTAATCCCGGAGCTATTCCCTAATCCCTCAGGCCGGCAGCGGGATAGGCACGGGATTGACCCCGGGATCAAAGGGGGAGGTCCGGCTGTGTCCTGCTGATCCAGGATCCGGGCTCGGCATCCCCCAGCCCGGGGCTGAGCGTCCCTCGTGTCCCAGCCTGGATTTGGGGACAGCTCAGAGCATCCCCCGTGTCCCAGCCTGGATTTGGGGACAGCTCGGAGCATCCCCCGTGTCCCAGCCTGGATTTGGGGACAGCTCAGAGCATGCTCTGTGTCCCAATGCGGCTTTGGGGACAGCTCAGAGCATCCCCCGTGTCCCAGCCCGGCTTTGGGGACAACTCACCGCTCTGCCCTGCTCCCCGGGGGGCCCCACGAGGCCACGCTCGCCACGGTCGCCCTGCGGACAGCCGGGGAAGGAGCGGGGTCAGTGTCAGCCCCACCCTGGCACGGCCACACCCCCGCGGTGTCCCCAGCTCACCTTCAGCCCTGGGACACCCTGCGGGCCCTGCTCGCCCCGAGGTCCGGGCTCGCCCTAAAAACGGGAAAGAAAATCCCGGAGAAAATGGGATTCACAGGCATCGAGTGCTCCTCGCCCTCCCCCGAGAGAGGGGTGGCCCTGTCCTCGTCACCGCCGCGGGGTGGCCAAGGATTGGGGCTGGAGCAAATCCCAGGGGATTCCCGGGAGGAGCAGAGTGGGAATAAAGCGCAAAATTCCACTTTTAGCTTGCAGGAAACAGGGGGGAAAAAAGGGAAAAGGGAGAGAACAACACCGAGGCTGTCCCTGGGAAGGACACGGCGACATCGAGGTACTCACAAGCTGCCCTGGGGCACCGGTGACACCGGGGTGGCCCCGAGGACCCGCTTCACCCTGAGAACGGAGAGAGAGGCGGGTCAGGGACAGCGGGGACAGGGAGGGGACAAAGGAGGGGACAGCATGGATGCTCAGAGGTGTCACCAACCTTGTCACCAGGGCCACCTTTGCTGCCCGGCTGGCCCGGCAAGCCCTAAGGAAATAAAGCCGGGATCAACCCTTGGGCACAGCTCGGTGTCCCCACGGGGGGCTGGCCCTGGGGCAGAGGGTGTCACCCCCGGGCACAGCTCGGTGTCCCCCCTGGGGCAGAGGGTGTCACCCCTGGGCACAGCTCGGTGTCCCCACTCAGGGGACAGGTGTGGGGGTCCTGCACTCACAGCTTGTCCCCGGTGTCCCGGCGTTCCCGGGCGTCCAGCCTGTCCCATGCTACCCTGCAGGGGACAGAGAGGATGTCACCAGGAATGGGGTGCCCACAGGTGGCCCAAGGGGGGACGGTGTCCTTAACCCCGTGGCCAGGAGGTGCCATGCCAAGGGACGTTATTCTGTTCTCCATTCCCGTTATTCCCGGCACAGGGAGCAGCGGGTGGCATTCCCTGTGCCAGCACCTGCTGTCACTCACCTTCACTCCTGGGATCCCTGGGGTGCCATCCTTGCCATCGATGCCCGGGAGACCCTGAGAGAGGGAAGAGTCACTTTGTGTCACCTCAAAGGGACTCAAAGGCGCGTGGTGGGGACAAAAAAATGTGGGAAGGGGAAGGAACATTCCAGGCCTGTGCTGGAGGGGGCAGGGACACGGGAGGGGACAGCCAGGGACAAGGGGGGACACAGGTGCCACCAGCTGTACTCACGTTCTCCCCCTTGGGGCCGACGTCACCCTGGGGTCCCCTGATGCCACGGCCACCCTAGAGCGGGAGGGGACAAGTGTCAGTGTCCTGCTGGTGCAGGGCACAGAGCTGGGATGGGGGGGAGATGCCCGTTCCATGTGGGAATGGTGCCAGCACTGGGCATTGGGGGGGCTCAGGATCCCACTGGGGACATCAGGAGGGCTCAGGATCCCATTGGGAACATTGGGGGGGATTCAGGATCCCACTGGGGACATCGGGAGGGCTCAGGATCCCATTGGGAACATTGGGGGGGATTCAGGATCCCATTGGGGACATTGAGGGGGGTTCAGAATCCTGAACAGGGAAAAAGGGGATGTTGGCACTGGGGGGTCACCTACCAGCTCTCCCTTGTCACCAGGGTCCCCAGGTGGTCCCTTGGGGCCTTCCCTGCCCTGGAAGAGAGAGGAAAACAAGGATTGAGCAGGGAAAAGTGGGATCCCACAGCACCCAGGGGTGGGGGGGGCACCCACCGGCCGCCCGGCTGCTCCAATGCTCCCGGCCATGCCCTTGTAGCCAGCAGGACCCTGGGAAAAAAGCATGGAAAGGTCAGTCCCTCCCATCCCGATCCATCCTCACCAGCAGGAGGGAGTATCCTGCTCCTGGAGATGGCCCAGCACAGGTGGGATGATCCTGGGAATGATCCCGTGGGTGGGATGCT
The DNA here is from genome assembly GCF_965178545.1 of Coloeus monedula. Classification (NCBI taxonomy): domain Eukaryota; kingdom Metazoa; phylum Chordata; class Aves; order Passeriformes; family Corvidae; genus Coloeus; species Coloeus monedula. The sequence goes on along the minus strand of NC_138804.1, from coordinate 2,285,381 downwards.
CCTGGGATTGATCCCATGAGTGGGATGATCCTGGGAATGATCCCGTGGGTGGGATGCTCCTGGGAATGATCCCATCCCATCCCATCCATGGGTGGGATGCTCCTGGGATTGATCCCATGAGTGGGGATGATCCTGGGAATGATCCCATGAGTGGGATGATCCCGGGAATGATCCCATGGGAGGGATGCTCCTAGGAATGATCCCGTGGGTGGGATGATCCTGGGAATGATCCCATGGGAGGGATGCTCCTGGGAATGATCTTCGTGGGATCTGGAGCCCTGATCCCGGAGTCAGGGGATGCCACGGGCACTCACCGCCTCGCCCTTGGGTCCTGCCATCCCGGGATACCCCCTGAGGCCCTGAGGTCCCTGCAGGGAAGGAAAGCACAGCCGGATTAGCTGGAAAAAAACTCCAGGAGCACAGGGGGAAGCAGCAATTAGAGCAAAAATGATGCTGGGAATCCACCAGCTTTGCCAACCACGAGGAATTCCAGCCCCTCCTAATTCCAGAGCCCCACACCAGGTGCTTTTCCAGCTGTCAGTTCCATAACTCCAGCGGGCCCGAGCTGGAGCTGCTTCCCGGTGCCAGAGCTCTGAGCTTCAAAGCAGTTGTGCCCTTCGCAGGGCTCAGCCCGGTAATTGCTTTCCATCTTCAAAGTGCTCCAAGAATTCCAGCGGCTTTAATTCCCTCCGGAGCAAGGGGGACTCAGGGGACAGCAGGGATTTATCTGGAATTATCCCTAGTAACAAGGCAGGTGCCCATGGAGCTCTCCAGAGGGAGAGGTGGTGGCATCCGTGGCTGGGAGAGGGGTGGGATGAAGGCTCTGCTTCAGTTCCCAGTGCTGGGAACGGGGACACACCGGTGTCACCTCCCTGCTGTGGGGACAAGGACAAAGAGGCCACCCCCAGATCCTGGAGCAGTTGGAAAAAGAGGAATAAAGGATTTACCGGAGGGCCTGGGACTCCTTGTTCTCCAGAGGCACCAACATCCCCCTTGGGGCCCTGGGAATGGAAAACAGGGAATGTTGGAGGCAGTGTAGGGACAAAGCACCCTGGGGACACCACCTGGCACCCAGCAGGGATGGGGACAGGTGGCACTGCCCAGGGAGCCACCACGGGAAGGCCACCCTGGTCTCCTCTGGTCTCCCCTTCCCACATTTCCCATTTTCCTCTTTCCTCCCTCCTTCTTTTTCCCTTTCCCTTCCCAAAACTCCTTCCCTGGGTCCAGCCCTACAGGGACAGCCCCACCTGGATCCTGCTGGGATCCCACTGGAATCCTGCTGGGAAACTCACCTGCGCTCCCGGCTTGCCGGGCTCTCCGAGCGCGCCGGGGCGGCCTCTGTGTCCCTGAGGGGGGAGAGGAAATCCGTGAGGAAAATCCCTGGAAAAGGTGCGGGGTGGTGGCACCAGCCCGGTGGCTGCATCCCCCAGAGCCACCCTGCCACCCCATCCCACCCTGGGGTGCCCAGTGGGGACAGGGAGGGGTCAGAATCCTACAGGAGACATTGAGGGGGGCTCAGAATCCCACTGGGAACATTGAGGGGCTCAGAATCCCACTGGGAACATTGAGGGGCTCAGAATCCCACTGGGAATATTGGGAGGGCTCAGAATCCCACTGGGGACATTGGGAGGGGTCAGAATCCCACTGGGGACATTGGGAGGGGTCAGAATCCCACTGGGAACATTGTGGGGCTCAGAATCCCACTGGGAACATCCCAAGGTGGTGGCACAGCCAGGGTTGGGACTTTGGCACAGGGTGCCACCCCCAGGTAGGGGCTGGGGGCCCACAGGGACCTTTCCCACAGCACCTTTTCCTCCAAGGCTCCATTTCTCAGTGCTCCAGAGATCCCAGGGAAGGATCCTTCACTCCAGCACATCCTGGAGGTGACAATTCCCGGTTTTCCCTCCCCCATGGCATCTCTGGGATTTCCTTACCTTCAATCCCTGCAGTCCCTGCGGGCCCTTGGGGCCTGGGGGGCAGCTGGTCGGGCACTGGGGGGAGAGGAAGGACAAGGATGAGCTGGGAATGACCTGGAAAAGCCTGGGAGAGAGGGAGGGAGGGAATTCCTGCTCCACGTGGGACACAGGGGACACCCCGGTGCCAGCGGGGACGAGGCCATGGCAGCTCTCACCAGGAAATCAGCGCTGCCTTCCAGGCCTTGGAGGTGTCCCGGGAGCCCCTGCAGGGAAGGAGATCCCATCAGAATTCCATGATTTAACATCAGGATGGGTTTACAAGGAATGGGGTGGGAGTGAGAGCCAGAGCTGGAATTCTGGCCCCAATCCCCGGGGATGAGGCTGGGGAAGCTTCTCCCTTCCTGGAAGTGGCTGGGAATACTCACGGGTTTCCCTGGAGGGCCTGGGGGACCCCTGGGGCCGTCGGGTCCGGGGTCACCCTAGGGAAGAACAAGGAAAAGAAAAGTTGGGATGGGGAGGGGAGGTGGAGACCTGGAGAGCCAGGATGTCCCAGCAGGAATGGGGACATCCCCGGGGTGATGGCACCCTCCATCCCCACATTTCAGAATAATCCCGGATTATCCCACAAGCCCTGAAGAGCAGGGAAGCAGATCCAGGTGGAACGAGGGGAGATTTTTCCACGTCCCCTCCATTCCCACGTTTCACGAGCATCCCTGATTATCCCAGGAGCCCTGGAAGCAGATCCAGGTGGAACGAGGGGAGATTTTTCCACGTCCCCTCCATTCCCACGTTTCACGAGCATCCCTGATTATCCCAGGAGCCCCGGAAGCAGATCCTGGTAGAACGAGGGGAGGTTTTCCATGAACCCCTCCATTCCCATGTTTCAGGATCATCCCTGATTATCCCGGGAGCCCCAAAAAGCAGAGGAATTCCAGAGGTGGGAAGGGGTGGCAGAAGCTCTGCTGGAATTCCAGGGGTGGGAAGGGGTGGTGGAAGCAATTCCCAAGCTCTTTTGGAATTCCAAAGCAGATCCAGGTGGAAGGAGGGGAGGTTTTCCCTGTCCCCTCCTGACTCCTCACCTTGGGTCCCAGCACTCCAATCTCCCCAGGAAGTCCAACCTGGCCTGGAAGCCCCTTGGGGAGAAGGGAGAGAAATTCATGGAATGAGAGAGGTCCCATCCTGATTCCTGCCCTGGGGGGGTGCTGAGGATTGAGCTCCTCCAGCAGAATTCCAAGCGGGATCCCAGGCCACCCATCCCACCCCCAGTGTGGCACTTACGGGGGGTCCTGGCAGGGAAGGACCCTGCAACAAAAAAAAAAGCTACAATTGATCCAAATTCCTGAAATCCCCCCAAATTCCTGCCCCAAGGAGGGTGATTCCCACCCCACCACCAAGGATGCATCCAGGGGGATTTGGGAGGTCCCATCCCAGCCATGGGAGCAGCAGATACTCACAGGGAGCCCTGGTGGCCCTGGGAGTCCGGGCTGGCCCTGTCAGGACACAAGAGGAGAGTCAGGAGCTGGAAAAGGAGGAGCTGGAAAAGGAGGAGCTGGAAAAGGAGGATCTGCTCTGGCAGCTGCTCCAATTCCCCCTCCCTGGATGCAGCCTCAGGGCCAAAAACTCCATCAGCCAATTCCTGCATCCACGGATCCCTCCCAAAGCGATGGGAATGGTCCCAGGCTGGGTCTGGGAGGGGAAGGGGGGAGCCTGGAAAGGTGGGATTCCTGGGAATGTGGGAGCCTGGGAAGGTGGGATTCCTGGGAAGGTGGGATTCCTGGGAAGGTGGGAGCCTGGGAATGAGGGAGCCTGGGAAGGTGGGAAATTGGGAAGGTGGGAGCCTGGGAATGAGGGAGTCTGGGAAGGTGGGAAATTGGGAATGTGGGAGCTTGGGAATGAGGGAGCCTGGGAAGGTGGGAAATTGGGAATGTGGGAGCTTGGGAATGAGGGAGCCTGGGAAGGTGGGAAATTGGGAATGTGGGAGCCCGGGGCTGCCCCTCACTCACTTTGATTCCGGGCCTGCCGATGGGTCCTGGCTCCCCTTTTGCTCCCGTCAGGCCCTGCACGGGAAGAGGCACGCGGGGTTATTCCCGATCCTCCTGCTCTCCAGCCAGGAATTCCTGCTGGGGTTGAGTCCATCGGGAAGACCCAAGGGTGGAATTCCATGGCCCAGGGATGCCCTGCAGGGTCCCCGCACCCCCGGGCACCTCCAGCCTTGGCAGGGACACATCCCCGATCCCGGTTTTATCCCTGGGATGGGGCAGGAACCCACCCAAAGCTCGCCAGGCACCCATCCCACACCCCAAGACCCCACCCAGGGGACGGGCAGGGGGAGGTGGCAGCTCTGTCCCCTTCCTGCCACCACCTCTGCCAGGCTGTGCCAAGGAGGGGACAGCGGGAAGTCACTGGTGGCACCGTGTGGGTGCCCAGGAAGTGCGGACAGTGGGGACGCGGAATTGCTTTGGATTTGCTCTGGAGGAAACAGGAGGGGCTCTGCTGGAATTCCAGAAATGGGAAGGGGTGGCAGAAGCTCTTCTGGGGTCCCAAAGGTGGAAAGGGGTGGCAGAAGCTCTTCCCAAGCTCTTTTAGGATTTCAGAGGTGGAAAGGGGTAGCAGAAGCTCTTCCGGGGTCCCAAAGGTGGGAAGGGGTGGCAGAAGCTCTTCCTGAGCTCTTTTGGGATTATAAAGGTGGGAAGGGGTGGCAGAAGCAATTCCCAAGCTCTTTTGAGATTCCAAAGGTGGGAAGGGGTGGCAGAAGCTCTTCCCGAGCTCTTTTGGGATTTCAGACATGGGAAAGGGTGGGAGAAGCTCTGCTGGAATTCCCAAAGGTGGGGAGGGGTGGCAGAAGCTCTGTCTGAGTTCTTTGGGGATTTCAGAGGTGGGAAGCGGTGGCAGAAACAATTCCCAAGCTCTTTTGGAATTCCAAAGGTGGGAAGCGGTGGCAAAAGCTCTTCCTGAGCTGTTCTGGGATTCCAAAGGTGGGATGGGCTGGCAGAAGCAATTCCCGAGCTCTTTTGAGATTCCAAAGGTGGGAAGGGGTGGCAGAAGCAATTCCCGAGCTCTTTTGATATTCCAAAGGTGGGAGGGGGTGGCAGAAGCTCTGCTGGGATCCCAAAGATGGGAAAGGGTGGCAAAAGCTCCTCGTGAGCTCTTTTGGGATCCCAAAGATGGGAAGGGGTGGCAGAAGCTCTTCCCGAGCTCATTTGGGATTCCCAAGGTGCTTTCAGCTCCGTCACAAAGGGATTTGGGCACGTTTTATGTGGGGCAGACACCGGGGACAGGAGGAGTTTGCTGTGGCCCCGCTGGGACCCTACAGGCAGGGACACCACAGGGGGACAGGGGTCAGTGCTCACATCAATGCCCGGCTTCCCTGGGGGCCCATCCGGACCGGGGGCTCCGGGCTCACCCTTGACACCCTGGGAAAGAGAAAAAGTGGGATCAGGCTGGGATGAGCCCCTCTGGAAGCAGCGGGAGCAGCGGGAAGCTGAGGGAGGGATGGGTACTCACCGGAGAGCCCGGGGCTCCGGCGGGGCCTTTGTCACCCTGGAAAAGGGGAAAAGGTGGAAAAGATGGAAAAGGTGGAAAAGGTGGAAAAAGGATCTGTCCCGTTCTGGGGGATCAGGATCCCTGTCCCACTCCTCAGACTGGAGGGAGGTGCTGGATCCCACAGGCAGGGCAGGGTGGGGCCGGTGTTGGCAAGAGTGGGTTGGGGTTTTGTGAGGGCTGTGCTGGGGTTTGTGAGGGTTTTATTGGGGTTTTGTGAGGGCTGGGCTGGGGTTTGTGGGGTTGTGACGGGATTTTTTGGGGTTGTGCTGGGATTTGTGCGGTTGTGGTGGGGGTTTGTGAGGGGGAATCAGTGAAGGTTGTGCTGGGGTTTTGTGAGGGCTGTGCTGGGGGTTTGGGGGGTTTTGTGAGGGTTTTACTGGGGTTTTGTGAGGTAGGGTTTTGTGAGGGCTGTGCTGGGGTATGTGAGGGTTTTATTGGAGTTTTGTGAGGGCTGTGCTGGGGTTTGTGGGGTCGTGACGGGATTTTTTGGGGTTGTGCTGGGGTTTTGTGGGGGTTGTGCTGGGATTTGTGGGGTTGTGGTCGGGGTTTGTGAGGGGGAATCGGTGAAGGTTGTGCTGGGGTTTTGTGAGGGCTGTGCTGTGGTTTTGGGGAGATTTTGAGGGTTTTACTGGAGTTTGTGAGGGTTTTGCGAGGGTTGTGATGGGATTTGTGAGGGTTTGACTGAGATTTGGGGGGTTGTGGTGGGGTTTCTGAGGGGGAATCGGTGAAGGTTGTGCTGGGGTTTTGTGAGGGCTGTGATGGGGTTTGGGGGGGGGTTGTGAGGGTTTTACTGGGGTTTTGTGAGGGTTTTACTGGGGTTTTGTGAGGCAGGGTTTTGTGAGGGCTGTGCTGGGGTTTGTGAGGGGGATTTTGTGAGGGCTGCGCTGGGGTTTGGGGGGGTTTACTGGGTTTTCTGGGGGTTTGCTGGGGTTTCTGAGGGGGGCTTTTGTGAGGGTTTTACTGGGATTTTGTGAGGGCTGTGCTGGGGTTGGGGGGGGTTGGGGGAGGCTGTGCTGGGGTTTCCAAAGCACTGCGGCTGTGCTGGGTATAAATAACCCTAAAATAACACCGCATCCTGGAGAAAGGGCACTTTCTGCTGCTTCACAGGGCTCCCCTCTGTTTGGGCCCCCATTCCTCAGCCCAGGGAGGATCCAGAGCCACAATCCCCCACCACATCCTTCTGCGGGAACCCCACTGGGATGTCCTGGTCCCCAGTGTCCCCCTCCCAGCTCCCCCCTTCACTGGGCACCTCTGGGGTGTCCCTTCCCCAACCCCTCCGAGCATCCTACAACTTCCTTGTCCTGCATTCCCCAAAAACCAATCCAGGCCCCAATTCCCGAGCTGTGGATGGAGCTGGATAATGGGGTGCAGCATCTGTGCCACCTTTGCTGCCACCAGCAGAGCGGGGGATGCTGTGTCTGCCCTAAATCAGGAGTGGGAACAGCACAGAGCGGCACCCCCGGCCCTCTGTGCCATCCACAATGTCCCTTTTGTGCCCCGTGTCCCCTCCCTCCCTCCCAGCTTCCCAGGCACTCACATCGATGCCATCGGCTCCTGGCACTCCTGGGGGACCGGGGGGCCCTCGCGGGCCGGGCTCTCCTGGTGGCCCTCGCTATGGGAAAAAGGGATGGGATCCACGTCAGGAAGGGCCCCGAGACGTGTGGGGGACACAGGGAGCTGCTGGGAATCCCACAGGGAGCTGGGATGGGGAACAGCCCGAGGGGTCAGAGCTCTGCCCCTCCCATGGATCCCCCAGCAAGGGCATGGATGGGGAAATCCAGGACATTTCCCCACTCTGGGACCACCAGCTCCTCATTCCCTGCCCAGTTTCTATCCCATTTCTCCCCTCTCTTGCCCTGGTGTCCATAGGGTGGGGCCTCCAGGGGGTGATGGCAGCGTTTTCACCCCTCTTTCCTCTTTCCCTGGTGTCCGAGGATCTCCTGCCCCAGTGGAGCGGGATCTCCATGGGATGGCAGAATTTCTTTCTCATCTCTGCTCCCTCTTTCCCTGGCACTTCCAGGGCTCCTGCCCCCAACAGAGCAGGGTCTCCATGGGATGGATTTTTTACCCCATCTCTGCTCCCTCTTTCCCTGGTGTCCGAAGATCTCCTGCCCCAATGGAGTGGGGTCTTTATGGCATTCCAGAGCTTTTACCCCCTTTCCTGTTTCCCTGGTGTCCAAGGATCTCCTGCCCCAATGGAGTGGGGTCTTTATGGCATTCCAGAGCTTTTACCCCCTTTCCTGTTTCCCTGGTGTCCAAGGATCTCCTGCCCCAATGGAGTGGGGTCTTTATGGGATACCAGAGCTTTTACCCCTCTTTCCTCTCTCCCTGGTATCCAAGGATCTCCTGCCCCAGTGGAGTGGGATCTCCATGGGATGCCAGCATTTTTACCCCATCTCTGCTCCCTCTTTCCCTGGGTTTCCTGCCTGGATGGAGCAGGATCTCCAAGCACTTCTACCCCACCTCTGTCCCCCTCTTCCCTGGCACTCCCAGAGCTCCTGCCCCGACAGATCAGGGTGTCCATGGGGTGACAGCAGCGCTTCCAAAGGCCCCTCTAAGCTCCAAGTGGGATTTTTGGGAGCACTGGCAGGATTTCGGTGCCTGAAGGCCCGGGATGAGGTGGGGACCCCCAGCCCCTCTGTGCGAGCTCTCCTTGGGCCGGGCTGGCTCCGCTCCCGGGCTCCGGACAAAAGCTCCATTCAGGGAAGCTCCCGGAGCCCAGCCCTGGCTTTGAGGTTTGCACAGGAGTCGGCAAAGAACCCTCTGTTATCCTAACAGGGAGTTTGGGGGGAGAGATTCCAGTCCTGGAGACTGAACCCCTGGTGTTCCTGGAAATGGGAAGCAGACGGTGGCTGGGCCCCATTCCTGCAGCTCCTCCAGCCTCCCGGGCTGGTTTATTTTAAATATTATTTCTTTAAAATCTTTTTTTTTTTTTAAAGATTTGTTTAAAAATAAATTTATTTAAAAGGAATAAAAATGTGTGGTTTTTAAAATAAATTTATTTTTAAGTGATTTATTATTTATGAATTTTATCGGATTTATTGGATTTATTTATTTGTCATTTATTATAATAGTAATTATAAATTTAATTTCTTAAATTTAATTATTTTAAATAAATATTTAGGGATCAATATAAATCCATAGGGATGAGAGGTGCTGCTGGTTCACGCACACAACAGGAGAGCCCCGGCTCCACCTTGGATCAACCCCTGAGCCAGGGAGGGAGCGAGTCCCCATCCCTGGGATCACCCCTGAATGCCACCTTTGTGCTGCCCAAGGAACGAATTCCAAAGGGTTCCTTGTTCCCGAAATTCCCACATCCCCCTCGCTCCGCTCCCCTGGCCAGCCCCAGCCCCTGCCCCCACGGGGATCCCGGGGGGGTTTAGGAAGGAGCTGCCCCCCAGTTCCCAACCGGCAGCTCAGGAGCCACATGGAAAAATTTCCCCAAAATCTCTAAAATCTGATTTTTTTTTTTTTTTTTCAGTTGCAAGGCAAGGAGAGTTTTTCCAGGTGGGATCGCACTGCCTGCCCCTCTCCAGGACTCAGCTTCCCTTTTTCCAGATCCATTTTTTCCTGCCCCTGGGTGAGTGTGGGGAGTCCACGGAGACCCCTGGACAGCCCCCACGGAGCCTTGGGACAACCCCGGGCGGGTCAGAGCCCCCCCAGCCCTGCTCGGCCCCCCTCAGTCCGGATCCGCAGCACATCCCAGGAAAGCAGAAGCCAATTTCCCAGAAAGTCCAGTGGGAAAGAGCCCTCCACTGCTACTCCAGAGGGGAAATCAAACTCAACTTGTTTAGCCAACAATTCCCCAATTCCCAAGTCCCCACTTCCCGCCCGGAGAAGTCCCCGGCGGGTCGGGGCTGTGGCTCCCGGCTGTTCCCACCCTCCCAGGGGGGCATTCCTGGGAAAAGCAAGGGAATAATCCGAAAGTGCTCAGCACCGCGAGGGAGCGGAGATGGGGAATGTCCCTTCCCCATCCCTTCCCCATCCCTTCTCCATCCCCATTCCAGTCCGGAGCGGAGCGGGATCGAGCACGGGACTTACGAGCTGAGCCAGGCAGAGGCAGGAGGCTTGGAGCAGGAGCCAGAGCTGCGACACGAGGGTGACACGGGCCATGGCGAGCGCGGCTGGCACCGAGCGGGACCCGCGGGGACACCGGGAGGGCCGGGGAAGGGGAAGGAGGAGGAGGAGGAGAGGGAGGAGGAGGAGAAGAAGGAGGAGGAAGGGGCTCATTAATATGGAGCAGAGGGAAGAGGGCAGGGCCCCGCCCCCCTCAGGTGAGCCTGTGGCTGTTTGGGGCTGGATGGAGCCAGAATTTTGCAAGATGGGGACAGGATTTGGCATGATTGGGACAGGATTTGGCACGATTGGGATAGATTTTGGCATGACTGGAACAGGATTTGACACGATGGAAACAGGATTTGGCACGATTGGGATAGATTTTGGTATGATTGGGACAGAATTTGGCACAATGGGGAAACAGGATTTGGCACAATTGGGACAAGGTTTGGCACGATGGGGACAGGATTTGGCACGATTGGGACAGGGTTTGGCATGATTTGGACAAGATTTGGCACGATGAGGACAGGGTTTGGCACGATTGGGACAGGATTTGGCACGATGGGGACAGGATTTGGCACGATTGGGACAAGGTTTGGCACGATGGGGACAGGATTTGGCACAATTGGGACAGGATTTGGCACGATGGGGACAGGGTTTGGCACGATGGGGACAGGATTTGGCACGATGGGGACAGGGTTTGGCACGATGGGGACAGGATTTGGCACGATGGGGACAGGGTTTGGCACGATAGGGACAGGATTTGGCACGATGGGGACAGGATTTGACACAACGGGGACAGGATTTGGCACGATGGGGACAGATTTTGGCACGATGGGGACAGGATTTGGCACAATTGGGACAGGGTTTGGCACAGACGAGGGGTGGGACGGGGATGAGCTCGGGAGCTGCCGTCGGAGCCGCGCGGGGACAGCCCAGCCAGGATGTCCCAGGATGTCCCCGCGATGCCCTCATCACGGTGCCCTCATCACGGTGCCATCCCAGTGCCACCGGGTGTTGCGGCCGCGGTTCCCCCACACCCTGTGGTGGGGCTGGCACCCCCGAACCAGTTCCTGCCACCGCTGGGAAACTCCCGGGGGATTCCTGCCCCGTGTCCCCAGAGTGGCACCGGGAGGGAAGCGGGGCTGTGCCCGGGGTCACAGGGGCAGTTCCCATGGGGCGGGTGGATGTCCCGCTCACACCCCCATTCCCATTCCCATTCCCAGGGAACTCGGGATGATTCATCCCGGTGATTTCCTCCTCCTCCTCCTCCTCCTGAGAGCTCCAAGGCTCACCAATGCGCCGCTGATCCACCGCGTTTGCGGGGGCTCGGGGCTTCGGGGCAGGGCTGGGCACCCTCCCCGGTGGGCACGGGGCCATCCCAGTACGGACCAGTTGGGACTGGGGATGCCCCGCTCTGGGCTGGGATCTCTCCTGGATTGTTCTCTCCATGCCCCAGCCTGGTAGGGAAGGAATTGCACCAAAACGCGGGGGTTTGAGACAAAAAAAAAGGATCCGGGATGTTTTGGGAGCATCTCCTTTTGGGGCTGCTGGGATGCTCCTGCCCGTGCCCCGGGCAGGTGTGTGCCAGCCCTGTCCTCTTCTGGGACACGAGTGGCACTTTGGGCAGGATTATGTAATCCCGGCTTTTTCTGGTTCCCACAGTACTCCGGTGACAGATTTCTGTCTCCTGGCGATGCCGTTGCTCATTTTATCGCAGTTTTTCGGGTACTGCCGCTCCTGAAATCCTCTCCTCAGCACGGCCACCAGCCCCCTGCACAGCCAGCTCCCCTTCCAGCCCAGGGACAGCACCCCAAACCCCCACCCAGCACCCCTGAGATCCCCAAAACGCCCCGACCAGCATCCCTGAGCCTCCCAAACCTCCCCACCCAGCACCCCTGTACCCCTGAGTCCTCCCCAACCCCTTATCCAGCATCCCGGAGCCCCCCACAACCCTCCATCCCACATCCCTGGACCCCCACCCAGCATCCCAGCACCCCAGGGCCCCCCCAAGATCCCCCACCCAGCACCCCTGAGCCCCCCAAACCTCCCAGCCAGCACCCCTGGCACCCCCAGAGCCCCCGGCCATCACCTCCGCATCCCTGTGTCCCCCATCCCCTGCCTGTCCCCCCATTATCCCCCCGCTGTCCCCCCCATTGTCCCCCCGAGTGCCCCCATTTTCTCCCCATTGTCCCCACGCCCCCACTCCCCATCACGTGACCCTCCCCATTCATACCCCGGTGGCCCCTCCCCTCTCTCCCCATTGGCTCCCGCCGCCGCGCCGTAACCAATCAGCGCCGAGCGCCGGCGGCGCCCGGGGGAGGTGTACCCGCGCGGGGCCGGTGCTGATTGGCTCCTCCCCCGGCTGTAGCCCCGCCCATACCGGAAGCAGGAAGCGGGCGGGCCGGCCGTGACCCGCGGGCGGGCAGCGCCGGCCGCGCCATGACGGGAAAATCGGTGCGGGACGTGGAGCGCTACCAGGCGGTGCTGGCCGGGCTGCTGGCCGAGGACGAGAACAAGTTCTGCGCCGACTGCCAGGCCAAAGGTAGCGCGGATGGGCGGCGGGGCCTGCTGAACCCCCTCGGTGCCCTCCTCCCACCGGCCTCGCCGCTCGGTGCTCTCCGGTGTCGCCGCTCCCCCGAGGGTCGGACGCTCCCGGTTGGGCCTCGTGGGGGTGGGCACCGCGCTGTGTTTCCGCCGGGGGCCCGGTGGGGAGAGCTCCGGTGGTGGCGGGGGGACAACGGTGCTGCCCCGGCGGTTACGGGGGGTTGCTCGGGGCCAGCGCGGGGGCTTGGGGGGAGAAAGTGGTGGGGTTTGGGGAGAGAAGAGGGTGGTTTAGGGGACAAGAACAGGGTGGGTTTGGGGGAGAGAGCAGGGTGAGTTTGGGGTCAAGAACAGGGTGGGTTTGGGTCAGGAATACGGTGGTTTGTGGGGGAAAGAACGCCGTGGTTTCTGGGGGAAAGAACAGGATGGTTTTGGGGAGAGACCACGGTGGTTTTGGGGGGAAATCTCCCAAATCTTTGGCGGCAGCACAGCTGGGTTTGGTGCGAGTCACGGCGGGAGGCGCTGCTGGAGGAGCTGCGTTCCCGGTGCCCCTGGAAGCCGGGGGGGAGATGGGGAGGGAACGGCCCCAGAGGTCCCTGTGGGAATCCAGCGGCTCCCGGGAAACATCCCAGGGTGGCTGGGGGCGTGAAGAGGGACCTGGAAAAGCCGGCGCTGTGGAATCGAGGGAATTCCAGCTGGGGAGTCACATCCTGTCACCCGGGGCTGGCATGTGAGCAGCAGGATCTGACCTGGATGGTGTGAGGACAGGGGAGGAGGTGAAACCTCAGCCTGGGATCGTGGACCACTGGAGGAATTCCAGACTTTTGTCCTCTGCTTCCTTTTCCACCTGGTTTTTCCTTGTGAGGGTGGTGAGGCCCTGGCCCAGGAATCTGTGGCTGCCTCATCCCTGGAATTGTCCAAGGCCAGCCTGGGACAGGACGAGCTTTAAAGTCCCTCCCAACCCAAACCATTCCATGTTTTTCTGATTGCAGGGATGTTATGACCCTGGTCTATCTGAGAAAGTAAACGTTTGAATCGCAGAGGATAAAACAAAGGAAAGGAATTGTTCCTTGTGCCCTGGTGCTGCTCTGTGGTTGCTGCTGTGAAATGCTTTGTTTTCCTGCAGCACAAGAGTTAAAAGTTGCCCAAAATCCCGTTTTAATGAGCTGCCATAATCACTTGGAGATCTGGACTTGAGCCTCTTTCCCAAGAGCTGCTGGAAGTGAACTTGGAGCAGGGCTTGGCCGAAAGGGCTTGGTCACCTCAGTGTGACCTCAAAAACTGCAGAGCCCCCTTGACCAGCGTTAAAATTGATATTATTATGATTTTTTTTCAACCTAAAAAGCCCCAAACCACAATAACCTCATCCTTCCCACCTGCCTGGAGCACACCTGGCAGCGTTGGAGATCAGGATGTTCCCCTCCCGTGCCAATCCTTTATCTCTTGGCACCTCCTGCCAGCCCCGAGGGCAGAAATAGCTCCTTTTATCTCGGCTTCCCAGGCCTGAGACAGCAAATTCCACCAAAACGGGGATAAATTCAACCCCACAGCTCCAGGGGGATGCCGTGGTGGAGCTTCTCCCGGCCACAGCACGTCCTGGAAGTGCAGAATTCCAGTTAATTATTATAATTATAACGAAGTCGTAATGTGGAGCTCAGCCTTTCCAAAGCTGGAAGCCGCTCCTGGCTGGGAATGAGGATTGCACCAGTCCTGGAGAGCAGGCTGGGGTTGGCCTCAGTTATCTGATCCAGTAATTATCCCCTGCACTAATGAGATTCCTGGAAGTGGGAAATCTCCTCCTCCAGGGCATGTGTGGCCACGGGATTTATCTCTGCCCAGAATTCCAAGGAATTCCTGCAGATTTTGGGGCACTTTTGGTAGTTTTGGTCCATGTGGTGCCACAGAAGCTGTCTCTGCCCAGAGCTCCAGGGAATTCCTACAGTTTTTGGGGTACTTTTGCTGACAGTGGAGCTCTCCCAGCGCTGATGGCAAGGAAGGCCTGATATTCCTCCTGGAATAACTGCAACATTCCATTTTGCCTCTGGAAAGGAGCCCCGTGGTGGCTCCACATGGTGCCCTCAGCACTTCCAGGGCTGTCTGGAAGCAAAGCTGTTCTTCTGTGCAGGGACTGGAGTACCCCGGGAGCAACCTGGGATAGTGGGAGGTGTCCCTAACCATGGCAGGGGTGGAATTAAATGAGCTTTAAGGTCTCTCCAACCCAAGCCAGTGGGAGATTCGGTGAAATCTCAGGGAGTTTTTGCAAACCCTGCTCGGAGGTTGTTGTTTTGCAGGAAATTGTGGGCGATCTCGTGCTGCTTCTTCCTCTTTTTTGTTGCCAACCTCGTGTTTGGGGGAGCTGAGCCAGGGCAGGGTGAGCACTGCAGAGTTAAAATCCTCTCCTTGGAGGCCTGTGCTGTGGGAATCACTTGGAAAAACACCTGCAAAGAGCAGCACTTGCTGGGCAGGTGGGATTTTTCCTGCCGGTGCCGTTCCTGTGGTGAAGCCATTCCGAGGGCGGCCGTGGTGCTGCTGTTCTCTGTGTGTGTGTGTGTGAGATAACGGGGCTGCTGCACAGCTCCAGCAGCAGATTCCCTGCCTGGAATGGGAGCCTGGAGCTGGGATGGCTGAGGGAGGGAGGGATGTGGTGAAATCTCCCAGTTGGGCTCCACCGGCAGCTCCCGGGATTTGGAAAATTCCCATTGAGCGACACGAAGGGAATTCATTTCTGCCTCTCCAGCTGCTCTCGTGCACCCCCCAGCTAATCGTGTTTGGTTCTCTCCTTCTCCCAAACTCTTCCCTTTGCTCTCCAGTCCCATCCATGCATCCAGCAGGCTCTGTGGATCCCGGAGTGGTGACGTTGGAGCGGGAGCTTCCTCCCCCGGGAGCACCGGCGGGCGCTGCCGTGGCTGCCCAAAGGTTCAGGTTGCCCTGTGCTCCTCCTGGTTTGTCTGGCTATTCCCTTGATCCCTTTGTCCTGTGAGATCCATGGGTTCCAGGCCCGAATCCATCCCTTGTATGCCGAGGGGTTAGATGGGAGAACTGCTGCTGAACGCAGCACAAATCCAGGTTCAATTCCTCACAAAAAGAAAAGGTGTAGGATGGGGAAAATCCCTGCCCGGAACTGGATAAATATGGGATGGGAAGGGGGAAAAGCTTAGGGCTGGAGCAGGTGGTTAAGGGAGGCTGACTTCCAGTGGAATTTGGGAATTATCTTTTGGGGGAGCTGCTTTAGTCCAGCCTAACTCCTCTTAACCTCAGCCAAATATTGCCTGAAAATCGGCGTGACTCAACTCCTCCTCCTCCAGCAGCCTCTTGAGCTGCAGCTGAATTCCCTTTGCAGTCAGAGCAATTGCAAGAGGAACTTTTTAAATAGCTGCTGGAACAGCTGCATGGGAGAAAGGAGGATCGGGATGGGAATGCTGATGGAGGGGGAGTGGAGCAGCCTGTGCCTTCACAAACCCAAAGTGGTGGGGCTGGAACTGCTCAGCTTGGCTTAGGAAATCTGGGATGAGGAGAAAGCTCAGCCTTATGTAAGGGAATCTTGTCAGAGGGATGCATGTGGGCTGTGTGTTCATTTGCTGCAGCCACAATATTCTGGGATCTTCCATGATTCTGCTTTTCTGCTCTTCTCAATTCCGATCTGAGAGAGCTTTGTGCACAAAGGGAGTGGGAATGCTCCGAAATTCAGCTTATCCCTCAGGAATCTTCACCTGAGCAGGGTAAAACTGGGAGAGGACACAGCTCTGTCCTCCCTGACCCTGCCTGGAGCTGTCAATTCCCACTCAAGCAAGGGAAAAAAAGCATCAGCGTTCCCAACAGGGATTTAGTGTGGAATTAGTTGTAGGAAGATCCCTTTTAAGCAGAGCTCTGAGTCACGCTCAGCTCCGTGTCCCTCCATCTGCCAGAAATAAGGATAATCCTCGGAGCAGCAGCACCTGGGCTCTCTGTGCTGACCCGCCTGGGGAGTGGAGGTGGCAAAGAAAGCTCCCAAAAAAATAAAAAACCAACCCAAAGCCCCGTGTGATTCCCAGGGCTGCAGCTGGAGTAAAGTTTGTTCCTATAGAAACTGCCGGGAGTTACGTAAGGAACGGCAGCTCCCGTGCCGGGCGCTGCAGCGCAAAGGGAGCTCGTGCTCCAAAATGCAAAGTAGGTCTTGAAACCAACCAAAAAGTCAGGAATAGCTCAGGGCTCCTCCAGGTTGATCCCTGGTAGGGATTGTTCCCTGTGTCCCAGGAAATCTGGGACAAAAGAGGAGCTTTTAGGAGGAGCTGTTGTTGAGCAGCGAGTGCGAAGCTGGATTTGCCTGGGCCTTAATGTTTGGTTTTGCCTCTAATTTTGGCAAAATATGCCATTCCTTCCTGACCTTTTCCCTAGGAATTCCAAGGGATAGTCCATGTTTAACTCTAGATATTGAAACGGTTCTCAATTCCTCAAAAACTGACCCAGGACCTGCCACTCTTCCTCTGCTCAGAGCTTTTCTTAAGGACTTGGTGGCTTCTAAAAACATGCAAAATTGAATTTCCAACTCAGCTGAACTTGGAAAACAGAGTCTGAATATTTTTATTGTGAAATTAAGAATTGAAAGCATCTTAAAAGGTGGCAAAATTCTATTTACAGCATCAAAATTCAGTTTGGTGATGGCAGAGCTTCATCCTGCTGCTCTGTTTACAGGTGCATGTGGGCACCTATCACCTAAATTTCGTGCATTTCATGGAAATTCAGACCTCCTTGGGATCTGTAATTTCTAGGATTGACTGATGTGTGGTTCTGGTCAAAAATGATGCCCCAGGAAGTCCGTGGATTGTGGAATTGACTGATTTTTTTATTTTTTTATTTTTTTTTTAATGTATATTTATATTTAGGCTGTGTCACCATCAGTCTTGGTGATGTCACCCAGTTGTTTTTCATGGATCCTGATGATAGCACTGCTTGAAATTGTCCTTGTCACCGTTTTCTTGAGGGAAGGAACAACCATCACTTTCTGCAGCAGCAGGAAAGCCCCACCCTGCTGTTCACAGAAATTCTCATTTCCTCCACCTCCCTCCATCTGCACTTCAAAGAACACGATGGGAGCAGTGATAAAGCTGCACTGAAAGCTGCTCATCTTTACTCAAAACCACATAAATCCTGGTCTTCAAGGCCACGGGGCCCTCAAATATTGGGTGGGTTTTGGTAAACTGGAAGTTTTCAAGGCTTTTCTGGCAGAAAGTAGAGCCAGCACCTTTTTTCCTGCAAAACGTGGTTAAGGCCTGTCATTACAGGGAGGAGAAAAAGGACAAAGAAAATCCCAAAACAGCCCTTTCTTCTCTCAAAGGATGGTATAAAGCTGATTTTTTGGGGTGATTAATTTACTTGATTAGGTGTAGATCCTTATTAAGCACCTTTTGTGTGTGATAAAGTGTGGGTTTTGGCTTTAGCATCCTCTGAAAGCTGCACAAATCACTCAGTCTGGGCCTAAATCTGGGAGCGCAGCAGGTGTTCATCCCAAATCTGAGGTGGAAACAATCCCTGCAGCAGGATCCATGCTCAGCTCAGCAATTAATAGTGTTAATAACGAAATATCTTAATTTAGAGGTCTTGAAGCTGATTTGAGTGGGTTTTTAGAGTTTCCCTTGGTTGCCCAAAGTCCTGGAAGCACAGGATTTCCAGAGAAGAGCCGAGGAAGTTGTTTTGCAAGAGAGGCTTTGTCACAGCTCTGAGCAGGATGAGTGTCAGTAAATCCTTGAGCAATCTCTTTCCAGAACAAGGAAACCACGAGGCAGAGGAACCTCTTGGATCCTGACTTCTTTCCTCCTTTGGCTCTGTAAGAAATGGGGATTTTTCAGCTTGGATTCGAGGAAATTTTTCCCCGGTGAAAGCTGAGGGTGTCAATGTCCCGTGGCAGGGATTATCCTGCTCCAGGGAGAATTCCCCACATCCCTTTTCCCCAGGGGATGGTTAGATGACTCCACAGACAGACATGGAGCAGTTTTGGGATCCATGGATGAGGGCACGTTTCCCTGGAACAGCTGGCTGCTCATTTCCACTGGGAATATTTCAGCAGGCTCAGAATTGGGATGCTCCCTCCTTCCTGCCTATGGAAGCAACTCTTTTTTTTTTTTCCTGCCTCCCTCCCTTCCCAAAAGAGCAGCCAGATCCTGGTTTATTTTTAAATGCCTTCTGCAGAGTTATTACTGCAAAAAGTCGCCTCAGGAGCTTGGGCCAGAATTTGGTGCCTGAGTAAAGGGTGAGGAGTGAATCCCCTCGGGATTTCTCAATTAAAACCACTCCAGGGCGTGAACTTGGAGCAAGTGACTCATTTAGAGCAGGTTCCTCAGGCTGGGAGTTTAAAAGGGAATTAGGCTGAGGTTTTAAAGGGAATTAGGATCCTTTTCAGTCATTCAGATCATTCAGCAGCCCTTGGAGCATTAATGAGCAGAGCTTAGATGTGGACTGGAGCTGGCACGACCAAGCTTGGTATGTGGAGTTTATTTTGACAGGCTGGGATGTAAACCAGGCTCTGGAATTGTGTCATGGAGCACTGGCTGGGCACTGAATCCCTGCTGGATTCATCCTCTGCTTGGGAATGCACTCAAATATTCACTGCAGCTCGAAATGAAAATTCACCGAGCAAGGGATGCTTTGGAGCTCGTGATCCTCCTGCAGCCCCTGCCAGGCTGGGAATGCATCCCAAGAGGGTCTGAGCTAACATAAATCCTGTGCCAGAGCTGAGTGGGCATCCAGGCTTTTCAAAACGTTGGGATTTTTACTCAAAATCGATGTTTCCTTCAATCCAGGAGGGATTTGTGCAGGCCTGAACTTGAGCAGAGCAGGGTTGGTGCCAGGTGACTTTGCTTTCCATGGATGTTAAAATTATCCATAAAAATGAGACAAAAGTGGTGGCAGCTCCAGGCAAGGCTGACACTGGTTGAAACTGGAGCAAATTCCCAGTTTTCCATGTGGGAATGGGGTTTGCATTTCAGCCTGGTGGCTCTGAGGGTGCTGAGCCTCAGGGGAATTCATTTTGTAACATCAAGGGTTGCTGCAGGAAACTATTTCTTTTTAGTGGTTTAAGGAGCTGAATGGTTCTGTTGGCCTTGTCCTCAGCTCTTTGGGAGATAATTCCATCATTCCCTGTGCCAGGAGGGTGAGGTGCTCCCTGGTGCAATTAGTGGTGGGTATCAGGGTGTGCCCAATTTTTGTGAGGGGTGATAATGCTCCCAGGCAGCTCAGCAGCGCTGATGAAAGCTCCTCTGTAGTTATTTATCATTATAAACCCATTTTTCTCAGAAAAATTTGACCCTAAACTCCAACCCAGGCGTTTTCCCCCCCTTTTATCACTGGAGCTGCTGCACAGTCTGAGCTGGGGTTGGGTTTTGGGGAAGTGAAAAGCTGCAGCACAGGGTGAAAGTCACATCTGGAGGTGCCACCTGGGGCTTTTTCGAGTCAAGTCACCTTGAAAACAGCTGTGAAACCCCGGGGAAATGCCTGCAAAAAGCTCTAAAAAGCAAAATCTGAGCCACCGGGCACTTGCAGGGAGATTTTTAGTGGGAGATGTTTCAGTGGGAGCTGCTCTGAAGAGGGAAGTGGGAGGTTGTTTACATCTGCACCAAACCCTTCCCCCCACCCACAAACCGAGGGCTTCATGAGACAATTTAAAAGACATTTTTAGAAGACATTTGAAGGTTAAAATGTTGCTTTAGTTCAGCTGGAGGTCTGGGAAAGGGGTGTTGGAGGGTGTTGGATCCCACCTGACCCCAGCAGGGTTTGCTGTGGCTGCAGGCTCAGGGAGCATTTTGGAAAATCCAGATTTCCTCCCTGTGTGGCTCTGGAATCCTTCCTTGCCACAGAGCAGAATCCTGAGCTGCTGGGGTCACAATCTGTCCCTTGGCTCTGGATAAAACCAACCTCACTCCTCTGTTCCCTGCAGATTTGAAGCCTTTCCTGCAGCACCTTCTGGCTGTGTGCAAGGACACCCAAATCCCAGCTGGAATCTCCCCAGGGAAGAGCTCACCCCTGGTTGTATAATGTGTTTATTACAGGGAGGAGTTTAAAAAGCCTCAATATTCATTTTAATTGAAACAAAACGAAGCTCCTCCGTATTGGCTCTCTCAGAATTTGGGTTTAGGAGTTGCAGCACATTCCAGCTGGGATTGCAGTGTTATCCCAGACCCCTGAGGGGACACTGGAGCAGCAGGAGGGTGTGACATTACCCCTGAGTCATGTTTGAGTGGGAGGTTGTGGTGGCTTGAGCTGGTCCATGTGACAATCCCAGTGAGCTGATTACTCCAGGAGCTGCCCCTTAATCCTTTTAGTCCTATCAAGGCTAAATTTATCTGGAGTTTAAATCTAACCTTGAATCTCATGCTAATCCTTCCAGCAGTCTCACGTTAGAGCCCTGGGGGTGGATCTGGGAGAGAATTCCGTGTGGAAATCACAGGAAGGATCCTGGCTAAGGGGTTTGTTCCCGATTTTTGGGCATGTTTAGGTGGTGCTAAAGGTATGGATTTGAGTCATTCCTACGTTTTGGAGGGTATAATAAAGGAATTGAGGTACAGTGCTTCTAATCAGGTCTGGGAAGTGAATTCCTCAGCTCCATGAAATTGATATTCCCAAAGGCCTCTCCTGGAGAGGAAAAAATCATCAAATAATGGCAGGAAAGGCCAGAAGATTTAATAAAGACATTTTTAAAGTGAATTCCCTGGAAGAGCTGCTGGAGTTACCTGGTAGAGGTTGGGTACCTTTGCTCTGGAAGGGTCCCTGATATCACTAACAGCACCAAATCCCTCAGGATGCTCCAGGTTTTCCTCAGGAATGGGAATTAAACTGTTAACAGCATCTCCAGGGCCTCCAATGCAGCACTGCTTTTTTAGGGCTTTGAAATTACACTTTCCCCCTCTTCCCCCTCCCACCTCCCTCTCATTAACTGGAGGTTTTGCTATTTTAGCTGCGGCAAGAAAAGCAGGATAACTCTTCATCATCCAGAATAATGTCTGGGAAAAGGGCTGGTGGAGGCTGGTGGATCCCTAAATCTTTGTTTTCCCAGTTTCCCATGCACTGGGACACCAGTTTGTGCTGGGAGCTGGGACTCTGGACTGGGGCTGGCATCTCGAGGCAGGGGGTTTAATTTGAAAATATTCCTAAAATATTGAGCAGGATTGAGGGTCTGGCCTGGCTGGGAGAGGGGTGGGAATTCCTGTGGATCTCTGTATCCCCTGGGGAATGCCTTGCTGGGATTCCTGGGTGCATTGAGTGGATCTAAGCTCGTTAATCTTTCCCTTGGGGGTGGTTTTTATCCCTGGCATGATCTCCCACCCACACCTTGGAGCTGTCCTGCCTGTCCAAGCCGCATGAAAACCGGGAATCTGCATCCCAGCTGTGGAAACTGTGGGGTCAACTGATCATTTCTTGGGCTGGGATTGGTTTTGGGGGCCAAATGCTGGGCTGGGTGCTGCTCTCCTGGCTCAGCTGGGAATTCCTGCACAGCACTGAGGAGATTTGGGGATGCTGAGTGGGTTTTTGCTGTAGGGAATCTTCTGGAGCTCGTTCCAAGTTATCCAGGAAAGAAGGGGAAAAAAGCAGGATCACAGATACGGCAGAGCTCAGGGGGTTGGAGTGTTTGGGGTGGTTTCAATTCCTCTTTTCTTCCCTCTTCCTCTTCGAGCTGTTTGGTTCGTGTGGATGGAAGAGGGAGGCAATAAATCCCCAAGGATAATGATTGGGAACATCCTGCTGATGTGGAATTCCAGTTTCCAGCCTGGTTGAGAATCCAAAGGCCTCAATCCCAGTTCACTTGGTGCAGTTTCCCAGTTGCTCCAGGCCAAAACAGGGGTTGGCTCCGTGGGAAACACTTTGCTCTCTCTTCCCAGGGCCACGATGGGCATCCTGGAATATCGGGGTGTTCATCTGCATCCGCTGTGCCGGGATCCACAGGAACCTGGGAGTTCACATATCCAGGGTCAAATCCGTCAACCTCGACCAGTGGACGCAGGAACAGATTCAGGTAAGGGCTGGGATAACACAGTGAGGGGCTTTTTGGTTTTTTTTTTTTGTTCCTGGGGCTTCATTTGGGATTAAACCAAGCCAGGATAGCCCAAAAAATGCGGGAAGTGGAGGAGGGAGAAGAATTCCAGCTGGGAGGGAAAATGTCCTCATTCCAGGCTCAACAAGCAGCGGAGGGTAAAGCCAAAGGAGCTGCAAGTCTCTGTTAAATTACCAATTCCTGCTGCCTGGAGCTGCTGCCCACCTCTCCTCAAGCTTCCCAGGGATTTCCAGAGGGATTCTGGATTGCTAAGGGGGTATTTATCCTGCCTTGGACTAAATTTTGCTTAGGATTGGCAAATTGGATAGGAGGGGATTGGAGCAGCTGCCTCAGGTTTCCCTGGGAGTGAACAGTGGAGGATCTCCCTGAGTTCTTTGGGATGGACTTCCTTGGTGGGCTGGGATGCTGTGGGAGAGCTTTAATGTCCGGGAAAAGAAAATTTCAAGGAATTTTTTTGGATTCCAGTGCGTGCAGGAGATGGGGAATGGCAAAGCCAATCGTCTCTACGAAGCCTACCTGCCCGAGAACTTCCGGAGGCCCCAGACAGACCAGCATCCTTTTTCCCTGGAAAAACACGGAGCCTTTCCATCCTAGAGCTCTGTGGTGAAACCTCCCTAAAGGAGGAGGAGTTCCCTGAGGCAGGGAATGGGAATGAGGGAATTGCTGCAGAGCTCTGGGGGTGGAGAACGGGGACACCAGTGTCACCACAGGAGGCTGCCACAGGTTTTGGAGCCTGGAGGGGAAGGGGAGGGTTGGATTTTCCAAAGTGCTGAGTGTTCCAAAGGCTCCGTGGAGACCTAATTGTGGCCTTCCAGGACCTGAAGGAGCTGCAAGAGAGATGGAGAGAGGATTTACAAGGGACAGGATGAAGGGGGTGGATTCCCACTGCCAGAGGGCAGGGATAGGTGGGATTTTGGGAAGGAATTCCTCCCTGTGAGGCTGGTGAGGGGCTGGAATGGATCTCCCAGAGCAGCTGTGGCTGCCCCTGGATCCCTGGCAGTGCCCAAGACCAGGCTGGTGGAGCTTGGAGCACCCTGGGATAGTGGAAGGTGTCCCTGCCCATGGGACAGGATGGGCTTTAAAGTCCCTTCCAACCCAAATCAGGCTGGGATTCTCTGATGGAATTTTTAGTGCTCCTGAAAACTTCAGCTGTGATTCCCACCTTGCAGCAATGCAGAGTAAACAGGGGTGTAATGATGTGAACCTAAAAAAAGCCCACAGGAGCACCTTTCCCCATCGTTTTTTGAGTTAACCTGGTACCTGAGGTGTTTTTTGAGGTGCAGGGCCCAGCTGTGCCCACTGTAATCTGTGCTGGTGACCTGAATGTGCTGAGGGGATGCTTGGGGCAAACAAAAAACAGTGGAGAAAACACAGCAAGAGCCTAAATCCTGATTTAATTCCTCTTTTATAGCGCTAGAATAACCTGGAATAACCCACGGGCAAAAACCGAGTTGAGATCCAGGAGTAAATTATTTTAATAAGAAAGTTACTGCTGGAAATGCTTTTTAAACAATGATTTAATTTAGTTACAGCCTGTACCTTGTTCCTCCCCTGTCAAATAAGGCTTCTATTCTGGAATCCTTTGTCCTTAACCAGCTGCTGCAGAGCTGTGGAGAGTTTTATCCGGGATAAATACGAGAAGAAGAAATACATGGACAGAAGCATCGACATCAACGCTTTCAGGGTGAGTCTGGAGGCCAAAATTTGTGATTAAAACACTTGAAATGTTCCCTATATCCAGGGCAATCCCTTCTCCAGGGCTGCATGTTCTCCATGGAGTGAATTCCTGCACAGCACTGAGCAGATTTGAGGATGCTGAGTGGGTTTTGCTGCTGAAGCTGATTCCAGGTTATCCAGGAGAGGGAACAAAAGCAGGGTCACAGATTTGTACTGACATGGCAGAACTCAGGGGGTTGGAGTGTTTGGGGTGCTTTAAATTCCTGTTTTCTTCCCTCTTTCTCTTCTAGCTGAGTGGTTTGTGTGGATGGAAGCAGGAGGCAATAAATCCCCAAGGATAATGATTGGAGGAGATCTTGGCAGGGTTTTATCCAATTCCTTGCTCAGAGCAGGACAAATGCAAAAATTTACCTCAAACTCAGCTGTTTCTGAGGGTTTTTAGATCTGAGGGGTTTTAGATCAGTAACAGCCTCAGGTGTGAGATTGTTTTTAGGTGTAATCAGGAAGTTTTTCCCTCATGTCAGTGATTTTTCCCTAACAGAAAGAAAAGGATGATGGATGGAAGTGAGAGGCAATAAATCCCCAAGGATGATGATTGGAGGAGATCTTGGCAGGGATTTATCCAATTCCTTGCTGAGAACAGGACAAGTGCAAAAATTTACCTCAAACTCAGCTGTTTCTGAGGGTTTTTAGATCTAAGGGGTTTTAGATCAGTAACAGCCTCAGGTGTGAGATTTTTTTAGGAGTAATCAGGAGGTTTTTCCCTCACGTCAGTGATTTTTCCCTCACAGAAAGAAAAGGATGATGGATGGAAGTGAGAGGCAATAAATCCCCAAGGATGATGATTGGAGGAGATCTTGGCAGGGATTTATCCAATTCCTTGCTGAGAACAGGACAAATGCAAAAATTTACCTCAAACTCAGCTGTTTCTGAGGGTTTTTAGATCTAAGGGGTTTTAGATCAGTAACAGCACCAGTTGTGAGCTTTTGCTTGGTGTAATCAGGATTTTTTTCCCTCACATCAGTGATTTTTCCCTCACAGAAAGAAAAGGATGACAAATGGAAAAGGAGCAACGAGTCAGAAAGAAAACTGGAGCCCATCATCTTTGAGAAGGTGAAAATGGTAAGATCAGGAGGAAAATCATGGAGCAGTTATGGAGACATCCCTGAGGCAGAGCAGAGGGATTCCAGCCTGCTCTGGGAGCATTTTTCTGGCCTCAGTCACACCCTGGGTGCTTTGAGTCACCAGTGGTGGGAGCTTGTTTTGCTCTGCTCCCCAGACACTGAGCAGATGTGCAGGTTGGAATCCAGCTATTCCCTGCTGATTTTTCCAGCTCCAGCAGCTGCTTCTCCCTAGTTTAGAGCCTGCTTGGGTTTGACAACCTATTGGGACAATAAAGAACTGAAATATTCACTCTGAAATTCTCGTTTTGGAAGATCAAACAGAGTTTCGCTTTTATTTGTGACTTAAATCCACTGGAAAAAAGGGATTTTAAGTGTTAACCTGATTAAAACCTCTGGCATTTCAGAGTGAACCCAAAAGCTGAACAAGATTTGTGGTTTTTCTTTCCCCTCAGCCTCAAAAGAAAGACGAAACGCAGCAATCCAGGAAAAGTTCTCCTAAATCTGAGCCAGTCATGGATTTACTGGGCCTGGGTAAGAGAAATTAGTATAGAAATTGTGGGCATTTGAGGAGTTCCAGTGCTAATTTTCCCTGTCAGGTGAACAAATCCCAGGAATCCTCCAGGAATATTCTGCTTGAACTGCTCCAGTGCTGCTTGGGAACAGCTTTCCATGTGCTTCCCTTTATCCTGGAGCAGCTGGAGGTTTATGGCACAAACAGGACCCAGGGACACTTCCCAAGTCTTGCTCCAGTCCCTTCCCAGCTCCAGAGGGATGAGCGAGGTCGGGATCAGGTCCCTGGGTGGGGTGGCACTGCTGGCACAGAGGTGTCCCAGGGTTGGGGCCGTGTGGGGACACCCAGGACACACCTCTGTCCTTGCCAGACGCTCCGGTGACAACGCCCGTCACCAACGGCCGGCCCAGCAGCCTGGAGAAGGACCTGGACCTCTTCACATCCGTGGGATCCAGCTCGGACTCCAGGAAGGTGAGCTGGGAATGTTTGGTGGCTTGGAAAAGCCAGGTTGGCTTGTAGCACCACAGGATAATTTGGGATGGAAGGGATGTTAAAGGGCAGGGACACCTTCTGCTAGCCCAGGGTGTTCCAACCTGGCCTTGGACACTTCCAAGGATGGAGCAGCTTCTGTGGGAATGCTGTGCCCCAGTTTCACCACACACATCGATCGGCTGCCTTGAATCTTCCTTCATCTACATTTCCCTTAATGAAATCCTAAAATCTCCCTCTTCCATGTTGAAGCCGTAATCCCCCCCCCCCCCACATCCCTGTAAAAAGAAACTCGGCCAGGATATTCCCCATTTTCCCCTCATGCTGGATTTTTGCCCCCATCCTGTCTCTTTGTCCAGGTCGTTGGTTCCATGCCAACCTCTGGAAGCGCCGGCTCCGTTCCCGAAAACCTGAATCTCTTCCCGGAGCCCGGAGGCAAAGGGGAGGAAGTGGGGAAGAAGCAGCTCTCCAAAGACTCCATCCTGTCCCTGTACGGCTCCCAGACACCCCAGCCACCAGCACAAGGTAACCCTGGTGGGAGCTGGGACCAAGGTGGCTGGAAAAGCTTCCAGGGGAAGTGGGAATGTGGGTGATCCCTGAGAATCCCAGAATGGGTTGGGTGGGAAGGGAGTGTAAAGCTCATCCTGTTCCAGCCCCACACGTTCCGCTGCCCCAGGTTGCTCCAAGCCCCACCCAGCCTGGCCTTGGACACTCCCAGGGATGGGGCAGCCACAGCTTCTCTGGGAAATTCATTCCAGCCCCTCACCAGCCTCCCAGGAAGGAATTCCTTCCCAATATCCCACCTAACACTGCCCTTTGGCACTGGGAATCCATCCCCGCATGTCCCTGCCCAAATTCCCTCTCCATCTTCGTTGAGAGCTGTGAGCATCACGAGGACCAGCTGAGCCTGGATACCACAGCCAGACTGTGACTGGAATTCTGACATTCCAGCCCTGACCATGAACTCATCCGTGTTTCCCTGCTCCCTCCCTGCCTTTCCCAGGAGCGATGTTCATGGCGCCGGCTCAGATGGGCTATCCCGCCGCTCCCTATCCCGGCTTCCCAGGAGTTCCCCCTTCCAGCAGCATGATGGGGGGCATGATGGCCCCATCCGTGGGGATGCTGGCCCAGCCCGGAGCCACCGGCATGGTGACACCCATGGCCATCCCGGCGGGATACGTGGGGAACGTGCTGGGCGTTCCCAACGGGATGATGGGGGCCCAGCAGCCTGGATACGTGGCCGGAGTGGCCGCGGTGCCCCAGCCCGTGTACGGGGTCCAGCCAGCACAGCAGCTGCAGTGGAACCTCGCCCAGGTGAGGGGGACATGCCTGGGGAGGCACCTGGAGGCTTTTTCCAGGGTTTTTCCTGGAAGTGAGTGGGATGGTGGTGCAGGGATCGCCGAGGAATGAGGGGGATCGCCGGGGGTTTGTGCTTGGTGGGGAAGAGATGGGTGTGGGGTCAGGTAAACTGGGCTTCCCTGGAGTGTGCAGGGTGGCACTGGGAGCAGCTGAAAATGCCAGGGTTGGTGAGGCTGGAAAAGAATTCCAAGGTTGAGTCCAGCCCGTGCCCGATCCCAACCTCATCCCCCAGCTCAGAGCGCTTGAGGGTGCCTTGGGCACCTCCAGGAGTGGAGACTCCAAACCCCCCTGGGCAATTCCAAGGCCTGACCACCCTTCCCATGGAGAAATTCCTGCTGATCTCCAACCTGCCCTGACATCCTCCCACACGTGGGAGCCACACCCTGCTCCTCTTTAGGAGCTCTGCTATTTTTGGGATCCGTGGGCAGTATCCAGGACCCTCCCTGACCTCTCTCCTGTCCCGCTTGCAGATGACCCAGCAGATGGCTGGGATGAACTTCTACGGAGCCAACGGAATGATGGGCTATGGACAGTCCATGGGAGGAGGAGGAGGAGCCCAGGGCAGCAACCCCTCCCTCAGCTCCCCGCTGTGGAAATGAGCCCTCGCCTCGTGACCATTTCTGCCTTTGTTCTGTTCTCCAAACCTGCTCCATGAGACATTTGGGGTTTTTGCTTTCGGGTTCGGGGGGGGGGCCCTGCCCTGCCCAGCCCAACCCAACCCGAATGGGGTTTTTTTTTTTCCATCCCTGAGCTCCATCTCTGCCTTTCTCACTGTCACAGCCGCGGGGACAGCTCGGTGAGCAGGACACGAGCGCGCCGTCCTCAGCACAGTCAATGCACACGGGGAGGGAACCCCTCCCTGCACAAAGCTCCACCAGAGCTCCTGGGTAGCACTTGATGCCCTGCTGGGCACCTGGGCACAGCTGGGACTGGGAAATCTGGACTTAATCCCACCTGGAAAGCTGGGATTTCTCCCTTCAACTCCAGTGTTAGCAGATTTTTTTTTGGGGGGGGGAAAAAGGGTGGGGAACCTCGTTTGGTGCTGAGGGACTGGATTTAAGCCGAGCCCAGGGGCAAGCGAGCCTTGCTACCTCCTCCCTCGAGCGGAGCTCTCCCTGCTCCCACCCTCCTCGGAACCAAAGTCCTGTCCCTCCCCCCCTGAGCAAGCAGGAATCTCGCCTGGAGTGGGGACAAAGCTGATGGAATGTGAAAAACTTGCACTCCAGAGGGAATTTTTCTGGCTGATGTTGGGATTTGATGGGATTTCACTTTTAACAATCTAACCAGAGTTAACTTCTCCAGGGCCCAGAGCCCCTCTGTGAGTTTTCTTACACTTTTAAAAAGAATGACTCTGACATCCTAATTTATACTTTTTTTCCTTTTTTTTTTGTCTTTTTTTGGTTGGTTTTGTTCTGTTCTTGTTGTCGTTGTTCCTGTGTAATCCTGGTTCCCCCCACCCCTTTCCTGGCTCGCTTGGGACATTTTAATCTTAGGCAGATTTCTTTTCTCATCTCCAGTAGAACCCAAAACTGCTTCAAAAGTCAGCAACAAGTCAGACTCGTGGTCTGCTCTCTCCTGTGGATATGTAAATTCCCAAATAAAACATTGCAGTGGATTGCTCTGGTGTTGCTGATCACTCCAGGTGTGGGAATTTAGGGAATTTCATCCCAAAAATCAGCCTGAATTCCCTCTGTTTTGGGCTCTGTCCCAAATGCCAGGGAGCTGAGGGAGCACAGCCCAGGCACAATCCAAAGCTGACACTTTTGTATACAAACCCCTCAGCTTTGGGGTGGGGGGAAGGTGGAGCAGAATTCCTTCGGCTGCTGCGATTAAATGATTTCATTCCAGCTCTAATTCCGGTATTTCCTTGCAGCTTTGAGCTCGGGTTTAACAAAACCTGGCCGAGGCTGGTCCAGAAGTGTGAAGGAACTGGGAAAATCAGAGAATTGTGGGATTCCAGAATGGTTTGGGTCTCATTCCATCCCCTTGCCCAATCCCAGGATGCTCCAGCCTGGCCTTGGACACTTCCAGGGATCCAGGGGCAGCCCCAGCTTCTCTGGGAATTCCATCCCAGCCCCTTCCCACCCTCCCAGGGAGGAATTGCATCCCAAAATCCCACTCAACCCTGCCCATTCCCCCTTGTCCTGCCCCTCCGTGGCCTTGGGAAAAGCTCCCTCCCCATTTTTCTTGGGAAGCTGGAGGGGATTTGGGAACCAGGGAAGTTTGGGGCTGCTTGTGGGATCTTAATTGTGGCATTTCTCTCTTCAAGCCCAACCTGCTTTTTCCAGGGTAAAAAAAAGGGGGTTTTCCCATTCCCCTCCTTCCCATGATATCCATGGGGGTTGTGGGATGACTTTTTTTTGGGGGGAAAAGCTCAACTCAAACACAACAAAAAGTTTTCAAGCTGGCTTTAATCATCTTCACTTGCTGCCCCAATACTGTACATGCAGGTACAAGCCAATTAAAAGGTGAATAATTCAGATTTTTTTTTTCCCCTCCCTTTTTTTTGGGTTTTTTTTTTTTCTTTTTTTTGGGAGGGGAAAGAAAACTTTAGGAATATTTTACAAAACAGAGCGTGCGCCCTCAGAGCCGTCGGTCCCGCAGATAGAAACCACAAAAATACAAGAGTTTGACATTTAAGAAAGGAGAACACACATAGAAAACGGGACAGGACACAGGTAGAAAATCACCATTTGCTCGTTGCTTAAATATTCCCACTCTTCTGTAGCCATCCCAAACCCATCCCCTTCTCTTGGATGTGGGATTGGAGCTCTGAGGATGCTCCAGTTCCCCCCATTCCCGGTGGTTTTTAAATTTTTGGGGGAGGGTGGAGTTGTGAAATGGGAGGAATCTGTCACGAAACCGAAGTTTAGCACGAGGTTGGGGGGTGGTGGAGGCAGCGCTCCCATCCCAGCTCCCAGAAACCCGGAAATATCCAAGGAAAGTCCTTTCCTGGCTCTTCTTTCCCCCCCTCATCCCCCTCCCTGCTGTCACCTTCTCATTTAGTGCCAATTAACTCGTGGTTAATTGGGCACTGATACCTCCCCAGACTCACGGGGCTCTCCTGGTGATTCCTTTCCATGGGAATTTTGGAGGATTTGAGGCTGGAAAATCCGAGGGATTGCGGTGTCCTTGTGGGGTTTGGCACTTGCAGCCCTGTCCCTCCTTTCAGCCTCAGCTTCCAGGGCCTTGGAATTCCTGGCTGAGCTCTGGGAGCATCTCCTTGCCTTGAATCCCTCGTCATTCCCACCCTTTTATTCCCCCTCCAGCTCTTTAGGGGGAAGCTGACTTTAAAGATTCCTTATCATGGATAAAATCCCGTTAATTTGGAACGGAAATCCAGACTTTTTCGGATGGAATAAACATTCCCAAACTCCACTTTGGCTGCTCCTAAAAATCCATTTGGGGCTTTCCCTCCCCCCCCCCCCGCCGTTTTTATTTCCCTGCTGCTGCCAACCCAAATTCCAGGAGAAATTCCCAACCTGCTTCCCCCAGAGCTGTTTTTAGGTGTAAACTTGAGGCATCAATGACAGATTCCGGAGCCCTGGATCATCCTGAACATTCCAGGTGCTCGTTCCTGGGATTCATTCCGAGCTGGGG
This sequence comes from Coloeus monedula, assembly GCF_965178545.1. Lineage (NCBI taxonomy): Eukaryota > Metazoa > Chordata > Aves > Passeriformes > Corvidae > Coloeus > Coloeus monedula. Next base: position 2,254,538 of record NC_138804.1, on the reverse strand, counting down.
AGGAGGAGGAGGAGGACAATGGGATGGGGAAGATTCTCTCCTTTCACGGCATGAAAAGATCAAAGCCCTTTAAGAAATCAAGGCCACCAACTTCAAAGTGCTCTGAACATTCAGGAGGGGGGGAGCTGCTCCTTCCAGAGGCCCTCGGGATCGGGAATTCCTTCAGGATTTTCCCTGGGGTGGGAGAAAATTCCCTTTTTAGCCAGAGGGAGCTGGGATCCTGGAGGGAATGGGATCAGTGTCCCAGGAGAGGGACACCTTCCCTGCCTGCTCCAGAGGCTCCTTTTCCATCCAGGAGCTTTGGAGAGGGATTTGTGCCCCTCCAAGGGCTCTGGAAAGGGATTTGTGCCCCTCCAAGGGCTCTGGAAAGGGATTTGTGCCCTTCCAAGAGCTCTGGAGAGGGATTTGTGCCCTTCCAAGGCCTTTGGAGAAGGGTTTGTGCCCCTCCAAGGGCTCTGGAGAGGGATTTGTGCCCCTTCCAAGAGCTCTGGAAAGGGATTTGTGCCCTTCCAAGAGCTCTGGAGAGGGATTTGTGCCCTTCCAAGGGCTCTGGAGAGGGATTTGTGCCTTTCCAAGAGCTCTGGAGAGGGATTTGTGCCCCTTCCAAGAGCTCTGGAGAGGGATTTGTGCCCCTTCCAAGAGCTCTGGAGAGGGATTTGTGCCCCTTCCAAGGGCTCTGGAAAGGGATTTGTGCCCTTCCAAGGGCTCTGGAAAGGGATTTGTGCCCCTTCCAAGCTCTGGAGAGGGATTTGTGCCCTTCCAAGGCCTTTGGAGAAGGGTTTGTGCCCCTCCAAGAGCTCTGGAAAGGGATTTGTGCCCGTTCCAAGAGCTCTGGAGAGGGATTTGTGCCCCTCCAAGGGCTCTGGAGAGGGATTTGTGCCCCTTCCAAGCTCTGGAGAGGGATTTGTGCCCCTTCCAAGCTCTGGAGAGGGATTTGTGCCCCTTCCAAGAGCTCTGGAAAGGGATTTGTGCCCTTCCAAGGGCTCTGGAGAGGGATTTGTGCCCTTCCAAGGGCTCTGGAGAGGGATTTGTGCCTTTCCAAGAGTGGGAACAGCACTGGATTTTGAAATGGAGCCCCTCGCCCACCCCTGGGAAGGTTTTGGGGGGCTCAGGGCAGCTCTGGAGGGGCTGATGGACAGAGGGGATGGAAAAGGGACACAGGGATCCCTCTGGATCATCCCGGCATTCCTTTGCCTTGGGCTCAAATCCCAAAGGGAGCAGGGTTGGGAGTGGGTGGGAGCCGCCCACCCCAATCATGGATTGCTTTTCATTCCACAGGGAAACAAACAAACAAAAAAAAAAACCTGGATGTGGCTGAGTGCACAAGCTCTGGATCCTAAAGGAATGGAAAAAGAGGGAAAAGGGAAGGATCCAAGGAAAAGAAAAGGATGAGGTATAGCAACAACCGGAGCTCCAGCCGGGCACGGGCGTCGCGGCAGCTCCAGGCCCTGGGGGAGCACTGGGATCTCCTGGATTCTCCCGGATTCTCTCGGATTCCTGGAGTCCATCCCGGTGTTCCTGAGGGATGCTCGGGGGTCCCACAGCGTGGAGGTTCCTCAGACACCCAGACCAACACTTGGGTCCTTGGCTGGAGACTTTTCCAAGTCTTTTTAAAGCCAAAATCTTCCTCAGGTGAGCGGGATTGTCCCACCCGGTCATGGAGTGACCCCCAGAATTCCAACCCTGTTATTTGGGATGCTTTATTTTCCCTAAAAAGTCTTTCCTGTTGTTTTTCAACTCCTAAAGGTGATTTTTGCACCTTTAACAAGCCAGCCAAGGACTGGGAGGGGGTTTCTCCATGAAAAAGAAATCCTGCCCCATCCCTGGAAGTGTCCTAGGATGGGGCTTGGAGCAGCCTCTGGAAGCTGGAATTCGATGGATTTTAAGGTCTTTCCCACCCAAACCAGTCTGGGATCCTGTGGAGCAGAGGGAAGACTTCCAGTTGGAACAGCTTTGCTACAAAAACATTGGAAAAGGCCGACGCAAACCCTGCTGTTCCTGCAGGGAATTCTCCAGATCCATCTGCAGCCGTGAAATCCCGAAGGAAAAGCAGGGAGAGCTCTTCCCATCCATGAGGAAAAACACATTCAGGCTTTGGATTCAGCCTGGACGCCGTTCCTTGACCTGCACAATTCCATATTTTCCAAACCTGTGGCCAATCCCACACATTCCAGAGCTTTCCCTGTGTGCATTGTCCAGGCATTTCCCATCCATCCGGAAAGAAGCGTCCGAGTCAACTGGAAGAAAAATCTTCTGCCTGGAAAAACATCCCTGGTGCAGATTTTTTTTTTAGGGAATTCTTTTGTACCAGGAAAAAGTGTTCTGGCCCTGCCAGGGGTTTGTGAGTCCAGGTGGGAACTGTGGAATCTCATCCCACAAAAACGCAGATCCGGGCTGGAATTCCCAAGTCCTGAGGAATTCCTGCTCTGTTTGTAACCAGGAGCTCCCAACTCCTGCAGCAAAGGTTGGAAGAGCTGGGAAAGGTGCAGGGAATTCTTCCCGCCCTCTCCGATGCTCTGTGGCAGCAGGTTCAGGGAATTGGTGCTATATCCCACTGGATTTTGGGAAAGCTCCATCTAAACCTCCTCTCCCAGGTTTTCGGCGTGCCCTGATGGTGATGAAACACGAGCTGGATTCTGATTGATCCCAATTTCTTGGAAATTTTCACTGGACTTTGGCAAATCCGGCCCATTCCAGGCTGGTGGAAAACCAGGGATGACTCAGGCCTGGAATCTTGGAGTGTTTTCTGTGCTTTGTGTGAATTTTATCAGCTTTTAGGGGATGTTTCAGCATCATTCCGAGGGGGTTTTTTTCGGTCAAATCCATCCTCGTGATTCCGGCTGGGGGTTTGGATTTCAACTCTGGCAGTGTCGGGTGGGGGCTGGGTGTCAAAGGGGCTGCAAAACTGACTTAATTCCACATTCATTCCTCTTTCCAGGGAAAAATCTCTGGCAAATCCAATGGTTTGGATTTCTTCTCTTGCTAGAAAGCAGAGGAAAGCATCAAAGAATTCCTTCCAGTGCAGCCGCTTTTGCAAATCTCCTTGCACATCAAAAACACCCTTTGTGAGAAAATATTCCCCCGGAAAAACAACAAAAAAACCAACCTTGGAGTGCAGGAATTTATCCTGGGATAAAGTTCCTTTTCTCGGGAGCTGGCACAGGGCAGAGTTTGGGATTTCTGGGTGTCTTGGCCGTGTTTTTCTCGTCGTTTGAGGAAGGAAAACGTCTGCCACGAGGTTCGGGGGGTTGAGAAATGAGGAGCTGATGTTGCAACCCCAGCGGGGCACAACCCCGGCTCTTCCCCCAGTTTGGGTTTCCCACACCAGTTCAAGGTGGGTCATTCCCGCTGGGAAGTGAGTGGCGGCTCCTGGGGGGCTGCAAGGGAAGGAGGGAATGTTCTGTTGGATTTTGGTGTCGCTCCACGGTGTTTCCACTTCTCCAGGAGCAGGAGGAATCCCTGCGCTGCACATTGTCCTTGTCACCCCCCCCAACTCCTCCTCAGTGATCCACGAGCCCAAATCTCCGGGTTTTCACTGGGATTTTTCCAGCAGAAACCCAGCGATGCTTTTGTTGGCCCTCTGGAGCGCGTGGTCGCCGCGTTCTGCCGCTCGTCCCCCGCCTCTTCTCCCCGGCACGGCACGGCCGTGGGATGTTCCTGGAGCAGGGAAGCAGGAATGCGGCGGGCTGGGAACGCGGAGGGGGTGGGAAGCTGTGCCCACGCCGGGAGCAGAAGGTCCCTGCTCAGCTCCCTGCTCTGCCCACGCTCCTGCTCCGTGGGGGACAGTCCCAGCACTTCGGCAGATTTGGAGTTTGTTTTCCCGCTGGGATCGAGGTGGTGAAGGCAGAGGGAAGAGAGGAAAGCTTTTCCTTTCGGGATGCTTTCCCTCATGGAGAGTCAAAAATCCAGCACAGGCTCAGCCAGGCTGAGCCTCAGGGAATTCCGTTTGCCACAATTCCGTCGGCCTCGTGGAATTGCTCCGTGCTCGGGTGGGAACATCGAGTCCAAGCTGTTGTTTGTTCCTGTTTCAGCATTTCGGGCACCGAGTTTGTTCCCCAAACCACGGGAGGTTCAGGGCATCCCACATTCCCAGGAGTCTCCATCCAGGAATTACGGCCTGCGATCCAACCAGCAGAGGAGGATTTCATCCTTCATCATCCTTCATCCTTCATCCTTCACTGAACTTTTCTCCATCCCAGCTCAGCAGGATCCGGCCGATTTCCTTCTCGGTGGTTTGGAGTTGGCAAAGTCACGGCAGCAGCTCCGAGTCCCCATCACGACGGCGCCGAAATTGTGCCGGTGCCGGGTGAATCGGCCACGGCACAGCCGAGTCCTGCCGGCCACGGGTGTGGGGTTGTGGAACCCCAAAGTTTCAGTTTGTAGACCCCCAGATTTGGGTTGTGGACTCCCAAGTTTGGGGATTTGTGGACCCCAAGATTTGGGGCTGTGGAGCTTTGGGGTTATGGAACCCCAGGTTTGGGTTTGAGGACCCCCAGGTTGGGGGTTGGTGGAACCCCAGGTTTGGGTTTGAGGACCCCTAGGTTGGGGGTTATGGAACCCCAGATTTGGGGTTGAGGACCCCAAAGTTTGAGTTTGTAGACCCTCAGCTCTGGAGTTGTAGAAGCCCAGATTTGGTTGGTGGAACCCCAGATTTGGGGTTGTGGACCCCAACATTTGGATTTGTGAAGCCCCTGGTTTGGGTTTATGATTCCCCGGATTTGGGGTTGTTGACCCCAGATCTGGGTTTGTGAACCCCGAAGTTTGGGGTTGTGAACCTCCAGATCTGGGGAGATGAAACCCCAGGTTTGGGGTTGTGGATCCCAAGGCTTGGATTTGTGAACCCTCAGGTGTGGGGTTTTGATTGCCCGGATTTGGGGTTGTGAAATCCCAATTTGGGTTGGTGGAACCCCAGGTTTGGGTTGGTGGAACCCCAGGTTTGGGGGTTTGGACCTCAAGGTCTGGATTTGTGAACCCTCAGGTTTGGGTTTGTGGACCCCTGGGATTTGATTTATGATTCTCCAGATTTGGATTTGTGGACCCCAGATTTGGGGTTGAGGACTCTGAGATTTGATTTTATGGAGCCCCAGCTTTGGGGTTGGGTTTGTGGAGGGAACAGCTTCATCCCAACAGTCTTTTCCTTCAGGTTTGGGTTTGTTCCTCTGTGGCTGAGCTGGTTCTTCATTCCTGGTGCCACCAGGAGAAGCCCAGGTGGGTTTGTTGTGCTCTGTGCATCGTGGAATTCCGTGTTTTGCCAAGAAATAATCCTATAAAAACCCCAGCCGTGCTGTGGGGTGCTTTGTGGTGAAGACTGAAGGTCAGAGCCAGCCCCATGAAATTCCCCATGAACCTCTTGTCCTCCTCCAGTCTCCAAAAACTCCTCATCTTTTGGTGTGTCGGGATTTTGTTCCTTCTCTTTTAGGAACTGATCCTTCAGGACAGTCATTGGATTTAGGAATATTTGATGAAGAAACCAAGAGTTTCTAGTGGTGTCTCCCCTGAGTAATTTCAGCAAATTTCAATAGGCACCTTCAAAAAAAGCTTCCGTAATTCCCGGGATTGCTACAAGAACTGGATCCCTCGGAGGGAACCAAAATGCTGCTTGGAAAAACAAACAAAACGGACGAACAAAAAAACCCCAAAAACGCTCATCCTGCGAAGGAACTCCCGGTCCTTCGTCCGTGCCCCGAATTCCAGAGCTGCTCTTGAGATGTTCCCCTGGAGAGAGCCAGGGTTGGATTCCGCTCCTGCTTGGGATTCAAGTATCCAGGAGGGCATCCCAGATCTCCAGAAGGGCGGCCCAACCCTGAGGAGGATGTCCCAGACCTCGAGGGGAGCATCCCAGAGCCTGGGAAAGGAATCCCAAACCTCGAGGAGGATGGCCCGGTCTGGAGGAGGAGGAGGAGGAGATCCCAGCTCCAAGGAGGGCATCTCCAGGAGGGGATCCAAGATCTTGGGAAGGGCATCCCAGCCCTCAGGGAGGGTATCCCAAGCCCTGAGGAGGGAATCCCAGCCGTCAAGGACGGCATCCTACTCCAAGGAGGGTATCTCAGACCCCAAGAAGGGCATCCCAAACCCTGGGAAGGGAATCCCAACCTCAAGGAGAGCATCCCAACCTCAAGGAGAGCATCCCAACCTCAAGGAGAGTTCATTCCAGACCTCGAGGAGAGCATCCCAACCCCGAGCAGGGCTTCCCAGACCCCGAGGAGGGACAGCCAGACCTCAAGGAGGACATCCCAACTCCAAGGAGAGCATTCCAGACCTCAAGGAGAGCATCCCAGCCCTCCAGCTGGGAAGGAAGGGGCTGGGAAGCAGCCGATCCGCTGGGATCCCGGTATTCCCGCTCCGTTGGGTCGCCTTCTCCCGTCTCCCACGAGGCATTCCCAGAGTTTGTCCTTTGGGTCTGGTTTTGGCCGGACACGAGCGCGGTCAGCGGTGAGACACGAGGAGAAGCCCAGCGGACGCCGAGGGGATGCGAGCGTCCCTTTCCCTGTCCCCTCTTGCTTTGGCAATGGTCACAGGCTACATGCTCCCGGGAAAAGGAAAAAAAAAAAAACAACCCAAAAACTCGGGAAAAAAAGGCAGGGAAATGGCCACCAAAAGTGCTGGGAAAGCGACCAAACGGGATGAGACTGGCAGATGTTCCCGGTCCATCCGGAGTTCTCTTGGATATTGCAGTGAGTGTGTTGTCAGCACGTGGCAAAGCTACATAAGAGAAGATGCTACATTCCTTGGGAAACAAAAGTAGTGCTGAGTCGGAATTGTTCTGAGTTCCGTGGGGTTTTTTCCCCACTTTTTCCTCGGAGGCAGGGAAAGGGAATGGGAGGAAAGGAACCTCGTCCTCAGCCGGACTGAGCTGCTCCCAGCGGGGGCGGGAGAGGAGCTGGGAGCTTCCAGGACGAGGTCTGGGAACAGTCTGGGATCGTTGGCAGTCGCAGCCCTCGGAGGGGATTTTTGCCTCTCCTTCCCCACTGCCTCACACATGGCCCTCGCTCCCTCTCCCTGCCTGGAGAGGGCGTCCAGGGCGGATTTTTTGGGGGGAAGGAGATTGAAAATTAAAAAAAAAAAGAAAACCAAAAAAAAAAGGAAAAAAAAAGGAAAAAAAAAAAGGATATGTACAGCTCTCTACAACCAGTTCTGCTCGGTCTCCTTGGATCTCTCCTTCCCAATCCCGGCCTCTACGGGCAGGAGGGGCTGGTGGAGCTTTCCAGGGAGGACTGGGAGAGGCGGCGGGTCAGGGGTCCGATGCTGGAGTCGGCCAAGGAGGAGGTTGGGAAGAGTTTGTACCAGCCCGAGACGGCGCTGGAGAGATCCAGCTCCTCCAGGATGATCTGGGCCATCCCCATGAAGCACTTGTGGTCCATGCGCCCGTAATCGCCCCAGACAATCACCTGCGGGCAGGGAAGGGGTTAATGGAGCTGGGTGGGAATTCCAGGGAAATCTTGGCAAACTCGGCGTGCCCGGATGGAGAAACCGGGAAAAAACCCTGCTGTGGTCGGGGTTGGGAAGGTGTGAAGGGTGCAGGGAGGGCTCTGGGGATCCCAGTCCTTGGTCCCCTCACCCAACAAGGGTGGGGAGGCCCTGGCACAGGGTGTTCCAGATCCCAAAGACAGCATCCCAGACCTCCAGGAGAACACCCCAACCTCGAGGAAAGCATTCCTGACCTCAAAGAGAACAACCCAGACCTTGAGGAGAGCATCCCTGACCTCGAGGAGAACACCCCAACCCTGAGGAGAGCATCCCAACCCCGAGGAGAGCACCCCAACCCTGAGGAGAACATCCCAACCCCAAGCAGAACATCCCAGACCTTGAGGAGAACATCTCAGACCTCGAGGAGAGCATCCCGGCCTCAAGAACACCCCAACCCCGAGGAGAACATCCCACACCTTGAGGAGAGCATTCCTGACCTCAAAGAGAACACCCCAGACCTCGAGGAGAACACCCCAACCCTGAGGAGAGCATCCCAACCCCAAGCAGGTCATCCCAGACCTCAAGGAGAACACCCCAGACCTCACAGAGAGCCTCCCAGACCTCACGGAGGACATCCCAGCCCAGGGAAGCTGTGGGTGCCCCATCCCTGGAAGTGTCCAAGGAAAGGTTGGACGGGGGCTTGGAGCCACCTGGGATAGGGGAAGGTGTCCCTGCCCACCTGCAGGACTTTGCCCTGGGGACTCTCCTCGAAGAGCAGCGGCTGCTGGTACGAGGGGTCGCAGGTTTTCTTCACCACCTTGGTCTTCTTCTTGGCCAGGCAGACGCCGTTCTCCAGCAGGTAAACCTTCACGTAGGTGGCTGCCGTGGGAAACCGGGAGAAACGGGGACGTGGAGCAGGATCCTGGGATGATCCCGGCACGGCACCCGCCCCCCTCCATCCCTGACCCCGCCCTCCACAGCCACCTACCCGGGATGCACTTGGAGCCCATCTTTGGGATGAGTCCCCGCGCCTGGATCACGTCCACCTCCAGCTGCCCGTTGCGGTCAGCCATGCCGACGTGGACATCGCCTGGAAGTGAGGAGACACCTTCAGGACCATCCCTGATGGTCACCTCCCCCTGGGGACAGCACAGCCGCCCGTCCTCGCCATGGGTGGGACTGTCCTCTCCAGGGGACACCACTGTCCTCACCCCCAGCGTCCCGCTGGATGCCTGATTTGTTGGGAATTAGGGGCTCAGTGGATGGGAAGGAGCTTGGATTGAGCAGCAAGGAGAGATCGGGGTGGGAGCCCCTCCTCCCCATCAGCTCCATGCTCCTCATTGGGATTTTATCCCTCGTGATGGGAAAAAGGCTGGGATTTACCCAGGCTGGGCCTTGGCTGGGTGATTCCGCAGAAAAAGGACAGGCTGGGACAAGGAGGGATCAGGGGCCAGGAACTCAGAAGGGTCCAACCCCCCTTTCCCCTTTCCCCTTTCCCCTTCCCCCTTTCCCCTTTCCCCTTTCCTTTCCCTTTCCCTGAGCAGCTCTTCCCATTCCCGGCATCTCCGGCCCCAGCAGGATCTGGCGTGGACACCTCGGTGTCTGTCCCCAGCTGGGGACACGCTGCTGCTGGCTGGGAATTCAGACTTAGGCTGCAACTTTTGATCCCCATTTGGGATTTCAAAGGGAAAAGTGGGACAAAAGGTGGGGGTTTTGGTTCCAGGGTGCTTGGAAAAGGAAGCCTCAGGAAAAGGAAGCTTCAGGAAAAGGAAGGCCCAGGAAAAAGCGGAGCTGCCGCTTCTCAGGGATGCCCTGCCCTGATCCCTGCACGCTCCCCCGTGTGGGGCACAGCATTCCCAAGCCATGCCCGGACCGGGATGTGCTGGGATGGAGCCCCGGGAAGAACCACGCAGCCTCTTCCCCTCCCTTCCCTCCCTCCGGAGCCCCCCGGGCGCTGCCCCTGCTCACCCATCGGGGGGGTTGCCAGGGTCTGCCGCCCCACGAGCTGCCCCGGCCCCAGCCCGTCGAGGAAATCGCTGAACTGGCTCTCCGCGCCCAGCCGGGTGGTGGGGAAGATGAACCTGCAAAGGATTTCCATGGAGCATCCCTCTGGACACCCCGGGAAGGATCCCGGCGCCGTTCCCAATCCCTGCCCCGTTCCTTACGTGCCGTCGGAGCTGTTGCTGTTGGTGCTGCCGTCCGTGGATTCCCGGCTGCCCTGCCGGGTCACCCTGGTCCTCATCTCCACGGCGATCCCGGTCTCGGTGCTCCTGCGGATGGTGCTGCGCAGCTTTTTGGGGCCTCCCTCTGGAATTGGAGACGGGATCGGCTCCGGCTCCTGCCCTCCAGCCCTTCCCTGCCTTCCTGTCTCCCTGTTTTCCAGCCGCGCATCATTCCCGGGGAGTTGTGCACCGTTCCCCGGGTGAATTCCCAGGGGATCCCACACGCACACACCCAGGTGCGGCAGGAGAGGAGAGCCCCGGGCCGGCCCCGTGTCCCCGTGTCCCCACCCCAGCCGCCACCGTGCTCTGCTCCCATGTCACCGTGGCTTTGGGTGGCTGAGAGTCCCCCCTGCACCCGAGACCTGCCCCAGTCACCCCACAAGTGCTGGCAGCGTCCCTTGGCCTCCAAAATCCCCGTGCCAGAGGGGACAGCACCCCCCAAAGCGTGGGCACAGCCCCAAACACCGCCTGATGCCCCCTTGGCCTCCAAACTCGCCCCGTCCCCGTGCCAGAGGGGACAGCACCCCCCAAAGCGTGGGCACAGCCCCAAACACCGCCTGATGCCCCCTTTCCTCCACCCCACGTGTCCCGGGCGGTGGCAGATGGCAGCGGGAGGAGGGTGGCACACCCCTGGCACTGTCCCCGGCCCCCGCCGTGTGCCCATGTGTGCGCGGTGGCATCGCCGCCTTTGTCCCGCTCCTTCGGGGCTGTCCCCACGGAAGGGTTTGGAGCAGGGAGCATCCCGGCCCTGCCATTCCAGGTGCGGTTGTGCTTTTTTTGGGGGGGAAATTTAACCCCTTCAGAGCCACTTCTCGGATGGCGGGAGGGCTCCGGATTAACTGTTCCTTTCCCAGATTATGGAATGCCAGGGATAGAAAGCAAGAAGCGGGGGAAAGCCTGCGCTAAAAGGAGCTTTGTGCTTCTCCCGCCCCTTGAACAGCTATTTTAAAGCATTTAAATATTCAAATATTTAAATATTTCCCAGAGCGTCCTTTCTCCAAGCTCCTGTCCGCAGCCAGGACTGGGAGTTACTGGTGAGGGGGACACCGAGGTTGGGCAGAGCTCCAGCGACATCCTCACCTTGGGTTGGCAAATTTGGCACCTGGAGAAGTGCTGGAGTGGGGTTAAAACGGGATTTTTAAGGTGGCCTTTTTTGGGTGTCATTTCTGACGTGCATTTTTTGGGGTGTCATTTTTAGGGGTGTTTTTTAGGTGTCATTTTTGGGTGTAGTTTTTTAGGTGTCATTTTTAGGCATCTTTTTTAGGTGCCTCCATCACACGCAGGCAATCAAAGCAAGGGGGGTGGGCACCTAAAAACCGAGGTTAGGGGGGTTAAAAAGGGGGGTTTTAAGTGGCTTTTTAAAGTTTCATTTTTGGGGTGTCATTTTTAGGTGTCATTTTTTTGGGTTTCATTTTTAGGTGTAATTTTTTACGTGTATTTTTTGGGGGGAGGTTTCATTTTTAGGGCTATTTTTGGGGGGTTCTTTTTTAGGTGTCGTTTTTAGCTGTCCTTTTTTTGGGTTTTTTTTGGGGGGTGCCATTTTTAGGTGCCATTTTTAGGAGCCATTTTTAGGGCCATTTTTAGGGGGCTATTTTTAGGACCCATTTTTAGGGGGCCAGTTTTAGGGTGCCATTTTTAGGGCGCCACTTTTAGGGTGCTATTTTTAGGAGCCATTTTTAGGGGGCCAGTTTTAGGAGCCATTTTTAGGGGGTCATTTTTAGGAGCCATTTTTAGGGGCCATTTTTAGGGGGCCATTTTTAGGGGGCCAGTTTTAGGAGCCATTTTTAGGAGCCATTTTTAGGAGCCATTTTTAGGGCGCCATTTTTAGGGGGCCATTTTCAGGGGCCATTTTTAGGAGCCATTTTTAGGGGCCATTTTTAGGGGGTCATTTTTAGGAGCCATTTTTAGGGGCCATTTTTAGGGTGCCATTTTTAGGGCGCCACTTTTAGGAGCCATTTTTAGGGTGCCATTTTTAGGGGGTCATTTTTAGGGGCCATTTTTAGGGGGTCATTTTTAGGAGCCATTTTTAGGGTGCCATTTTTAGGGCGCCACTTTTAGGGCCATTTTTAGGGTGCCAGTTTTAGGGGCCATTTTTAGGGGCCATTTTTAGGGCGCCATTTTTAGGGTGCCATTTTTAGGGGGTCATTTTTAGGGGGCCATTTTTAGGGGGCCATTTTTAGGGGGTCATTTTTAGGGGGTCATTTTTAGGAGCCATTTTTAGGGGGTCATTTTTAGGAGCCATTTTTAGGGCGCCATTTTCAGGTGCCTCCATCACACCCAGGCAACCAAAGCACGAAGGGTGGGCACCTAAACCCCAAGGTAGGCATCAGGGTGGCCTCTCACCAGTCTGGTTGAGCTGCAGGGTGCTCTTGCTCCACTGGGACAACCCCACAATCGCCACCATCTTGGCACCCAGGCTGGAGCGTCGCTTCTTGCTGGCGGTGAGGGTGACGGAGTCGGCGCTGCCGCGGGCGCTCTTCTCCAGGTTGTACATCTCGCCGCTGATGCTGGAGCTGCGCACCACATTCCGGGCGGATGAGGAGCTGGCATCCCCGTTGAACATGGTCAGCGCGCCCGCCGGCACCGGCACCGGCTCTGCTGCCCGGGATCAGCTGCGGGGACAAAGCAGGGACGCCTTGGGCACTGAGGGGTGGCAGCGGTTGTGGCACAGCTGTCGCATCCCCGCAGGGATGGGCGGTCCCCTCAAAGTGTTCACAAATCCGGGAAATTCAGGTGGCACCATGCAGAGAGAGCTGGAAATCAGGGAAAGGTTCTTCCCCCAGAGGGTGCTGGGCAGTGCCCAGGCTCCCCAGGAAATGGGCATGGCCCTGAGGCTGCCAGAGCTCCGGGATTGTTGGACAACGCTCCCAGGGATGCACAGGGTGGGATTGTTGGGGTGTCTGTGCAGGGCCAGGGGTTGGACTGCATGATCCCTGTGGATTCCTTTCATCTCAGTATATTCCAAGATTTTTTTCTCACCCATGAGAGCAGGACCCCCCGGGGGAACACCCAGCCTTGCCTCAGCTCCCTGTAGGACCTGGACACTCCCAACAGCCAGGAGACACCAGGGTGGGCAGAAGGCTCTGAGTGTCACCAACCTGCCCAGCCAGGGAAAAGGGGACAGCCCCATCCACCCCTGAGGGTGTCCAAAATCGCATCCAGCCAAGTTTTCCCTGCACATCCCCTTCTCCAAACCGTGTCCAGGTCAGCCTGCTCCAGGTGATTCCACCCCGGGATGGGAATCCCTGGAGCAGAGAGTGCAGTGGAGGTGGATGCCAGACCTCCCGCACAGCCCTGCCGCCTTCCCTTGTCCATGAATATTTAAACTCCAGCGGGATGGAGCATCCATCTTCCAGGGAAAGGTGAATTATTAACTGCAGGCCAAGCGAAGCCACTTTGTGATAATGGATGGAGGCAGCGCCTGGAAAAATGTTTCCCTTTCAGGAGAGAGGGATGGGCACGAGCGCGGGGAAGCTGCGGCACGGGGAGTGGGGCAGGCTGGGGGCTCTGCTGCTCCACAGCGGGCACGGCTGGGACGGGACCTGATGGGAATCATGGACTCAGGGTATGACTGGGATGAGACCTGGCAGGAGCGGTGGGATCAGCTCCAGCACCGCTGAACTCGTGGATTTATCAATTCCAAGGGTGAGCGGGTGTTTAGTCATTAATGTCATTAACGAGCTCCCTCCTGGCTGGGGTTTCCCCCCTGGCTCTGCCCAGGCACTGACCCACGGCCTTCTCCCCACTCCTTGTGCCCAGGGGGGCTCAGCACTGAGCTCCAGCTCCGGAGGGATGGATCCCCTGGGATAAAGCCATTGATGTGGGGTGCATCCCAACTCCAGAGGGATGGAGCTCTTTGGATAAAGCTGTCAGTGTGGGATGAGCCCCAGCTCCAGAGGGATGGAGCTCCTGGGATAAAGCCGTCGGTGTGGGATGAGCCCCAGCTCCAGAGGGATGGAGCTCCTGGGATAAAGCTATCGGTGTGGGATGAGCCCCAGCTCCAGAGGGATGGAGCCCCTGGGATAAAGCCATCGGTGCGGGATGTATCCCAGCTCCGGACGGATGGAGCCCCTGGGATAAAGCCATCGGTGCGGGATGTATCCCAGCTCCGGACGGATGGAGCCATTGGCATCAGGTGCATCCCAGCTCTGGAGCTGCCCCATCACAGGCATGTGCCAATGTCCAGCACCTCCTTGAAGAGGGATCAGGGCTGATCCGCTGCCTTGGGCTCATCCTTCGGGATGACGCTTTCCAATGCCACCCTCTGGCTCCAAACCCGCTGCAATCTCTGAGTTTTCCCTTAGGATGCACCCGACACAGGGAATGGATCCCAAACTCTTCCCCAGCCGCAGCGTCCCGCCGCACCCCGTGCCTCAGTTTCCCCACAGGCAAACCTGGATGAGGCTGTGCCTGAACAAACACAAATCCCTCTGCCAGAGGGCTCAGCCAGGCCCAGCCCAGGCCCCTCCACGTTCCAGGTGAGAAATCCCTTGAACAACCCAACCCTGTAGGGCCAGGAGAACACAAAAGGCTCCTGTTGCTGTCCCCTGCTCGCTGCTCCAGCCGCCCGGAGAGCACCAGGCTCTGGTGGGAGCAAATTAGATCAGGAGAGCAGAGCGCTAATGGGATCATTTCCAATGAAACACACACAGGGATAATCCGCCGCAAAGGAAGCGGAGCGCGCTCCTCAGCCCGAAGGGAGGATTTGCTTTCCCCTGCCCGTGATTTTACCCCTTATCTCTCTGCACAATCTGTTTCTGCCCGGAGCAGGTCCTGGGTTGGGGGCTCAGGCGGTGCCTGGTGCTGAGATGAGCTGGGCTGGAGGCTGGGTTTGAGTGCTGGAGCTTGTGGCTCCAACAGCTGAGCTGGCCTTGGCACAGCCACAGCATCCTTGGCAGGGCCACAGCATCCTTGGCAGGGCCACAGCATCCTCAGTATCACCACAGTGCCCTCAGCACCACCACAGTGCCCTCAGCACCACCACAGCATCCTTGGCAGGGCCACAGCATCCTCAGTATCACCAAAGCATCCTTGGCACCACCACAGTGCCCTCAGCACCACCACAGCATCCTTGGTGCCACCACAGCACCCTTGGTACCACCACAGCATCCTCAGTATCACCACAGTGCCCTCAGCACAGCCACAGCGCCCTTGGTACCACCACAGCATCCTTGGCAGGGCCACAGCATCCTCAGTGTCACCACAGCATCCTTGGCACCACCACAGTGCCCTCAGCACCACCACAGCATCCTTGGTGCCACCACAGCACCCTTGGCATGGCCATGGCACCCTCAGCACTACCACAGCATCTCTGGCATGGCCACAGCGCCCTTGGTGCCACCACAGCACCCTCAGTACCACCACAGTGCCCTCGGCATGGCCGCAGCACACTCGGCATGGCCACAGCATGCTCGGTGCCACCACAGAACCTCTGATGCCACCACAACATGCTCGGTGCCACCACAGAACCTCTGATGCCACCACGGAACCTCTGATGCCACCACGGAACCTCTGACGCCACCACAGCACCCCCGATGCCACCACAGCACCCTCATCCCGACGCTGAATCCGCAGCCCCGCTGCTGCCCCTGCCCCGGCTCCCCCTTCCCGGCAGCGCGGGGGGACTCAGGGAACGGCACCGGTTTTCCCTTCAAACACGCATTTCCCTCTTCCCCTCCATGTATTTATTCCCTGTATCCCAAGCCGGCGGGATCCTCGGAGCCATCCACCGTGACGCCGCATCCAAGCCCCCTCCTGCCGTGCCATGGGAACGCGTTCCCGAGCTCCCGGGGCAGCGCCGCAGCCCCCGCAGCGCTTACCGCGACCACGCTCCGTCCTTGCGGGAATCAAAAACCACCGGCAGCGTCGGGAAGTTCCCCGGAGAGCCAGCCCCAGATCCCGAGGGACGCACGGAGCCCCCGGACACCGGCGGGAGCCGTGTCATGGCTGGAGCATCCCCCAGCGCCGATGGAGGAGCACAAGCGGCAGGAAAAACGGGATCCCTGTTGCGTTTGGATCGCGGCGGCGCGGGGGCCGAGCTCTGCCCTCCCCGCTCGTGGCACCCCAAAAAAATATTTTAAAAAAAGAGGAGATGGAGGCGGCTTACCGGCCCTGCGCCGGGGAGGAGGAGGAGGCTCAGCTCAGCTTCGCAGCCCCATCCCGGCCGGATCCAGAGAGTGCCAGGGCGGGTGAATCTTTCCGGGGTTCTGGAGAGCCGGGGCTGCGCTGGCGCTGCTTCAGCATCTCCCTCAGCATCTCCATGGTTACACGGCTGACCCAGTTCTCCTCCCAGCCCTGAGCAGGGGCACAGTGGTCCAGCGGGGTGGGATGTGCTGGGAGCATCCCTGGGCCGGGATTCAGAGAGCTGATGACTCCCCTGGATCCCTCTAGACAGATCCAGATGCCATGGAACTGCTGGGAGTGGTAGGGCTGGGAAAAGTGGGGCTCGAGGCAGGACAGGGTGGCCCCAGGAAGGAATGGATCCCGGTGACCCCAGGAGAGGAAGGATCCCGGTGACCCCAGGAGAGGAAGGATCCCAGTCCCAGGAGGGGATGAGTCCTGGCGATCCCAGGAGGGGATGGATCCCGGTGACCCGAGGAGAGGAAGGATCCCGGTCCCAGGAGGGGATGGATCCTGGTGATCCCAGGAGGGGATGGATCCTGGTGATCCCAGGAGGGGATGGATCCTGGTGATCCCAGGAGGGGATGGATCCCAGAAACTGGGCAGTGCCAGGGGCTACAGGTGTGGGAAGGACCAACCCAGGCCTGGGAGGCAGCACTGACCCCAAATATGCCACAGAAACAGGAATGAGGGGCAAAATATTGAAGGGAGAAATGGATGCTTTGGGAAAAGCTCTGGAGAAGAAGGGAGCAGCCCCACAGGTGCCCCCACACAGGTGGGAAATGAGGAGGAGGAGGAGGAGGAAGGTGCTAAATGAGCACGGTGGGGGTGGCTGGGAATGCTGCCTTGCCAGGGAAGGAGGCAGAGGGATTTTGGGAGCTGTCTGCTCCCTCAAAACCCTCAAGGTGGGTGTTCCCAGGGGAAAACGGGGCTGGAAACCCCCAGCAGTGGGACAGGAGGTTCTTCCTGCCCTCTGTGCTGGGGCTGCCTCGAGCCTGGAGGGACAGCACTGAAAACTGCGGATGTCTGGAGCAGGAAGGTCCTAAAATTCCCTAAAATTTTGGGGAATAAAAGCTTGCCAGAGCTGCCACCCCGAGGCCCTGCCAGTCCTTGGGCAACAACACAGCAGGAGTTGCAGCACCCCAGCTCCTCCAAGAATTTGGGAATAAGGCATGGGCTTATTTCCCCTAAAAGCATTTAGTTCTAATTAATTGCTTCAGCTTTGATAGGCAGCTGCTCATATAATTTTAATTGCCCAACAAGGGGGATAATTGGGTGCACGTGAGCTGGGAATCTGGGAGGAGCTCCAGGTCTTGGAATTCAGCATCTCCTGGCTCTGGCAGGTTAGGAAAGTTCTGTCCTGGCTGGAATTTGCTGCAGGTGCAGGGTTATTGCTGCTGCACTGGCTTCAAATTAAAGGATGGCTCCGAATGTGCTCCATTTCTTGGAAAAGGTGGGAAGTTTGGATGGGGCTGTGCTCAGGGAATCCCACAGGAAAAGCCTCTGGAGAAAGGCCTGGCTGTTGGATGAGCGAGGTTTAGCAAAGCTGTGGCTGGGAGGAAAAAGAGGAGGAAGGCCCTGGAGCAAATCCCACAGGATGGCTCCGGTCTGGATGGTTTTCCAAAGGGCAAGTGCTGGGATGGGAGCCTGGCCTGGTTTTCCATCGGGATGGGAAGCGCTGGTGGCAGTGGTGTGGGTGGAGAGCTCGGGGGATGGTGGTGACAGTGACCAGTGCATGGCCCAGGGATGTCCCCAAGGGCTCAGCTCTTCCAGAGACCCGGGAATGGCTCTTGTGGGACGGCATTCCTGCAGCCTGAAGGCAGCTGGGGCTGCTCCAGGTGCTCTCAGTGCTTCCATTCGTTCCTGGACGTGGGGATGGACTGGGAGCACCAGTGGGATCCAGACTGGGAGCCACAGCCCTGTGTGGGGTCTCCAGGCAGCAGTGGCACGGGAAAAATGTCCCATGGGAATCTTCCTCAAACCCGCTGTGCCCAAACACGCCTCAGTCGTGGCAATTCCCTTTCCATCCCCATTCCCAAAGGATGCGTCCATCTCCTGATGCCACAGCTCCAGAAGGATCCATCCAGCAGCACCGGGGTGGAGAACCAAACATCTTCCGGTGGGACACGGCGTTCTCCTGCACCCACCTCGTGCCCATCTTCCACCAGGAGGGTGGGACAGGTGTGGAATTCCAGGTCATCCATGTCCGAGCCCTCCCCGGTGGGCTGATTCGGGGCTGCAGGACACCGGAGGCAGCGTCCTGACCACGCCGTCCCTGTCCCCCGTGTCCCTGCGTGACGTCTGCGCCCGGTTAAATCAGATCCGTGCTGAATCCCAGCGTTTCCTTGGCAACATCAAGGAATCCGAGGAGCAAAAGCCACCCGGCAGGGCCAGGCTGGGGGACGGCCAGCGCCCGCCGAGCCCAACTGGCCACCAGAGCCACGGGGACACTGCGGCAAGCAGCGGGCATTCCCGATGGTCCAACTCATCCTGGAGATAATCCCAGGACAGAGCATGGATCATCGGCCCTGCTGGCACTTCGGTGCTGGTTGTGGGCAGCTGGGAACGGAGCAGGACCTCGCTGGGGACACGCAGGAGCTGGCACCAAGCAGCCACTGTGGCCAGTGGGACGCTGCAGCCGCGTGGCCCCAAAAACTGGGACAGCTCCATGGGGATGCAAGAAACCGGCGTTGGGATGGGTTTGGAACAGGGTCACCCCGCTCAGATCCCAACCCTTCTCCCGGTGGCACCGAGGGTTGGAACGGCCATGCCAGGGCCGGGGCTGATCTGCCCCGGCACGGAGGGAATGGGAGAGGAGCTTTTCCCATTCCCGGCTGCCGCTGCCTTTCCGGCTGCTCGGCTCCGAGCTCTGCAATGCAGCGCGCTCGGCTCGGCTGCTGTGTGTGAATCCCATCAATATTTCATGGAGCTGCTTCCTCCAGGGGAAGGGCTGCTCTCAGCTCCAGCTTTCTGCTGCTCCTATCAGCAGGGAACATCTGCTTTCCTTCCACCAGCACCCCGCAGATCCCCCTTGTCCTCCCCATTCCATGCTGGAGCCTTCCAGGGGCTCCGTAGCCCGAAATCCCTCAGGTTCCAAAGCGCTGACCAAATTCCACCCTTGGCCGCTGGCACCTGCCCAGTGCTCCTGGGGTCTCCAGGGATGAGCCACCAGCTCCAGGATGGGTCACCAAACCCACCCACACCCCCAAATCCACGTCCAGCAGAGGGATGTGCCAAGAGCCTGGCTGGATCTGACATTCCCTGCCCGGCCGCATCCATCCCACAGGTCCCAGCTGGCTCCCAAGCCCAGCAGGACTCGGGGGCGAGCAGCTTTGTTTGCAGAAAAAGTTGCTTTTTTAATTGCTAAGGCTGCATAATTCTTCCCGAGCTTCTTCAGGAATCAGCAGAAAACTTGGGAAGAGTTCTGGGAGCCAGAGCGATGCCAAGAGGGGGCAGAGCCTGCGGCAAACACCCCTCGCTGTGGCACGGGGAGCTGGGGCATCTCACCGGGGCTGGCACCGGCTCCTGCATTTCTGGAAGAGCAGGAGGATGGGAGGAAGGGACACAGGATGATCCCAGCAAGGTGCTGCTCCCTGGAAAACTTGTGGGAAGAAGATGAGGCCAAAAGCTCTGGTGTTGCTTCACAACCCAACAGCTAAAATCTGCACAGTTCCCGATTTCCAGGGTGAAACCTCCATCTCCAGGAGTCTCTCTGTCCGTGGGGAGGATGAGGAGCCTGGAGAGGCTCCCAGCAGAGCATCCCAGGGCAGGGAAGCAGCTCCTGAGCCCGGCAGGCAGCGGGAGGAGCAGGGCTGTCAATCCCTTCCCGGTAATTCCCGACCGAGGCTCTCTCCCTGCTCTCAGAGATGCGGTGACAAAACATTTGAAGCGCCTTGACAGGGACGCCAAGAGCTGCTGCCACACGGCTCGGGATTTAATAAGCAGGAAAATTAGGGATTTTCACCACCTTAAACTGCATCTTGTATCCGTGTGGTGCTTCCCGAAGGGCTGTGCTGCAGCGGGAGCCCATAGAGAGCTGAGCTCTAGGGATGGCAGCAGCTCCAGGGGGATGGAATGAGGGGGATTCACCCCTGGATTTGGGGCCAAGCAGCTCAAGATGCCGCAATGTCACCCTCTGTCCCTGTCCCACAAAGGCTGGAATGGGGACAAAGCTGGAGCGCTGGGAATGTGGGAGGTGGCAGGAGTTCGGCCTCACAAAGGGATGTCGGAGATGGAACAGCGGGCGAGAGGTGTGAGCACAGCAGGAGTGGCCTTGGGGAGGTGTTGGGGCGGGAAGAAACGGGCCCAGGGAGAGCTGGGGCTGGAGGGGAGAGCTGAGGAGCAGCCAGGGATCAGGCAGGGATGGTTTGGGAGCAGCCAGGGATCAGGCAGGGATGGTTTGGGAGCAGCCAGGGGGATCAGGCAGGGATGGTTTGGGAGAAGCAGGAGGATGAAACCAGGGCTGGTTTGGGAGCAGCCAGGGGGATCAGGCAGGGATGGTTTGGGAGAAGCAGGAGGATGAAACCAGGGCTGGTTTGGGAGCAGCCAGGGCTGGTTTGGGCAGGTGGTCCCTTGTCCTACGGTAGAAAAATGATCCCAGGCTCCCGTGGCTGGCAGCCAAGCCCTGGATTTGGGCTGCAAGTGAAGCCCATCCCGTGATCCCACAGGATCCGCAGCCTCCCACTCCCAGCGCACAATCGAGACAGGCAGCGCAGCCCCCGGGATGTTCCCTGGGCACCCAGGGATGGCGTTCAGCCTCAGAAGCCCCCTTGCCATGGGTCCTGGACCCCTGAAAGTGGACACTGACCACTTCAGAGCCCGTCAGACCCCTGGGGGTGGGCACTGACCACCACAGAGCCCATCATAGCCATCACCTGCCATGAGAGCCATCCTGCAGCTCAACGCCAGCTCCCACATGTGGCCCTGGGCACCATTTGGGGGCACAGAGGGGACCCTGTGAGCAGCCAGGCCCGTGCCCGTTGGGGTGCCAGGGTGATGCCCACGCTGCCCTCGGGCTGTCCCCACTTGTTGTCCCCGTGGTTGCGGCACGAGGGAGCAGCACAGGAGCTCTGCCCGTCCCAGGGCATCCTCTCACCCTTCCTCACCCACTCCTTAATTTTCCCTCCAGAGCCGACCACAGCACCTGCCCCAAACCCCACAGAGGGCGGGAGAGGCTCTGGATCGAGGAAGAGGCAAATCCACGTACGAATCCCAGGCTGGAGACGCCGGGAAGCCCAGGACGAGGAGAGCCCCGTGCGATGCCCTGGGGCGGACCCTCTCCAGGACCCTCCCCGCTTTTCCCGGTCCCTATCCCGGTTTTCCCGGTGCTGGGACCGCCGTGCACGGGACGGGGTTGACGTCAACGGGCTTTCAGCGGGATGATGGATGGCACGGGAAGGCGCTCCCGGTGCCGAGCCGCCGGCCGGGAAGAGCTGCCCGCCCCGCACCGGGAAAGGCTCCGGGAAAGCGGCCCCGGGAGCCCTCGGGAACGGGGGGAGCGCGGCCGTAGCTCCCCCGTTTTCGGCGCAGCGCTGATTTTGAGGGGTTCGCATCCCAGCTCAGAGCCTGGGGGGTGATTTAGGGGTGCCGGCAGCCGCGGGGTACGGGGGGACCCCCGGCGTTGTCCCCACGGGGGTCGAGACCCCTCCTCTCCCTCCATCCCCCCTCCCGTGGCTCCCGGAGCGCGCATCCCGCTGCTCCCCGGTACCGCAGCTGTACCGGGCATCCCCAAAATCCACCTCCCCCGCTCCCCCGCCGGCGGCCGGGGATGCTCCGGGGCAGGTGCGGCCCCGCTCGGCCCGGTGGCCGCGGGGCCCGGGGCGGTCGCCGCTGTCCCGGGCGCCCGGAGCGCCGCACCCCGCGGGCACTCACCGCTGCCGCCGCCGCCGCCGCCGCCCGTGCCCGCTCCTCCCCCGTTCCCGGCGGGCTGCTGGGAGCGGCGGGCGGGGGAGCCCCGGGCCCGGCCCCGACGGCCCGGGCGGAGCGGAGAGGGACCGGCAGCCCCCGAGGGACCGGCAGCCCCCGAGGGACCGGCAGCCCCCGAGGGACCGGCCCGGGAGCCGCGCGAGGGGAGGTGGCGGCCGGACCCCAAAGGGCGGTGGCAGGACCGTGCAGCCATCAGGTGGATCCTAAAGGATGATGGAAGCAGCAGCCGGTCCCCAGCAGCCTCCAGTTGGACCCTACAGCCTTCAACTGGAACCTACAGCCAGCAGCTGGACCCCAAAAGCCTCCAGCTGGACCCTACAGCCTTCAACTGGAGTCTGGAGCCATTAAACAGAGCTCAGGAACCACCAGCTGGATCCTACACCCAGCAAGAACCCCAAGAGGTGCCAGACGGAGGCTGTACCCTTCAACCGGACCCTACAGCCAGCAATTGAACCCCAAGAGCCTCCAACTGCACTCTATACCCATCAGCTGGACTCTACACCCATTAACCGAACCCCGAGAGCCTCCAGCTGGATCCTACACCCATCAACGGGACCCCAAGAGCCTCCAGTTGGACCCTACACCCAACAACTGGGCCCTACACCCATCAAACGAACCCCAAAGCCCCCAACCAGAGCCACACCCCCCAGTTGGAGCTCAAGATCCTCCAGCTGGACCCTCCAGCCACCAGTTGGACTCTGGAGCTGCCACCTGCCCCTTCTGTCCCAGCTGGACCCCAAGAGCAGCTGCCACCTCCCTGCTGTCCCCACCTGGACCCCAAGAGTCCCCAGCCAGACCCCGGCACCTCGGGAGCCTCCGGGCTGAGCTGGAGCCGATCCTGCTCAGCCTGGGATTTGGGAAGGCACAACCCTCCCGGCCCCGATCCCGCTGGAACACCCAGGGGGACAGGGACACAATGGGGACACCCCCGGAGCCCTGGATCCCGGCAAAAGAGGAATTTGGGCGGAGAGGCGGCGATTCCAGCGCTGCCCTTGGACTCACCTTGGCTGCCGGGATCCAAACACCGATTTCCCTCTAAGCAGCGTCTCCCTGCTCCCAGTGAATTCCTCCGGCGCTTTCCCTGCGTTGCCTCTGCCGGCTGACATGGAGCCACGTGCCACGAGGAAACCTTCCTTAACTCTGTCCCTCCCTAAAATCCCGCCAGCCTCACAATTCCCAGCTCCCCATCCCATGGACAGCACCAGCACCCGGCCCTCGCTGCGTTCCCAATCGCGGGATTAGGGCCTGGGGAGCGATTTGGGATCGGGGTGGGTCAGTGGGTACAAGCATCCATCAGGGAAGGGAGGATGTGGGATAATTCCCCCCCGCCGTGGCAGCTGCTGGAGGGAAAAACTGGGATGCAGCAGGTCCCGGCAGGAAAGCTGGTTCAGGAACAGGAATAGCTGGAAGAACTAAATATGGAAACTTGGATAAAGCAGCGCTGAAGGAGGGAATGGTTTCCTAACGGGATTCAAAGCATATAAACAAACTCAGGGAGGAGGGAGGTTGTCCAGAGAGGCCTTGGTGAGGAAGAGTTTGGAAAACCAGCCGGAATTCTCCCAGCAGGGAAGGCTATTCCATGAAATTTCCAGCTCTGTGGAGGAAGTGCTAGTCCTGGGAACACGTTGTTTGGGGGAAGAGATAATGAAAACAATGTCCCTAAAGGATTCTCCGAAGGATTTTTTTCCAGCTGCTTTTGGACGGCAGGAAGTTTCATGGCAATGGAGTTTTCAGTTCCATTGGCAGCTTTTCGCTTCCTTTGGTTTTTCTGGGATCACCAAGCTCACACTGGGAATGCTTTGGTGCTGCAGATTCCAAGCTGTGTGACACCAATCCCCTGGGAATTGCTTCCCTGGATGGACAAACCCCTGAGCCTCAGCCTTGTCCTGAGATCCCATCAGAGCTCTCCCATCTCCGATGTCTCTTAATTCCTTAAGGAGCTCAGCTTTGCCGGCTCCTCGGCACCTTCCCCTTTCCCTTTTGGGTTTGTGCTGGCACCAAGGGGGTGGCTCAATGCGATTATCCCGCTAAAAGTCCCCTAAGAGGATTCCCGGGGCTCGGCTGCAGGGGCTCCGGGCAGGATGTGGATAGGGATGAGCCCTCTGGATGTGGGGGAGCCCGGGAGAGGTGTCCCTGCGAGGGTGAGCCCGGGATCTGCAGCCCCCGTGGGTGCCACGTGCTGCCATTCCCTGGGATAGGGTGGGAAACTGCCCATGGAGTGGTCCTGGAGAGAGGGGGAGGCAACGGAGACACAGGGAAGGGGTGGGAATGTCGGGGTTCTGGGGCTGTTGGGGGGGGGTTCTGGGACTTCCCAGGGGATTTTGGAGCTTCCCAGGATGGTCCTGGAGCTGCTCTGGGGCATCCTGGGGTTTCCCAGGGATGTTCTGGGGCTGTTGGGAGGCCCTGGGGCTGCTCTGGAGCATCCTGGAGCTTCCCAGAGGATTTTGGGGCTTCCCAGGAAGGTCCTGGAGCTGCTCTGGAGCATCCTGGGGTTTCCCAGGGATGTCCTGGGGCTGTTGGGGGGCCCTGGGGAGTCCTGGAGCTGCTCTGGAGCATCCTGGAGTTTCCCTGGGTATGTCCTGGGGCTGTTGGGAGGCCCTGGGGCTGCCCCTGGGGAGTCCTGGAGCTGCTCTGGGGCATCCTGGAGCTTCCCAGAGGATTTTGGGGTTTCCCAGGAAGGTCCTGGAGCTGCCCTGGGGCATCCTGGGGTTGCCCATGGGACTGTGGGGATTCCCAGGAGGGTCCTGCAGCTGTCCTGGGGTATCCTGGAGCTTCCCCAGGGCATTTTGGGGCTTCCCAGGAGGGTCCTGGAACTTCCCAGAGGACTAATGCTTCCCAAGAGGATCCTGGAGCTGCTCTGGGATATCCTGGAGTTTTCCAGAGGACTTTGGGGCTTCCCAGGCGAGTTCTGGAGCTGCCCAAGAGGGTCTTGGAGCTGTCCCAAGGCATCCTGGGGCTCCCCAAGGGACTTTGGGGATTCCCAGAAAGGTCCTGGAGCTTCCCAGGGGATTTGGGGGCTTCCCAGGGTGATCCTGGAACTGCTCTGGGGCATCCTGGAGCTTCCCAGGGTGGTCCTGGGGCAGTCCTGGAGGCCCTGGAGCTGCATTCAGGGAAGGAGAAGCTGCACTTGGAGAAGGGTTATGGAGAGGGGCTGGTTTATGGCAGGATTGGGAATCCCAGTGGGTATTCCCTGGAATAACCCTGCCCTGGGAAGGTGCCAGTCCCTGCCCTGGGTGTGGGATGATCCCTGGCCCCTCTGGAAGTGCCAAAGCTGCGTCAGCTCCTTCCCTGCTCCCTGCTGGGGCCGTGTCCCACTTCTGGCAGGAGCAGGAGCTGTGTGGAGATGCTGGAAAATCTCCGTGCTCACCAGTGGGATACTGGGACAGCCAGGGGCTGAACTGGGCAGGAGGTGCTTTCCTGGGAAATCTTCTCCCCACTGCCAGCAAAATGTGGGAATATTGGGAATGGGGCTTCCCAGTGAGCGCCAGGCTGAGCACCTCCACTCCCAGTGCTGATCCTAAAGTTTTGGGGGGTTTTCCTGGTTTCTGGCGGCTCCTCCTTGGAAAAGGAGAGCTGGGAAAATGGAGGAGAGCAGGATTCCTTGGGGAGTTCCCATGTGGATCAGGAAAGGTAAAATTTCCTGGGACAGGTCCAGACCTGAGCACAAAAGGGGACCCACAAGCCCAGGGTTGACCCTGGATCATCATTGGGAATTTTGGGCTCCCAAAGAATCCTTTGGCAACACCCAAAGGTCAAATTATCTTCCTGGGGTTTAATTTCAAAGCAGAAGGTTTCAAAACTCAGTGTCCAGGCATATATATATTCCTAAATATCCTTAAATATCCTTAAATATCATATGGATCATCCCAGCTAGGAGAGGCACCAGGTGGGATGTGGCACAAAGGGTCAGGCCCCAAAATCTGGCCCTAAATGGCCCCTTTTTCCTGCAGATCCACAAAGGCAGCGTGTCCATGTCCAGGAAGAATTTATATCCAGGTTTTCCCGTGCCTGTGGATTATTGCCCCAAAGCAACAGCTTGTTTGGGATAAATCCAGAGTCCTGCTGGAATGGGAATCCCAGGGGATGGCGGGGGCTGAGCTGGGAAGGGCCAGGCTGCTCTGAGCTGATTTTCCTTGGTGCCAAACGAATCCATGGCTCCCAAATCCAGGCCTGGGGTGCAGTGGGAAGCGTGGGAGGGATGGGATGAGCAGGTGGAAGGTGCTGGGCGAGTCCAAACTCCCCGAGGCACCCCCGAATTCCGAGTGGAAAAGCACTTTCTCCTTCCCTTTTTTTTTCCACCCCCCTGTTTCTTGTTTTCCTTGGCTCCTCCACGTTCCGGGCAGGCTGACAGGGAGCTGCAATCCCTGTGGGAAAAGCTGAGCAGCTCCAGACAATGGATCCATTGCTGGTGGAGAAGGGAGCAGGTGGGGAGGAAAGGGAGCTGCACAAAAGGATCCGGGGGGAGGAGGAGGAGGAGGAGGAGGAGCAAGGGGGGAGATTGTCCAGAAATCCCTGGATCCAAGCTGGGTGCTCAGACAGCTGGGCCTGGCAGCAGCATCGGTGCAGGGTAATTAATTAATAAATGAGGCGTTTTCCAGGGAATTGTGGGGATGGATTGTCGGCCTAGCTGCTGAAACAGAAGGAAATGGCTGAAAAATTCGGGAATTAAAGAAAAACTAACCCCAAAGTGGAGCAGCCGTGAGGGTGGGGAATGGATTTCCCAGAGCAGCTTGGGAGCTTCCATCCTTGGAAGTGTTCAATTCCAGGTTGGAGCAACCTGGGATAGTGGGAAGCAGGGATGGAACTGGATGATCCTTAATGTCCTTCCAACCCAAACCACTCCGTGATCCCGACTTTTATTTCTCTTGGCTGCCTTGCAAGTGCCCTCAGTCGCAAGACTTCCAATAAAACTGCAGGAATTTGCTGCAAGACATTTCCCACTCCAGCGCCAGCACGGAGCCTCCGGGGCAGCCGAGCTCCCAACCCACAGAGGACACAGAAATTTGTCCCATTTCCTACATTTCTTCCACAGAAAACACAGATCCCAAATCCCTGTGCCTGCAGGGAATGGGATTTTGTCCTCTGGCAGGGCAGAGCCAGCCACCAATTTTGGGAAGGGTGACTGGAAGCGCAGCAGCCCTGTGGGATCCGACTTTCCTTTCTCATCCCAAACAATATTTCAAGGGATTTATTTTTATATCCTGAACAATGATATTAAAAACTCTATTTAAAAAAAAAAAAAAAAGAGAAACCTGCCAGGCTGCAAATTGGGGCACCAGAAGGACAATGAGGAGGCAAAAAATGCAGTCATTCCTAAGGAAAAGGAAATTTTTTCATGGGAATTTTTCATGGGAAAAATCCTGAGGCAGCGTGAGTCACCCCTCAGTGTTGCCATGTCCTGGAGTGAGGGAAACAGTGGCTGGGAATTGGGAGAGCTGGCAGGAGCAGGGCACAGACTTTGGATTGAGCCAGGTCCAGGCTGGCAGGAGAAAAATCCTCCTGTGCTGAGGGAACAGCTCAGGCAGGCTGGAAGTGTCCCCGGATGATCCCTGGGATGGCACTGCCAGGGATATCCTGGTGCAGTGGAGCTGCAGAAAGGCAGCAAAATTCTGTTGGAAATACATTAAAAACAACCAAAAAAAAAATCGAATATTGCTTTTTTACTGCTAATTGATATAATTAATCCGTTAAGGAAGAATTCCAGAGATCCCTGAGACTCCTACCATGGATAACAACGTGCTGTCACATCCATCCAGGGCTGGGAGTGAAGTCCTCGGGTTCCTCCATGGAATTGTGGGGATCCACAGGATGGAGCTGGCACAGAGGGAAGGGATCACTCCACCAGCAGGGTCCTGGAGGATCTTTGGGATGGGATCCCTGTGGGAAAGGAGGTGGCAATTCCCAGACGAGGAGGCAGCAGCTCCAGCCCTCTGTGGCTTCGAGGAGAAGCTTGAAAGGAGTAAAAATCCACTCCCCATGAAAAATACAGATCCCCTCCTTAATTTTGCTCATCATTCCCACTGGATGTCCTTCCAGAACTGATGGATTCGAGGGGAATTTCCACCTTCTGCAGGTGTTAAGTCTTCCCCTGGCCCACAGAAAAATCTCCTTTGCTTCCCCTCCCTGTGTGGTTGGTTTTGTTCTGATTGTCAGCTGCCTCGAGTCTCCGCTCAGAGAGAAAAAGGATCTTTAATTCCTTTATCTATTTAAGTTGATTTCGGGAACATTTTTCTCCCGCACTGTGAACAATCAGAACTCTGTGGTCTCCAAGATATGTAAAACAGTTCTTGTTCGTCTTTTGTGGGCAGATATAGTTGAGCTACATAATGGGAGTCTGAGAGTGAGTCAACTCAGGAACTCTGGATGGATTTAAATTCCATTCCAAACGAACTCCTATTAAAAAACCCCCAAACCACTGCAACTCATCATACCCAAAGCATCTTTATCCAACATCTCTAATGGATTTATCTGCCACCCAATTTACCGCAAGGATACTCCACAGAGAAGCAAACAAGCTTGGAAAACATCCCAGCATTCCTGCTTTTTTTTTTAATAAAGCAGGAAAAACACTGGAAGGCTGCCCACACCAGGCCTAACGCCTTGGACCCGCGGGAGGTTAGAACAGGGCAGATCAGTACCAGAGCAAGGGTCTGGCTGCCCCTCAAGGCACGGCGACCACCGAGCTCCCTCCCGGTTTCTCCCGGTTTGTCCCGGTTTGTCCCGATCCATCCCGGCCCATCCCGGTCCCTCCGCCCGCCATCAGCCCCGCCCACTTCCGCCCCCCGGCAAATCTCGCGAGATCCCCGCCGGGTCACGCGCCCGCGCGCGCCGCCGCGCCCCAGCCCGGGGAGGGGAGGGGGGGGACAAAAAAGGGCGGAGCCTCCGCCCCGCCGCCTCACGGCCCCGCCGCCATCTTGTTTCTCGGCCGCTCGGCGCTCACTCCGCTCCGGCCGCCCCCCTTCCCCCCCGCCTCCCGCCGGCCGCGCCGGAGGCAGCGCGGGCACCGGGCGGAGCAGGCGGAGGTCGCGGTGCCGGCCGCTCCGGTGAGTGCGTGGGGAGCGCGGCGGGGGGGAGGCGGCGGCGGCGGCCCGTGAGGGGGCGCGGGGCGGGGGCGGCCCGAGGGGTCGGTGCGGCCCCCCCGCGCCAACGGCTGCGCTGCGATTGGCCGGGCCGCGGCGCGCGCGCTGATTGGCCCGCGCGGGGGAGGAGGGCGCGGAGGGGCGGGCTCTGATTGGCTGGCGAGGCGCGGACCGGGGAGAGGACAGCGAGCGGACCGTTGTCCCGCGCGGGCGCGCGGTGGGGGGGGGCGGCGGCGGAGTCGGGGGAGGCCCGGGCGGGCCCGGGGCTGGCGGAGCCCGAGACCCCCGGCCTGGGACCCCCGGGCTGAGACCCCCGACCTGAGACCCGGGATTCGGGGCTGGCAGCGCCCGGGGAACGCGCTGCCTCACTGCCGGCGCGGTGAGGCCTCCCGGTGCTTTCCCGGGCTGGCGGCGGGTGGGATCTGCCGTGCCGCCATAAGGGATGTACTGTAGTGTTTTATCCCTGGAAGTGTTCAAGGCCAAGCTGGATAAGGCCTTGAGCAGCGTGGTCTAGTGGAAAGTGTCCCTGCTCATGGCAGGGGTGGAGTGGGATGAGTTTTAAGGTCTCTTTCACCTAAACCATTCCTGGTTCTGTGATTCCAAGGCAGGTTGTGATCCTGACTTGTCTGAGAAAGGAGTGGGAGGGGGTAGAGAGGAGCTCGCGTGTTTAGGTTTAGATTTGATTTTCGGAAGAAATTCTTCCCTGTGAGGGTGTGGAGGGGCTGGAAGGGATTGCCCAGAGAGAAGTGTCCAAGGCCAGGTTGGACAGGGCTTGGAGCAGCCTGGGATAGTGGAAGGTGTCCCTGCTCATGGCAGGGGGTGGCGCTGGATGATACTTTAAGATCCTTCCAACCCTTACCGTTGTGTCATTCCATGATTCTATGATTCAGTTTTACCAGTCTTTGGGATTTTTGCCATCCAAGCCTTGAAAAGCTTCAGGCTCGCACATTTGGCAGGAAGAGGGGCAGGACTATGGCAGGGCAGCCGTGGGTTTCTGGTATTATCTTAGGGGTTGTTTAATCTGTGCTCAAAAAGCAGCAAGAGCCGTGAGAACACCTTTGGTCTCCCTAAATCCTGCTTTCTCCTGATCTGAGGGAATTAAAGTAATGCCCCCAGGTACCTGATAAATCACAATGCACTGCCAGCAGTGTGGGTGTGGCCTGGATAACCGGGAATTCTTTAGGGCTGGGTGGGATTTCCTTCAGGTGGGTTCCTTGTGCAGGTGTTTGAGGGGTGACAGGACAGCTTTGGGGTGGCTGAGCTGTGGCCCAGGGCCACCTCCAGAACCTGGAGCTCTGGCAGATTCCAGCTTGCTTGCAGAAGAAGGAACAATAGCACTGCCTACTTCTGGAATGGGACTCTTCAGAGTCATTCTGAGCCATTTGTGTTGGTGAGTGGAATATTTTCCATGTATTTGGGAAGAAACCATCCCTGTCATCATTGCTGTCTGAGCATGGACAATTCAAAGCCCATGAGCTCGTTACCTTTTCCTCCAGCCCTACAAACCAGACCTCCTGGGCCATCAAACTTCCTGGGCAACATCCTGTGCCTTTCCTTAGGTTTTTCCTTAAGTGAGGTTCTGGTTTTGGACTGGGCTGTTCCTGCTGGCTCTCTTTGTCCTCGTGCTCTGTGACAGCCTCAGCTCACCTGGGCCCAGGTGCTGTTGGGCATCGTGGTGACAACAATGGCACACCTGGCTCTGGCATAACCAGGGACAGGACCCCAGGGAAAGGCAGGAGCTGGGCCAGGGGGGATTCAGGTTGGATTTAGGGAAAGGTTCTTCCCCCAGAGGGTGCTGGGGCACTGCCCAGGCTCCCCAGGGAATGGGCACATTCCCAAGGCTGCCAGAGCTCCAGGAATGTTTGGACAGCGCTGCCAGGGATGCCCAGGGTGGGGCTGGACTGGATGATCCTTGTGGATCCTTCCAGCTCAGGATATTCCAGGTGTGCTGCGATGAGCTGAGCCACCCCAAATCCAGGCTGGGAGATGCTCCTGCAGGAGAATCCCAATGAGGAGGCTCACGGACACAGTTCTGAGGGAGACACCCCTTCCCAAAAAACCAACCCCACACAGCAAGGAATGAGGGAAGAGCTTTCCCAGAGAGCTGCCCCTGGATTCCTCGAAGTGTCCAAGGCCAGCTTGGATATCAGGAAAAGGACCCTGAGGTCCTTTTCCTCTGAGGGATGCCCAGGGTGGGATTGGTGGGGTGTCTGTGCAGGGCCAGGAGCTGGGATGATCACAGGATCCTGTGGATCCTTCCAGCTCAGGATATCCCATGATCCTGTGATCCAGCAGGAGCCCTGGCAGCACTGAGCAGCTCATTCCAAGCAGGAATAGGTGTGATCCTGCCGGTTCTCCAGTGGCTGCGCTTGGCCAGTGACCTTGAGCCGGTCATTTTTCCTGCCTGGCCAGTCTGTCCCTCGTTATTTTGTGCTCAGTCAAGATAAATCCTGTTTGTCCAAGCCCATTCTCCTGCCACACGGGAATCACAGGCAGCGAGGGATTCCTAGAAGTGCCTCAGAGAGGCAGGTGACAGTTGCAGGGTTCAGAATGTTCCCTTCTCCCCGGTGTTTTCCCAGTAACTTTGTACTTTATGGAATGGTTTGGGTTGGGAGGGACCTTAAAGCCCATCCAGTCCCACCCAATTCCACAGGCAGGGACAGCTCCCACTATCCCAGGTTGCTCCAAGCCCCTCCAACCTGGGCTTGGGCACTTCTAGGGATCCAGGGACAGCCACAGCTTCTCTGGGAATTCCATTCCATCCCCTCCCCACCTTCCCAGGAAAGAACTCCTTCCCAATATCCCATCTAAACCCTCTGTGATTTCAGAGCAAGAACAGCTGCAATGATCGAAATAAACCCTTTAGGGCTTCCCAAATTAATTTAGTGGGGTTTTTTCCACAAATAAACCCTTTACTGCAGGGCTTCCCAAAATGAACCAGTTTTTCTTGTCATGAGGAATTATTAAACACCCTGTGAGCATCAGCTGTTCCTGTAGGTCATTCCTGTGGCTCTTCCCATCATTCCCAAGCACAGGAGAGCAGCTCTAGGTCCCTTGGGATGTGACAAGGCACAAGGGAACGCGTTTGGTCAGTCAGAACCCCTTGGAATTCCAGAATCGAAGAATTCCAGCAAGGCATTCCTCTGCTCCAAAGGAAAGGTGCTGGCTTTGTTTTTCATACCACCCAAAGTACCTCACATACCTCCAATAGTCAGAATTCCGCAGCTTCCAGGCTCTGGTTTTTATCTCAGGAATGCCACAGGAAGAGAACACAGTGTATTTATTTATTTTTAAGGCCATGTTTTAACCAATTCTATTCCCCAAATCACCAGGAAGATCTGTTTTTAAATTAATCTCTCCTCCTTATCTGATTCAAACTGATTTAATCTGCCGGGCTAGTCAAGCCTTGGCTATGCTTCCTAATATTTTTTCCCGCTGGATAATCCCGTCAGCACGCTGTTTCCAAGCAGGAAATTTTATCTTGGAATCGCAGCTCGAAATCCATCGGGGGATGGATTGTGGGGTGTGGGATTTGTGTGTTCAAAGGTTAAAATATCACCTGGTTTCGACAACTTTTTTATTGTGGCCATTCCCGTTCTTTAACCACAGCATTCCCAAAGTTCCCATCCTATCCAAGGGCTCCCAAAGTGGTGCTGGAGGGGGCAAAGTGAGGCTGGGGGGTTAAAACTGACGGGCAGTGATTGGTGATTGAGGTGAACCCTCCACCTGCGCTTCCTGCCGGGAATTTTGGTGGGATCCATCCTGCCCAGGGCTCGGGGGCTGTGCCAGGCAGTTGGAAAAGCCGCCTGTCTGTTTTCTTTTTCCTCATCCTATGGGTTGTTTGTCGGTCTGTGCGGACACGTGGGAGGGCTGTGGGATCCAAGTCCCTGGTCCTGGTGGATCTCAGGGATAATGGCCCACAGGGAATGTGCCTGTTCCCACTAGGACTGTGGCCAGCAGGGTGTCCAGTTTTGGGATACTCAGGACAAGGCAAGGAGCTGCTGGAGAGGGTCGGGCAGAGGCCACAGAGGTGGTTTGGGGTCTGGAGCATCTCCCTCATGAGGAGAGACAGCGGGAGCTGGGCCTGGAGAAGGCAAGGCTGAGAGGGGATCCCGTGAATCCATAAAATGTCCCCAAGGGGTGTCAGAGGATGGTGCCAGGCTCTGTTCAGGGACGGGACGAGGAGCAGTGGCCATAAATTAAAATACAACGAGTTCCACCTCAGCCTGAGGAAGAACTTCATTCCACGAGGGTGGCGGAGCCCTGGAACGCTGCCTCTCCGGAGGCTGGACACAGGTATCCCTGTGTCACCTGCTGCAGGTGACCCTGCCTTGGCAGTGGGCTTGGACTGGGTGATCTCCAAAGGTCCCAAAAATTCTGGAATTCCGGGATCCCGCCGCGCGCGCTCCCGCCGCGCCGCGCGCACGTGCGGCCCCGCGCCCCGCCGGGAAGGTGTGGCGGGAACCGCCGTGATTGACAGGGGTGCGGACCAATCAGCGGCCGCTCCAGCCAGCCTCCTCAGGCGTTTGAATAGGAGGCGAGGCGGCCAATCGGGGCGGGGCTGGTGGGCGGGGCTTGCCTGACCCCTGCGGCCGCCGCTCAAGGTAACTTTAAAGCAGGAAGCGGCCGGCGAGGCTGCGCCGCGGCGCCGACCAATGGGAGCGCGGGGCCGCGGGGCGCGCAGCCAATGGGAGAGCGCGGCCGCGGGGCGCGCAGCCAATGGGCGCGGGCGCGGGGCGGGCCGGGCGCGCGCAGCGGGGCGCGCGGGGCCGCCGCCGTTAAAGGGGCCGCGGGCACGGCCCGGCCCGGGGGGGCCCTCGCGGCTCCCGGGGTCACTCAAAGACAAAGCCATGGCGGGGAACCCCCGGCCGCGGGCACGGCCGGCGGTGAGTCCGGGGCGCTGCTGCTGCGGTGGCGGCGGGGGAGGGCGGCCCGGGCGCCGGGGACAGGCCGCGGCGGCGGGGGATGCTCGTGTGTCCCGGTGCGGAGTGGGGGGGAGGTAGCGCGCCGGGAGGTGCTCGCCTTGGGGTTTGGGGTTGAACCCCCGGTGCTGCCCGGAGCTCTCCGCCGAGCCACCCCCAGCGCCGGTATCGGCGTGAGGGCAGTGATGGGGTGGACAAAGCAGCGGCGCCCCCCACCCCGGGGTGCCCCGAGCACGGCGGGAGCTCCCCCGGTGCCCTCGGCCTGGCCGCGATGCGCCCCGCGGGGCCGGGGGGGGGGAGACAGCGGAGCCGCGACACCCCCAAACTCCCGGCGTGTGCTGGCAGCCCTTTGTTGTCGCTTTTCTCGGGAACTGAGCGCCGAAGGTCGCGGGGGGAGCGGGGGCAGCCGGGGTTGGCGGCCCGGCGGGGGCTGAGGGCTCCGCGGGGCCCCCCGAGCCCC
Organism: Coloeus monedula; assembly: GCF_965178545.1. Lineage (NCBI taxonomy): Eukaryota > Metazoa > Chordata > Aves > Passeriformes > Corvidae > Coloeus > Coloeus monedula. Next base: position 2,220,403 of record NC_138804.1, on the reverse strand, counting down.
GGCCGGCCGCGCTCCGCCGCCGCAGCCCAACTTGGAGCGGGGCCTGCACGAGTGACCTTGAAATCCCAGCGCTCCGAGCCGCCACTCTGAAGGACAAAGTTTGTTTGCGGCACTTTGGACCGAAAAAAAAAAAAAAAAAGGGGGAGAGAAAGAGAGAAGAGAAAAAAAGGGGGGGAAAAAATGGAGCTGCTCGCGGTGGCCGAGGGCATCAAGGACACGGGGAATAGTTGGGAGATTAGAATGAAAGTTGGGTTTCGGTGAGCGCATCGCGGACATTCCTGCTCCTCCGAGATGCTTTTTCCCGTCCTTTCCCTGTCAGGGTGAAAAACCATCATTTTTTCCCCCCTTTTCTGATCGCTGCTTGTTGACCTTAAAAGCGCTGTGTTGGAAAATTACGGATAATTAGATTGTACGAGTTCTTCTTGTAAGGGTTGTAGAACACGGGTCCAGGCCCTTGAACCTGAGCTTTGCCTGCTGTCAGGATTTCCTTGGGTTTGAGCTTCGCTCCCGGTGTTATTTGGGATGTTTTAATTAAAAATGAAGCTTCCCCGTCGCCTTGTCTTGGGGTTCTTCAACTTCTTGGCGTTGTCACAGTTTTGGTGTGAGGAGGGAGCAGGAGGAGAAACATCCCCAAAAGGCACCTCTTAATAATTAGGGAATGTTAGAAGAACTTCTGGAGCAGGCTGTGGGCCAGCATCGGGAGATGTGCTGAGAGGATGAAGGTCATTGGCAGCATCATGGAGCAAAAAATGAGATATTTAAATATAATTTCCCTTGAAATTAGGGTATATCCAGCTTTTTAGTGTTGGCAGGACACGAGGGCAATCTGCAGCTCCTATAAATGAGAAGAAAAATCCTGCAGAAATCTTGGTTCCACCCAATATTTGGCAAATTTTTATTGCTTCAGCTTGCAGGAGGTTGGGGAAGAGGAGGTGCTGCTTGATCTTTCTAGGTCAAGAGCAGCAGGAAGAGCCTGGGAAATCTGGAAATGGATTTATTAACAAATTATTCCAGTTCCTGAGGGGTTTTTTTCCCCCTCCTCCCAGAATTGGAGGGGTAGGAAGGTCCCATTTTAAGGAGTGAAGTTTGGGTGTCCCCTCTGCTCCAGAGATCTCCAGGGATTTTTTTGTTGTTGTTTTCTAGAAGTTTTATTCCCTAGAAGTTTGATTTTTTTTGTTTTGTTTTATTCTCCAGGAGTTTGATTTTTTAGCTTTATTCTCTATATTAATTTCAATTTTTTAGCTTTATTCTCTATATAAGTTTCATTTTTTAGCTTTATTCTCTATATGAGTTTGATTTTTTAGCTTTATTCTCTGTATAAATGTCATTTTTTTAGCTTTATTCTCTATAGAAGTTTGGTTTTCTAGTTTTTTACCTTTATTCTCTATATAAATTTCATTTTTAGCTTTATTCTCTATATAAGTTTGATTTTTTAGCTTTATTCTCTATATAAATTCCTTTTTTTAGCTTTACTCTCTATATAAATTCCTTTTTTTAGCTTTATTCTCTATATAAGTTTGATTTTTTAGCTTTATTCTCTGTATAAATTTCATTTTTTAGCTTTATTCTCGATATAAATTTCATTTTTAGCTTTATTCTCGATATAAATTTCATTTTTAGCTTTATTCGCGATATAAATTTCATTTTTTAGCTTTATTCTCTATATAAGTTTGGGGTTTTTCGCTTTATTCTCTGTATAAATTTCATTTTTTCTCTTTATTCTCTGTATAAATTTCATTTTTTTAGTTTTACTCTCTAGGAGTTTGGTTTTTTTCTTTTTAGCTTCATTCTCTAAGAGTTTGATTTCCTGCTTTTATTGTCCAGCAGATGGATTTTCTACCTTTGATTTTCCAGGAGTTTGCTTTTCCAGGAGGCTTTTTTCCTGTGAATTTTATTTTTTTACTTCCTCCTCAGATTTTAACCTGGAACTTCAGGCTTTATTTTTATTTCACTGACTTCTCCACCCTTGTTTTTTCCACCAAATAAAGCAGTGAAGGTGTTGGGGACAATTTTGGGGAGGGGACATTGCTCAGTGAGCGTGGGAGGGCTTTGGGTGCCTACACGAGGTCACCTTTCCAGCCACTGAATTTGGGTTTTATTTCATTTAATCAGGTTAATATCTTGTGTTTATATAATGGGGGTGACATCTGTATTTTAATTACGTTGCCTCATGAGGTGGTTTCTTCATTTCAGGGCTTCTTGTGTTGTAAATGAATTAAATCGGGTGATTTTTTTTGGAACCTGAAGTCATGAATTATTTAGAATTTTAAAGCTCTTTAATTAGTGGAACTCTTTCATTAGGATCAAGAATAATTTCCCTGCTATTTCAGAGGGTTAAAAACCACAACAAAAGGCACTGACAGCAAGAACAAACTTCAGGATGTCTCCAAAGCATCCTAGGAGTTCAAAAAGGAGATTTTTTGGGGAGTTGTTCCCAAAACCCAAAGGTTTTCCAAATGCTGACGTTTCCCTGAGGGCATTTTCTTGTGGTTTCTGTTTATTTGGTCACTTCCTGCTCAAATCAGAGCAGGACTTTTCCCTTTCCACGCCATGAAGGTGACCCAGAAGTGGGGAAATTTGCATCTTTATAACACCAAAGCATTTTTATTTCAATAAAAAACAAAAGAAAAGAGGAAAAAAAAAGAAATTAAACCATCCTGGCTGCCTGTTTAGCACTTCAGGTTGGGCTTGATTTAAGCAGGAGGGAAAAACTTGAGGTGGTCTCTATGAAAATAATTAATTTTAACTTTGGGGAGGTGCCATTTGATGATTTAATTTATCAAATTGAGTGAAGACAGTCATAGGAATATTAAATATTATCTAGAATAATAGAAATAAATAGATATTTCTCTATCAATAGGTCCAGAAATAAGTGAATTTAAATAAATATATAGAGCCCTGCAGCCCCTTAAAATCATTTATTTGACCCAAAATTTCCCTCTCGCCCAGTTTGAGGCTGGTTCAGTCAGAGGATGGAAGCAGAGGGAATGTGGTGGAGGATTTACGGAGTTTGAAGGTGGAATCATCCTAAATATTCCTAGGAAAAGTGGCTGGGAGGCACCTGGAGTGGTCAGGTGGTTATTTTTCCAAGATTAACACACCTTAAACTCTGATTTGCAGCCTCTTCCTTTACCTAAAGCCCCGAGATCCTCCCTGGGTCACCCAGTGCAGCATTTAATTCTTGCAATCACCTTTCAGCTTCTTAAAAATTTGGTTTGAAAATGTTTAAAAAGAGAAGGTTTTCTGGTTTTCTCAGCCTCCCCCTGAGTTTGTGTCCATCCCCTTTCCCCAGCTCTGCGTTGGATTTTATAACCTCATTTTATAGAATCTTCTTTGGATAAATAAATCAGTGTTAAACTTGAAAAAGCTGTAATAATTCTGATTGGTTTTATTGATTTATTTGTTTATTTTTCATTTCTTGCCCGTCCATAATGCTGGAAGCTTTGATGTTTCAATAATTACAGTGGTGCTGTGGGTTCAGCGCTTAATTCGGTTTCGTTTGTGAAGTTCTCCTGCTTCCTTTTTATTCTGACAACTTTGGAAGCCGGAGAAGGATTTGGGATAAGGGATGAGGGGACAGGGTAAGGGGGGGAATGGATTCCCACTGGCAGAGGGCAGGGATAGATGGGATTTGGGGAAGGAATTCTTGAAGAATTGTGAGGGTGGGGAGGGAGGGACTGGGATGGAATTCCCAGGGGAGCTCCCAGGGAAGCTGTGGCTGCCCCCCAGTTCCTTGGAAGTGTCCAAGGCCAGGCTGGAGCAGTGGGATAGGGAAAATGTCCTTGCCCATGGCAGGGCTGGAACAGGATGGGATTTAAATTCCCTTTCCCACCCAAACCATTCCATGATTTGTGGATTGGGTTTATCCAAAGCCGATCCCAAACCCCCACTGTATAAATCTGTTCCCCCAGCGCTTTTCCAGGGAATATTTTCCAGGCAGAGCCTTTCCTGGGACACACCAGGCTGGGATGAGTCCTTGTGGATGTTGGTGCTTCTTGGGATGGGTTTGGCAAGCCCCATTCCCAGGATTTTCCCGTGGAATCCTTCAAAACATCAGGAGCCAAAGCCTCGTGTGTTGTAATCGCAGCTCCCTGCATGCCACAACCCGAGGCTTCCCTTTCACTCCACCAAATTCCAGTGTCAGGAATATTGAAATATTCCTAGGCCAAATCCTGGGATTCTTTTCCAGCTGCTGCAGTGGAATCTGCAAAAATGGGAGTTTTTTACAGCTCCATGGCAAGATTTGTTCAGCAAAAAAAAGAAATCTGTGGTGCCAGAGTGGCTCTAAATCCTTTTAAATTTAATAATTTTACCTATTCGAGCCTGGATATTGAGGTGGAAGGAGAAACCATTGGTCTCCAACACAATTAAATCTTTTCCCACTGCTGCTGCCACCTCCCAAAGCCACTAAAAACCCTCAAAATTAAAAAATTAAAGCTAAAAACCTCTCCATTTCTGGCACTTTGTGTCTCCAGCAGCCTCCAGGTTGTTTGGAAGTGTCGTGGAAATGAATGAGCTGTTATTCCATGAATAATATTGAATTAAATATTCACTTTTGGGGCTGTTTTTTTATTCTTTGGGGGTTTTTCTGGGTGTTTTGCTGTTGGCTTTTATTTTTTGCCAGGTAAAATTTAATCTTTAAAACACAGAAAAGGAGGAAAGAAGCAAAGAAATTCCCCCTTTTTTTTTTTTCCTAATAATTAACTTGGGGGTTTTGTGGGGTAGTGGCTGTTGTAAAACCACTTTGGAAGAGTTTTATGGGAATTTTTTTGGAGGATTGGGAGCTTTTTAAACCCTGTGTGTGTGGAGTTGTTAAATCTCTTTTTGTCACGTGGTAGGATCCGGATGAGGTTGGGAGGGGGGAACTTTTTCCAGAAATATTTGTGGTTTATCCTTATTTGTAGCCATCATTTAAGGATGTCGAGGCAAAACTTTTGGGGTTTGTGCCTCATTTCTTTGAAGTTTTCATTGTGTTTCAGGTTGAACCATTTTTTAGGATCCTTGCATGGAATGTGCTGCTTCTTCTGTGGAAAAAAAAAAAAACGGGATTTTCCCCATAATCGTGGGAATGTGGCTGTTTTGTGTGGAATTTCTGATCCTACCAGGATCTGTGGGGTGCTGCTGAGTTCCTCCTTCTTCCCTGAGGCTCATTCCTTCCCTCTGGCATTCCCTGTTGGCATATCCCTTGGAATATTTGGGTAAATTTCATTTGGAGCTGCCCTCCAGCCTCTTTGGTTGATTTCTAACTCAAGGGGAATTTGGGAATGGTTTAAAAGCCGGCAAAAATTGTGGATGGGGACGTTATTCCCATTCCTACCTCACTTGGATGCCTGGGAATGCAGCTCTGACATGGATCTGGTGGGCTGCTCCTGCTGTTTTTCCAGGCAAAAAGTCTGGATACTGCTCAGGCTGGAATTGCAGGCTTGGAGATTTTGGGTTTATTTGTCATTTTCCCGTAGGTTGTGTTTTCCAGGAGCTGAAGTGGCCGATTTTCCAAGGGGTTTGGCTGCTTCCCCCTTCCCAGGGTGCCCAGAAAAGAGCAGGAAGCAGCATTTGTTCAAAAATAACCCCCCCAAAACCCCCATCCAGAGGCACCAGAGGTTCTTCACGTTGCTTTTGCTCTCCCATGAAGTGAAGCTCTTCCAGGTTTTGTCAGCTGCCGCAGGATTTGGGAATTTTAATGTTTGTCAGAGGCGTTGCGCTCTGGTGAGCAGAAAAACTGCTGGGATATTCCTAGGAATCTGCTCTGGATTCACCTCAGGCAGCGAGGCCTCAGCTTTTCCTGGCTTTTCTTTTTCCCCTCAGTCTGGAAAGACAAAATGTTTTCCTGCCTGGAAATATCCCAGGCTGTGTGGATGGGTTGCAGGTGAATCCCAGCTTTCCCTGGTGTTACAGGATCCCAGGATGGTTTGGATCGAAGGGGATTCCACCCCCAGGGACACTTTCCACTATCCCAGGTTGCTCCAAGCTCCATCCAAGCTGGCCTTGGACACTTTGAGGAATCCAGGGGCAGCTCTCTGGGAAAGCTCTTCCCTCATTCCTTGCTGTGTGGGGTTGGTTTTTTGGGAAGGGGTGTCTCCCTCAGAGCTGTGTCCGTGAGCTTCCTCATTGGGATTCTCCTGCAGGAGCATCTCCCAGCCTGGATTTGGGGTGGCTCAGCTCATCGCAGCACACCTGGAATATCCTGAGCTGGAAGGATCCACAAGGATCATCCAGTCCAGCCCCACCCTGGGCATCCCTGGCAGCGCTGTCCAAACATTCCTGGAGCTCTGGCAGCCTTGGGAATGTGCCCATTCCCTGGGGAGCCTGGGCAGTGCCCCAGCACCCTCTGGGGGAAGAAGCTTTCCCTAAATCCAACCTGAATCCCCCCTGGCCCAGCTCCAGCTTTTCCCTGTTTTCCAGCAGAATTTGAGGTTGGAGGAGCCACTTTGCTCTTGGGAGCCTTCGTTGGGTGAGCTCAGGGATCCTGAGGAAGGAAATTGGGATGGATGGAGCAGAGTGAAGCTGGAAAATTCCCCCCTAAAACTTCCCAGATGAAAAACCCACCCAGGTTTAGGCACAGGTACGAAATCCGAGGATTCCTTTGGCCCTGCTGAGCTCATCTCATCCCAAGTGAGTTTTTTGCTGGCTCTAATCCTGGGATGAGTTTTAAAGGAGGAGAAGGAATTCCCCTAATTGCCCAGGAATGGGTCCTTAGTGAGGTTTCTCTCTCAGAGCCAGCTCTGGAGCTTTGTGTCACAGTTTGGGGTTTTTCCCTTTCCTCCCAATCCTCTTCAGCACCTCCAAACCATTCCCATATCCATATTTTAACTGGGAGAAATTCCTGTAGCGTTCTGAGCACTTTGAACCTTGGATTTTGGGGTTTATAGTGATTTTATTCTGTAGGTTTTCCAGCCTGTTGCTGCCTCTGTTTTTACTTTTACTCAATTTATCATAAAATGATTCCAAACAGCCACAGAAAGCAGGAGTTGTCCCATTGTTCTGAAATCTTCTGTTTAACTTAAAAATATGATTTTTTTTTTTTTTTTATATTATAGATGACCAGAGTAAACCATTTCTGAAATCCTGAAATCTGCATATTTAATTATATCCGGAGGCAGAATTTAATGCAAGAAATTCAGTGCTGGTGAAATTCTCTTCCTCTTTCTTCCATTCCCTTTTTTCCTTTCATTTTTAACCTGTTGTTTTCCTGGGATTCTGGGCAGTGTTATGTTCCAGTGCAGTATTTAAGTGGGAGAAATGCAAATCATTTCTGTTTTTTAAAAGTCATGTTCCTTGTATCCAAGAGGAATCGCATCTCCTCTCGCACCAAATTCCAGTGTCAGGAATATTGAAATATTCCCAGGCCAAAACAGCTCCCAAGGATTGGGTTTTTTATCCCAAAACTATTTTTTGACAATGCTGATGGAGGTGGGGGAGATCCAAATGCCAATTAAACCCTCATTAGAATAATTTTTATCTGTGATTTTCTTATAAATACCTGAAATATCTCAGTTTGTGGGCAGGTTCTATTCTCATGCAAATAATTGTGGAAGAGTCAGCAAGAAATGTGTCAGTCACTGAATTCCAGAGGTTCCTTCACCTGGAGTTCTTCCTGTCTTGCTCTGAGACTGAAAATACAATTCCCTGACCTTTTTTTCCTTGTCAAATTCCCTCTGGCACTTCCCACGCCCAGGTTGCTGGAATTAAAATACAACTGTTCCCTGTCTTCCTTGGAAAAGTGTGGAATTAAAATAGAACCGTTCCAAGTATTCCTTGGGAAGTGTGGAATTAAAATAAAACCGTTCCAAGTATTCCTTGGGAAGCCTGGAATTAAAACAGAACCATTCCGTGTCTTCCTTGGGAAGTGTGGAATTAAAACAGAACCATTCCAAGTGTTCCTTGGGAAGTGTGGAATTAAAACAGAACCATTCCAAGTGTTCCTTGGGAAGTGTGGAATTAAAACAGAACCATTCCAAGTATTCCTTGGGAAGTGTGGAATTAAAACAGAACCATTCCAAGTATTCCTTGGGAAGTGTGGAATTAAAACAGAACCATTCCAAGTATTCCTTGGGAAGTGTGGAATTAAAATAAAACCATTCCAAGTATTCCTTGGGAAGTGTGGAATTAAAATAGAACCGTTCCAAGTATTCCTTGGGAAGCCTGGAATTAAAACAGAACCATTCCGTGTCTTCCTTGGGAAGTGTGGAATTAAAACAGAACCGTTCCAAGTATTCCTTGGGAAGCCTGGAATTAGAACCATTCCAAGTATTCCTTGGGAAGCCTGGAATTAGAACCATTCCAAGTATTCCTTGGGAAGTGTGGAATTAAAACAGAACCATTCCAAGTATTCCCTGGGAAGTGTGGAATTAAAATAGAACCGTTCCAAGTATTCCTTGGAAAACCTGGAATTAAAACAGAACCATTCCCTGTCTTCCTTGGGAAGTGTGGAATTAAAACAGAACCATTCCAAGTATTCCTTGGGAAGTGTGGAATTAAAATAGAACCATTCCCTGTCTTCCTTGGGAAGTGTGGAATTAAAACAGAACCGTTCCTTGTCTTCTTGGGAAGTGTGGAATTAAAATAGGACCATTCCAAGTATTCCTTGGGAAGTGTGGAATTAAAATAGGACCATTCCAAGTATTCCTTGGGAAGTGTGGGCTGGAGGATTGTCTGGCATGATCCCTTAGTGCCATTTTAGGGATCCTCCTTGCTTTGGAATAGTGGATTTTGGAATTCCTGGCTGCAGTAGGTTTGGGAATTCCTGGCTGATTCCTGTGACTGTTTCCAGAGGGGAGTCTGCTCGTGCATCACTGTGTAAAGGAAAAAAGACACACAAATATCCTGGAGATCCTTCCCTGTGGAAAATCCATCCTGTGGTGGGAGAGACAGAGATTTGTTTTCCATCCATGGGATCTGTGTCATTCCTGGATATTTTGGAGCTGCTCTGGGTGTTTGATGTTCTGGTGGCCATCCCAGAATTCCCAAGCTGCTCCCAGCACCTGGAAAGCACCAAGTTCCATCCTTTTGAGCTGTGTCTTCTTCCCAATCCTTCCAGGGTTGGGAATTCTGCTGGAGCCACATGCTCCTGTCACAGAGGAAGCCAGAAAGGCTGGTCCTGGTATTCCCAGGGATTCCCAAGTTGTGTGTCCAGCTTGGTGTTAATATTAACTGGAATTAGAATTCCTTGTCCCAAAGGTACAGCTCGATCCAGGGATTTATTGAGGGGGAAAATTGGTGTCAGCTGGGAGCTGAACCGGACCTGGAAAATGTCACTGGGCCACCAAGGGTGAGGTCAGTGAGTGCTGAGTGTCCCAACCCCCTCATCCCTCCTTACCTGGATATAGGGAGAGGCTGATCCCAGTTATTTTCCCTTTGTTTTCACCTTATTCCTTCTCGGGACTGTTTGCAGAGATCCCAATTTCCCGGGATGCACGGACACCCTCTGGAATAAATGAGCAGATCTGTAACACCCAAGGCTAAATCATGGCCGTGGGGCTTTGGAAAACGGCTTCAATCAAAAGATTTGGAATTGAAATCTTCCTGCTTTTGGTATCCTGCATTGTACAGACTGCTAATTCCTCCTCTTGATGCTACCCGAGGAAAAGAGGAATTTGAAAACTGCTGGAAAGCCACAAAAAGTGACACTTTAGTGTCAAACAGGCACAGAAGGAAATGTTTATTGTACTTTTTCTATGGAAAAATAAATTTAATTAAAAAAAAAACAACTCCAGAGACTGTGAGACCTGGGCTGGCATTTCTTCTGAGGGATTAGCCCTTTCCTGGATTCCTGGGACATGGAATCACAGAATGGTTTAGATGGGAGGGACATTAAGGATCATCCCATTCCTTCCCCTATCCCACGGTGCTCCAACCTGGCCTTGGACACTTCCAGGGATGAGTCAGCCACAGCTTCTCTGGGAAATCCATCCCAGCCCCTCACAGGAAGGAATTTCTTCCCAATCTTTAAACCCATCAACTTGAAGCCATTCCCCGTTTTCCTGCCTTTAATCCTGCTCTCCCTCCTCGCTCATTCCTGGTTTTTTCCTCTCCCAGTTCCCAGGATGTCCACGGACGGTGGCTTTGGCACGGCCGGGAACAGCGATGCCCAGCAGAGCCTCCAGTCCTTCTGGCCACGGGTCATGGAGGAGATCCGCAACCTCACCGTGGTGAGTGTCCCCAGGGATTGGTGTATTCCCAGAAAACCATTCCTGTCATTCCCAAAAAACCATTCCCAAAAATTCCCGTCAAAATCAAGCTCGGCTTGAATGTGTTCCTGCTCCAGGATCTGGGAAATTGGGTGTTGATATGGGATAAGGTGGTTTAGGAAGTGATCAATAATCCCCCAGCCATGGGGGATCTCCCAAAAACTGGAGATACGAATGGAATTGTAGCAGAGTCATAAAATCATGGAATGGTTTAGCTTGGAAAAGATCTTAAGGATCATCTCTGTTGCACCTTCCACTATCCCAGCTTTCTCCAAGCCCTGTCCAGCCAGGCCTGGAACATTCCAGGGCTGGGGAGTTCACCTCTCTGGGATGGAACAGTCAAACCTGCGGCTCCTTCTGGGCTAAAACAACACCCCAAAGGTGATTTAAAGGTTCTTTTAACAGGCTCTAGGTGGCTGCATCCTAGGGAATTTCAGGGAAATTCCTCTTGGGGAAAAGAGATGGGATTCTAAAACAGCTACAGGTGTAAGAGGAGATGCCAGAGGCCGCTTTAGGTGCCAGAAGATTGAGGGATTTGAGGATAAACCTCCCATTGTGCTGCTGTTCATATTCTGAATTATAAACATGTGAGGGAACCCTTGTCCACACCGAGTTTTTACTGACAAAATACGGCTTAGTCTCTTCCCTCCTCCCTAAATTCCCTGTTAATTCCAATTTTGTGAATGAACTTTTGAGTTTAGGCTCCTGCCCTAGTCCAGAACCACCTCCTTGGACAACCCTGAAGTGCTGAACTCACTCAAATGCCAAGTGTGTCGTTATCAGGTACTTTATTAAATTAAAGACGTTTGATTAAAAAAAATCCCGTCTAGGCTGAGAATAACAACTGGACTAAGCAGCTTCTATTTCCTTCCATCCCCACAAGAGGTGTGGGAACAAGGGCACGTAATAAAAATGACTTTTGAAGAGAGATTGATGGATTCCTGTGATCCAACGGGCCCAAAATCACTCTCCTGGTGCTTTTAATGCAGCTGAAAACAAAAGAACTTCAGTCCAAGCCAGGCTCTTCAAAGTAAAAACCCCCCAATCCACCAGGCCCAAGATAAGCTGCTTTTTGCAGCCTGTGTGCAGATAGTTGATTAAAGAAACAGATGTAGAAATTTGTATGCATAACCAGAATTAATTACTTTCCTCTTTCAGCACGGCGAATTCTTGTGTTCGGGAGCTGGAGTTTCATCTCCACATGAAAGGGGTTTATTATGCAGCTTATCAAGTATGGGCAGCTTAATTTTTAACTGTCAGTGGGATCTATTTATTGCTTTGCAAGCTCAGGAGTCATTGGAAATGGAGCTGAGGGCAGGGAAGGAAGAGGGATAACAGGAAAACATCCCAGCACTGTGCAGTCAAATCGTGGAATTTATTCTCTTTATTCTTGAAATTGCTCCCGTGGATGTGGGTGTAAAAGTGGCAGAGCAGGGAGTGAAAACTGTGTTGGACCCCTGATTTTTGAGGCTATTTTCTGCCTGCTTTTGTGCTTTTTTTGGTGGCTAAAATTCAGGGGAAAAAAACCAACAAGAACAACTTGCGTTTAAAGAAGAGAAGGATGCAGCGCAATCCCGGAGAAATAAGAACCAGGCCTAGGCTGAGCTCAGCATTTCAGCTCCACAAGAGGCCTGTGGAGACAGCGAGGCCTAATTTGGAGAAAAGAAAAGATGAGGAATTGGTGTCTGAAGCTTTTCCTGCTGGGTGGGGGCCAGTGCTGCTCCTGCCTCCCTTCCCCACCGTGCTGCTCCTTCTGATTTATGGGACGTGGCCTGGCTGCCTTAAAGGAATAAAGGAGGTGGAATTTTCCTGATTTTTTTTCTCTAAATCTAAAGATTTTAATATTATTTTACCTGTTTGTGTCTCCTCAGACTTATAAAAGTTGATATTAAAACTTAAGTGGTGCATATTAAAAATTTTCCCCTCAGCTTTCTGTGATACTCGAAGTTCATGAGGCTCTTTAAAAAAGAAAGAGCTGAGGGGAAAAAATAGCAAAAAACCAAGAATAACAACAAAAAAACCCCTTTAGGTTATTTTTCCGTGTCCTGGCAACCCCTTCAGTTGTTTATGTGGTGGTCCCTGGACATGGTGTATGTTTAAGGACATGGCCCAACCCTTTTATTGCCCCAAAACCCTTCAAAATTCCACATTCTCCATCAGGATGGGACAGCCGCACAACAAATTAATTCTGATTTGCAGCAGGAGCAACACACTCAGGTTCCTCTGCAGAATGAGGCACAAAAATGCCTTTTAATTATATATATATATATAAAAAAATGTATATAAATATATATATATAAATATATATAAATGTGCTGGATGTTAATTAAATAAAATGCCCCTGCTGAAATGCTGGCTGGGCCACGCACATTTTTCTTCGCAGGAAAGAAACACAGAACAGAAATTTCAAATAAAAACCAGCATTTTCAGCGTTTTTCCCCCTCTTTTGTTTCCCTAACACATCCTGCAGTGCTTTTTTTTCCCCTGGAGAAATGACTTCCCCATTATTTTCCTATGACATTTTTTGTTAAGAAGGGAAGGTTTTTTATTTTTTTGTTAGAAGTCTTTTATGAGTAGGAATTCTGCATTCCTGATGCAGTGGGATGTAGCCTCAGCCTTTCTCCCTTTTTTAAGAGATTCCTGGCAGAAATACACTGGATTGATTTATTTATTTTAATTCCACTTTTTCTCTTCAAGGAAGGGAGAAGCCTCTTGGTGGTTTCCTGAGCCCAGGAATTCTCTCCAGGGAATGCGTGGGTGCAAATTTGGGCTCAGTGATGTCTCAGGGCAGGATGATCCAGGTTCCTAAATCACCATTCCTGACTGGAAAACGGGGAAAAATCCACCTAAAAACATAAAACTGGTCTTTTGAACCAGGTTCTTGCAAGGTTTTTAACACCGAAATTGGGATTTGGCAACAGAGAAGTCCAAATAAAGGCAGGATTTCATCCAGCTCTTGTTTGCCTTCATGTTCTCCTGTGATTTTTTTGTAAATTCCAATGGTTTCTGGGGCCCAGGAAGCATAATTGAATTAGTTGTTTCAAATATAAATAGATGGATAAACGTGTGACAGCAGAAACATTCTGTCCTTCAGGAAAACTTCAGCTCGGAAGTGAAATAATGAATGTAAGTGTCTGACAGAAGAATTACATCAGTAAAAAATACAAAAAGGAGAATTCCCAGCCCTCAGGAAGAGCTGCCACACCTGAAAGAGAATAAATTTGATTTTAGCTAGCTCAATTCTAGAAAACACAGACCTGTTTTAAGTTTTTTACCTTTATTTTCAGTTAAATACCAGTAAAAAGTCTCAAATCTCTCTGCAGAAAGACTTCAGAGTTCAGGAGCTGCCCTTGGCTCGGATTAAGAAGATCATGAAGCTGGATGAAGATGTGAAGGTATTCAGGATTTAATATATTATTTCTTATTGATTTAATATATGTTAAAATATAAATATATTTTATAGTTATTATTTATTTCATACTTATTTTTTATCATTCAGGATTTTTACCTGGAATATTTATGATCCTTTTCCTGGATATTTTACCTATAATTCCTTGAAATTCAGTATTCTTCTTGTTATTATTTTTAAAGCGTTTTTTAACAAAATTCCCTGGCCTTGTGTAATTAAACCGAGCTGGGAAAGCAGAAACATTTGGGATTTTGATGAAGGTTTTTGCAATTTTGTTTTCTTGTGATAAATCCCACTTTAAGGGTATAATAAATACAAAAATAATTCTGGCTATTTCCTGTTTTCCCTAGGGCTTAACTGTCTTTTCTCAAGTTCCCTCTTTGTTTTTCTCTACTCTCACAAAGATTTAGAGTGATTTTTGTGTCCCTTAATTCACTTTTTTATGGACAACTAAGCAATAATTCAGGTGGATAACATGGGTTTGATCCCAGTAGATTGACATCACTTAATTTTGTGCCACTTATTTTAGTTTCTTATCGAAAAATAAACAATAATTTAGGGGGATGACCTGGATTTGATCCCAGTATTTGGGATTTTGATGACAAGGACACACAAATTGATGAAAATCCCTGAGAAGGAAGAGGGAATCACCTGCAGTTTTTGACTCTGTGCTGCTCCAGTCATCCCTGGTTTTTTATTTGGAAAACTGTCACTTAATTCCTGAGGGAAAAGAGAATTGTTTGTCCTTTTTTATTTTTTTTTCCTCAATGTGACTCCATCCTTCTGTGAGGACAACCCTTAATTTAAATGAAATCCTGAAAATTCTCTATTCATAATCCCTGGAAAAGGATCATCCCAGGCCTCTGAGGGCCCAACTCAGTGTCTGAACCAAATAAATGCCAAATTTGTGATGATAAAGGGGAAAATGAGATTTTAAGGCAGAGTGGAGAACCAGGAAAAGTCTCTGGCCTGTCTGCAATATTCCTATTAAAAGGTTAATTAATAAGCATTAATGCCAAGGCAGCTGATAATGAAACTGCTTCATTTGAGTAAAACTGGAGCCAGATTTTTTTTTTTTTAAAGGAAAAATAATTTGGTGAGGCCAATCTTTACTCCAAAACTCCTTTGCCATTTCACATTTATTACAAATTATTGAAGTGTTTTAACTGTGAAGGAAGGGCTGGGTTTCAAATGAGCCCTCAGAGTGTCCCAGTCAATTCCCAAATCTTTTCTGGATGCTCCAAGGCACTGCTGGTGAATATTCACCAGTGCCATGGTTTCGAAAGGACAGAGGGCAGAAACCAGGAGGAAATTTGGGATAATTGAAGAAATTGGGATATTGGGAAGGAATTCCTCCCTGTGAGGGTGGTGAGGCCCTGGCACAGGTGGCCCAGAGAAGCTGTGGCTGCCCCATCCCTGGGTGTGTCCAAGGTATTGGAATGAGCTGAGCTTTGAGGTCAACTCAAAGTGGTTTCCCGAACCATTCCATGATCCAATTCCATGATTTTATGCCCTTAATCCAGGAGGAAGCAGCCTTTCAAGCCAAACTTTAGAAGCCCAAAACTCTTCTCCCATGAGCTCAGCTCAGTCCGACCTGAGAAAAATCCTGAGGTGAAAATTCCTCCAAATTCACATTTAACCGCACAACTTCTACTGACCTGATGAAATTCCTCTTTGCACTGTTAGAATTGAGTGGTAAAAGTCAAAATCACCTCATTTTTTTGGCAGATGATCAGCGCAGAAGCTCCTGTGCTGTTCGCCAAGGCCGCCCAGATCTTCATCACCGAGCTGACCCTGCGAGCCTGGATCCACACGGAGGACAACAAACGCAGGACCCTGCAGGTAAAGCAGCTCCTTCCCACCTCCAGCTGCTCCCAAATCCCTTCCCAACTCCTTGTTTCCATAACAAAAGGCTTGTTTTGTACACAGAAACCTGGTTCGTGCTGCAAACCTGGGTACAAAGCGCATGAGGACAAAGCTGAAAGGCTTTTTCTCTTAATTTAATTAAAATCAACCTGCCCAAACGCAAATCTCCATCTCTCAGCTCATCGTGACCTGCTGGAACAACTCAGTGCAGCTGCAGCTGTTGAATTTCTGGCTGATTTTGTTGTCGTTAGTTCTGATGTGAACTTGTAGAGGTTTGGTTTGTGGTGATGAAAGGGTGGAGGTGAAAACAAAAATACAACCAAATACAGATTGTTGGCTCTTGCAGCTTGAGAGGCCCTCGATGAGAGTCATTTTTTAATGGTTGAAGAGTAAAGTGTAACTTTTTTGGGTCTTTTTATGAAGACAAAGAGAAGGCTTCCAGTTTTAGTCTTAAAAATTGAGCAGAATTACTGGAAAATACAACAACCATTAATTCAGGCCCTTGGGTCAGGGGAAAAATTGAGATATTGGGGCCCACATCAGCTCTGCTGTCCCTGGGCAGGAGCTGCTGATTAGGGGTGGGCACCCACCACTGATATCCATTAAACTGGTCTAAAGCTGTTCCTTAACCCTGGAAGAGTCTGAATTTGATAAAAACCTTTTTTCTTGCACGTTTGGGAAGTTTTGCTCAGCACAGAACTGAATTTCCACCACCTGGGACCTGGAGGAGACATTCCCCTCTTTTTCCCTCAGTTTTAAACGCCTTTAACTTTATTTATCCAGTGACAAAAAACACTCCTGAAGCTGAGGAATGCTTTTCCCTTTGTTGTTCCAGAGGAATGACATCGCCATGGCAATCACCAAGTTTGACCAGTTTGATTTCCTGATCGATATTGTCCCCAGGGATGAGCTGAAGCCTCCAAAAAGGCAGGTGAGACACAAAATTATGGAATTCTGGTCCTTTCCTTGGCATAGTTTCAGCCTCTGATGAAAACAGAGGTGATAAAACAACACAGAATCAGTTTAAGCATGAGGTTTTTGCCTCTTTCTTTTATTTACTGTGGATTTCAGGTTCTTAAATGCTTAAATTTCAGGTTTTTAAATGCTTCAATAAAGAGTAAGAATCATAAATTTAAAAAAACCATAAATAAAAATAAAAATCATAAATAAAAATCATAAATAAAACCCATAAATACAAATAAAAACCACAGAGTTTTCATGGAAATAGAGCTTGACTGGAGATCCACACAAGTCTGACCAACAAACCAAACTCACTCCTGAACACTTCTGATCCCAAATGGTGCCAGTGGGAAAATTTTAATTTAAAAAAAAAAGTGTTTATCTACATTTTCTGACTTGTGGGTTGAAAAATCCCCCTCCTGCATCCTTTGGGGCAGTCAGTGCCTCTGTAAACATCCTTGACTGGAAGCTGGAAGGTGCTGGAAGGAGCTTTCAGTCGGATGTTTACAGCAGCAGGCTGCTGCTCTCAGCTGAGCACGCTGCAGGGATTCCTCATCCCTTTTCCTTAAAATTCCCCTGCTGGAGAAAAACTCTGGGCTCCCCTTAAGGCCCTGTTTGGATAATTCTGCTCCTTGCTCCTGCAATCAAAAAAAAAAAAAAAAAGAAAAAAATGCTAAAACAACTCATTTCTGCTACTTCTGGAGGTTTGCAGTGTGGAAAAATCCAAGTTGGCCTTTAAAACTGGCGGATTTGGGAGCCTTTGGAACGTCTTGACTTGGAAGTTTGTCTCTGACATGGATTTTTTTTTTCCCCTATTCCACTCTAAATCCTGGATAGCACAGAAAATTCTGTCTGTTCTGAGTGTACAGAGCAGCATTCCCATTTGGAGCTGGATTTTGGAGGCTGCTGCTTTATTTTATACCTGGAAGTGTCCTCGTGGTGCTCCTGGAGTGACAACCAAAGGGAGGGAATAGGGAATCCACACCTCTTCCTTTGGGATGGTCCCTGAGCTGGGTTTAACCTCCCAGCCTGATTTCCAGGTGTAGAAAATACAGAAAACACTTTTCCATGTCCCAAATATCCAGGAGAGTCCATCCTGCTGCTGCTGGGGTTAAAAATCAGCATCCCAGGTGTGCTGGGAACTCGACATAAAATATAAATATCGACATAAATCCTCATGATTTATCCAAAATTCATTAGTTTGGTATTAATTACAAGACAAAACAGCCTCCACAGCTTCTCTTCTTAATGAGGGAAAGCAACCTGGAGTTTCTTTTTCAGCTGGAATCATTGAAATTTCCATTCTGGCATTGGAAATCCACTTTTTTTTTTCCCCTTGAGGTGCCTCATTCCTGTACTTTTCTATTTTTAGCAGTGCACCATGTTTGGGAGGGAGAGCATTCCCGCTGTCTTCTCCTTGCTTGATTCACATCGGGACATTCTGATTACAGAACATCCAAGTTCTGGAATCCAAGGAATTCCTGGAGCACTTTGAGGGTGTGTTACAGCATCTGGGATAAGGTGTCCTGCTGATCCACCCCAGCCAGGAAATCCTGGGCAGTTTTGGGTGGAAATGAGGCTGGGGAGATGTTCCTCACCCATCTGTGACCACTGCTGGAACACCAGGAATGCTTTTTCCAGCAGGAAAAGTTGAATGGAGAAATAGCTGCCCCTTAGGAATGTAGGTTAAGGATTTACAGGGAAAATCCTGTGGGAAAGTGGCTGCCTGAGCCTGGAATTTTTTTTTTTTTGGCTGGATTTACAATCTGTATTTCATCTCTACCACGTTTGACAAGGCAGTGCTGGTTCTTGGAACAGCTGGGAATGAAATCCCAGTGTTGTGTTGCTCTGGGAACTCCAGCTGTGCAGCTTGGAAATAAAAGGTGGCAAATGCTGGGACAGGAGGGAGTTGAAGCAGATTTGGATTTAAAGCCGTTCCTGCCTGTGGCAAACGGGGTTGAACCTGGAAGACATGCTCAGAGAAGGGCTCGTTTGCCATAATTATTTCAGGATTTAGCTGGAATTGGGGATTGGAGCGCTCCAGAAATAACCTACCTAAGGATTGGGCTTAGAGCAGCCCCAGCTCTTCACTGCCTGTGGGTTGCTGGTTGCCTGGAAATGTGCCCTGGTGAAAATATATTTTAATTTGTTATTAGTCCTTTCCTCAGAGGAATTAATGAGGGGAATGGGAATAACCAGGGAGCTGCAGGAGTAGGAGGTGGTGTGTTTGGTGGTGGTTGTGATGATGTTTGCCCTGAGTGCCAGGCTCAAAGTTGGTCTTTTTTACAGCCAGCTGGGATCAGTTTAATCTTTGGGCTGTGATTTTCTGCTGGGAAACCTCCCAGCAGTAATTCCTCAGTTGTTCTCCTTCCCAAAAACCAGCTTCTAAGCAAACAAACTCCTCACTCCAGCCCGATGCCCACCCAGACATCACCCACTGCTCCTGTTTAATGTGAATTTTCCTTTTCCTGCCCAGCTGGATCAACTGAAGGGGGAATCCATGAGCAAGCCTCAAAAAAGCAGGGATTCCAGCAGGCTGTTGGAAGTGGGAATGTCCCATGTTGTAGCACGTGTAAACATCCTACACTCTCAGCTGTGAACTCGAGGTGGCTGGGAGAGGATTGTTTACGCCTTCTGCCATGGAGTGAACGTCTGGGAGCTGCATCTGCCCTCAGCTGCCTCATCCAACTGCTCTGGGGAGCTCAGGAATTCTCATCCTGGAGTATTCACGGCTCACCACGTCCCATAATCTCCGAAAATCCTGGAATATCGTTGATCATGAGGGGCTTTTCTCTCCTGAGGTGAAAGCAAGCAGCGTTGCTGCTGACAGGGAGGCAGAGCAGAGCCTCTGGTTCTTCGTGCTGCTGAGAGATCCCTGCTCCCACAGCAGGGAATGGTTGTCAGCCTGGAAAAGCTGGGTTTAAATAAATAACTCCAGGCATGACAGAGAGCATCAAATCCATGACTTTTATTCGCAGGGCTTTGACATCAGAGCTTGGTGGAGGGTTGGGAACGCAGCTCAGGAGAGGGGTTGGGTGACAGAGGAGGCTCTGTCAGTTTTCCTGGGGCACTTGCAATTCCTCCTGTGATGGAATTCACCGGTGAGGAAGTTCCATGGCTTTCAGCTCTGGTAATTTTATTCATTTCCACCTCCTCGTGGTGATTCCACCTCAGTGGCCACTCCACATTATCCCCACTTTATTGGGAACGCTCCTGATTTCCATAGAGCTGAATAAATGAGGATTTCTCAGCTCACACTGACTTGGTTAAACATTTCTAAGTGAGATATTAAAGCTCCTTTCCCACGGGATGTGTTTGGGGGGGATATTCAGCTGTGGGGCGGGCGGGTGCTGTGTTCCCATCCCAATTCCCGATGGTTTTCCTGCAGGAAGAGGTGCGCCAGGCTGTCACCCCAGCTGAACCTGTGCAGTATTACTTCACCCTGGCCCAGCAACCTGCAGCAGTGCAGGTGCAGGGCCAGCAGCAGGGCCAGCAGACCACCACGGCCACCACCACCATCCAGCCGGGCCAGATCATCATCGCCCAGCCCCAGCAGGGCCAGGTGAGCCAGACCTGAGGGAGCCAGGGGAATCATAGGGATGGATTGCTCAGGAAAATCAATGACAGCATGGAAATCATGGGTTGGGATGGGATGAGATGGTTTGGCTTGGGTTGGGAGGGAAGGAACTTAAAGCTCATCTCGTTTCGTGGTCAGGGACCTTCTGCTGTCCCAAATTGTTCCAATCCTCGTCCTGCCTTACCTTGGACACTTCTGTGGGGCAACCTCAGCTTTGCAGGGCCAAATGTGGTTCCTGGTCCTGATTCTAGTTCACATTCCCCAGGAAAGTGCCTCACCTGGGCTCTGAGCTCCCTCTGGGGTGATTTAATCCTCACAATTCCTCAGTGTAGGACAGGCAACGAGCAGTGGGTGTGGGACAGGCTCTGTCTGCTCCAACCCCGGTATCTCGTGGCTTTTCCACCCCTGGATCCTCATCCCTGCTTTTTTTTTGCAGACCACTCCTGTGACAATGCAGGTGGGAGAGGGGCAGCAGGTCCAGATCGTGCAGGCCCAGCCCCAGGGCCAGACCCAGCAGGCTCAGAGCGGCACAGGGCAAACCATGCAAGTGATGCAGCAAATCATCACCAACACGGGAGAAATCCAGCAAATCCCGGTAAGATTTGGCCAGGAGGAAAGGTGGAAAAGTCCCCCTTGAGCAAACTGTGAGCATGAGGCCGTTTCTGTTTGCTTTTTTAACTGGCAGAGGAAGTTTGGATTGAGTGGTGTGTTTCCTGCACTTAGGAAAACCAACCAGGTGTGACATGAAGGGGGAAATAAATCTTAACCCACTTAGTCCAGACTCATTGCCCACCCCAAACACCTCCCCCTGAGTGAAATAGTTGTGATTAGGAAGCAATAAATAAAATATTTCCTGGCTAAACCTCAGTTCTTCACCACAGCCTGGTTTGAAGAAAAGAGAATTCTTTTGCCTTTACTTGGTTGTGCCTCTGCGATCTGAAGTCGTGACCTGGCAGGCTGAGTGGGAAAGGTGCCATTTGGGAGTTATTAATAAACTTTGATGTTAAAAGAAATATTTCTCCAAAATATTTGGAGCTGATTGGAGGAGATAAGTCCTCACTTTCACATCAGCCTTCAAAATGGGATTTGGGGTGCCCAGCATAAGCAAAACTTTCTGAAATGTGTCCTAAGTAAACAGAGGGGTGAAAAAAGTCACATTAACTTAAAATCACTACAAAGCTGAGGCTTTTGGTGCCCAGCTGGAAAATCTCACACCTCTTAGAGAAAAAGAAAATTAAAAATCACCCAGTTGTGTGTACCAGAACCCAAAGGTCACCTGGTGCCAGACATTTCTCTTGGATTTCTGTTCTTGTCCTCACAGCTATGGCAAAACTGAGCTTTCACACAGGTTTTGCCTTTGCAGCCTTGCTGAGCTTCCCTCTGCTCTTGCTGTGCCAGAGCATCTTGGAAAGAGTTTGGATTGGGGGAGTTGCCAGATTTTTCCAGCTCTTTTCATCTCTTGAGTCTTCAGTCATCTCTTGAGTCTTCAGCTGATTCCTGCTGCCTTGAGGTGTTGATCAGAAAGGAGGAAATTGCCAATTTGGCTGTTTTATTACAAGGAACCCTTTTCCTTCTCTGCATTTTTCTTGTCCATTTCTTTTTTCTCTTCCATTTCTTTTTTTTCCCTTCTTTTCCATTTTTTTTTCTTTTCCATTTCTTTTTTCTCTTCTTTTCCTTGTGAAAATCTCTCCAAGAGACTTGTTCCTCAAAGAATTGTGAAAGGAGATCTCCAGTGGATCGTCAGCAAGAAAAGAACAGCTCAGATTTGTCCTCAGTTGTCTCCAGGGAATGCTGGAACTACAGGAAGGGACTTGGACACCAGTTAGGATAAAAAATTCCTTGTAAAGGAGCTGGGCAGGGCCAAAACCTCCTGCAGAAAATCCAGGAGGATCCTTTGGGAAGTGATCCCGTGTTTTCAGACAGACTGGAGAGGTTTTAGGGTCTGGTTTTGACCAAGAATTTGCTTTTTCCTCTGTCTTTCCTGGGGTTGTGGAAGAACAGGGAGCTGTGCTTGCTCCTCAGGAGCTGCCAGGGGCTGGAGTGTGGTGATTTTTTGGGAACACCTGGATCTCTGACAGTTCCAAGACTTCAAACCAGCAATGTAGGAGCAGTGTGGGATGGAATAATCCCGATTCACAGCTCCCCATCCAGCAGAGATCCTGTTTGGCTGCAACCAGGAGGATTCTTCTGTTGAAGAACCACAATTGGTGCTGAAGGAGCTTCCAGCAAATGAAATAAAATAAAACTTGGAGAAAAACTCCCTGTGAGAGCTTTGGGAAGAATTTGGATTTGGCTCCACAACAATCCAGTTTCCTTGGTCTGTTCTGCTCTTCCTGCTTTGCTTTCTCTTATTTTTCCTTCATTTCTTTTCTCTCTTGGCACAGTCAGTGCCATCTTCTGACAGTTCTGGGGTCTCTGAGGGCTCAGCAGAGAATCTTGGATCACCCAAATAGAGTTGGAAACTCTCTCCTGAAACTGGAAGTGCCTCTGGAGTGTTGGGAGCATCTTACTCCTGGTTTCTTGTGGTTTTCCACACGTTGCTGGTGCTGTGCACACTCCCTGCTGCTCTTTATTCCAGAAATAAAGTGGAAAAGTGGAGGTTTATTTTTTGACAGGGAAAAACTGGAAGTGAATCCATCGATTAAGCGAGAATCACTTGTTTGGCCACGTGAATTTGCTGTTCAATTTAATCTGTGTCTTACCCAAACCTCATTTTGGGCAGGTTCTTTGGAGCTTCCTCTCCTTGCTGGAAGAACTTTTCCCAAATCTCTTCCACCCATTCATTTAATGAGTCATTAAAACCTAATCCCCCAGCGTGGAAACCGTGACCTCCCTTGCAGATCTCAATGCAGAAACCAGTTTGGGATTGAAATTTTGTTGCTCAAGGGGAATTTATTTGCTCTTGAAATAATTTTGGAGCTTTCAGACACATCTGGGGGAGTTGGTGGCAGTTGTGGAAATGCCAGGACCACGTTCCAGGCACTTCCTTATCAGTCAGCAGTTTTTTAGAGTATTCTCTGTGTTCTTTTGAGAAAAAAAAACTCAAAAAAACCCCATTTTTTGGTATAAAATTAACCTTAAAACTGTGAATCTCAGTGTTGTAAAGTTAAATAACACAGAAGGAAAAATCCAGCCGTGCTATCTGTGCCCTTTTAATTGCTCTCAAGTGTGTATTAACAGTGTTACCTTCATGTCCCACACTCCCAAGCATCCAACCTGCCACAAAATCAGGGATTTAGGGAATAAATTTGGGGTTGAATCTCACACATGAAGCAGTGACACCAAAAGGTTGAGCCTCTGCCAGGTGGGGGTTGACAGGTGTTGGCAGAGAGCTGCCTTCAGAGCTTCCAAATCTATCTTTGGGGTTTGCCATCTCTGCTGGCTTTATTTCTGGGGAAAATTCCTGTGTATTCCTTAATTTTTGGCAGGATACAATAGAGGTGTAGGATATGATGAGCTCCTAAGAGTTGATGTGAAATGCTGCGTCAAAGGAGTAAAATTTAATTCTTGTGACCGAAAACGCTCCCAAATCCCTGAGAAACCGAGCCATTAATATGCTTTAGCTACTAACTGACCCCTTCCCAGCCTGGAAAAAAAAGCAGGAATGTGGTGCCTCAGGGATATCCAGGAGCTCTGTGACCTCACGTTTACCTTTAGGGTCCCTTGTGATGGTTCCTGCTGGGAACCCTTCAGAATTCCGTGGAGCTGCCGGGCAAAGCTCACCCATAACTCCAGCTCCTGTGGTGGAATCGAGCAGGGAATTTTTGCTGTGTGTTCAGGGTGTGCAGAGTGACCTGTTTCGTTTTCTTTCCCTGCCCCCTCCACTTGTCTCCAGGTCCAGTTGAATGCTGGCCAGCTGCAGTATATCCGCTTAGCCCAACCCGTGTCAGGCACCCAGGTAGTCCAGGGGCAGATCCAGACGCTTGCAACCAATGCACAGCAGGTATGCACTCCACAGGGCTGCCTCCAAGTCTTCTTCCCTAGCTCCTGAAGCTGCGAATTCCAGGGGATTTCGACCACCTCTTGGGTTAGGATTCCTGCCTTTCTTTTCTTCCTGTTTGTCAGAGTTTAAAAAAAGAAAGAAAGAATGAAGGAGCGTAGCGGAAACCTCCTTTAGGTGAGAGGTGCATGCAAACCTTGTGTGTGTGTGTGTGTGTGTGGCTCTGGGTGAAGCTCACGCTGCTTCTGAGCTGCTTGCAGGTAACATTTGGGCTCATCAACCTTCTCTTTCCTTCTCCTTCTGCCTGGGTGAGGGAGGAGCCGGGCAGGAAAGGCGGAACGTCGGGAGCGGCGCTGCCACGTTGAGGCTGAGGGATCCTGCTCTGCCTTCCCGCTGGCCTGGAGGCCACGTTCTCCTCAGGGGAGGCAGAGAGGACGTGGTTTTGGATCTGGAAGGACCTGATTTGGGGTCTGGAAGGACGTGGTTTTGGTCTGGAAGGAGGTGTTTGGTCTGGAGGTGCCGTTCCTCTCGCGGTTGGGGTGCTGGACAATGTGGCCGAGGTTAAAAAGCTCTCCCCAGGCAGCAGCAGGATGGTGTTGGTGGGGTTGTGACCCTCTGGGAAGAGCTGTCAGTGATCAGCTGCTCTTATCTCTGTAGATAACGCAGACAGAGGTGCAGCAAGGGCAGCAGCAGTTCAGCCAGTTCACAGATGGACAGGTAAGAACTGGGGGTCACAAGGGACACAGGGACTGTCCTAAATCTGCATTTTCCTGCAAATCAGCTCCTGGCCTGCAGCAAGATGAGGGAACGTTCTGCCAGTCTTAATTCAGGTGGATTCTTAGTGTTCTGCTGCCTTTGCTCCAGTTAATTATTAATTTAATTTATTAATCCAGTCCCTGGATTAATAAGTTAAATTAATTTCACCCTGGCACTCCAGGTGAAATCCTAAATTCTAATCAATTCAAGAATAAAGGTTTTAACATCTGGCTGTTCCAAAAGTATCATAAATCATGGAATGGTTCGGGTTGGAAGGACCTTAAAGCTCATCCACTTCCAACCATGTGAAGGACACCTTCCCCTATCCCAGATTGCTCCAAGCCCCATCCAGCCTGGCCTGGGACACTTCCAGGGATGGGGCAACCACAGCTTTTCTGGGAATTCCATTCCCTTCCTCATAGGGCCTGATGTGAGCCTGGGCATCAGGAATTCCCAGAAGGACTTTGATGGGAATTAGCAGCAGATTCGGTGGCAGCTCATGGTGGCTTTGGGGTTTTTGGGGCACCAAACGTGAGAGGTTCTGAGGGTGCTGAGCACTGACAGAAGTTCCTGTCCCACGTTCTGTGTCTGCAGCAGCTGTACCAGATCCAGCAGGTGACAATGCCCGCGGGCCAGGACATCACCCAGCCCATGTTCATCCAATCCACCAACCAGAGCTCGGACGCCCAGGCCACGCAGGTGACAGGGGACTGAGCCAGGACCTGGCACCGAGTCCCCAAACCCAACCCCGAGCACCTCTGGGCCGAGGAGCACACCTGAGAGTAAGCCTATAGTAGGCTCTGCCATCTCCACCTTGCTCTGCTGGGTATGGGAATATGCAGAATATCCAGCAGACTCTGCCAAGAATGCAATATTTTTATTTTCAAACCAATCTTTGTGTATCCAGCTGCTTTTCCAAACCCCGAGAGAAGCAATCCGAAGGGATTTGGAGCATCTCATTGAACAAATGTGGGAAATGTTTTCATTTCTAGGAAAATCCTGAGGGTACTGCTCCTGTCAGAGCTCTATTCCTGCTGTTCTGTTGGTATTTTTTTTTTTCCTCTGGATAGAGCTAGATTTGGTCCTCCCATCTCAGTGGGTTTTAGGGAATTTTGGGGGGGAGGGGAGGGGGGGTGGGAAGTGTGTGTGGTTGAGATTTTTCCTTCCTGCCTCCTTTTTTTGGAGCATTTGCTGTATGCAGGGAATAGGAGGAGGAGTAATTGAAGTGAAACAAAATAAACAAACATTCCTTGTATTATGATTGTATTTTCTAAGGGCAAAAAATCCTTGAATTTGGCTCCTGGGTTCCAGAAAAACTGATGGAATCTGGACAAAACCCCAGCCCTGCTGTTACCTGTTGTCCTGGCTTTGGTCCATGCATGTAATATAAGCTTCATGAAAGGAAATAAATTTGCTTTTTGTCATATCCTATGTGTGTGCTGTCCGTGAGATCCAGGAGCAGCCTGAATCCCTGGAAAAGTTACACCTGGAGCAGGGAAATCAGCCTGGACAAGGGCTTGGCTGAGAGCTCAGGTAATGTGAGAAATGTGTGAAATTTGGGACAAAAAGAACCCCCCTGTGTTCCAGCAGAGATCAGAGATTTTGGGGGACTCAAAATCTTGCTAAGAAGATTTGGAAGGAGGGACAGGAGGTCCTTCCAAGCTGCTTTTGGATCGTCTTCCAATCAGGTGGAATTTCTGCTTTGGGAATCAAGGGTGGAAAATCCTTCCCAAGGTCACCGAGTCCAGGCTGTGCCTGATCCCCACCTTGTCCCCAGCCCAGGGCACTGAGTGCCACCTCCAGGTGTTCCTTGGACACCTCCAAACCTCCCTGGGCAGTTCCTTCCAATGCCTGACCACCTTTTCCATGGAGAAATCCTTCCTGAAGCTCCCCTGGCACAGCTTGGGGCCGTTTCCTTGTCCTGGGAGCAGAACCCAAATAAATCCCACCTGGCTTCAACCTCATTCCCCTCCTCCTTTACCTGTGCCATGTTCTGGGCAGGGATTTGAAAGACAGCGTGGACTTCATTAAGCTAATTAACACATGCAGAATTCATTTTAAGATTTCAATTACCCCTATTGAGACAAAAGTCACATTTTTCGCCCTCAAAGTTTGGGTCCTACAGCTTGCTTTGGTTGTTCAACCTCAAACCAGGCCCATCCTCCACCCACAGGTCCCCCCTTTGGCATCTCCACCCTTCCTGGAGTCGCTTCTGGAGAGCTCCAATCCCAAACACACAGAGCCTGAGCTGGGGTGGGGGGTGAGCCTTGGCCCTTCCCAGCTCCTTGGCCATTATCCCACAGGGAATGGGGTGGGAAAGCTCTGGATGCTCCAGGGGGCTCCATGGGGGGTGTCCTGCAGGGATTCATTCCATGGAACCAGGGCAGCCCCTGCATCCCCTGACGGAGCTGGGAGGAGTTTGAGGATCTCCAGAGGTCAAGTGCCCACCTTGCCAAGAGCTGCAGGTGCCCCCCTTGTGCGGGCAGTGGTGCCCCTTTGTCCTGGCACAGGTGACCCCTTTGTTCCAGCACAGGTGTCCCCCTTACCCTGGCAGAGGTACCTCCCCTTTTTCCTGGCACAGGTGTCCCCCTTATCCCATCACAGGTGTTTCTATTATCCTGCCACCCTTATCCCATCAGAGGTGCCACCCTTGTCCTGGCACAGTTGTCCCTCTTATCCCGACATAGGTGCCCTCCTTGTCCTGGCACAGGTGCCCTTGCCAGGCCCAGCGGGGCAAGGAAAGCTCTGCCTCAGCATTCGGCTGCTGCGGAATCTGGGCCTTGCTGTTCCAGCCCGGCAGAATTCCCGACTCCTCCTGGGCTTTGTAAATGATTTTTTCATTTTTTCCTGATTCCCCAAGTTTTCCCGATCCCGCGATTCCCGTGAGCAGCGGGAGGAAGGGAAGGGGGGAGGGAGGGATGCAGCTCCCTGAGCATCGCTGCTGTGAGCGGGCAGAGCTGGGGTGTGCCAGGCTGGAGCAGCGTCTCCTGGGCTGGGAAAGGATGGAATTGGGGGGTAAAAGGAGTTTTCGGGAAAAGCTCCGAGCATGGGATCAGCCACGAGAGGGCCCCCGTGGGAAGGGCTGGAGCGGGATGGGACAGCCGGGATGGGACGGCAGGGATGGGGGCTCGGAGGTCCTTTCCTTGGATTTGGGGCTCAGAGATCCTTTCCCTGGAATTGGGGGCTCGGAGATCCCTCCCCTGGATTTGGGGGATCCTTTCCTTGGAGTTGGGGGTTCAGATGTTCCCTGGATTTGAAGCCTCTGAGGTCTCTCCCTGGATTTGAAATCTCCGAGGTCCCTTCCCTGGGATTTGAGGTTTCGGATGTCCCTCCCTGGGATTTGAGGTCTCAGAGGCCCCTACCCTGGGATTTGAGATCTCAGAGGTCCCTTTCCCTGGATTTGAGGTCTCGGAGGTCCCTTTCCCTGGATTTAGGGGCTCAGAGGTCCCTTCTCCCGGCAGCCGCATCCCTGTCTCCGCTCCAAGCCGCCGCGGGAAGAGTTGCAGCGCGATGGGAAAACCGGGATGGGGGTTTGGATCTCCGATCCCAACAGCTGATCCCACCCGGCGGGGGCTGCCCCACCGCTCTCCCCGCAGCCAGAGGAGATGAGTGACCTCCTCCGCCCCCCAAAAACCTCCGGAAAAGCATCCCTCGGGCTTGGAGAGCTGGGAATCCGCTTGTGGGGATGGAGAGAGAGCTGGAAGGAAGAGCCGGACAGCGGAACGGGCGCTGCTCGCCTTTATCAGCCCCGGGCAGCGGCGGCCGGCGAGGCTCTGCTGAGGAAAAGCTCTTTACCCAAAGCACTCGGGTTTGCTGGAAATAGGCTGGAATTTGAATGGGAATAAATCACTTAAAGGACGGAAAATGGGAGGGAGATGCTGCTCCCGAAGGGAATTTCCAGCTGTTGCATGAAGTGAATGAAATTTGGCTGGAGATAAACCCTGTTGAGTTCCGAAGGATCAGAGGGGCTGGGGGTGATTATTTTAATTCCTGATTGTATCGAATTGGGCACGAGAAGTGTGGTCATGTTCAATAAAAACCTTCTCGATCAGATGCCCAAAAATGGGGATTATTGAAGGAACAGAAGCAGGTTCAAAAGGGAATCTTCTCCTCGGATGTGGATCTGGGCAGAAAGCTGGGTAATAATCATGGATGAGAGAGCGTGTATTTAATCAATCTCTTTAGCATACACAAAGTGTGGGCTTTGATATTGAAATAAATCTTAATCGGACAAAAGCTATTTTTTATTTATGTGATAACAGAGGTAAAGCTTTGCCTGCCCTCCTAGAAGAGACTGGGACGGGATGGGGACTTCGGGGACGGCCAGCATCGTTTGTCACAGGGACTGGAAGCCCGGGCATTGACAGGAGCCAGACCTCCCCTGCAAGGACTCAAGGCTTCCTTTGATCCGCCGAGGACACCGCGGTGACAAATTGGGCGGCGTGGGATGACACAGAGGGGAACACGCGTCCCTCGAGAGGCCGGACGAGCCGCGGCACCCGCGGGAGGGACACGGACCCGTCTGTGCGTGACCAGTGACTGCCACCACTCTACAGGGCAAGTGCGACAGTGGCAGAGCTGGTCACACCCCCAAGGACCCGGGATGAAGCTGAGGAGGAGGAGGAGGAGGAGGAGGAGGAGGAGGAGGAGGAGGAGGAGGCAGCGCTTCTCTGCCAAGGAGCGGTTCAGATCCCGTTTCTCCTCAGGGTGCTGAGCTCAGCACCGGCCGCTGGCACTCGGGTAGTGCCACGCTCGGTTTGCTGCGGGCTTGGATGCTGACGGCTGTCAATCCCCCCAGGGCTGCTGTACCACCCCCCCAGGGCTGTTGTACCCCCACTCCCCAGGGCTGCTGTCCCCCCTCCCCGGGGCTGCCACCTCCGGCCACCCTTTTCCAAGGAAAACTCACTGCGGTGAAAGCCACGCTGCCGCTGTGGGTCCAGGATCCCAGAGGGGCACTGGAGGAGGGAAAGGCACTGCTGGTGAAGGCTCTGGAGTCACCATCAAAGTCCCGTTCCCTTGGGGATCAACTCCGGCTCTTCTCCGCTCTGGGACTCTGCTCCATCTCCGCAGGACCTGGCACGGCTGGAGGGGTTTGGCTGGGAACTGTCCCAGCGCCGGCGAGCCCGGGAGCTCTCGGCGTCCTCATCCATTCTTCCTTCCTCACCTTCGGAGCTGGGAAGAGGAGCCGAGTCCCTGCCCCGTCCCGCTCCCCGCCGCAGCAGAGCGGGGCCGCTCCGGGCTGTCCCCACGCTCCGGGCGATGCCGCTGGAGTCGCTCCCAGCTCCAGGACAGCGCAGGCGAGAGCTGGGACCGGGCTGTGGGGCGGTTTTGGGGCAGAGCGGCCCCCAGCCCCTTTCCCGGGGGTTCCCCATCCCGCAGGAGCCCGGGCTGTCCCAGGCGCTTCTTTGTCCCAGCGAGTGGTGCCAGGAGTTAATTGCCCTGGGATGAGGCCAAGCAGCAGCAGGTGCTGCGCAGCCCTCCCCCCTCCCCGCGCCGCTGTCACCGCTGTCACCAGAGCTCTCCCCACCGGGACAATGGCACCCCTGCGACCCCCGAGGCCGCTGTCCCCAGCTCTGCCCATCCCAGTCACTCCAGTCAGGCTGCCTCTGACAAAAAAGGTGGATGAACCCCTCCGTGATGCCCCCCCAATATCCCCCATCCAGGGAGCCAAACTGGGGCTTTGCCCTGCTCCCCGTGTCCCGGTGAGGGGTCCCGGCTGTCCCTGGTCCCACAGCCGCTGTTCCCGGCCCCGCAGCCCTGCAGCTGCATTCCAAGCCTGCAAAACTTACTGGAAATCCTGTGGATGCAAATCCTGGCCGCCGGTCCGTGCCAGGAACTTGAGCTGCAGTCCCGAGAGGGCAGCAGGCTCCAAGCACAGAGGCCGCCCCCTCGCCATTCCCGGCCTCTGGAATTCTCTTTAAAGTCTCATCAGAGCGGGGAACACGAGTGGTTCTGCGGGACCCCCGAGGCCGGGCAGGTGTGGGGCAAAGCCAGCAAATCCTGGGATGCCTTCCCAAAACCTCCACCGCTTCTGATGGATGGGTTGGTGCCATGTTGATTCAGACTGCCTGGCTCCATCCCAAAACCTCCCAGCTCCCAGATCGATGGAGGTTCCCAGGGTCTGGGCAGGTGATAAGGTGCGGGTGGGACCTGCCCAGCGCGTGTGGTGACCCCCAGCCCCAGGAATTACCCAATTCCCACCTGCCCCGGGTCCCTTCAAGTGAGCACCCAAGTCCTTTCCAGGTCACCTCAACCCTGCCCCCTCCGCAGCCCCGAGGTTTTAATCAATCCCAGGTGAAACCTAAACCTCCAACGAGGGGCATGTGCTGCTCCAAAGGCAGCGGGATGAAGGTCAGGGTGCTCCCGCTGGAGCATCTGCCGGGAGAGAGGCCAGACGAGCTGGGGGGATGCTCCAGGGAGCGCTTTTTGGGGGGACGCAGGAGTTAGGGATGGACGGAGGGGGGAATTTAGTTTGGATTTCCAGGATTTCAGCCTCCACGGCTCTTAGCCCGTCTCGCTGCGTGGGGTTTTCGTGGCATCCTTGGAAGGGGAATTGTGGGTTTAACAGCACCATTTCCTCTGAGTAAATAAAACTGTCCATTTGCTGTGCGTGATTCCCGAGACCTCCCAAATCCCGCAGTGCTCACAGGGGCCCGCGCTGTGCCAGGATCTCTGGCTGCCACTAAATAATTCAAGCCCTGGACTTGGCCTCTGCTCCGGGAGCACCTGGAGGGGTGGGCAGGGGGCACTCGGATTCTCCAAAGGTGCGAGAGCACGTGGGTACACCTGGGATCGGCCCCCTGGTTTGCTTGGAAAGGGAATTCCCAATCCCCTGCCTGTTTCCCGATGTGTTGGTGCGGGGTTGAGAGGTGGAAGAGCAAAGGGCTGCGGGTGTTGATTGGGAAACACTCGGAGCCTGGCTCGAGGCTGAGTCTGCGGAGGATGGGTGGGGGTGGGATGCTCCATCTCCTGCAGGGATGCTCCATCCCGTGGGGATTGGGAGGCTCACTTTCACTCCAGGATGCTCCACACCCCGTTTGGGATGTGGTGTGGGATGCAGTTTGGGACGCAGTTTAGGGGGCATTTTGGGATGCAGTTTGGGAAGCAGTGAGTGACGAGGTTTGGGATGCGATTTGTTTTGGGATGTGGTGCGGGGTGCAGTTTGGGGTGCGGTGTGGGCTGAAGCTGGCATGTGGTGTGGGTTGTGGTTTGGGATGTGATTCGGTCTGGGATGCGGTGTAGGGTGCAGTCTGGGATGCCATTGGGATGCGGTGTGGGATGCAGCTGGGATGCGGTGAGGGATCCTCACTCGCGGGATGCCCCAGCACGCTCCCCGTCCCCAGCAGGGCCCCCTATCCACACCGGAGGTGACAGCAAGCCACCCACACCCCACCCCTCCACCCCCGCCGCCGCCGCCGCCCCGCACGGCGCTTTCCCCGCCCGCCCCGTCCCGCGGAGCCCCGGGGGCGGGGGCCAGGTACGGCGGGGCGGGCCGGGCCGGCGGGGCGGCGGCGGGGGAGGGCCCGGCGGCGGCGGCGGGCAGCTAAAGGCAGGTGGCCCGGAGAGCGGCCCCGGGCTGGCTCGGGGGTCCCGCGGCGGCCGGGGCCATGCGGCGGGCGGCGGCCTGAGCGGGGCGGCCATGGCCGGGGCGGCGGCGGCGGCGGGCGGGGAGCGGCGGGCGGCGCTGACGGCGGTGCGGACCGAGGGCTCGGGGACCCCCGGTCCCGGCAGCGGGACCCCCCCGCCGCAGCCCCCGCCCCGCCGCCGGGGGCTGCTGGCGGGGCCGCGCCCCGGGGCCGCCCCCCGCCCCGCCGGGGCCCCGCGCTGCTGCCGCCGCCGCCTCCAGAACTGCCTCTACAACGTGCTGGAGCGGCCCCGCGGTTGGGCTTTCATCTACCACGTCTTCATGTGAGTACCGGGCACCGGGGGGGCCGCAGCGGCCCGCCGACCGCGGGGCTGGTCGGTGGGTCCCGGGGCGGCAGGGAGCGGGCGCTGCCGGGGAAGGAGCACCGGGGGTACCGGGAGTGCCGCGGGGCTCCCAGCGAGCCCCCCCCGGGCTCCACCGGGAAGTTTCTCCACTGCGTTCGGCGGGGGGGACGCGGCCGTGCCGCTCCTGTCCCCGGTCCCGTGGGGGAGACGCACCGGTGCCGCTCCTGCCGCCGGTCCCGGTCCCCGGATCCGCCACCGAGGGGGAGCGAGTCCCGCGGCCGGTCCGTGGCAGCGGGTCCGGTGCGAGGAGCTGAGCGCGACCCCGGGGGTGGGACTCAATCTCCGGCGTGGCCCAGAGCCCCTTCCCGGTGGCACCGCAGGGAGCCGCGTCACCGTCCCGCTCTGCCGCTGTCCCTGAGCTCGGGAGGACCCTCAAGGGCAGGAGACCCGCCAGGGGTGACAGGTCTGGGTGGAACCGGGGACCCTCTGCTGTCCTGTACCTGTAGCAGTGCTGGGACAAGGCAGCAGTGCCACCCCAGAGCCGTGTCCGGGTGCGATGGGGACAGCGGGGGTGTTCCTGTCCCTGCTGTACCCCGCGAGCTGCGCCCATTCCTGGGTCGCCGTTGATCCCCAGCACTGGAAATCCCTCTCCTGAGCCGGAGGGATGCTCCCGGGAGCACACCTGCTCCTTGCCCTGCTCGCTGTGTTTTCCCGAGCGCTGTGCTGCTGCTCCAGCTTTCCTCGCTGGATCTGAACATCCCATGGCTCTTGGCATGCGGGCTCAGCTCAGGGCTCAGAACAGCCTCACCCCCTCGGGGTTGCTGCCTCGGCGGTGGCTGTGACACCGAGCTGGGGAGTTCCCAACACACCTGGAGGCTGCAGGGACAGAAGGGGCTCCGTGCTGGGGGGTTGTCCCAAGCCAGGAGCCAGTGGCACTGCTGGGGACACTGCCGGGACATCACCGCTGCAGCCATGGGGCGGGAGGTGTTTTCCCTCTCTGCTTCGCGTGTGCCAGCTGTGGGCACAGACCCTTTCTGAGGGCACGAGGCAAAATTTTGCCTCCTTCTCTCTCCCCTGGAGCGGTGCCGCGGGGCTGCGTCGTTTCTGGGGTGCGGAAGCCGGAGCTCGTTAAGAGGCAGGAAAATGGGTCTTGCCTAAGTTAGCACATCGAGCTGGCAGCAGGAATTTGTCACTGGATGAAAGGGCACCTGAGCTCCCCAGGGAGCCGGGACACGAGCCCGGGGCCCATTTGTAACGACACCTCCACAGCGGGCACCCGCCAGAATTCCTGCGTGGAAAATCCCACCCTGGGAAGTGCTTCTCCTGCAGGGAAAGGCAGCCAAACCCCCTGCCAGGGGAGGCAAGCAGGATTTATGGCACAGATACCCATTGGATACGGAAGAGATGTGCCCCTGCTCATCTCCCAGCTGGGACATCCATCCCTGAGTGCCCTCCACCAGTTCTTCCTCCCAATTTGAGCCCGTTTTACCCCCAAAACAACCACATGGGACAAGCGGCCCCCTTCGCAGAGCCCCCCAAGCGCCCCCAGTCCCTCCCCTGCCACCCCGGCGTGCCTGGCCCGCAGCTCGTGGGTGCTGGGCTTTGTTCCACAAGATGTGCAGCCGCCGGCAGCAGGAGCCAAACCTCTCCAGCCTTTGCTGGGGAGGCTTTTTTGTTCACTTGCCCGCTTAATTTTAGGACTGAGGCAGCTGCAGGGCAGAGTCCTGCCAGGGACCCCCCGAATCCTGTGGGAAGACGCCGCAGTGGGTGCAAGGTGCGGACATCTGTTCTGCGAAGCCTCTCCCGTAACGTTGCTCATTTCTGGCTTCTTCCAAGTTTTTTTGTTGGGTATTTTTTTTTTTTCTCTCTCTCTCTCCCGCAGCAGATGGGAGCTGCGAAGCTGTTGCAGCGGCGCTAAAGTTCTCGGGGATGATTTGTGTGCCGCAATCCCTGAGTTTTAACAAAAGAGGAGGAAGGTGTTACCCCCTCCCCACCCCCCCCACCTCCCCCCCGAGGCACTGGAGAGTGATGGAGCCTCCGGCCAGAGGTCGGGGCAGTGCTGGTGACAAGGACCGGTCCCCCGAGCCCCGGCTGCGCTGCCTCCCCCGAGCAGGCTGGCTCCGAGACAGGGCTGAACGCTGCTAAAATGGAAATACCCGCTGAGAAGTGACGCGCGTCCCTCCCGGAGCCGCCGAGCGGGGCCGAGCCCATCGCGTTTATTGAACGACTTCAGCCTCTTTCTGTCGGCGAATTGATCCCAAATCTTGTCCCAGCGCCTACTCCGGGCTCAGTGGTTTGGTGGCTGCATCGTTTCTGCAGCACCTCAGCCTGCTGGCAGCTCTGCCCAGGGGTTGGGGGGGATTGGAGACACTTTTGGGGTCT
Source organism: Coloeus monedula (assembly GCF_965178545.1). Lineage (NCBI taxonomy): Eukaryota > Metazoa > Chordata > Aves > Passeriformes > Corvidae > Coloeus > Coloeus monedula. Next base: position 2,185,397 of record NC_138804.1, on the reverse strand, counting down.
GATGGGTGCCCCCAAACGCTCCCATGCTCCGGGAAGGGGATGGTGTGAACATGGGAGCCCGTGCAGGTGTAAATCCAAGGTTCTGAGGTCTCCCCCGGCCCCTCCAGCCCCACGCTGACCGTGCAGAGAGGCGCTGGCCGGCCTCACCAAGCCTCGCCTCGCCCGTTTGGAATGAGAATTCCCAGCCCTGGAGCTTACGGAGCAAATCCGGGAGGGAGCCCAGAGCATTAAGCGAGAGGCTTTAGAGCCAGGAGGCGAAATAAGAACTTCCTTTTTCCAATCTCCTGCTCGTTAGCCGGCGGGAAGGCTCTTCCCTGCTCCCGGCAAAGCTCCCGTGGGCTTGGCACGGGCACGGCTGCGTGTCCCGTGGGCAGGGGCTGCCCTGCCAAGGGGGTCTCCTGCATCCTGGAGCTGCACCACGCGACTTTCCACGTCCAATTCCAGCTATTCCCGCTGCCCATTGGGGTTTATCCCTGCCCACCCGCCAGCCCCCCGCATTCCCAGCGGCTCCCGGGGTCTGGGAGCTGGTGCCGATGGTTATGAAACGGCTGCTGGGTGCACCAGCAGCTCAGCTCAGCACTTTTCCCGGTCCTGGAGGAACAATTCCATCCAGAACAGTTTAACCTGGAGCAAATTAGGGAAGACTGAGCCAGCAGCACCAGGAACAACCGCAATCCCCCGCCTGGAGCAGCGGCCCCCGTGCCAGGCCAGCTCCCTGCCCGCTGCTGTCGGGGTTTATTTCCCACGTGGGAGAGGAGGGGCAGGGAGGGGACGGGAGCTTTGTCCCCGCTGGGTATTTGGTGTCGTTGTGGGGACAGAGGGGTGGCAGCTCCCGGCTGAGTCCCAGGGCAATCCTGGCACTGGCTAGGCGATGCCAGGCACAGGCTCGCCCTACTCAGGACTGGCCTCTGGTGGGAAATCCCGGCTGGTTTGGAACGGTGGCAGTGGGATGTGTTCCCCCTCCACCAGGGAGCAGGGTGGTGGCAGCCTGTGCCCTCCCGGAGCATCCCTGTGCCCGGCTTCTGTGCCAGAGGGATGTGGAGGGCAGGATGGGGCTGCCGCTCCCCTCCGGTCCCTCTCCCCTACCTTGTCACATCCCCCCCAGCACTGCTTGGAGAGAGAGAAACACTTCCCTGCCGTGCTGGGAGTGCCACCATCAGTGCCAGCCCTTGCCAACGCCCCCGGGGCAATTCCTAGGGCTGGAGGCCTGGGTGATTTGCAGGAAAATCCCTCCATCCCTGCTCAGCGCTGACTCTCCACCCCCTGCTTGGGAAAACATCTTGGATTTAACTCTTAAACCTCTCTTAAACTCTTGAATTTAACTCTTAACTCTTCCAAATTCGCTTTGAATTTAGCTCGTTTAAGGCTTTTAACTCGCTGCCGCCGGTGTGTCCCCCAGATGGGGTGGTGGCATGGCCACAGCCAGAGGGACTGGAGGCTGTGCCCTTCGAGCAGGGGCTGTGCCCCCAGGGCCACCTTGCCTGGGGCTGAAACGGGAGCTGGTTCAGGGGCAATGCCAGGGGGAGGAGAAGCCGGCACAGCACTTTCCCCAGCCCGATGTGGTGTCACCAGGGCATAAAATTAAGCGACTTCGGCGCAACATGAAACGGTGCATTGATTTTTCCTTCTGTTTTTTTTTCCTATTCCCCTCTTCCTGCTCCCACCAGACACCCCCAGGCCGGCGCAGGAGGTGCCAGTTTGGGTGCCCCAGTGGGGTGCATCACTGCCGGGGGGGACGGGGGTGATGCTGGAGAGTTTTTGGTCCTTTGTCCCCACCCCGGCAGCGATCCCAAACCTGCCCGCGGTGCTGCTGCCCTCCACTCTTTGAGGTTCCCAGCTTTGGGACTTCTCGGGCCCACTCACGTCCCCAAATGTCCCCGTGCCCTGCGGACCCCCCAGGTGCTGGAGGAAGGTGACAGCCCCCATCCCTCTCCTGGGGTGCATCGGAAAACGCTCCGGTTCCTTCCCCCCCTCCAGCCCGTTCCTTGCCAGATGATCCAAGAGCAAAACTATCCCGGCTGCTCCGTGTGAGTGTCTTGGCACCGGCCGCCGCAGCCTTGTGACCGTGCTCCCCGTGGGCACGGCGGGGCCGGGGGGTGCTGGGTGCCACGGGGGTGCCGTGCCAGGGGGCCGGGTGATGCCACCGGCAAGATTTGCCTCCCAAAGCACGAAGGTTTTGGGGCCTCGGGCTCGATGCCACCCCATGGGTGCCGCCAGCTCCCTGCCATGGCGTGCAGGAGAGGTTCCGCATCCCAGCTCTACTTCCAGCCTTCCTCAGGGTGCTGGAAACGTCCCGTCCTGCCTCAGCCCAGGCTCTGGAGGGCTCTGGGAGCAGCACCCTCCTTCCTGCAGCGCTGATAACGGGGTCAGGGCCGGGCTCTGAGCGTGTGCCGGGCTGCGCGGCGCCTCTGCCGCGGCTCCGGGGGCTCCGGCTGCGCTCCCTGCCCGTGGGGAAACACTCGGAGCTTTTCTGCTTCTCTTCTGGGCGGCGTGGGACGCTCCGTGCCATGGTTACGGGCGCAAACAGGGCCGCTACAGCCCGGTTATTTATATCCCCCGGCCGCCTGCTCCACCTCTCCTGAAGGGCTGCGGGGCCGAGGGACGGGGATTTATGGGACACGCTGTTTATACAGCTGCAGACGGAGCTGAACTTCGCGGCATGGGGAGCCGGGAGGGTGAAACACCATCCCCATGCCCGCTGGAGCTGCGCTAGGGCAGTTTTGGTCCAAATCCCAAATTTCCAGCGCTGGCACAGCTGGAGGGGTACGGCCTGGGCCCTGTGATGCCGCCAGGCTTGTCCAGGGAAGGGATCTGTGCCTTCCCAGAGCCTGTTTGCTCGCTCATCCCGCGGCCGAGCTGTTTATCCTGCGGCGCGTGGTGTTTTCCTTCCGCTGAGTTATCGCCGCCTGTGCCCCGGGCCGGGGCATCCCCGCGGGGCTCGGGCGGAGCGGGGCCCGGGACAGCCCTGCCGGTGCCGGTGTCACCCCCTGCCAATCCCGGGAGGGTTGGGGGACGAATCCCGGGAGGGCTGGGCTGTTCCATCCCTATCCTGCCCCGCGAGCTCCCAGGATCACGGTCCCTCAGCTCGTCCCAGGCTGTTTTGGGGCGCAGCCCTTCTGCTCAGCGGGGTTTTGGGGGCATCGGGAGCCAACTGGTGCCCGCCTGCCCATGCAGGGAGGCCGACTTGGCCCTGCTTCCCCTGAGCTCAGCAGCTTTCCCGGCTCACCTGTTCCTCAGCCAGCTCGGGCGGCAGCAGATGGCGAAGCCCACCCTAATGAAGATTAATTGAGGAGATTTCGCCTTCCCCGCGCCGGCCCCTGCGGCGTTTTCATTATTATTTTGGGGAGGTTTCATTAGTGCTGGGGCCGGGCGCTGCTCCTGCCGGGTGACAGCAGCCGGAGGGTCCTGTCCCCGTGGCCAGGCTGGCAGTGCCATGTGCTGGAAGGGAAGGGAAGGGGGGTGCGGGACCCCGCGGGGAGGGGGGCTGGAGATGGGAATTTCATTCGGGAGAGGTGAAACACCGGCTCAACCTCTGCTCCCTCCATCCCCCGGGATCCTGGAGCAGGGCAGTGAGGAAGCGCTGAGGCTCCCGTCCCCACTCTCTCTGCCCCCTCCCCATTTCCCTGCCAGCATTCCTCGTTATTTCAGCTCCTCTTGGTGGGTGGGAAGAGCAGCGAACTGGGATGGGAGCCTGGCACTGCCGGGTCCCCCGCGGTGTTTGATGGAGGGTCGAGGGGGGGATCCCCCCCTGGGTGCGGGGAGCAGAATTCCTGCCCGGGAGGGATGGGGAGGATGCTGGTTCCTGGCTCCCCGTGCTGCCTTCAGGCATCTGACCCTTCCCTAAGCCGCTTAAGCGCTGCCGGCAGCCGGGACGGGGCGTTTGCCCAGGCTTTACAAGTTAATTCCTAGCAGGTGATGTGTTCCCAGAAAGTTCCTTTCCCAGCCAGCCCCGTGGGGCCTCTCATGCCCGTATCCTTCCCCAAATCCTACGGGATGCCGGCTGGGAGGTTTCCCCACCCCACAAGGGGGGCAGGTTTCCATCAAGGCCGGACCAGCGGGTGACCTGTGGGGCTCCAGAGTCAGGGCCACCCACAGCAGGTCCCCGCGTGTGCCCAGGCACCGGGGACCCCCCTTCCTGCTGGCTGGGATGAGGAGAGAGGCACAAATCTTTGCAGGCTGGGAGATTTCTGCGTTCTCTTCTGCTTTGTGCTCCGCTGCCCGGGTAATTGCCTGCTAAATCGTGCTCGGATAATCTTCATTGCTGATGATGCACAAAGCTGAGGGCTCTGCCCTGGGCCGTGTTTGGCTCCTCAGCCCAGGGCCCGGCGCTCCCTGCCCGTGCCTCGGGAGTTCCCAGCGGGGGTTAATTCCAGAACTGCTGCGCCGAAGGAAAAAAAAACCCAATTAATAATTCAGAGGGAGAAGGAACCGGCTCCAACCTTCTGCTTTGCGGGTGGGGAGTGCCCGGGAGAGCAGCGTCGTCCTCTGCGGCGAGGGCAGGGCGGTGACAAGGCTGTGACACCCCTGGCCCCTTCATGGCTCCAGCTCTCCCTCCTGCATGCTCTGCATCCAGCCCTTTTCCCATTCCCAGGGATTTTTTTTACTGTGGGTCCCACTTCCAGCAGCATTTTGGGGGACAGGGACCCAGCTGTCCCCTTTAGGCTGTGCCACCCCGCAGCCTCCTCATGGCACGGCCAGGTTTGAGAGCCCCCGGCCCCACACGGGGCTGTGGGGTCAGTGGGGAGGGGCCTTGGATGGTCCCACTGAGGGCACAGAGCATCGTCCCCTGGTGCTGTGTCCCCCGGTGCCTCGTCCCCGGCGCTGGCACAGCTGGGACAGGTTTCATCCCTCCGATGGCCCAGGCAGCTGATTCTGCCCCAAAATTCCACATTGACAACACGAGGAGATGGGAAAGTGCTCCCGAGTGGGCCCTGAGCCCCCCTCACCCCTCTGGATCACCCCTGGGCATTGTCACCGTGAGAACACAGCGCTGGGGGTGACATCAGTGCCACCAGCTCGAGGACAGGGTGCCAGGGCCACCAGGGCTCAGCCAGGCCGTCCCAGTGCCACCCACTGTGGCCACGGGTGCCCGGAGTGCCCGGTGCCATCACGGAGCCGCGGTGACGGAGCAGTGGCCCTTTGCTCGCCGTCACGTGGGCCGGTGGCACAAGCCCTCCGCTTTCCTTTTTTAGAATCGCTGGATCAGGGGAAAAAAAATGTATTTTTGGAGGTTTCATTTGCTTCAGCTTCGGAGTCGACTTTCTTTTTGTCTTTCTTTCTTTTTTTTTGTTTTTTTTTTTAAATTCCCCTCCCTATTTTAAATGGGCCAAAGCCCCTCGTGCCTGAGCCCAGCCCTCGGGGAGGAGCAGCCTCGGAGCTGTTCCTGGGGACTTCTGGCACTTCCCAGGTGGTCCCCGTGTTGCTGGCAGGTCGCCACGGTGGCAGTGATGCTGGGGACACTTCAGAGAAGCTCTGGTCCCCTTCCTGCAGCAGCAGAACCCTCCACAGAGCGGGACCCCCCGCCTCCCTCCCTGCCTTTAATTAAGAAGCTGCAGGGCTGCGGCAGAGCTGGCACCGAGCCCCACGGCTGCTCCTGGGCTCCCCAAAGGCTCCATGCCACCATCTAGGGGCAAAATGTGTCCCCCGTGGCTCAGATGTGGCCGTGGAAGACTTGGCTGGGGGGTTCAGGCTGCGAGTGGGGGGCAGCACTGTGGGCTGGGGTCCCCTGGCTGTCCCGGTGCCCCCACTGACACTTTCTCCTTGCAGATTCCTCCTTGTCTTCAGCTGCCTGGTGCTGTCGGTCTTCTCCACCATCCAGGAGCACCAGAAATTGGCCAACCAGTGCCTCTTCATCCTGGTGAGTGATGCAGGAGCAGGGCTGGTGCTCGGATTTTCCCTCCCCACTTTATATCCTAAAAGAATCGGGCAAGATCACCAACAAAACCCCTGTGACCCCATCCCCAGCCGGGATGTCGCTGACGATCCGATGGCAGCCACCCTGGCACGGGGTGGCCCATCCCACCATTGTCCCTCCGTGCCGCGGGGAGAGGCATCAACCGCTGGAAAAGGCAGGGCACGAGGGGCTAAAAAAGGCAACTTTCCCCCAAACTGTCAGAAAGAGCTGACGCAGGGAGTTCTCCCGAGTGACGGAGACTAAATTGGGAAGGTCCTTGTGACTTTTCCTGCGAGTAAGCAGAACGGGGGCTTGTTTGTGCGAGAGGTAGGAGGACAATGCTGACAGCGGAGGAACAGGACCCAGCTCGGGGCGAGGCAGCAGAGCCGCGATGCTCAGACAGCCTCGACGGCTGCGGCTCCCGGGATGGCTCCGGTGGCACCGCCCCGATCCCCTGGGATGGCTCCGGTGGCCTTGGGGGGGGACAGCACGCACCGCGCTCAGCCCGATTCATTTTGCCCCCCTCCAAGCCGAGCCCCCCCACTCTGCCCTGCCCCTCTCACCGCCTTTCCCCCCCTCTCCCCCGGCAGGAATTCGTGATGATCGTGGTGTTCGGCATGGAATACATCATCCGCGTGTGGGCCGCCGGCTGCTGCTGCCGCTACCGCGGCTGGCGCGGCCGCTTCCGCTTCGCCAGGAAACCCTTCTGCGTGATCGGTACTGGGTTGGGATTCGGGGACGGCGGCATTTGGGATAACCCACGCACCCCCTGAGCCTCGCCGTCCCCTCAGATTTCATCGTCTTCATCGCCTCGGTGGCCGTCATCGCCGCGGGCACGCAGGGCAACATCTTCGCCACGTCGGCGCTGCGCAGCATGCGCTTCCTGCAGATCCTGCGCATGGTGCGCATGGACCGCCGCGGCGGCACCTGGAAGCTGCTGGGCTCCGTCGTCTACGCCCACAGCAAGGTGAGAAAAATAATCCAGGTACATCCCCCGCCACGTCCCCGAGCCCGTGTGACCCGCCGTGCCCCGCAGGAGCTCATCACCGCCTGGTACATCGGCTTCCTGGTGCTCATCTTCGCCTCCTTCCTCGTGTACCTGGCGGAGAAAGACGCCAACGTCCAGTTCGCCACCTACGCCGATTCGCTGTGGTGGGGCACGGTAAGCTCGGCCCCCCACGGCCCCCCGGCCCCGGGAGGGGAGCAGGAGGGTGGGACGGGGCCGTGGTGGGGGAGCGCCCTCCAGGCCCCCCGCTGCTGTGCCCCCGGGCAGGTGACCCTGACCACCATCGGCTATGGGGACAAGGCGCCGCAGACGTGGCTGGGCCGGATGCTGGCGGCCGGATTCGCCCTGCTCGGCATCTCCTTCTTCGCCCTGCCCGCCGTGAGTAGAGGAGAGGGTTTTCTCGGCAAAAATAGGGGAGAAAAGGGGCAGAGCCGCCTCTGTGTGGGGCCCGGTCTGTGCCACCACCACCCACGGCAACGCGTCCCCTCCCGTCCCCAGGGGATCCTGGGCTCCGGCTTCGCCCTCAAAGTGCAGGAGCAGCATCGGCAGAAGCACTTTGAGAAGAGGCGGACTCCGGCGGCGAACCTGATCCAGGTAAGGCAGGGCTGGCGTGTCCCGCCCCACCCCATCCCGGGAATGCTCTGCTGTCCACCCGCCCCACCCCCCCCGTCTGCTCCGCCCGTCACCGAACCACCCAAACATCCGGCCCCACATCCAGCACCCAGATCCTTCCTTTGGCTTGGTCGCTGCCTGTGGGGGGCCCAGGATGGATGGAGGGGTCCGGGGGTGTTCTCCCATCCCAACTGATCCCGATTCCCGGAATTCTCGCTCCCGTGCAGGCTGCCTGGCGCCTGTACTCCACGGATGTGAGCCGGGTGTACCTGACGGCCACGTGGTGTTACTACGACAGCCTCCTGCCCGCCTTCAGGTAGGCGGGAGGAGGCGAGGGCTGGGGGTTCCCGGGGGTCCCTGTGGGGATGAACAGCCTGGGAAACCAGGAGGGACCTTGTGGAACCATCGGGGGCTCGGTGGAGTGGAGCAGCACCGACACCTTCCCAGGATGGGAGCCCGGCACGGCGTCTGCTGAAGGAGCCTCCCTCATCCTCATCATCCTCACAGCGCCCAGCAGCCATCCCATCCCCTCCTACCCCACTCACAGCCTTCATCCAGCACCACAGGGAACAGGATGGTGCCTCGGAGACCCCATGGCTGTGGTGGTGGAGCCACAGATGGACAGGAGCTGGTTCCAGGCCTGGACCCAGCTGGACACAGGGGGTCCAGTGGGAGCCCCATGTCCCTTCCCTGCAGCGTCTCCCTCCCGTGACCCCTGGGATGTGGAAATTGCGGGTGGATCCAAGGCTCTCCAAAGGTTTTCCAGACCTCTCTTGCAGACCCCGAGGGTTTGCCACATCCCTGTGCTGCATCCCTGCCCTGCCTGCGTGTCCTGCCCTCCTCTGACCGAGTGACAAATTCATCCTTCTGTCCCACACTTAATTTTTCCAAGGGCAGGGCTTTTAACAGCCCCAGCCCTGACTCCCAACTTCCCGAGCATCACCCCGGATCCTGGGAGTCGCTGGGGGCTCTGCTGGCCCTCCTGCTGTGCCAGGAGCTGTTTTCCCTGCAGTGGAATTCACACAGAGCCAGATTCGATCCCTGCTGGATCTGAGCTTTCCCCTCCTGGCTGCTCCGGCAGCGCCCAGGATCTGATGGTGACAGGTCCCCATGTCCCCACCCCGTCCCAGGTTTGTCCTTGCCTGATCCATCCCTCTCAGCACATCCAACCCTTCCCTCTGTGGAATCCTGCCCCAGGACTCCTTCTTAGCCCCATCACCCCTAATTAAGAAACCGTCTTTTGAACAAAAATGCTGATTTTTTTTTTCTTGTTTTGCTCCGGTTTTGCTTTGGTTCGCGCTCAGGAGGACCCGGCGCTGCTCAGCCTCGCTTCGCTCATTTCGTTTGCTTTGGAAATTTTAATTTCTCCCCGTTTTTATTTCACCCCGACCTCAGAGAGCTGGTCCTTATGTTTGAGCATTTGCACCGGGTTCGCAACGGAGGATTTAGGAATTCAGAGGTGAAAAAATGGCCCGACAGAGCCCCACCGCCCTACCACTCCTTCACCCCTGCCCAGAAAAGCGTCAGCCTGGCCACATGTGCAGGGGAAAGGTAGGAGGGGGCAGCCCCCGTGTTCTCCCTCCTCTCTGCTCTGTCTCCTCTGCTCCTCTGTGCCCTCCTGCGATGTCACTGTCACTGCCAGACCGGACCCCAGAGATGCCACCACCCCAAACTGACCCTGCTCCCCACTCGTGCTGAGCATCTCTCCTGCTCCTGGTTCTGCTCCCAGCTCTGTTCCAGCTCCAGAAGGGGCAGATTTGATCCAGAGGGACGCTCTGGGCTGTTGTACCTTCGTGAGGTCACCTCGCTGCCCTTTTTATGTGGCCGTGACCCCGGGATGTGGCACAGGGTAACCAAGCGTGGCAGGAAATCCCTTGGCAAGGGCAGCGGTGCCATCCCGGTGGGATGGAGCCGTGTGGCTGCGCTCCAGAGCCCGGGAAGGAACAAATCCCAGAGCCTGGGGCTGTGAAGGGCTCCAGCTGCCCATGAAGAGGGGCAAGAGAGGCGTTGAGGTTGCCCTGCTGCTGATGGCGGCTGCTCTGCACCATGTCCCGTGTCCCATCTGCCTGAAGAGCATCCCGGAGATGCCAGCGTGCCACCACCGCTGGCCACCCCCCAGGACATCGGGCCAGTGCCAGGGTTAGGTGGGGAGAGGCCTCGTGCCTCAGTTTCCCCCGTGATGCCACATCAGCAGGGCTGAGGCTGCAGGTGTGGGGCTGAGCGGGACCTGCTCCCCCAGGTGAGTTCGGGGCTTGGGGGGCTCCTCCCTGGGCTCGGTGCCCAACCAGGAACTGGCAGGGGAAGGACCGAACCCCACTCGGGGGCCTGAGCCCGCCCATCTCCCCCGCGAGCATCACCTCTCACAACATCTCATCTTCTCTCTCTCTCCTCCCCTCTCCCGCTCACCCTCCTCCTCCTCTCCATCCCTCCACCCTCCCCCCACACCCGCCATGCCCCCACTCCCCCCAAGCTGGAATGAGGAGGACGCGCAGCCCCACAAGTGTTTACGCCTCAGGTAACGCTCGCCCCCGAGCCCCGACGGGGTTTGCGGGGCCACCACGGTCCCTCTGCTCGGCGACCGTCCCCAAATCCTTCTGGCAGAGCCGAGGAACCGCACAGGTGTTTATGCAGGACCTACACAAACACCCTGCCCTCCCAGCAGCGGCGGGGCTGTCGCACTCACCGGCGGCGCTCCGGGGGACGGGAACGCGGTGGCCCGGGACGCTCCGCTCCCCGCCGCCCGTGGCTGACTCTCTTTTCTCCTGTGTCTCTACCCTGCCCCTCCAGCCCCATCTTTAGTGGTAAGAGGAGGCTCTTGCAGACGTGGGGCACGTGGAGACGGAGGTACCGTGTCCTGCCTGTCCCGCCGGAGAGCGGGGCCGGGAACCCCGGGATGCATGGATGTGCTCCCTGCCTGGGTGCCTGCGGCATGGAGAGGGCTGGAGACTGAGGCTCGGGGGGTGGAGGCTGAACTGGGTGTCCGTCCGCAGGGCAGGGGGGCTGTGCACGGCCTGGGCTGAGCTGACTGTCCCCTCTGTCCCCAGTGTCCCTTACTGCCTCAGTTTTCCCGTCGTGCAGCGTGGATGAGCACGGGCTGCTGGTGACACTTGGATAAATCCCGTAAATCCCATCCCACCTGTGTGCTGCAGCCTGATTCCCGGAACACCGCCCTTCCCACCCTCTGGCACAGCCGCTGGATGTGTGGGATGTGTGGCAGCCCCCCTGCCTGCACGGGGAAGGGCTGGGAGCCCCCTGTCCTGCCTGTACCCTGCCTGTGGAAATCCAGGAGTGTCCCCAAACACCGGGGTTCCATGAAGCCTGTCCTGCAGCGGCTGTGGGATTCACTCTGTGTCCTCCCCGGCTTTGGGGTCTTGAGCTGTGTGTCCCCTTGAGCTGTGTGTCCCCTTGAGCTGTGTGTCCCCTTGAGCTGTGTTTGGGGTCTGTCATCATGCAAAACACGGGGGGTTTGGGTAGGTCCTGCATAAACAATGCCTGGTGTTTCCTCCCAGCCCAGCAGAGCAGCTGGGTTTGGGAGCAGAACTCGCGTTAGGGCAGGAGCAGAGCCTGGATTGGGAGGTGCAGCCTGGAGGAGGAGGAGGAGGAGGATGAAGCGGCTTGGCTGGGTTTGGACACCCCGTGCCAGCAGAGATGGAGCAGGAGCAGAGCTCTGCTCCGCTCAGAGGTGGCTCTGCCGCGTGTCCCCTGCTGCCACAACAGTCTGTCCCCTCTCTCCTGGTCTGTCACCTCCTCCCTCTGCTCTTGGGACCAAAACAAGGGGTTTAAAGAAGCAACCCCAGAGCTGCCCCTGCACGAACCGCCTGCTCCTGGCCTGGTTCATGCCCATCGCCTGCCGGGGGCTCTCTGTGAGCTCAGCACGGCCACCCCCACTTCACCCCAGGGACCACCCCGTCCCCACGCCCCTAACGCCGCCCTCCCGCTGCCCCCCACGCAGCAACAAGATGGGCATCAAGGAGCGGATCCGGCTGAGCAGCTCCCAGCGCCAGGGCAGCCGCGGCCGGCAGCAGCAGCTGGGGCCGCCCCTGCACCGCTCCCCCAGCACCGAGGACGTCGCCGAGGCCTCCAGCCCCACCAAGGTGCAGAAGAGCTGGAGCTTCAACGACCGCACCCGATTCCGGGCGTCCCTGAGGCTCAAGCCGCGGACCCCGACTGAGGGTGAGCCCCTGGGTGGGGGGTCTGGGGGACGCTGGGGGGCTGCAGGGTCGGGGACAGCCCTCGGGGTCTGCTATCCGCCCGCTCTTGGCACCCACAGCCGACTGCCCGCCCGAGGACAGTGGCGAGGACAGGAGCTCGCCCAGCGACCTGACCTTCGAGGACATCATGCCGGCGGTGAAGACCTTGATCCGGGCCGTCAGGTGAGACTGTCCCCTCCCGTGTCCCCCAGCGTGCACAGAGCCCGCTCCGGGCACCCCGTTCCTGCCTCCAGCCCGCCTGTCCCTGCAGGATCCTGAAGTTCCTGGTGGCCAAGAGGAAGTTCAAGGAGACCTTGCGTCCCTACGACGTCAAGGATGTCATCGAGCAGTACTCGGCCGGACACCTGGACATGCTGGGCAGGATCAAGAGCCTGCAGACGCGGTGAGGTGCCCTGCAGGTGACCCTGGGGGTTCTCCCACCACGAGATGAGGTGGTTGGTGGCCCATCGCGATGGTCGGGATGCATTCCCAGAGCTCCATCCCCATCCCTGGTGGTCTCCCCAGCCCTTGGGAGTGATGGATGGGCTCTGCCCCTTCCTTCCCTCCCTGCCAGCGTGGACCAGATCGTGGGCAGGGATCGGGCGCTCCCTGCAGACAAAAAGGTGCGGGAGAAGGGGGAGAAGCCGGCGCTGGAGGCGGAGCTGGTGGACGAGCTCAGCATGATGGGGCGCGTGGTCAAAGTGGAGCGGCAGGTCAGGAGGGGACACCCTGAGTGTCACCGTCCCTTTGGAGGCGGAGCCGAGCCCCCCGGGACCCCTCCCGCGGGGGTGGGCCCGGCTCAGCCGCACCCCGCGCCCCTTGCAGGTGCAATCCATCGAGCACAAGCTGGACCTGCTGCTCGGCCTCTACTCGCAGTGCCTCCGCAAGGGCTCCACGAACTCCTTCAGCCTGGCCGCGGTGCGGGTGCCGCCCGGCGAGCCCGACATCACCTCGGACTACCACAGCCCCGTGGACCACGAGGACATCTCGGTGTCCGCCCAGACCCTCAACATCTCCAGGTCGGCCAGCACCAACATGGACTGAGCAGGAGGCAGCGGGATGGACCCTGCCCGCCTGGGATGGGGCGCTGGGAGCGGCGTGGCGTTGTCCCCTCGCTGTCCACTCGCCGTCCCTCGCCGTGTTACTTGAAGCAAGTCTTCCTTTGCGAGGACATGGCACTGTGGCATGGCCACCCCACGCTCCTGGGATGCCCCTGGGATGTTCTGGGATGCTCCTGGGATGTTCCTGGGATGTTCTTGGGATGTTCCTGGTCTCCTATGGAATGAGATCCCCCAGCTCTGGGGTCCTGGGTGCTCCCCAGCTGTGGTGGGGATGCTCCGGCCTGGCCCCATCCCCTGGGGTTTGGTTTGAACCCCACCTCAGCCCTCAGCACAGCTCCTGCCTGGTCCCCCAGAGCTGAGCCGGGGCCACCACCAGCTATGCAAGGTCCCACGTCCCTCTTGCTGCCAGTGCAGGGGTGTGGGGGCACGACCCAGGGTGGTTTTACCCGCGTCACTCGGGGTTCCCAGTGTGGGGAGCAGGGGACTGTCCCCCCTCACCAGGCTGCACCCCTCCCAAAGCACAGCAGAGCCTTCTGCCTGCCCGTGCATGCTCCCAGGGCAATATATATATAGAATATATATATTTATGCAATAATGTCTTAATATGCAACACCCCTGGGAAGAGCAACCCGAGGGGACAGAGGCAATAAGCAACCCCCTGCCAGCTCCCAGGGCTGGACTGTGCTGCCCAGGAGGGCCTTGAAGGTCCTGAAGGCTCAGGGCCAGCCGGAAAAGCTCCACCCGATGGTGGTCCTGGAGTTAGGAAGCTGAGCAGGGGCTGTGGGGAAGGCAGGGATGCAGGCACAGGCGCTGTCCCCAAGGAGCGTCCCTCCCCCTGTGTCCCAGCCCCTGCTCCTGCTTAGAGGATTCCTTGGCTGCTGGGTCCTGCGGTGCTCAGTTTGCCCCTGCCCGTTTCCCTGTCCCCTCTGTGGTCCGGGCAGCACGGGCCGGGCCTGCTGGGGACAGGGCGGTGTCCTTGCATGTCACCTATAGCAGAGCCACGACAGCTCCCACGCTACCCCAGTCCCCTTCCCTGCCCCTCTCCCTGTCCCGGCGCTGGTTTCCAGTCCAACAGCACTGGGCTGAGCCAGGCTGGGCTTGTGCCAAAGTGCCAGGCTGGGGCTGCAGCCGAGGGTCCCGGGGGGGGCTCGGTGGTGACCCCACAGTGCCGGGATCTGTCCTGGGCTGCTCCCACCGCTCCCCTCGCTGCCAGCGCCGCCCCTCTCTGGGCTTCGGACCGTGGGATTCGCACCCCCTTTTCCCGAGCCCCCCCTGTGCCTCTGCTCCCGGCAGCGGGGACCCCCGACCCTGCTCGTTTCCTCACCCCGTTAGTGCATGTGGCCAGCGCGGGCCGTGCCAGAGCTGCTTGAACCCCACCCCCCACCAGAACCAGAGCTCCTGCACCCCCCCGGCCCCCTCCCCTCGCCCCGAGGCTGCCCGGGCGGTGGGACACGAGGGGACAGCGCTGGGGGGTGGCCGTGGGGCGAGGTGCATGTGACAGCTTTGCCCGCAGCCGCACGCAGGAATTAACCCTTAGGACCCCTCCCCTCCGTCCCGGGGCTGGCTGATCCCCGCAGCCCCCCCCCCCGAGCCAGCGGTAGTTACCTCACTTGATTAACTTATTAACTTATTTGTTTCATTAAAATTTGGAGTAGAGGCCGCCCGCCTGCTGCCGTCTGTCTCCCGGCGCTCCCGAGAGGTGGCACTCCAGCCCTGCCGCCGAGCCGCGGCCGGGGGACAGCAACGTCCGGCCGGGGGACACAAGCGTCCGGCCGGGGCACACAAGCGTCCGGCCGGAGGACACAAATGTCCGGACTCCTCCCTGACCCCTTAAGCTGCAGCAGCCCACCGAGATGGGGTCGAGACGCCAGCTCCAGCTCGTTATCCTGTGTGCGGGGGGTGCAGGGTTGATGTCACTTCAGAGTGACGCTCTGCTGCTTTGGCACCTTACGGGGAGGGGCCGCTGCCCCGGGAAGGGCTCTGCCCCATCCCCCTCTTTTTGGTGTGTCCCCCCCAAATGGAGACGACGCTGCGATGTCCCCAAGGCCATCCCAGGGAGGTGAGGGTGGAGCCGCCTTGACCAGGAGATCCCAAAGCCCTGCAGGGACAGGAAAGCTTCACCCCGTCGCTGTGTGCTGGCACCCCGGGGACAACACGTCCTCCAGCCTGCGACATCGAGGGCTGAGGTGGCCCCTTCCCGTGCCGCTGGCTGGGGAGGAAGTCGGGGCTGGCCGCAGGTCAGTCCCTGCCTTTCCTGGCTGCCTCCTGCCAAGAAATTCGCTCCAGGATCATCTCGGAGCCGAGCACTGCGGGGGCAGCACCTCCCTGCCCCGCTCACACCGGCCCCGCTGCCCCCAGAGCTGCCCTGGCCCGGGGATGGGGGTCTCGTGGGGACTCCAGCACCCCGGTTCCGCGGAGTGTCCGATGTGTGGGGTGCAATCCACGGGGGGTTGGCTTTGAGGGGGATCCGGGACGCAGCAGCACCCCGAAAGCCGTAGGGGCACCGTACCGGCCTCTGCCGGTGTTCCCAGCTGGGTGTGCGGCGTTCCCGGGTGGGTTTGGAGGGATTCATCCCTGCAACAGTGGGATCTTAACCCTGCCCCCCACGGGGGTGGCAGCTCGGCAGAGCCCGTGCGTGTCCATGGGGCATCCAGGGCCAACCCAGCTGGGTGTGGGATCTCCCCACGCCTCTGAGCAGTGGGGACAGGGTCCTGAGACCTTGTCCCTCCCCCAGCATGGCCGGGACGGTGGCACACGCAGGGCAGGGGGTGTGTGCCAGCCCGCGGCTCTGCCTCCCGCCGTCACATGGCCCCAAGGTGCCCCGGCAGGACTTTGTCCCCCTCCACCTTGGCTGCCCCACGTGTGCCGAGGCTGCCACTCCCCGGAGAGGGGGCACGAGCAGGGGGGAGACGCCAGCGTCAGAGTGACACAGAGGGAGCTGTGACCTCGCAGGGCCAGCTGGCCGCATCCCGCCGGAGCCCAGCCGCAGGAACGGGGTGAGGGGATGCTCCAAACGCTTGGACTGTCGCCGCTGCCGCCTCCGCGAAGCGGCTCTTATCAGCTGGCAGGGGGACAGGGTTGTTACGGGAATGCTCAGCTGTTCCCGCAGCACCCCACGGCGTCCTCTGAGCTGTCAGGGAGCTGGCGGGAGCACAAGGACACAGAGCAGTGGCCGGGGATGTCCTTTGTGCCAGTGGCTTTGCTTTGTTCCCCCCGGGGGTCTTGGGGGAATTCGTGACTCACTGTGGATTCCTACGAGTCCAGTCATGCTGGAGACATTCGGACTCTGGGCTGGACCCAGTTCCTTCCTGCGGCGCTCCAGCCTCCAGCTCCGCGCTGCTTGCGCTGCCCAAGGACGCGCTCACAGGAAAAGGCCCCTCCAAGAGCGCTTGGAAGACGGGCTCCCGCAGGATGGGCTCCCGCAGGATCCCCGTTCAGGCGCCCAGAGCGCCCCGGGGAGCAGGCAGCTCCCGTGCCCGGCGGGATTTGGTGCTCCCCACTTCCACACCCTTCCCCGGAGTGAAGCCCGCCCTGGCCGCGGCATCTCCCCGTGGGCTCAGCCAGGAGCCCGTGGCCCGTGGCCCGCGGCCGTCCAGGGAACCCCGCGGTGCTCCCGTCCTGGCTGCCGTGAGGCATCCTCGAGGAATCCTTTGGCAGGGCTGGGAGATGCTCCTGGCTGGCCAAGGACAGCAGGAGCCCCGAGTGGGCGGCTGAGGTCCCGCAGCAGCTGGTGCTGGTGCTGCGGGGGGGGGACCAGAGCCTGGGGGGTGGCCAGGACCCCCCCGGTCCTGGTCCCCGAGCGTGTGGCTGGGCGGTGGCAGCGGAGACATGGGGCTGGATCCAAGTGACACCAACTCCGTGCCCTGGGCTGGGGTGTGCCTGTCTCAGCTGTACCCAGCTGCCCACACCCCTGGAAGGGGGAGGAATGCAGCCCCCTCCCCTCTCCACCCTCCCTTCCCGTGCTCTCCACACACCGGGGGAATGGGGACACCCCGGCCCCGCGGGGACAGAGGTGTCGCCCGGGACTCCGGGCGAAGGGGCCACAAATTCGGGGCTGTGCTCTGCAGCCCCAGGCCCGACCCCCGCCCCGCTGTGCTCCGCCCCGGGCCGGTCGCGGCTGCCCCGGCGCCTCCCCACGCCCCCCCGGCCGGGGCGCGGCTATAAGGAGCGGCGGGGCCGGCGGCGGGTGCGGAGCGCCGGGTGTGGCAGGTACGGGACCGGCTCGGGGGGGACGGGGTGGGGCTGGGGGGGTGCCAGGCGGGAGGAGAGAAGGGTCCCGCCCCACGACTCCCCAGTACCGGACCCCCCACTCCTCTCCCGGGGTCCCCGCACGGCGGGCGCGGCAGGTAGGGCCGGGGACGGGGAGGGAAGGAGAGGTTTCCCGGGATTCCCGGGTCACCCCCTCCCCGCTTTACGGGGGTCGGGGGAGTCCCCGCGCTGCAGGCGGAGCAAGGTAGGGCCGCGGGATGGGAGCCAGCAGGAGAGGGTCCTTCCCCGTGTGTCCCCCGGATTGTTCCCACTGGCCTCTTTTGGGGTCCCCGCCGCCCCCCTCGGCCACCTGCCTGCCATAGGGACTGGGGGTGGCGTTGGGAACGGGACCCGGGCAGCTCCCCCGAGTGTCCCGGGGAGCCACTTCCCGCGGGGGTTTTGCTTTTGGAGCCGGTGGTTAAGGGCTGGGTGGGCATGGGGCCCCTGAGATGCCGGGGAGGGGGGACCTGGGGGGGAGAAGGTGTTTGGGAGGTTGTGGGAACCCCGAGCTGCGCGGTCACAAGGGGAGTTACAAAACCGGAACGTTTTGAGGTGGGAGCAGCGGCTGTCGTGCCCTCACTGCCCTCCCTCTGCAGGTGTGGGGACATGACCGGGGACATGTGGGCCCTGCTGTGCGTCTGGCTGGTGGCCCAGGTGGCCCTGTCCTCCCGGGTCCGCACCCGCCGGGAGCTGGGGCCCGGTTTGTACGAGCACGGGGTCTATGACGCCGGGGGCTCCTACTGCCAGCGGGGGGACGTCTGCTGCCACGGCCGCGACGACGGCTGCACCGTGCCCTATCACGACACCCTCTGCTACTGCGACCTCTTCTGCAACCGCACCGTCTCCGACTGCTGCCCCGACTTCTGGGAATACTGCCTGGGCATCCCGGCCCCCTTCCCCAAAGCCTCAGGTGAGGAGCGCCCAGCCTGGCTGTGAGTGTCGGGGGACAGTCCTGGGGTGCTGCTGGTGCTCCTTGGGGTGATGGATGTGGCGCCTCACATTCCTGCCCTCACTGCAGAGTTTCTCCAGACAGCTCGAAGCTGTGGAAACTCCTACAGGATGGGGATGGACTCGCAGAAAAAGGTGTGGGAGCAGCCCGTGATCCCACAGCCCGTGCCCTGGGGAAGGGGCAGCTCCAGCAGCGCCTGTGGGCAGAGCAGGGATGTGCGGGGACTCCATCCCAGCTTGCCCGGTCACGTCTGGGGCAGGCAGATGTGGCCCTGGCTTAACCCTGTCGGCAGCTGGGGCGGCCGGGGGCGAGGAGGGGGCACGGGCAACCCCCAGCTCGCAGCACAAGGCTCTCTCAGAAGTCCCTGCGGAGCAGAGCCAGCTCCCGGGCACAACCGGCCCCTTTATCCCTGTCCCGCCAGGCTGAGCATATTTAACCCTCCCGGCGCCGAGCCAGCCCTGCTCCCACCCACCCTGCAGCGGGGGGGAACCCACTGAGCCCCATCATAACTTTGGGGGTGCCAAGGTGCAGCCCGGATTTAAGAACAGCATTGATTTTCCCTTTGCTTTGTATCCCCGGGAATATGGGGGTGCTGGTGGGGACCCCCGGCACAGCCAAGCACTCACCAGGGGCTCTCCCATTCCCATCCAGGCTGTGCCCGTGCCGGACGCAATTATCCCACGGGAGCCACGTACCGGGAGAACTGCAACCTGTGGTGAGTGAATGCCGTGTGGGCACCTGTGACATGTCACCAGCATGTCACCAGAGGAAGGTGTCGCGGTCCTGCGGGCTCCTGTAAACCTCAGGGCTCGGTGGAGAGCGAGGCCCGAGCTGGGTGGTGGGAGCTGCTGCCAAAACGCCTTTGCTCCAACAAATCCAGAGCCAAGGGCCTTGAGCCGCTCCCAAGTTCCAGCGCATGCCTGCGTGGGAGCCGCTCGCCCCGGCGGGACAACGCGCTGCCCAGGGGGGTTTTGGCCACGCTGGTGCCGACCCAGCTTGCCCAAGCCTGACGGGACGCTTGGGCAGCCGCGGCGTTTTCGTGCCAGCGGCCAGAGCCCGGCTGTGCCGCCCGCTCGGCAGCCCCTGGAGCTCGCTGCTGGAGCAGCGCGGGGGTTATCTGGGAATACTGGTATTACTGGCATCCGGAGGTGGGGGATAGGGGAACCTGCAGGCGCGGAGCTGCCGGAGACGAGGAGTGAACCCGGCGGGGCGATGCGGCAGATAAGGGGAAATCAAAGGCAGCGTCTGGGGCGTGTGCGAGGGCAGGGGCGCGTGTGTGAACATGCGTGTGCGGGTGTGCGCCGGGGCTGCAGGTGAAAAGCCAGCCCGACCCTCCCCACAGCTCGCGGGCTGCCTGGAAGTTCTCCGGGATCGTGGTGTGGAGCACTCAGGGATGGAGGGTGTCCCCATTCCCGCGGGGAATGTCAGTATCCCAAATCCATGCCCGTGCTGGGGGAGCATCTCTGACCCGCCAGCGCTGCGGAGGGGGTAAATCTCCTGTTCCAAACCCTCCTCCCCCGCACTTGGCGCCTGGAGAACGGGAATTCCTGCAGTGCTTCACCCCCACACCTGTCCCTGCCGGGGTCCCGCGGGGTCTGGGAGGGGTGGCAGGGGGCAAAAATTATGGTGGGGTGACGCAGAGCGTGGGCACCCAGCTGGTGTCACCCCGAGATGCTCCCAAGTCCCCACGTGTCTCACGCAGCGCCGGGAGTGCTCAGGGAAGGATGGAGGAATGCGGGGATACAGGTGCTGCCGGCGGGATTGCGATGGGGGTGTCTGGAGGGACGCGGCTGCGGCCTCGTTCAGCTCCATAAAAGGGAAATGTGCCGGGATCTGGGCAGGAGGGAGCATGCCAAGCATTGCTCACCGCACGGGGGGAGCACAGCCCGGGGCTCCCCAGGGGACCCGCCACACCCCCACAGCCCCCCCTGCCCCAGCTGTCCCCGTGGGGGCCGCAGGAGTGACCTGGCCAGAGTGGGTCACTCATGGGGACACCCAGTCCTGACCCCCAGTCCCGGGCTGGTGTCCAAGCCCCTCTCTGATGTCTGCAGCCCTGGCAGCTTTTCAGCTGATTTTCTATCCCATGGCCTGTCTGCCCTCGGGGCTCCAGCGGGGGCTGGGGCACAGGGGGACAGCTCCCAGGGCCACCCAAAGGCCACTCGCAGGGTCACCCGGAGGGCTGCTCACGGCTTCACCCCGTTCCGAGGTGCCAAGCCCTGGTGACCCCTGACAAAAGTAGCCCCTCGCCCCTCGCTGGCTGCCCAGTTGGGGAGAGGCAGCGCCCACTCAGGGTCCCCCTGGTCACTCTGGGGACATCTTCTCTCACTGGCTGTCCCCTCCGCAGCACGTGCGGGCCCGGCGGGCAGTGGCAGTGCGAGGACCACGCCTGCCTGATGGATGGGGAGCTGATCGACGCCGTCAACAGGGGCAATTACGGGTAAGCACCGGGCACCGCGAGGATGGGGCAGGGATGCTTCACCCCCTCGCTGCTTTTTGGGGTAACCCCTGGCCCGTGGTCCCTCCTCCCACGCAGCTGGAGAGCCGCCAACTACAGCCAGTTCTGGGGGATGACGCTGGAGGACGGGATCCGGCACCGCCTGGGCACCTTCCGTCCCTCTCCCACCGTCATGAACATGAACGAGATGCACGTGAGTGCCCCGGCAGGGGGGGAAACTGAGGCACGCCAGGGGTTATCCCTGCCTATCCCAGCGATTCCTCATCCCTGGGAAGGGGCTCCCAGGGGGGAGGCAGGGAAGGTTTGTGTTTGGAGACAGCAGCTCAGCAAATTCCCCGGGACAATCCCCGGGCTGCCAGTGTTGTTTTTTCCCCCCTCTCCTCCGTGCTCTTTTCCCATCGGAACGCCGGCCCCGCCGCTGCTGACTCAGCAGAGCCGGCTGCTCCAGCGCTTTGCCTCTGCCCGCACCCAAACCCCGGATGGGAACCCTCCGGGGGTCCCTGGGGTGCTGGCAGAGCTCGGTGCACGCCCAGCCCCTCGCTCCGGAGCCTGAGGTTTAATTTTAGAGGTGCTTCCTGTGCTGGGAGAAGCCAGGGAGTTGTGGCCGTGTCCTCCCCAGGAAGGCCGGGGCGGGGGCTCCATCCCCGCTCCCGAGCGGAAAGGCTGGGCCAGAGGCCACCATGAGGGGCTGTGTCACCCAGAGCTGTGTGCTCGAGGTGGCCACCGAGGGCCTTGCTGGGGTCCGGGACAGGATACTCGGTGCTGGTGTTCTACGAGGAGCTGCTGGGGCTGTAGAACCCAAATTTGGGGAAAATTGAGGGATCTGGCCCTTCTGGGATAAGGGGAATGCCCAAATCTTTGTCGCTTGTGGTGGTGTCCCTGTCCTGAGGGGGTCTCGCAGTGGGTCTGAGGACACTAAAGGGGGCTGGGGATCATCTCTAAGGATGGCTGGGATGGCAGGAGAAGGACGTGGGGTCCAGCAGTGGGGCTGGGGGACACTAAAGGTAGCTGGGGACCCTGCTCAGAGGGTACCAGGGATGGCAGGAAAAGAATCAGTGAGGCTGGTTGGGGACTTTGCAGAGGATGAGTGGGATGGCAGGAGGAGGACATGGGGTCCAGCAGTGGGGCTGGGGGATACTAAAGGGAGCTGGGGACCCTGCTCAGAGGATGACAGAGATGGTTGGGATGGCAGGAGGATCTGGGGGTGTCTCTGTGGCCTGAGCCCCCCCGCCTCTGCCCCGCAGATGAACATGGACTCCAATGAGGTGCTGCCACGTCACTTCGATGCCGCCGCAAAGTGGCCCGGGATGATCCACGAGCCCCTGGACCAGGGGAACTGCGCTGGCTCCTGGGCCTTCTCCACGGCCGGTGAGGGGGGACGGGGTGGGCTGGGTGGGGACAGCGGGGACGGAGGGGGAACCGCCTCCCCCTGACCTCCTGCTCCTCCCCAGCCGTGGCCTCCGACCGCATCTCCATCCACTCCATGGGACACATGACCCCCGCCCTGTCCCCTCAGAACCTCCTGTCCTGTGACACCCGCAACCAGCGGGGCTGCAGCGGGGGCCGCCTGGATGGGGCCTGGTGGTACCTGCGCAGGAGAGGGTGAGGGGGATGGGGTGGGATAAAGGGGGTTTGAGGCTCCGGGGAGAGCCCAAGAGATCCTCCTGTCCCTTGGGCAGGTGGGGGAATGAGGGCTGCCAAGGTGGAATGGAGAGTGGGGTTTGGGGTGAAGGTGGAAGTGGGGATTGGGATATGGGTGGGATTGGGATGGAGAGTGGGATTTGGGGTGGAGATGGAGAGTGGGATTTGGGGTGGGGATGGGATTGGGATGGGGATGGAAAGTGGGATTTGGTGTGGGGATGGGATTGGGATGGGGATGAGATCAGGGCTCAGGGTGGGGATGGGAGTGGGTTTTGGTGTGGAGATGGAGAGTGGGATTTGGTGTGGGGATGGAGGGTAGGGTTTGGTATGGGGAGTGGGGTTTGGGATGGGGTGGTGTGGGATAAAGGGGGTTTGAGGCTCTGGTCACCTGGGGAGAGCCCAAGAGATCCTCCTGTCCCTTGGGCAGGTGGGGGAATGAGGGCTGCCAAGGTGGAATGGAGAGTGGGGTTTGGGGTGAAGGTGGAAGTGGGGATTGGGATATGGGTGGGATTGGGATGGGGATGGAGCCGGGTGGTCCTCCCCCTGCTCACATCCCTGTCCCTCCGCGCAGGGTGGTGACAGACGAGTGCTACCCGTTCACGAGCCAGCAGAGCCAGCCGGCGGCCCCGCCCTGCATGATGCACAGCCGCTCCACGGGCCGGGGCAAGCGGCAGGCGACAGCGCGGTGCCCCAACCCCCAGACCCATTCCAACGAGATCTACCAGTCCACCCCCGCCTACCGCCTCTCCTCCAGCGTGAGCGCCGGGCCCCGGGGGCGGAGCGGGAGCCCTTTGGAGTGGGGAGAGGGGGAGCGGGAAGGGGCTTGGCTCGGGCTGCTTTACCTGGGAAAAACCGAGTTTGGGAATGCGGCTGGGAAAACCCCACTGCGGAGCCCGCGGGGGAGCGGCTCCTCAGCCCGGCATCTCCACAACAGCCACCCGTGGGTGCTGGAGCAGCTCTGCCTGCATCTCTGAGGGTGGGGAGGGCACTGCCGGGGGTCCCGGCCCCGGTGCCACCCGGTGCCACCCGGCTCTGTGCTTGCAGGAGAAGGAGATCATGAAGGAGCTGCTGGAGAACGGCCCCGTGCAAGGTACGGAGCTGGCGGGGGCACCCCTCTGTGCACCCCAAAAGGTTGGGGGAACAAGGTGGGGGGCAAAGCCGCTCTGCCCGGGGTGGGGGAGCTGTCGTGCGAGCCAGGAGCCCCCTCGGCTGCTCCCCCTGCTCCGCCTCAGCCGCGTGCCCGGGCAGTGCTGCCCCAGTGCCCGTCACGCTGCCCACCCCAGCGGGCACTGGGTTGCTCATTAACTCCGAGATTTAATCACCGTCTTGGCAGCTGGGTTTGTTTAACTTGATTTTTTTTCTTTTTGAAACCTCCTCCGAGTGTTGTTGCGTGGCCCCGGGGAGGATCCGGCTGCCGCCTTCCCTCCTGCTGGCAGTGCGATGCCCCGTGCCCCGCTGTGCCCGTATCCCCCACCCTGGGGACAGTGGCAATGTCCCCAACCCCTGTCCTGCTCCCCGCAGCCATCCTGGAGGTGCACGAGGATTTCTTCATGTACAAGAGCGGGATCTATCGGCACACGCCGGTGGCCGAAGGGAAGGGGCCGAAGCACCAGAGACACGGGACCCACTCGGTCAAAATCACCGGGTGGGTGTGGGGGTGGCCTGGGGGGGCTCCAGGGGGTGTGGAAAGGGTCGGTCTGGGTGGGAAAATTGTTCACTTTGGATGTCCCCAGGCTGGGAAAGGAAGCAGAGAGGGAAATGGTGGCACAAGTGACACGAGTGGGGTGCTCAGCACCCTGGAAGAGGGGGCGGGCTGGATGGAGGTGCAGACCCCAAAGAGGGGAGCGGGGCCGGCTGCCCTGTGCCGGTGTTTCCTTCCTCCTGCCGTGGCTAAATATTCCTGCCCGTATTCCTGGAGCGGATGTCAAAACCTCGGCCTGGCCCTGGGGAGGCGCCGGGGGCAGGAAATGAGCAGGGTCAGCACCCCCCAGTCCCACCACGGTGCTGGGGAAGGGGGATCCCACAATCTGGGGGTGCCCGGGGACCCCCCTCACTGTCCTGTCCCGCTGCAGGTGGGGAGAGGAGCAGCTGCCCGATGGCCAGACCCAAAAATACTGGGTGAGTGTTGAGGGTGAGTTTGGGGGGACTCAGCCATGAGGTGCTGCTGCTTCTCCGCACTCATTTGGGGTCCAGCTTGGGTTCGGGGGATCACCACCCGTGTCCCGTGTCCCCTCTGCAGACGGCGGCCAACTCGTGGGGCACGGCGTGGGGCGAGGGCGGCCACTTTCGCATCGCCCGCGGCGTCAACGAGTGCGAGGTGGAGACTTTCGTGGTGGGGGTTTGGGGCCGCGTCAGCATGGAGGACATGCCCCACAAGTGAGCCCCCCGCTGTCCCTGTCCCCAGCTCGGCCCCGCAGTCCCAGCACGGCGGGCGGGGGGCTGGAGTTGTCCCCTGGGTCCCCTGGCCGGGGGCTGCGTGTCCCCGCTGTGCTGACGCAGCGGCTGGGTGCAGTGGGGCGTGCGTGGGGGGTGCCGCGGGGGCTGCTCCCGTCTCCCATGGGATTTACCCGCTAATCCCCCCGCCCCGGGCTCGGCTGGGCTGCGGTGGCGGCGGGGGGCTCTTCAAAGGCAGCTGCACCCCCCCCCCCCCCCCCATCCCGGCTGGAGCTGCGGGATTCCCCTTCCTTTTCCCAATGGATGGGGCTGGGAAGGGTCCCCCATATTGCGGTCCCTCCCATCCTGGCCCCACCACTCCCCCCCAGCAGGGCAGCCCTGGAGCTGGGGGTGTGGAATAACCCAGCGGAGGGGTCCCCTGAGCCCCCAGGGCTGGGTGTCGCCAGGATGGGGTCCCCACCGTCCCCCCCAGCCCGTCCCTATGGTGCTATGGCCCCGCCACCCCTCTGGGGACAGCGGGGACAAGGGAGGGCTCAGCCCCGTGATGTCCCCGTCCTGGTGGGGCCACAAGTGGGGTCCACGCAGCAGCGCAGCCCGGGACCTCTCCCCTCTCCCCCCCCCCCCCCCCCGCCAACCCAAGGGCTGTACTTTCAAGATTTTGTATTTATTTTGCTTTTTATTGTTTGTAAATAAAGTTATGGAAGCCTCAGAGCCGGCAGGGTGGACTCAGTGCTCCGAGGGGGACACGTGGCCCCTGTCACCCCCGTCTGGGGGGCCCAGCGTGGCCTCGGGAAGGGCTGGGGGGTGAGATAAGGCCCCGCTCATTGTCCACCTTCCGGTCCCGCCGCTCCGGTGACCGCGGCCAGCGCTGGCCACGCTGCGGGCACACGCAGCCACTCGGGCCACCACGGCCAGATGTGCCACCGCACCCAGATGTGGCGCTGCAGTCAGCTGTGCCACCACAGCCACCGCGCAGCTGGGGGTGCCACCGCGGCCAGCTGTGCCCTGCAGGTGCCACCACAGTGAGATGTGCCAGCGCAGCCCCCGCGGCCACCCCGCTCCATCCCGGGGGTAGCGCTGCGGTTGTTGTGGCCTTTTCCAAAGGTCTGCATTCCTGGTGGTCCCTGGCCCTTTCCGGGTCGCCTCCCTCGGGTCCCCCCCCCCCCGCAGCAGAGGGGACACAGAGTGTGGAGTGCGGTGCCACCTGCTGGTGGCTGCCTGCAACTGTAGGTACCGATATATTTTTTTTTTTTTTTTTTAATATTTGAAAAAAATATATATATTTATATGTATAGATAGAGATATGGATGTGTATAGATGTGTCTGTATATATATATTTTATAGATAGATACAGGTACAGGCGCCTGTTTGTGGTCAGACATGAACACCCCCCATCCCGATGTATATCTCGATGTATATCTCCATATATATCTCCATATATCACTATATATCTCTATATCGATATACATATCTATACATCTCTCTGTATCTATATATCTATGTGTGTATATACATATCTGTATATTCATTTTTATATATATAAAGAACACCCTGTGTGTATATATATATTTATATGTGTATATATGTACATGCAACCACCCCCCTGCACATATATATATATATATATATATATATATATAAATATATAAAAACATACAGCCCCATACTTAGGTTTATATGTATATATAGGTAAACACACAGCTGTTTATATGTTTATATATATACATGTACACCTGCCTGTATGTACACTTATATACACACCCCTGTATTATATATAAGATATATAATATATAAAATATATAATATATAATATATATTATATATATTATATCTATAATATAAAAATATATAATATATAAAATATATTCTATATAAAAATATATATAATATATAAAATATATTATGTATAATATATAATATATATAATATATACAATATATATTATATATTATGTATGATATAATATATACAATATATATTATGTATATAATATATATTATGTATATAATATATATTATGCAATATATATAATACACATTATATATAATATATAAAAATATAATTTATATAATATATAGAAAAATTATAGATATCATGTATATAATATAAAATATACTATATATAATACATATAGATAAAATGTATATAATACCAAATACACTATATCTAAAATAAAAAATACATAATAAATAATATAATCGATATAATATATATTCTCTGTATTATATATCATCTATTTTATATCTAATAGGTGTGTGCCCATATATTTACATGTACATATGTGTACAAACACACACCTCTATTTATGTGTACATATACATGAACACACCTATATCTAGATTTTAATTTCTATATTTATAAACACACACCTGTATTTATCTCTCTATATGTGCCTGTATATATATTTTCTACGTGTATACATGTAAATATATAGATTTATATTGAAAATATGCCTGTACACACACCTATATATATAAATATATATGTACACCTGTATATATTTATATGTATATTTATATACATTTCTATATATACATATATGTACCTATACAGCTATATATATATATATAGATAGATGATATACACATAAAGCACCCCCCTCTATATATTTATATGTCTATTTTTATGTAAACACTAAATATAAATATTTCTGTATCTATTTATATACCCTATACATATCTTTTTATGTGTATTTATCCATGGCCACTCAGAGGGGTGTCAGTGAGGAGTTTGGTTTGGATCAATGGCATTTTAGATATATTTCTATACGTTAAAATATAGAAATATATATTTATAATATATGCAGGTATGTATATAACATCTATAAATATAGGTATAATTCTATTTATGTGTATTTTATATATATATTTTATTTTTTGTATGTATTTTACAGAGATGTATTTTATATTTTTAAGATACTTTTATATATATTAAAAATATCGCTATAAAATACACATATAAGTGTATAAAAGATATAAAATACATCTATAAAATAGATATCGATATATTTACAGATATATTTACAACCCTCAACCCCAAGCAGGGCTGAGCTCTGACTCAACAGAAATATTGGGAATGCTCAGGGGGGAAATATCCTCGGGATGCTCGGGAACAGCCAGTCCTGCCCCGGGCTGGAAAACACCGAGCTCACGGAAAACACCGAGCTTGGCCTCTTCCTTCTGATCTCAGACCTTGGAACCTTTTATTCCATAAGAATTCCTTCAAAGCCCTTGGAGACTCCTCAAGGCAAACTCCAGGTTCGTCCTCTGGCCATCACTTGGGAAGAAAACTTCGGCATTGTTTGGATTTTTCTGTGCCTCAGTGCTTTCTTTTCTCTATTTTGACACGAAATTCCCAAGAATTGATTTTAGGGAATGGTATCCAGCCCTGGGAATGGGGAGAGAGGCACACGAGGCACCCGATGTCCCCTGGACCCCCTGCCCGGACACAGAGACCACAGAGCAGCCAGAGCACGACGCCTTTTATTCCAAAGCTGGAAAAATTGAGCTCTAAACTTTGTCTGGATTTGGCTTCAGGATTGGCAACAGCAGGGGGATGATCCCATGGGGCTGCAGCAGCACATCCCATTCCAGCAGCCCCCCAAAAACAGCAATGAGACCCCCCCAGAAAACATTCCCAAGGGTGTGATGTGCTCCCAGGGCACTCAGAGAGGGAAGGAAGGAGCTTTATCCTCATTTTTCCCCTTTCCTGCTGCTTCCAAACCCAAGGCTCAGCTTTTCCTCCCCAAAACGGGGATGTTCTGCTGCAGACGCCTTGGGATGAAGCTGGAATTTGGGGCTGGCACGGGATCTAAGCTGGTTTGGCTGTCCCAGTTTGGCATGGGATTCACCCCAACTCCCAAGGAATCCAAGCCAGGAAAACCCCAGCAGGCTTTGGCTGGATGACGTTGGGAATTTGGCCCCGGGAGAGGGGAGGGGGAGCTCTCACAGAGGCTCAGCCACATTTAGAGGATAGATGAGGATGGCTGCAGCTCCTGGAGAGCTCCAGAATTCCCAGCCTTTGGAGCAGGGGCTGTCACAGCATCCGGGTCACCACCATGGCAAGGAAATCCTCGTAGCTGAGCCGGATGTTTCCCACCAGTGCCGTGTCCTTCTCCCGGAAGGAGTCGGTGAGGCTCTGCAGCTGCATGCAGATGTGGATGAACCGGTCCAGCTGGATACTGGGATTAGGAGAACGCTGGCTGTACCGGGCCAGCAGCAGCTGGCTGAACTGGGGGCTCAGGTTGTAGCCCATCTGGGAGAAAGCTGGGAGCAAGGAAAACTGGGATTAAACCATCCCAAAGGGATGGAGAGTGGCTGTGCCCTCCTCCCCCATGCCCCATCTCTCATTCCCACCACCCTTCCCACACTTCCTGCTCAGGGTGTGCACGGGCAGGGCTCTCCAGAGGAATCAAGCCACAAATTCCAGGCATTTTTCCCTTCACACACACCCAAGAGCTCCTCCCAAAAAACAGGTTCCAGCCACACATCGTTGAGGGAGGATTCTGGGCTTCCTGCAGGAAGGAAGCCCGTGGCACAGCCCTGCTGCAGCTCATCACCTCCTGTCCCCTGGGAAGCTCCAGTGAATAATTCCCAAGCTGCTTTGGAAGCATCCCAGGAGCTCAGAGCCCCCCAGCCCAGCTGCAGGGACCACTTCAGGAGGAATTCCAGCTTCCAGCTGGGAATAGAGCCAGGCAGTGGCTGTGGGGGGGTCAGGCCAGGCCAGGCTGGTGCCTCTGGCCCTCACCCACCTTGCTGGAGCTCGCTGAAGCTGATGGAGCCGGATTGATCCCTGTCATACTGCTGGAAGAGGCTTCTCCACTGCTGGATGAAGCGCAGCAGGGCGGAGAAGCCGTAGACGTCGATGCGCCCCGACCGCGTCTTGTCGAACATGTCTGGGCAGGAGAGCAGGGCAAGGAGGAGTGGAAAGGATTCAGAAACTGCCAGAGAGCTCAGGATCCGCACCAGAGCTCCCTGGAATTCTGCTCTGATCCCAAAATCCTCCCTCACCAGGACAGCGATCGACTGGGACCATTCAACCCCCAAGGCTGGTAAGAAACAGCACCAAAAGCTGAGGTCGGGGCAAGCTCTGGGTCAGTCTCAGCATTTTTTGGGCTTTCCCTCCCTTTCCTCCCTGTCTTTTTGGGATCTGGGGCTTGTGCAGCTCTGGGATTTCCTTTTCCAAGTGGGATTTTGGGCCTTTCACTCATGTCTTCCACCACTGGGAGCTGCTTGGTTTGCCCAGCTCTGGCTCCAGCCAGGAGGCGATGCCCAGGGAAAAGGGGAATGCCACAGGGATGGGCTTCACCCCAAACCCAAACAAACCAGATTAACACCGGGAAGAGGGGAAGGAGATCCCGAACTCACTGATCATGAGCAGACAGGTCTCATCGTTGAACGAGGACCAGTTGTTGTTGACCAGCGCCTGCTTCAGCTCCTTGACGGAGATGAACCCGCTGTGATCCGCATCCACCGTCTGGAACCAGGAAAACGCCTCGGGATCCACCCCTGGCGGGGCATTCCCTGCATGGGAAGAGGCCATCGGCGCTGTCACCCCCTGCTCGGAGAGGCCACGGGCTAGGCTGGCCCCGGGGGTGGCTCACAGGGCCGGGCAGCGCTTCTCCTCCCACGGGTTTTACAGCCCCGTAAAACCCTGGGAAAACAGGGCTGGGATGGGCACGGAGCGGCTGGAGCTGGGAATGGGCTGCGAATCAGAGCCTGGTGGAGCTCTGGGATGGAGAGGAAGCCACGGGACCGCCCCATAAACCCGGCAGCACCGGGGGACGGATGTGGGGTGTGAAGTTTTAGGGCTGCCTGGCACTTCCTCTTCCTCCTCTTTCTCTTTTCCCTCCTCCTCCTCCTTTCCCTCCTCCACTTCCTCCTCCTCCTCCAGGATTTCTAAATAATAAACCGGGACATTGAATTTCATTCTCGTGGCGGCATCTACTGAGCTGGCAACCCCCTCAACCCCCACCCCTCCCCCAGGCACCGGACTGGGAACTCCCCAAACCCCCCGACCCCACACCAGGCTGGGGACCCCATCGCTCCCCACCTCTGTCCCGGGTACCGCGCACGGAGACCCCCGGACTCACCTCCTGGGGCCGCCCCGCCGTACGGCCCGGGCTGGGGGCCGCCGTAGGAGCCGCCGTAGGGACCCCCGGGCGGG
Organism: Coloeus monedula; assembly: GCF_965178545.1. Lineage (NCBI taxonomy): Eukaryota > Metazoa > Chordata > Aves > Passeriformes > Corvidae > Coloeus > Coloeus monedula. The sequence goes on along the minus strand of NC_138804.1, from coordinate 2,154,783 downwards.
GGTTGCCCGTAGGGCCCTGGGGGTGGCCCCCCGCCATAGGGACCCCCCGGTGGGGGCTGCCCGTAGGGTCCCGGGGCCGGCCCCCCACCGTAGGGGCCCCCATGATAGGGGCTGGCCGGAGGGGGCTGTCCTGCGCCGGGGAAGCCCTAGGGAAGGGACAGAGACGGTGTGAGGCGGATACCGGGCACCGAGGTGGGCAGGGGGATGGACCCCGGCGTGACTCCCAGGCCCCCCTCCCCGGATCAGCCGCCGGTCGCATTCCCGCCGCGGGTCACAGTCCGGGTCCCGGTCACAGTCCGGGTCCCGGTCACAGTCCAGGTTCTGGTCCCCGGTCCCCGCTCCCCGCTCCTGGTCCTGGTCCCGGTCCCGGTCCCCGTTCCCTACTGCCGCTGCCGCTCCCGGTCCCGGTCCCGGTCTCGGTCTCGGTCCCGGTCTCGGTCTCGGTTCCGGTCTCGGTCTCGGTCTCGGTTCCGGTCCCCCCCCCGCACCTGCCCCGGGTACGCCATAGCGCGTCCTCCGCCCCGGCCACACCCCGATGACGTCACGGAAACGACGCGCGCCCATTGGCTTCGGCTCGCACAGACCACGCCCCCGGGCGGGGCGGAGGCCAAGCGGTGACGCGCGGGAAGCGCGCGCCCGATGAGGCCTTAAAGCGGCAACGGAGACCGGGGTGGGGCCCACCAGGATGGGAGGGCACCGGCAGCTACCCGGGAGCGGGGTTGGAATTCTCCCGGAGTTTATCCGGGATCAGCCCGGGAGTGAGGCCAGGACCAGCCTGGGAGTGGGGCTGGTGACCCCTCAAAATGAGGGCTGGGGTTCCTCTGGCAGCAGGAGCGAGATCCCTCTAGGAGCAGGACTGGGATGGCGGTCGGGGATTCCCGAGGATTCCAGGCATGGTCAGGATCAGCCCAAGAGCAGGGCTGGGCTCAGCCTGAGAGCAGGGCGAGAATCCCCACAAGATGAGAGCTGGTGTCTCCACGGGAATTGGATTGGGATCCCTCCAGAGGCAGGACTGGGATCCCCCCCGATCACAGACAGGAGCTCCTGGGACCTGGGCTGGGATGTGCTGGGATGAGAGCGGGATCTCCCCAGGAACGGGGCTGGGATATGCCCACATCACGGCTGGAATTGCCCCTGAGGCAGGGCCAGGAGCCTCTGGGATCAGGACTGGGATCCCCCCATCAGTCCCAGGGTCACAGGGAGCCCAGGGTCACCGTGTCCCCAACCAGAGTGGCCTCAGGACTGGCCCCGAGCAGCATCCCTCGGGGACAGGGCTGGGCACAGGGATGAGGAGGAGGCAGAGACGCATCCGTGTCCGATCACAGAGCCGGGAGGCGCGGGGGCACCAGCACAGGTGTATTTTTGGGGCAGGATCCACCCGCCCCCGCGATTGCTCCGGAGCTGTACAACCCCCGAGCCCCCCGCGACAGGCACGGCCCCGGCACAGCGGGGAAACAATATTAACAGCAAATTCGGGGGGCACGGGGGGCGCGGAGCCCCTCAGCCGAAGGGACCCTTGACGTTCTTGGGCTGGAAGAGCGGCTGCTCCATGGGCATGGCCCCCAGGCACTCGGCGGGGCTGCAGTGCCCTGTCTTGCCCGGCTGCCCCGTGGCACCGGGAGGGCCGGGGATGCCGGGGATGCCCTGCTGCCCCACGGGGCCCGGGGGACCCATCTTCCCGTAGCCTGGTGGCCCTTGGGGACCTGGAAGAGATGGAGAGAAGGAGGAGGGGTGACAGGATGAGGGGGTGGCAGCAATGCCCAGCGTAGGGCTGGGGGCCACATGGAGGGACGGGGCTCACCTGGGGGTCCCGGGGGGCCGCTGTCCCCCATCAACCCCACACCTTTCTCGCCTTTCTCTCCTTTGGCACCCGGCTCACCTAGGAGAGAGGGGGATGGAGAGGGGTGAGATCCCGGCACAACCGCAGCATCCCAGCAGCCGGCGACACCGGGAATGTCCTGGGGACACCGGCAATGCCACAGGGACTCTGGGAATGCCCCAAGGACACCAGGAACATCTCAGGGACACTGGGAATGCCCCAGGGACACTGGGAACGTCCTGGCAACGCTGGGAACACCCCAGGGACACCCATAACGTTTTGGGGACACTGGGAACATGATGGGGACATCAGGAACGCCCCAGGGAAACCGGGAACGCCCCAGGGACACCGGTAATGTCCCAGGGACGTAGGGAACATTCCGGGGACATTGGGAACGTCTAAAGGACACCGGGAACATGATGGTGACACCAGGAATGCCCCGGAGAGCAGCACGTACCCCGCATGCCCGGCACGCCCTGCCGCCCCTCTCTGCCGATCTGCCCCGGCATCCCCGGGGAGCCGGGGGGTCCCGGCCGGCCGGGCAGCCCGTCCTTCCCGGGGGGACCGGGTCTGCCCGGGGATGCCACCATCTCCACCGGGAAGTGCAGCCGGGAGGTGTAATACGCCATCCGCTCTGCGGGGACAAGGACGGAGCTCAGCGCCGACGGGGTCAGGGCGGGGACACGGGGAGGGTCCCCGGGCCTCGTCGCCATCCCCCTGGTTACCGTCAAACATCTTGTTCAGCTCCTGCCGGATGAACCTCTTGACCTCGTCGTAATTCACCACGTCTCCCTGCGGGGACACGAGGGGACACGCGACGGGCCACGGCCACCGCGCCCCGGCAAAGGGACAGGGTCCTGCCCCCCGACGCGGCCACCCGTCCTTACCATCATCCCCGGGGGTCCCGGTAGCCCGGGGCTGCCCGCGGGGCCCGGCGAGCCCGGGGGTCCCCTCTCCCCCGCCGGTCCCCGTGGCCCCACGGGTCCCATGGAGCCGCTTTTCCCCGGACCCCCGGGCATTCCGGCTCTGCCCTTCTCCCCGGGGTACCCCCGCTCGCCGGGGGATCCAGAGTCACCCTGTGGAGAGGAAAGGCTCAGCCCTGGGGTGCCGGGACAGCTGTGGGACACCGGGGAAGCGGCGGTGGCACTGCCAGGCTCCCCTCACCTTCTGTCCGGCCGGTCCCACAATGCCCGGTTTTCCTGGGGGTCCCTGGAAAACAGCAGCAGCGTGGCAGGGATGTCCCCACCCCGGCGACCCTGTGTCCCCATCCCTGTGTCCAGCGGGGCAGGAAAGCTCCAGAGCCCCCGCTCCTACCTCCTTCCCAACGGGTCCGTCCGGTCCCTGCTCCCCCTGCGAGGTGGTGACAGAATGAGGTGGTGACACCACGGGGCCACCCCCAAGGTCGCCACTGCTTCGGGGGACGGGGTCTGTGCCCTGCTGCACTCACCGGTGGTCCCGGGTGTCCCGGGGGTCCCGGCTGTCCTGGCATGCCCGGCAGACCCCGCTCCCCCACGGAGCCGCGCTCGCCCTTCAGCCCCTGCGCGGAGGAGGGAGCCGGGAGCATCGGGATCAGCGCGGGGCGGGGATGGGGACCCCAAACCCGCTCTCCGTGGTCCCATCCCGACCCCAAATCCCAGAGTGAGGGCTCCAGCCCTGGCAGTACTCACCACTCCAGCGAGGCCAGCGGGACCCGGCTGCCCCGGGCTGCCGGGGGGTCCCTGGGGACAGAGACAGGGGGGTCAGTTGGGGGTCACAGGTGATGTCCCCACTCCCTGCACCAGAGGGAGTCCCCGCCGTGATCCCCCCGTGGGGGGCAGCTCCAACTTACGATGAGCCCTGGGGGTCCCTGCCGGCCTTGGGGTCCCATGGGTCCGGGGTCACCCTGAGGAAGGCGAGATGAGGAGGAGGTGGGGAGGGGTGGTGACAAGGAAGGCAGGGTGGTGACAAAGGGCCCCGACCTGCCCAGGGGTCACCCAGCCCTCGCTCACCTCCGCTCCCGGCCGGCCCGTGCTCCCCGGGGGGCCAGGTTTGCCACAGTCACCCTGAAAGGAGGAAGGGACATCACGGGCAGAGCAATGAGTGGAGATTCTGGCCAGGCCCGAGGTCCCTGGGGATGTCACCACCCAGTGTCACCATCGCTCACCTTCGGTCCTGGGAGCCCTGGGTGTCCTGTCTTGCCCTTGAAACCCTGGAGAGAGAAAAGAGCTGAGTGGGGGTCCCAGGGTGCCACCAGCAGAGCCCAGCAGGTGACTCTGACTCTGCAGTGCTGGTCCAGGGCCAGCACCCAGAGCTCAGTGTCCCCAGGAACACGTGGTGGGACAGTCCCGGCTCAGGGGACCCCAGTCCTGGCTGCAGGGACATGCCAGGCACGGAGCACTAGGGAGGGGTGACAAGGAGGGCTGTCACTCACCGGAGGACCCATCATCCCTGGTGGCCCGGGGGGACCAGGGTCACCCTGGGGAGAAAGAGATGTGGGTTGGGGGTGTCCTGGGGGGGTGGCTCAGGGTGACCGCCCCCCACGAAAACCCAAGAGAGCACCAGAACCTCACCCTCAGCCCTGGCTTCCCGTCTTTGCCATCCAGTCCTTCCAAGCCAGCAGGGCCCTGTGGGGACAAGGTGACAGTGACAGAGGGTGGTTTGCACTGAGGAGCTCCGGGGGTCCCCGAGGGACTTGCTCAGGGCACCCCAAGTTATGGGAACAGATCTCTGGGGAAGGGGAACAGCCAGCAGTGCTCCCAGGAGCACCCAAGGGTGACACATAGAGGGGGTCTTACCTGGATTCCTGGGGGTCCAGGGGGTCCAGGGGGTCCTGGCATCCCCGCGGGGCCTCGCATGCCTTCACTGCCCTGCAAGAGCCACAGCAGGTCATGGGCGCAGCCGGGGCTGGGCACCAAATCTGGGGGGCAAGGGGTGACACCACAGAGCATTGCCCGGTGGCACTTGCCCCTGGCACTCACCTTCTCGGCCACAGGCCCTGGTGGCCCAGCTGGACCAACCTTTCCTGGGAAACCAGGAGGACCCTAAACAGATGAGGGGTGCTGAGTTAATGGGGGATCCCAGCAGAAGAGCCCAGCCCATAAATCCCGCTCTTCCCCAACTTATTTTAATGGGATTGCTCTGGAGCTGCTCCCTGCACCTCATCCCACTCGTGTCCCCCTGGTAGAACCCCCTGTCCCCATCCCTGACCCTGTGGGGACACCCAGACACACAGCCAGGGATGGGCACCAAGCCTTGGAGATGCCTTCCTGGAATTCCCGGTGGGATGTACTCATCATTCCCAGTGGGATTTACTCACCGGTGGTCCCGGGAAACCAGGCTGGCCCTGGAAACCCTAGAGAGACACAAGAGCTGAGCCAGACCCCACAGCCACATCCTGCCCCATGGGGGTCCTCAGGGGGGTCCTGGCCCCTTTGGGGACACTCACCTGGTCCCCCTTCTCTCCGGCGCTTCCCGGTAGCCCACGCTCGCCCCTGGGACCCTGCGGAGAGATGGGACGAGGTGGTGGGAGCACCCCACAACACCCACAGCCACCCCTCTCCCACCCCATAACCCTCAGGGTGGGCACCTACCGCTGGCCCCACAGGACCGGGCAGCCCGTCCACGCCGGGGGGTCCCTGGGAAGGACAGGAATGGGATCAGATGGATGTGGCTGGAAGGATCCCAGTGCCGGTGCCCACGGAGATGGGGGAACCTGGGGGAGAGCCCGGCCCCACTGCCCCTGATTAGGGCCCCGAGGGACTCACCAGCTCCCCTTTCTCTCCGGGGGGGCCCACGTAGCCTCGCTCGCCTTTGATGCCCTGGGGAAGGAAGGGGACAAGGTGGGATGTGGGGCAGGGATGGGATTTGGGGCATGGATGGGATATGGGGCATCAGTGGGATTTAGGGCATGGATGGGACATGATGCAGGGATGGGATTTGGGGCATGGATGGGATTTGGGGCATGGATGGGACATGGGACATAGAAGAGGAGAGATGGAGACACAGCCGGGGCATGCTCAGGGTGCAGGTGCCCTGGCATGGATGAACAGGATGCTGGGAATGTGTGGGACGGGATTGGATGGACAGGACAGAGATGAGCCCCACAGGGACACGGCGCTCTGTGCCCACCGGGGTCCCCAAATGCAACATGGGGGGGGGGGGTCTCAGTGAGCACCAGGAGGGACACGAGGACCCCCAGGGGCTGCCTGGTGCCCCCAGTACTCACAGGAAGGCCGGGGGGCCCTGTAGCTCCGGGGTATCCGGGTTGTCCTGGAGGTCCCTGTGTGTGAGGACAAGGACACTGAGCCACCTGCAGTGCCCCAGCCAGGTGCCAACCCCCACGGGCCACCAATGTCCCCCTGTCCCCTCGTCCCACAGCACTCACCGGCTCCCCTTTGGCTCCGGCGAGCCCGGCAGGGCCACGTTCCCCTTGGAGACCCTTTGGGGGGAGAAGAGAGGAGATGCAGGGGGGTCTCCTCCAGCCCCTCCCGGGGCTGTTCCCACCTGGCAGCAGGACCTGGGCACAGTCCATGGGTCTGGGACCTCTGCCAGCCTGCTGGGATCCCGACTGGGCTCCCTCCACCCCTGGCACAGCCACGGGCACCGGGGGCAGTGCCCAGGCATGGGGGGAGGGATGCTCAAACCCTGGCGCTGTGACCCTGGAGCCAAGGAAAGCTCAGCCCTGGGGGGACTGCGGGGGGTGCCCAGAGCTGGCTCCAGCCCTCAGCTCCAGCCTGGTGCTCCCCATCCTCCCAGGGTGACACGGGGACAGCCGGGAGCCCCACAGGGACCTCCGGGGTGGGTTAGTGGAGTGACGTGGTGCCGAGGTGGCAGAGAATGACAGGACACGCTGGCACACCGCAGAGCACGGCCCACAGAGAGCCCCAGAGAGCCCCAGAGAGCCCCAGAGAGGCCGTGGGGTGACGGTGACATTAGTGGACGAGGGGACACGAGCAGGAGTGCAGGATCCTCCGAGAGCCGCCGGCACAGCCCCACCACGGGCTCCTGTGGGGAGCGAGCAGGGCGGGAGCAGGAGGATGGAGATGGAGGTGGAGATGAGGATGAAGATGGAGATGAAGATGGAGATGGTGGTGCAGGCTGAGTGACCACAGAGGAGTGACCAGAGGAGGAGGAGGAGGATGAGCCCAGGCAGCACCGGCCACACACGGGATCCTCCTGGTCGCCACAAATGTCCCTTGGAAGCCACCAGGTGCCACCCCGTGGGAGCTGTGACGGTCGCCCAGCTGAGGCGGCAGGTCCCTGGCACACCTGGAGCCGCGGAGCTGCGCCAGGTCCCGCGGTGGTGAAGAGACCCAGCACGTGGCGAGCGCCAGCACCAGATCCCTGAGCTGAGGAAGATCATCCCGGGTCTGCCGGGCCCCCCTGCCTTGGGATGGAGGAATGGGAATGGAGCGATGGAGATGGAGTGGGAGGGGAGGGGCAGCTGTGCTGCGGCTGCTCCCGGCGGGGACGGGGACAAGGGACACAGCCAAACCAAGCGGCAGCGACACAAGGGCACAGAGCGGAGCCGTGCTGGGTTCTTACGGGCAGTCCGGGTGCGCCCGGCGTTCCGGGAAAGCCTGGGGGGCCCTGAGGGGAGAAACAGGGAGGTCACAGCTTGGAAAAGGCGCTGGGGAGCCCGGGCTGAGCCCTGGGGGTGCCACAGAGCTCCTGCTCCACCTCCGGGCTGGCAGCACCTTCACCTCCATCTCCAGCCTCGCCGGGGACATCCGAGCCATGCCGTGCCACACCTGTGCCTCGCCATGGCCACGCCCCACTGCCCGTCACCACGGCCTCAGGGCAGGGTGCCAGGCCCCTTTGGCAATCAGCTTTTAAGGGCTCTGAGCCCCCCAGAATCCCCCCACCCCGGGCAGGGGTACTTACGATGGGCCCAGGTGGTCCCGGCGGTCCCCGCAGTCCTGGCGAGCCCTGGGGACGGACGGGGTGTGGTCACCAGGTGTGACCACAGAGGCGGGGACAGCCCCGAGGGGCACCAACGGGACCTGCCCCAGCCCCCGGGAAGGGCTGGCATGGCAGGAAAGGGGGTCCATGGATGGGTTGGAGCTCACCCACCTGCTCTCCTCTCTCTCCTGGGATGCCCGGAGCTCCTGGCAGCCCGGGATCACCAGCGCAGTCAGGGCTGTCACCCTGAGGGGAGTGGGGGACACATCAGGACCCCAGACCTGCCCACTGCCCATCACCCACCTCCGAGCCCTGCCAAGCACCCCGCAAGCAGCTTCTACTCCCCAAAGCCCCCACAGCTGGTCCTGGACGCCCAGCAGGGACCGTCCCTGGGGAGCAGGGGGTGGGACAAGGACCCCAGCGCCACTCACCCGAGGCTCCTCCGCTCGCGGGAACTGCGCAAAGCACTGCAAGAAAACCCCGGAGTCACCCCGCTGCGACAGGACGAGCCTGTCCCCTCCCAGGATCCAGGCGGTGTCCGGAAGCCTGCCCGCATTCCCAGTAGGACCAGTGTCCCCAAAGCGCGCCCACAGTGTCCCCAAAGCGCGCCCACTGTGCGGTACTTCCCCCAACTCCCACACAATCCAATTCTCCGGGACTCGGGAGCACCTCTACACCTCCCCCTCCACGGCCAGGGGGTGTCGGGCACCCAAATTCCTACCCGGAGCTGTGGGAATACTCACCCGGGCACAGTTCTCGCTGCCAGGGGCACCCGGCATGCCCCCATCCTCCTTCTCCCCCTCCAATCTGCCGGGAGCTTCCAGGGCCGCCTGCAGCTGGGCACAGTCCCCGCAGAGAGTCTGGGGGGCAAAGGGGGAGTCAGGGGCACCCCGAGGGGTCCCGCGGGGCGGGAGGGTGACCCCATCCCCACCCTCTCACCTTCAGCACCTCGATGTTCCTCTCGGCCATGACGGCCAGAGGTCCCTGGAAAAGAGGGAAGGAGGGATGGAGAAGAGGGATGGAACGATGGAAGGAGGGAAGGATGGGAGGAGGGATTGTCCCCAGGGATGGGGGAGCAGGGCAGGGGACACTGCCGTGGGAATTGTCACCACCTACCAGGTCTCCAGCCGGTCCAGGCAGTCCGGGCAAGCCGTTGTGTCCCGGCATTCCCTAAATCCAAGGGGACACCGAGTATTCAAACCCTGCCCTAAAAAGATGGCGATCATTCCTGCTCTCCCATGGCTCACCTGGCGACCGGGGGCACCGGGCGGCCCAGGGGGACCGGGAGCTCCGGGGGGACCCTGCAAGACCCCAAAAAACGATCAGAGAGAGGCAAGGGGGGTGTGGGAGGGGCACAGTGGGGGTGGCACCGACCTGCGGACCAGGCTGGGGCTGCCAGGACATCCCGGTCCATAATCCTGGGGCTCCCTGCGGGTGAGAGACGGGGAAGAGAATCTGGGAGGGTGAGACGGGGCCGGGGGGTGCCCGTGAGGGTGACACGGAGCCGGGGGAGGGGGTGGCACTCACCGGCATCCCGGTGTAGTTGGGGTCCTGGCGGGGGCTGGGGGCACAGGAACACTCCCCGGGCTCTCCCTGTGGGCAGAGGGGGTGAGGAACAGGGCGGGCAGAGGGGGTGGCACGGGGGGCACAGCTCCACCCGAGCCCCAACTCACCTTCTCTCCCTGGGCGCCCTTCTCCCCCTGCCAGAGGAAAGCGGAGATCGGCATTAGGGTGGGTCCCCGGTGCCCCCCACCCACCGCGGGGCACCAGCTCGGCCACCCACACCCCTGGCACGCCCCCGGACCTACCGGCTGCCCGCTGGACCCGGGGAGCCCTCGCTGCCCCTCGGGGCCCTGCGAGGAAGAGGAGGGTGAGGAAACTTCCTGGCTCGGCCAGGGTTGAGGTGCCAGTGGGGTGGCACTGCCCATCCTGGAGGACAGGACCTACCGGTGGCCCTGTGACGCTGCTCCCTGGTGGTCCAGGGGGTCCCGTGGCACCTTTGGGGCCCGGAGGTCCCTGCAGAGGAAGGACAGCAGGAATGGGGAGCACGGGGCACACCGAGGGCTGGGGGACGCTCTCTTACCTTGGCACCTTTCTCTGCTGCCATCCCCGGGGGTCCCTGCGGTCCGGGGGGGCCCTGGGGGCAGGACAGGGTGTCGGTTCCTCCCAGTGAGGGGACAGCAGTGTCCCCAGAACCGCCACAACCCACACAGGGGGCTGGCAGGAAGTGGGGGCTGCCCCATCACCCAGGGCTGGGCACCCCAAAACCCCACCCCAAACCCTACTCACGGGGGGTCCAGGGGGTCCGGTGCTCCCGGGGTCTCCCTGGGAAAAGCAGATTGTGTGAAAGCCACCAAAGCCACCCAGCACGGCACAGTGACAACACCGGCACCCCAAAACCTACCTGCGGTCCCGGCTGGCCGATCCCCCGCGGTCCTGGCTCACCCTATGGACACAGAAGGGCAGTGAGGTGCCCCCAGGACCCCACACCCAACCCCTGCTCCCCATTAGGGACACACAGGGGCAGTGAGGTACCCCCAGGACCCCACACCCAACCCCTGCACCCCACTCACCTGCAGCCCCTTCGGCCCAGCGGGGCCCTGCACCCCCGGCAGTCCTGGCTTCCCCTAAAACACAGCAGGGTCACCCCGAGGACACGATGCCACCGGGGCCCTGTGGCCGTGGGGAGGGGGCACTCACGGCTCTGCCCGGCTGGCCGATGCCCGGCGGGCCCTGGTCCCCTTTGGCACCGGGTTTTCCCGGGATGCCCACCACGTCCGAGAGGTCCCCGAGCACGGCGGGGCCAGGCGTGCAGGCGTCTCCCTGCGGGGAGGGGACAGGAGAAGGATGGAGGGGTGGGTGACACCGAGGTGACGGGGCACAGGTCCCCAAAATGTGGGGAGGGGGGGTCTCACCTTGTCGCCTTTGGGGCCGGCCGGTCCCCTGATGCCAGGCTCACCCGACAGCCCCGGGACACCGGCCATGCCCGGGGTGCCCGGGTCCCCGGGGCTGCCAGCGTCGCCCTGGCGAAGAGAGGGGACAAGGCTGGCACGGGGGGACAGGGGACAAGGCACGCACAGAGGTCCCAGCCCCCTGTGCCACCACCAGCGCCACCAGGAGCCACCCCGAGCCCCTCTCACCTTCTGTCCCTTCTCGCCAGCGTCGCCGGGTCTGCCCTGGGGAAACGCAGGAACGGGTCAGGCTGGGGCATCCCCCCCAAAAAACGGGCACGGGGGGCACGGGGGGCACTCACCGCTCTGCCCGGGGGGCCACCAGGGCCCCTTTGTCCTGCTGGCCCCGGCACTGCCACCAACGTCGCTGTCCCTTGGAGGGCTTGCGGGGTGGGAGGGCACTGCCCGCATTGCTCGCCCTGCGGAGGGACGTGCCCGCTGCAGGGTGGCGAGTGGGGGACGGGGGGTCACGGCCCCCCTGCCCTCCCCATCTCAGCGCCGTCCCGTGCCAGGAGCTGCCCAGGACTGAGCTGGGGAGGTGGCAGGGACAGGGCAGGGACAGGGGTGTCCCCAATGTCTCACCTTCTCTCCCTTCAGCCCCCGCACACCGGGATCTCCCTTCTCTCCCGGGATTCCCTGGGCCCGGAATCCACAGGTGAGACCGCGGACCGCAAAACCCGGCTCCGGCAGCCCGGAGCCCCCAGACCCCTCCTGCACCCCTGGGCTCCCCACTCTGAGCCCCCAGACCCCTCCTGCACCCCTGGGCTCCCCACCCTGAGCCCCCAGACCCCTCCTGCACCCCTGGGCTCCCCACTCTGAGCCCCCAGACCCCTCCTGCACCCCTGGGTTCCCCACTCTGAGCCCCCAGACCCTTCCTGCACCCCTGGGCTCCCCACTCTGAGCCCCCAGACCCTTCCTGCACCCCTGGGCTCCCCACCCTGAGCCCCCTCTGTGGCCCCACTCACCGGTCTGCCCGTGGGTCCCACATGGCCGCTGTCCCCCTGAAATGGAGCAGGCTCATGGTCATCAGGGCCAGGATCAGGATTAGGGTCAGGATCAGCCAAGCCTGCCCCGACCCCATGGGATGATCCAGCCCTTCCCGCTTCTTCCAGGGGTGTGAAGAGTGGGGGTCACTCACCTTCTCGCCCTTGATCCCAGCCAGCCCGGAGAGCCCCATTTCGCCCTGCTGGACACCCCATGGTCACTCACCCGGCACCCACAGCACCTCCGGGGTGTCAGCCCAGCACGGGACAGGAGGGTCCAGCCCCGGCACTCACCGGCAGCCCCGGCTCCCCCTCGAGCCCCTCGGCGGGGCCGCGGCGCAGCGCGGCGAGCACACGGAGATCACAGGACACGCACGAGTCCCCCTGGGATGGCAAGAGGGGACAGCTCAGGGTGGGGCGCAGCGGCCGAGCGGGGGGGTGGGATGGAGGGTCACACACTCACCTTCTCCCCTTTCATCCCCTGGATGCCGGCATCTCCCTGGGAAGGAAAAGCAGGAGCTGGACGCTGCTCGGCGTCCCCCAGGTCCAGCTGGGGACAAGCCAGCTCACCCCGTGTCACCTACCCTGTCCCCTTTGGGTCCTGCGGGGCCGGGCGTGTCCTGGGAACGGGGAAACAGAGGGAACATCAGGGATGCTGAGGTGAGACAGCTCTGCCCCCCACCCCGCTCATCCCTGCGTTCAGACTCACCGAGACCCCGTCCCTGCCGGGCGCTCCGGGCTCCCCCCGCGGTCCTGGCTTGCCGGGAATTCCGATGGCACCGAGCATCCCCTCCGGACACACCTCGCACGGCTCGCCCTGCCCGGTGGCAGCGGTGAGACAGAGCCCAGCTTGGGGGTCCGTGGAATGCCCCCCGCGATGCCCCGAGGCCGGGGGATGTGCCCGTGGGCACCCCCGGGCCACGCTGTCACCGCACCCACCTTGTCTCCTTTCGGCCCCAGGACACCGGGGGGACCCTGCGGGAGGAAAGCGGGGACGGGGCTGCTTCAGGGAGGCCAAGGTGTGCCCCATCAGTGCCACCCAGCACCCCTCAGCTGGCCACCAGCCGCGTCACGGGATGATCCCAGGATGGGCATCATTTGGGATGATCCCAGCCCCGAGCAGGGCCGCCGGTTTTCTCAAAGCTCTCTCGACTCCCGGGCTCGGATCCCGTCACCTCTCCGGCCAAGCAGCCCCGACCCCGAGCCAAGAAACCCGGCCCTGACCCCGGGCTTTGGCTCCCGGTCCCGCTACTCACGGTTGTCCCAGGCGATCCTCCGGGTCCAGGAGCTCCCGGGCTGCCCTGGAGCCAGAGATGGGAAAACGGGAGCTCAGCAAGGGGAAACACCGCAGCTCTGGGCGCTCTGTGATGCCCCTGTCCCCCCGGGGGGGTTTCCTGCCCCCCAAGCCAGGTCTTTGGGCCACCCAAGGAGCTTGGCCAGCCACAGCTCAGCTGTGCTGGATCCGGCTCTGGGCATCGGGAACAGCAGGGACCCCTTTCCCTCCACTCACCTTCTCTCCCTTCGGACCCGGGGGTCCACCGGGGTCACCCTGAAAGGGACAAAGGGTGGTGTTAGCCCTGCCCAGGTGCCCTGGTCAGCCAGCCCTGGCAATGCCCACCGTGGGGACACCACCGTGGCACAGGGGTCCTCACCGGCTTCCCTGGAAAGCCAATCCCTGGAGATCCTGGCTTCCCTGGGGGGCCCGGTTCACCAGCCAACCCCTCTGGTCCCACGAGGCCGGGGTCACCCTGGAGGACAATGGAGGGGTGGCAGTGCTGGCAGTGCCACCAGGTGCCCCATCTCCCACCCCTCACCCCCAAAGCCCCAGGTACCTTCTGGCCCTTGGGCCCCACCACGCAGATCTCTCCAGGCCGGCCCTGGCAGGAGGGGATTGGGATGTGAAGGCTCCTGTGGCCAGGCCCCCTTGTCCAGGGAATGCCCAGGGAATGCCCAGGGGGTGCCCAGGGGGTGCCCAGCACTACTCACATCACGCCCAGGGCGCCCCGGCTTGCCCTGCAGTCCCCCATCGCCCTTCTCACCCTTCTGGCCCTGCAGGACAGATGAATGTCACCCGTGCTGTCACCCATGGTGTCACCCAAGCGACTCAAGCTGGCACTGGCAGGTGCTGCCACCTCTGCCACCATCCCAGGTGTCCCTGCTGCGATGCCCACAGGTGGGCTGGACTCACCTTCTGCCCATCAGTGCCCGCTGGCCCCGGGAGTCCCTGCACGGGAAAAACGGGACAAAAGGGGGTGCCCAGGTGGGCTCAGGCAGGGTCCCCTCCTGCTCCTTTCATGCCCACACGGAGCTGGACCCCCCCCACCACAGCCCAGGGCAGGGGACTCCCGCAGTGTCCCCACGCCGTGGCCCCACAGCCGAGTGGCACTTACCGCCTGCCCACGCTGCCCCTTCTCACCCCGCGGCCCCTCAGCGCACTGGGAAGAGGAGGAGGAGGAGGAGGAGGAGGAGGAGGAGGTGAGAGGAGAGGCAGAGACAGGGAGGGGGTTTGGAGAGGGTTTGGGTGGGCTCTCACCTGCACGGGGCCACCGGGGTGGGTGCGCACACAGTCCAGGCCCTGCGGAGGTGGGGAGGCGGCTCAGGGATGAGGGTGGGGGGTTTTGGGGATGGGAGCACCCCCAGGGCAGCGGGACCCCCCTGTGCTGGGGATCCCACAGGGAGAGGCCCCCCAGCAGAAGGGGACAGGCCAGGGGTAGGTTGGGGACACTCACACGCTCTCCCTTCTCCCCTTTGGCACCAGCGGTGCCAGGAAGGCCGCGCTCGCCCTTGGTGCCCTGCAAGAGAGGGAGGGGTGGGTGACAAACAGGCACGGGGTAGGTGACGAGCGGGCACAGGGTGTCCCCACAGCAGGGCCCACAGCTCCTGACAGGAATGCTCCGGCACAGCATTCCCACATTTCCGCTGGAGCTGAGCTCTGGGTGTCCTGGGGAGTGACAAACCTACCTTTGGACCTGGGGGACCAAGGGTGACCTGTGGAGGCAGGAGAAAGGTGTCCCCCAAGGGCACGGTGGCTTCACATGGCAGCAGGAGAGCCCTGAGCCTGCCACGGTCCCCATCCTCCCAAAACTCCTGTCCCCAAGTGCCACCATGGGGCACGGAGTTCCCAAATGCCTGCCATCCCCCTGCCATCCCCCTGCCATCCCCCCACACCCCCAGCCAGCAGCTGCTGTAGGAATGGGGCCACATCTGGAAAGGATCAGGGACCTTCCAGATGTTGCAGGGCCCTGGGCCAGGAGGAGCTGTGGGGTCGTGGGGGGCTGGTGACAGCACCCCGGTGGCTTTTGCCACCCCCAGCTCACAGCCCAGCTGGGCCAGCTCGGCATCCCCACGTCCAGTGCCACACTCACATTTCCTGATGCCATCTGGGGCGAGCAGGGAGGGCACTGGAAGAGACAGGGATGGAAGCTTGGAGCAGATCCACGCACTGCCCACGGCACTCCAAACCCCACAGCACCCCCAAACCCCACAGCACCCCAAACCCCACAGCACCCCCAAACCCCACAGCACCCCAAACCCCACAGCACCCCAAACCCCACAGCCACTGCCCTGCTCCCCTGGGCACCGCACACCCTCAGGGCTCTCCCAGCAGCATCTTCCCCCAGCCCTGGAGTGCTCTGGGCACTGGGAATTCCTGGATGGAAAAGGGAAAAGCTGCCGTGTTTCCTCCCCGGGGAGCTGATGAGGTGCTGGCCTGGCTCTCCCTGCGGGTTTGTGGCTTGACCACGGCTCTCCTGGGCCAAACCAGCCCCTCCAGACTGCTCCAACGGGACTGGGGACAGGTAGGATGTGGCTGTGTCCCCATAGCCTCCAGCCCCCAGCCCTGGCAGGATCCCAGCCCTGGGACACAGCAATGAATCCCCGTGGTGGGATGAGGGATCCCAGAGACACTCAGGGATGAGGAACAGGAGCGCTGGAGACATTTCCCAGCTCTGGCAATGCTCCGGAGACGCTCGGAGGGAACAAAGAGGCCCTTGGCCATAGCTGGGATCACTCCAGCAGCAGCACAGAGAGAGTGGGGCCTCAATTCCTGCTCGGGGGAGCAGAGCAGCCGCTCTTCCCAGCATCCCAGGAGGGCTGGAAGCAGCTGAGACTTCCCAAATGTGACAGGGACAGAGCCAGACTGGGTCTGGGACAGTGGGTGGCACCCTGGGATGGCACTGGAAGGGGAGCGGGGTTGAGCGTGCCAGGACTGGGATAGCCAGGCTGGGACACCCTCACCTTCTCCTTGGGATCTTCCCTCAGGCTGGTCCTTCCCGAGGTTCTTCCCGGCTCCTGTGGGGAGAAAAGAGCACCGTGGGTGTCATCTGCCTGGGTTATCCCACCCCTGGCTGCTCCCTCTCCATGAATCCCGGGTTATCCTGCCCTGGCACCCATGGATGAGGCAGCGGTGGGACCACAGGAGCCCTCCCCTCCCTCATTCCCAGGCCTCCGGTCACCGGCACCTCCCTCCCGAGCCTCGCACCGGGTGGAAAAAGAGAGGAAGGGATTTTCCAGGGGCTGGATCAACGTGGCTGCACCGGGCACCACCGAGCTGCTGCCCACCCCAAAGGGCCAGGAATGGGATGGGGACAGGGGTGGGGATGGAGATGGGGATGGGGACCAGGATGGAGCCAGGGGTGGGGATGGGGTCGGGGCCGGGGATGGGGACCGGGATGGGGCCGGGATGGCCCTGCCGGAGCTCACGGTGCCCAGCGGCTCCTCCAGGCAGAAGCAGCGGGTGAACACCCGGCCCTCGGGCTGCGGCACCATCTCGATGAGGTTGCTGCTCTGCATCAGCTCCGCTTGCCGGCGAGTCTTGGGCGCTTCCGTCTGGCACTGCAGGGACACAGCGGGGTGGCGGGGGGGCTGCCGAGGGACAGCCGGGGCCGTGGGAACAGGCAGCACGAGGAGGTGACACACTGGGGACAGACCTGCCCTCGCTGCGCCTCCCCTCTGGGGAAAACCCTGAGCGTGCACGGGGCAGCTCCAGGGTCCTGCCAGGATTGGGGTGGGCACTCGGGGCACTCAGGGGCACTCAGGGGCACTCATGGGCACTCACCCCTCTGGCCGAGATCTCGCAGCACCCCTCCCGCCTGGCCAGCTCAGCGTCACAGTAGATGTGGGCTTGCTGGATGTCAAACTGCAGCGGGACGTGGGCGGCAGGTCAGGGGTGACCCTGGCACCACGGACGGAGCTGCCCTCACCCCGCGGGCACTCACCCGCACCGGGGTGCCACGCACGGCGTCCAGCCCCAGGAAGGTGTTGCCCTCCGGGGCCAGCGCCTGCCTCGGTCCCAGCGGCTTGGAGGAGATGGAGGCACAGTCCAGGTGCACGGACACGGCGTGGCCCTGCACGGCCACCACCACCTTGTGCCACCGCCCGTCGAACAGGGATGCCACGGCCTTGCCCGCAAAGACGGCGCTGACGAAGGTGGCCCCCGGCGCCCTGGCCTGGAACTCCAGGCTTTTCTCGGGGCCGTGCACGGCCAGGGAGAGCTGGGCACAGAGGGGACAGCACCGCGCTCAGGGACGGCTCCTGGCTGTCCCCTGGCGCGTCCCGCCGCATTCCCGGGATGTACCTGGGGGTATCCTTGGCGGTCGGTGACCTGGAAGAGGTACCAGTGCTCGCCGGTGCTGTTCTTCTTCAGCAGCAAGGTGAGGACCAGGGTGAAGGTGGGGGGCAGCCCCCGGGGGAACACTTGCCTGTGGGGACACGTGTTGGGGTGGCCGGACCCTGCGGGGCACTCTGGGGACGGGGTTGTGCCCATCCATAGGGCACTTTCAGGTGGCAGCATCACCCCAACAGCCCCCCAGGGGTCCTGCCATGATGTGTCCCCACTGGTGGCACTCCAGATGCCATCACGGTGGATTCGGCCCCACACTGTGCACCCCAAACACGGCCCTGCTGGGGCAGCTGCAGCACCCAGGGCCATGCTCTGATCCCAGAATTTTGTCCCTGGGAAGCTGGGAAATGCATCCATCATCCCTGTGGCAGCCTTTCCCCAGCTTGCCCACAGCTCATTAAACCACTGGAAATATTTGCTCCGGGCTCTGCTCCGCTCCCGGCCTTGTCTCCACACCCGTGATTTTCCAAGCCACCGCTCTGGAGCTGGACCAAGGGACTGGGACAAGGCCAGTGGTCTCCTCTGCTCTCCGTGGGGCACAGGGACACCTTGACTGGGCACTGAGGTGGGTGGGCAACCAGAGGAGTTCACAACCAGGGTACTGGGGCTGCCCCCATGTCTGGATTCCCAAGGCTGGATCTGGGATGCCACAAGCCCTTGGCCAAGAGCAGCACCAGCCTGGAGCATCCACCATCCATCCCAAAGCCATCCAAGGATTTGGCTGCCCAGGCTGGATCTCCTCACCCTCTGGAGAGCCCCATGCCCAGCACAGCCCTGTGCCAGCCCTGGAGTGATGTGGGGACAAACCGCAGCCGTTTCCTGCAGGAACAGCTCCCGAGGACGTGGATCTGCTCCCGCTCTGCCACGCTGCAGCATCCCTGCCAGCCCTGGCACTACGGGCACCGGAGACGGAGGGGACAAGTGCCAGTCCCCCTGTGCCCCCCCCCCAGCAGCCCCCCACACACCCAGCAGTGCCTGCTCAGAGCTGAGCAGCCTCTGGAGCTCGTCTGGAGCCCGCGGGCGCCTGCCAAGAGCAACCGCAGAGCAGCCACAGAGCCCTGCTTGCGCAAGGTCTGGCCAGCACCCAGCCGAGCCGTGGCAGCCCGGGATTTTCTTTCGAGGAGGAAGGTGTTCGGGCAGCCCCGGGGTCCCCTGTGTGCCCACGGGTGACACGGAGCTGCCTGGCATCCCTGGCACCGGCTGAGGGCAAAGCCCATCCAGCTTCACCCAGACCCCAACCTTACAACACACGCGGGGATGGTGCCTGGAGGAGCTTTGGGTCACCCAGGGCCACCTCACGGGTCACCCAAGGCCACCTCATGGGTCACCCAGGGCCACTCACTGCGTGGGCTGGACCAGGGGCACGGTGCCCAGGCGCAGCACCGCTGGCCCCCGGGCGCTGCGGATCTTCTTGATGGATGAGATCTTCAGCAGGTCGAACCTTTTAATCAGGTTAAAACCTGCAGGACAGAGCGGGGGACGTGAGACCTGGCCCAGGGACAGGTGACAGTCCCCAGGCAGGGCACAGAGCCCATCCCCCGCCTGTTAAGGGACCCGAGAGGGTCTTTTCTTACCCGTGACGTTCTCATACTTGTCCCCAGCCAGATCCTCGTCCCAGAGCTGCGGGCACAGCTGCCCTGTGAGGCAAACCAGCACATCACTGTCACTGCAGTGTCCCCAGGCACGGTGGGACGAGTAGGGAGGGACCACACAGAGCTCCCCAAGTCCAGGAGGTGTTGCCAGGAGCCCCCCGAGGCAGCACAGACCAAGCAAACCCCGCTCCCAGGGCAGCGCAGGCTCCCGGCAGCCGGGAGGAGCGAAGCTGGAATGCTCCAGGAGCAGTTTGGAAGGGTCCGAGCTGGCCCTGCTGCCTCCCACAGGTGAAATGCTTTTCCCAGCTCCCGGAACAGCCCCGCGGCTGGAATCAGCATCAGGAGGCTCGGACGGGTGCCAGGGACACCCACAGTGCCACGGAGAGCTGTCTGCTCCTGTCCCATCCCGGTGACAGCTCAGAGCTGGCGGCCCCGGGGGACAGGGGTGAGGGTCCAGCCGGAGGCTGAGGCGCAGGAAATGCCGCGTCAGGCGCGGTCACGGGGGTGCTGCTGCTGTTCGCAGGGATAAATCACGGCTCCAGCAGCACCGAGTCACCTCCAGATGCGCCAGATGTTGGGAGGTGCGAGATAAAGGAGTAAACAAGGCGGTAGGGAGAGAAGGATTTGTTTTGTCTCCATGCACGGCGGCCCTGGAGCAGAGATGGGCACCAGCGATTCTCCCACCTCTTCCTTGGATGTTCCTGGGGGGTCTCTGACCGCCCTCCCCCCCCCCCAGCCCTTGCCCACCTCTCTGTCCAAGAGCTTGGCACCACCGTGGTTTGTCCCCCATGCTGACCACAGGGCCAGCAGTGGTGTGGGGACATGCCCTGGCCCTGGGGACCCCCGACCCAGCCACAGCAGTGAGGGTTGTGAATGTCCTGGCCACACGCAGAGTCCCCTCGGGGCCTGTGGGTGTCACAGCCGGGGGCAGAGTCCCCTCCCGCCGGCGCTGACATCACCCTCAGCAGGGCAGGGGACACAAAGCGCAGCATAAATCACCCCCGTGCGATCTCTTTGAAGCCTCTCCCAGCCCTGCTGCTGATCCCAAGGGAAAATCTCGCCTGTCCAACCCACTATCCCTCAGGAAAGGCCAGGACACGGGAGGCTACGCCGTGCCGGGCAGCAGGGACCCCTCCACGGGCAAACCCGGGCCCCTCGGGCTGAGCCACCGCTCCACCCCCACCGAGCCTGATGCAACCACGGCGTCGCTTCCAGAGGCTCCTCCCCTGGAGCCCATCCCACGCCGGGAGCCACAGGCAGGCCGGGGACACCCCGGCAGCGCTGGGCTCAGCCACGCTCCCCCTGTCCCACGTGGACACCCCCCAGCCCTCCACCATCGCGTGGGTCATGGCCAGACCTCTTCCCGACTCGCAGCTGGAGGCCAAACCTCTCTCGGGAGCTCTGTGCATCCTCCCCGCTGCCCGGAGTGGTCCTGGCTCACCTTGTCCCGCCCGCTCCCGCCCGGACCCGGCTCCACACGCGCTGCCGGACGCCGCTGCCTTGGCCGCCAGCTGGCACCGAGGGACGGAGAGTGGCCAAGCCCCGTCCCTCCCTGACGGCCGC
The DNA here is from genome assembly GCF_965178545.1 of Coloeus monedula. NCBI lineage: Eukaryota > Metazoa > Chordata > Aves > Passeriformes > Corvidae > Coloeus > Coloeus monedula. Next base: position 2,134,375 of record NC_138804.1, on the reverse strand, counting down.
GGCTGTGGCAGCGGTGTCGGGGTGTCCCGGGCTGGCTCCCCACAGCCGGGCTCGCTCGGCTCAGCTCTGCCTGGCCCCCTGCCCGCACGGGATGCTGAGCAAAGCCCCGGCGCTCAGTCAGCAGCCACCGCTCCAGTCCTGGCACGTGGGGACCTGGCACAGCTCACGGTGATTCCGGCCACCTCCGTATTGTCACCCCTGGGTCTGACCCAGCCCTCGCCCAAGGGACAGGCGAGGAGGGAGGTGGCTCCAAGGCCTCGCTCCCGGTGGTCCTTACCTTTCGCTGGTGGCAGCTCCTTCCCCTGGCAGGCGCTGACGAGCCCGGCGAGCGCCAGGGCCCAGAGACCCCTCATGGTGCCCGTGGCAGAGGCTCAGGGCCCTCACGGCTGCCTGCAAGAGAGAGACTCCGGGCAGCAGCGGGGTGGGCACCTGGTGGCCACCAGCCCATTGGAGGTTGGCCACACCAGCAAAGCCACCAGCATGGAGCGGCGCTGACCCTGCTGGCCATGGCTCGGTGACGTTTTGGGGGTCAGTGTGGCCCCCATCCATCTGCTCCACACCCAGCCCAAGCCTCAGCATCCCAGCATCCCTGGGCGTCAAACCCCAGCACCCGGATTTACTCCAAACATCCGGAAATGCGATGGCTGAGGTTCCCCAGAGTGGAACCGGGCACCTCCTGTGTGCACCCACCCAGGAAGGTCTCACTGCCTCCCGTTTTATCCCCCGGTGCCGTGCAGATCCCGGGGTATCCCTGCAGGTCACCCCGACCTGGCCTCCCTCCTGCTTCCTGCCACGAGGCACGGTCGGGCTGCAGGCCGGGAGCAGGAGCCGGGACAGACCGGACACACTCGGCTCCAGGGGCTGCTGCCAGAGCGGGACGTGCATTCATGTTCCTTCATCCCCCATCGCACAGCCCCCGGGACCCCCGGCAGCGGGGCCACCTCTGCCCTGCCTGCACGGGGCTCTCTCGCACCCCCAACTCTTCCCAGACTCCCAGCCCCCCTGTCCCGAACCACAACCCCTTCACCGGTTGTCCCCTCTGCTGCCACCCGCCTGTCCTGGCCTGGCACTGCCTGCACCCACCTCTGCTCCCATTGCACCCACCCCTGCACCCCTCCACCCCCGCTCCGCTCCCCAGCTCCCCCCGCCCGCTCCCCGCCTTCCCTGCGCCGCACCCTCCGCACCGGCGGGTCCCCGCGGCCCCGGGGCGTGATTAACTCCGGTGATTAACGGGGAATCCCCCGCTCGTCCCGTCCCGTCCCGCCGCAGGGCCGGGTTCCGCCGCGCTCCTCCCGCCCCCGGTGCGGCCCTGCCCGGGGCTCACCTGCGCGGGGCTCGGCGGGGACGGGGCTGCCGGGGGGTGCGGGACACCGGGAACTCCGCCGCGGGACACCGGGAACTCCGCCGCGGGACACCGGGAGCGCCGCCCCCGCCGCCTTCCCCGCCTCCCTCCGGGGGGGGCTCGAGCCGCCCCCCAAGCGCTGCCCGCCCTCCGCACCACCCCCCCCAACCCGGGGGGGCCCGGCCGCCGCCCGCCTTCGCATCCCCGCCCTTCTCCTCCTCCTCCTCCTCCTCCTCTTCCACCCCCGGGCGCCTCCCACGGCAGCGCCTTCCCTCCCTCCCCTCCCGCCTTCCCCCCCCCCCCCCGCTCCGGGCGCTGGACCCCCGCCCAGAAGAGGGGAACCCCAATCCCGCGGGTGGGGTGTAGCCCATTCCCTGGCTGCCATCCACGTGGAGCGGCTCTTCCTCTCTTCAGGAGCACGGAGGGGATCCAGGTGCTGGCACCGGTGGTGGCATCGCTGGCCAGAATGTCTGTCCCTGCAGGAGGAGGGTGTCCCTCAAGGATGCTCCTCCACTGGCACGACCCCAAGAGCAGCTCCGGGCAGACCCCGAGGCACCGGGACAGCCAGCCCTCGGTGTGACACGGAGCTGCTGTCCCCTCCCTGCGCCTTGGGGTGGCTTGGGGACAGTCTGGCTCAGGACGAGGTGCCCGGGGTCAGAGCGCTGCGACGGGAACCCTGCCACCATCTCTGCCGCTGGCACCGCTGCTGCTCCCACGTCCCCAGCAGCAGCAGCAGCAGCAGCAGAGCTGCTGATTTCCCAGAGCCCTGCCAAGCCCTGGAGGGATCCGGCGCCCATCCCGGCTCCCAGCGCCCCCGCGCAGCATCCAGCCCCGCGCCACTGGGACGTGCCAGCCTGGAATGCTGCCCCGGGGCCTGGCTGCCCGGCTCTGCTCCATCTTCCCATTGCGTGCCAGGCCGCCCTGATCCCCCCAAAAACAAGCAGGGAACGAGCCCAGCCCGTGCAATTTTGGGTCTGCAAAGCATCCCCTGGCATCTCCATCCCTGCATCCCAGCGCTGGGATGGCACAGGACCCCGGCTCAGCTGCGTTTTCTCCTAAATGGTGACGGATCTACTTAGGCTGCAGCTTTACAAACGCGTGAGGGACGCGTGGAACCCCATAAAGTCGCTAATTAACAACTGCTGGTTAGGCACAGGCAGAGTAAATAAACTGTCGTGGGCAACCCCAGCTGCTCGGCTCCGCCAGTCCCGGCGACGTGGTGACAACGCTCCCTCCAGGTGCCTGCTGAGGTAATTAAGGGTAATTAAAGCAAGTGGGAACGAAAACGCAGCGAAACTTCTCTCGTTCCTGCGTTTGGGATGATTGTTCACCTCGAGATGTTCTTTCTTTGGGGCCATCCAGCAGCGATGAACTCGGGACGGGGGCACTGCAGGGGGTTTGTGTGTCCTGTGGGTGTGGGGCACGGCCCCAAAACTGGCCCCACATCCCACCCCAACCCCACAGCAGAGCAGGGATGAAGGGCAGCCTCATCCCGTCCTCTCCAGCTCCCAGGATCCTCAATTCATGCGCAAAACGCTTTGGAGGGGTCACAGCTGAGGCACCGTTCCCGTGCCTCAGTTTCCCTCACTTCCCAGGGTGTTCCCCTGAGTTGGTTGTCCCCAACCCAATGGCACAAAGCGACCCTGGCAGCCCCAGGGGTGGCAGCAGCGTGGAAAACTCTGCTCCACGCAGCTCCTGCTTCCCGTCGCTGTTCCGGTGCACGGGATCGGCGTTTCCAGAGGGGAAAAAGAAGCTGGATCCCGCCTCCCCAGAACTCTCCCTTGGAGCGGCGCCGAGCGGGGGGATGGAAAGCAGGATCCTGGAGCCCCTGCCCACCATCCCAGCACGGAAAAAGCAGAGGCACGCTGTGCTTCCAAGAAACTGCCACGCCGCCTGCCAAGAAACACGAGCCGGAGCAGAGCCCGACAATTTTAGGGCTGGAGATAATTTTGCCTCCGAGCCCGAAGCGTCACCGCGGCGGTTGTGTTACCCTGGGGCTCCCCACTTCCCACACCGAGCTCAGCCTTCCCCCCCCCCCCCCCCCCAAAAAAAAAAAAGGCTCCCCAAATCCCGGGAATGAGGGTTGGGATGACGCCGTCCGGACCACGTTGGCTCGCAGGCAGCTGCTGGCCTGGACAAGGCACAGGAGGGAATTCCTGCGGCGAGGATTTCAGCGGTTCAGCATTAATTCCTGCACCAATCCAGGCACAATTCCCCCCCCTCGCCCCCTCTAATTCCAGTCGGGAAGGAAAACGCCTGCAGGAATTCTTTCCAGCTTCGCTGGGCCCTTTGAATCCGCGGTGCTAGAACAGCACTTTTTCCTCTTTTAGGAGAAATTTCTTTCGCGGAGGGCGAAGCTCCGGGGAGCTCCCGTCCGCCCGCGGCCGCGCAGCCTCAGAGCCGCTTCTCCATCATTTCCGCCCCCCAAACCGCACATTTTTGGCGCTGGGGGGACATAGCCTGGCTCCGACGGGAGCTGCAGATGGAAAATGGCTCCAGAGCTCCGGGATCTCCTCTGACCCACCCTGTACCCCCCATCCCGCAGGATTGGGGGCTGTTCCTTGTCCCCTTATGCCGGGACACACCACGAGCCTGTGCCTCTCGCCCGGGCTCCGTTCCCTCGCCCCATCTGGCGTCTCCATGAGTAATGAAAGCTGCTAATTGCCAACAGATGCCCCAGGAAACCCTGACTCTGCCTCTCGCGGCTGTGTTTGGCTGGGAAGGAGAGGAGGGGAGCTGGAGCGGGCCCCGCATCCCCCAGAGCAGGGGGCAGGGGGATCCCAGTGCGTGGCGGCTCCCAAAAACCAGAGCCGGAGGATGTGGCTGCCTTTATCAGCAGAATTAGGGACCAGCGGGGGGACACCTGGTGTCCCTGACCCACGCCCTCCATGGGGCTGGGAGCCACGACTGAGCCCCACGGCAGCCCCCTGACTGTCACCCACAGTCCTGTCCCCCTGGCATGGGCAGCCAAAGCCCCCACGTTCGTGCCAGCCCCCTCCCCGTGCAGCTGGATCCCCCCTAGGAGGTGGCTGTGGAAGGATTTGGCTCCTTCCATCCCTTCCTCTTCACTCCCATCACCGCGTCGGAACCCCCAGCTGGCTTCTTCCTACGCCTCAAACCCAAACTGGGCGCTGCTGGGATGAACTGGGTTATGAAATTTAAATCGGTGCTTCCATCTTAACTGGGCCGTCCCTCGGGGCTGGGGAGAGACACCCCCCACTCCAAGGGTCACATCCTGTCCCAGTGTCCCGGCACAGGCGTGGGGGGGCTGGGAGCAACATCTCCTGTCCTGTCCCATGGTCCAAACTGGGCAGCGGCCACCAGCCCAAGCCAGGCAGCGTCATTTGCTCTTTCCAAGCCTGTCCTGTCCAAAGGAAGTCCTCAGGAAGCCCGAGAGGCTTTTCCCAGAGGGAAGGAATAGCCACGACCAGGATCTGCTCGCACCACGGCACAGCCAGCACCTTACAGCACTCTGCAGCGGGAGGGTTTTGGTGCCGTGATCCCCACCATGGATCAAAATCTCTCATCGCAGATGTGCTGAGAGCCACCAGGCAGAGACGTCCTCTCCTCCAGCAGCGCTTTCCTCACACAGCTCCTGCTCCGAGGTCCCCCAGCTCCGGATGCCGGGATGCTCCGGCAGCGCCGGGCAGCCCACCCGGAGCGGCTCCGAGCGGCGATTGCCTCCCAAGTTCCTAATTTGCTCACAGATTAATTACGATCTAATTACTGCTCCCGGCTCCCGTGATCAGATGCTCATTTGCAACGCGTGGCTGCAGGGATCAGCCCTACTCCGTGGATTTTGTGGGCAGGGGGGTGCAGACAGAGCAGGGGCGAAGCCACCCCCAGGCGAAGCACGAGGCGGCGGCCGCGGCCCCACGGCACCACAGAGAGTGAACTTTTATTTCCAACAACGACAGCACCTGCCCCGTGGGGTGGGGACGGTGGGGAGGGCTGGGAGGGGGCGGCCGCGGGGGTCCCGGGGTGGGGGGGGGGGGTCCCAGGGAGCGGCCGCTCGCGTGCACACGGTGCACGGCGTGAAGAAACATCCCGGTAGAAAAGAACGAAGGTCTGAGGGCCTCGACGGCCGGTCCTGCCCCGGGGTGGGGGTGCAGGCGTGAGCGTGGGTGAGCATTTTTGGGTGGGGGGAGGAGGGAGGGCTCAGGTCCCCTCCGCACCCGCGTCCGGGGGGTGGCAGGAGGAGGAACCAGGCGAGGACGGGTGGGAGTCGGCTCTCCCGGGGGGAGGGAAACGGCTCCGGCCGGGCAGGGACCCCCCGGCTGCCCCGGAGCACGGAGCAAACCCAGCGTCTCGGCTCTCGGGGCCGCGCACGGGACGGAGGCGGCGGCGATGGGCGCGGGGCTCACACCTCCGTCTGGAAGTCGCCGTCGGCCGCGTCCAGGCCTCCGCAGGGGCTGTCCCAGTCTGCCCGGCACAGCTCCAGCCGGTCCCGCTGGGCGCTGGGCAGCGAGCCCAGTGTCATCGCCTTGAATGTGCTCCATGGCTTGGGAGGCGCGGCCGGAGCCTTCGGCCGCTGCTCCTCGGGGCTGGTCACATCCTGCGGGGCGAGGGGCAGCTGTGGCTCTGCCCCGGGGTACAGCCACCTCCAGTCCCGCCCAGGATGGGGTAGGACAACCCCCGAGGGCGCTCCAGGACTTACGTTGGCCGTGCTCTTGTCCCCGCCTCCCGACGAGACGCTCCACCGCTTTTCTCGCTGCGGAAAAACCCCAGCGCTCAGCCCCGGCAGCGCCCCTGGGTGCCCACAACGTCCCCGGGGTGCCACAGTCCATGCAGGAGGAGGTGAAGGGTTCTAGGGTGCAGATCAGGGGCAGGGTGGGGCCTCCAGGACCTCACCTTGGAGGAGCCGGTGGACGGAGCCCGGTACCGGTCCAGCGTGTGGAATTTCTGGTTGAGCTCGTGGTAGAGCTCGGAGTGGCGTTTCCGTGTGTGCATCACCTTCTGCGGGGGCAGAGCAGAGCCTGTGGCCATCGGCGCTGCCCGCTGTCCCTTGGCACTGTCCCCATCCCTGTCCCCCTCCCTGCCTTCCTGGGGCATCCCAGACAAGCAGCAGAGCCCACTCCACGCTCATCACTGGTGTTCTAATCCAGAGCCAGCGCTTGTTGCGGCCTGGTCTAAACCCCGCAGAGCTCAGGAGCTGCCAGCGGGGCAAAGGGAGTGGGGACACACTGGGTCAGTCCCCCACGATGGCACCGGTGACACCTCCATGGCAGGACTTACCTCGAAGTCCAGGTCAGAGTACCGCAACCTCTTCCTCTGGCAGGGGGACAGGCAGGAGCAGGGGGAGGAGATGGAGAAGAAAAGGGAGAGGTCTTTGCAGGTCCGGGGTGAGGGGGAACAAGGTTTGGGGGCTCATGCCAGCCCCAATCTATGCCCGGCTGGGGACACGGAGCTCATCCCACCAAGGGTGGGATGCCCAGTGGGGAGCACGGGGGGAATTCATGCAACCCTACACGTGCACACGTGTCCTGGCACACACGTCCCTCCCCACACGAGTGTCCACGGGCACCAGCCCCCTGCTCACCTCCAGGGACCCCACTTTCATGGCAGAGCCGGGCACGGTGCGGGGCATGGTGCGGCTGCGTTCTGACAGCTCCGAGGCCAGGATCTGCCGCACCGTGGGGTGCTGCTTGAACTGGAGGCCGTAGGGAGCCTTCACCGTCGCGTAGGGCTGGTTCAGGTTCACGTTGACGTGATCCACGGCCACAAAACCGGGGTAGGCATCCCCTTCGGCCGCCGGGCGCCCCGTCCCGCCGGGCACCGCCTCCTCTGCGCCGGGACCGAGCGTCCCCTCATCCCGGGGGAAGGGCTTGAGGCTGCCGGTGCGGCGGGGCAGCATCATGTAGTCGCTCTCACGGGGGGGCTCGGGGGCCCGGATCCAGCCGTATTCCAGGGGCCGCAGGCTGCTCTCCGTGCACAGGTAAACGGGACCCGGCGCCTCCAGGCCCAGCTGCTGCGCCGGCGGCTCGCCCAGCTCGGTCAGACCCGCCACCACGTTGGGCGTCATCTTGGGCACCTGCACCAGGATGCTGGCGGGGGGGATGTTCCCGGGCAGGCTGGAGAAGCCCAGGCCTCCCTCCGAGGTGGTGTTGAGCTTGGGGTCTTCGTCCCCGTCCAGGGAGATGCGGGACAAGGTGCCCGTGATGGTGGCGGGGTTGCAGGTGTTCACCTCTTTGAACAGCACTGTGGGCAGGGAGCGGGGTCAGAGCCAGCCCTGGGGGTCCCACGGAGGGTGGGGACACCGGAGAGACCCCCTGGCTCGTGCTGCCTGTCCCTCCCAGGTGTGGCACGGTGAGAACAGAGGAGAGCTCACCTGTCTGACACGCCAGGTCAACGTCCTTTTCAAAATCTGTCTATAAAAATCCAGAAAGAGGGGGGAGAGCGAGAGAGAGAGGAGAGAAAGAGAGGGAGAGAGACGGGGAAATGAAGCACCAAGGCCGGCACAGGCAGCGGCGGGGTCTCCAGGGGTGACCCACTCACCAGGATCTGCACCTGCCCGTTCTTGCAGGAGTCGGGGGAGTTTTCATTCTCCTCGCTCCTGCACCCCCCCATCTGACACTTCACCACGTCCTGGACCTGCGGGGACAGAGCCGGTCACGGCCACGCGGCCAGGGCTGTCCCCCGGCACCCCTCCGGGGCCGCCCCACCTCTCGGCGCAGGAACCCGTGCACGGTGATGATGACGAAGCCCTGGACGGAGTTGAAGACGGCGAAGAGGACCTGGAAGAGGATGGAGCGCCGGTCGGTCATGGCGAGCACGGCCGACATCCAGGTCAGCGCCAGCAGAGGCAGGACCACGCAGGAGCTCCACAGCGATGCCCTGGCGCAGGGAGAGAGGGGCCGGGGTGAGCCCGAGGGGCGGAGCTGCCCCGGGACAGCCCCCCGAGCACCGCCCTCCGCCCCCGCAGCAGCCCCCCGAGCCTTGCCCCGCGCCCCACAAGCATGGCCGGGGCTGTGTCACCCAGCTGTCCCCTCCTCCTCGGTGTCCCCAAGCCGGGAACTGAGGCCTGAGGGGACCTGCGGGCTCCAGCCCCCCAAGGTGTGTCCCTCTCCCCACGCAGCCACAGGGTGCTGGGGGGACGCGGGGCCACCACCACCCTCCCGCGGCCACCAGAACAGCAGAGAGGGGATGGGTTTTTTTTCTCTTTTTATTTTAGCAGTGAATTTCGGGGCTGCCTCTGTCGTGACTAAACCCCCGTGAGCGGGGACCTCGGCAGCCTCTGGAGTTCACACGCCGGGAAGAGGGTCCCGGGGACACCCCCGAGCGCGTACCCCCACCCCCAGGCCAGAAGAGCCCCCCCAACCCCAGCGATGAGGTGACCTGCCATGGGAAGCCATGCCATGCAGACGTGATGGGACACGCGCACCCCGCCCCGAGCACACAGCGTCACCCTTCCCCTTGGGGACCCCTGACCCGTCCCCAACCCCCCCGGGGCGATGCCCAGAGTGTCCCCCCGCGCTGTGCTCGGGGCGGGGGGCGCGGCGGGCGCGGGACGGGCACTAACATGGCACTGCTGGCGGTGGCGGAGGTCATGGCCGCGCTGGACACCACGCCGCACTTGGTGCATTTCAGCAGCAGGCTGCCGCACGGGGGGGGCTTGGAGCTACGAGCCCACCGCCCCCCCGGCGCCCCGCGGCCAGGACCGGGCCACGCGGGGGGGATGCAGGCACGGGGAGAGGGTGGGGGGAGCAAGGCAGGACGGCGGGGAGGGGGCGGGGGGGGATGGAGGGATGGATGGAGGGATGGATGGAGGGATGGATGGACGGACACAGGCAAGAAGCGAATGGGAGGAGGAGAAGAAAGAGAGAGAAGAGAGAGAGAGCGCCGGGTTAGTCGAGGGCGGCAGCTGTTAATGGCGAGGGGGGGTGGCCAAGCGGCAGGGGAGGGGGCGGGCAGGGAGGGGGAGCTGCGGCCTGCGGACCCCCCTTCCCCGGGGGAAGGAGCGGGGATGGCTGCCCCCCAAATTCTGCCCCTCCGGCAGCCCCCAACAAGGGGCTGCGGTCACCCCGGGCTTGGCCCCCGCCGCCCAGTGATGCGGTGAAATCTGCCCCGCCCTCAGCCCGCTGCCGGGGCGCTTCCATGCCAAGCCCCCGGCAGGGCACAGGGGGCGGGGGGCGGCCCCGGGGACCCCCCCGCGGGGCGCAGGGCACTTACCCAGCTCGCTGCTTTTTGGACTTATCTGAAATGCCGTCGCGGGACATGAGCTTGTTGAAGACAATGATGCCCACCAGCATGTTCACCTGCGGGAGGGCGGGCTCAGGGCTGGCACGGAGCCCCCCTGCCCGCGGCAGCAGCTGCCACGAGCATCCCCCCCCGGGTGAGTTTTGGGGGGTCCACGGCTCGGGGGAAGCTCACCAGAACGATGACAGCAGCAGGTCCCACGAAGGCGTAGAGCAAACCGCCCTCCAGAGAGAGCCAGCAGCTGCAGGGGACCGTGGGTGTCAGGGGATGGCCCTGTCGCCATCGCCAGCTCCCAGCCAGCCCGCAGCAGCCTCCGTGCCCCGCCCCGTGTCCCCTGTCCCCACGTACTAGCTCGCTGTCCCATAGCCTTTGGTCCGAGTGAAGCCGACAGAGACAGCGACCACGAGGGCTGGCAAGCCTGGAGAGGGGGGACACGAGGCTGGAGGAGCTGGAGGAAGGTGGCATTGTCCCCTCAACGCCACCCCAGGGGTGGGGACAGCGATGGGGCTCCTCTGACAGCTCCCCCTGGCCTGAGGCTGCCACAGCTGAGACACCTGGGTCTGCTTTCCTCCCCTGTGCCTCAGTTTCCCCTCTGATGAGCCTGGGGGGTATCAGGGAGGGGCGAGGGGGGTCCCCTTCTCACCCGTGCCGGGCTCTTACCCCATCCCAAGCACAGGAAGCGCTTCCTGACCAGGCGTGTCCGGATCCGGCCGATCACCGCCAGGTAGGACTGCCAGGCCTCGGTCAGCACCCAGCAGAAGGACGAGAGGAAGAAGAAGTGGAGGAAGGCGGCGGTCATGGTGCACACACCCTGCGGGGTGGGGACACGGGGACATCACGGGGACGCGGCCACGTGCCCGGCATCTCGGTGGTTAAACCCCCCACGCCCGGAGAGGTTTGTGTCAAAGCCACCGGCGCGGGGGATTTAATCCCGGGATCGAGTTAATCCAAATCCAATCTGCTGCTGGGAGCCAGCAGGGGACGAGGCGAGTGGCCTGGGACCCCACTCCGAGGGTGGCAGGGTGGTGGCAGGGTGGTGGCACCCACCTTGCTGAGCATCTGGGACTGGCCCACGAGGATGAGGATGTTGGAAGCCAGGATGGAGACGCAGAAGTTGAGCAGGATGATGGAGCGCTCCGACTTGATGAACCTGAGGCAGGAGCGGCGTGGGGCGGGGGGGCCAGCCTGTCCCTGTCCCATGTCCCTGTCCCTGTCCCTGTCCCTGTCCATGTCCCATATCCCTGTCCCTGTCCCATGTCCCTGTCCCATGTCCCTGTCCCAGTCCCTGTCCCTGTCCCAGTCCCTGTCCCATGTCCCTGTCCCATGTCCTATGTCCCAGTCCCTGTCCCTGTCCCTGTCCCTGTCCCATGTCCCTGTCCCATGTCTCTGTCCCTGTCCCTGTCCCATGTCCCTGTCCCTGTCCCATGTCTCTGTCCCTGTCCCTGTCCCTGTCCCTGTCCCATGTCCCAGTCCCTGTCCCTGTCCCAGTCCCTGTCCCTGTCCCTGTCCCTGTCCCTGTCCCATGTCCCTGTTCCTGTCCCTGTCCCATGTCCCATGTCCTTGTCCCTGTCCCATGTCCCTGTCCCATGTCCCTTTCCCTGTCCCATGTCCCTTTCCCTGTCTATGTCCCTTGTCCCATATCCCTGTCCCTGTCCCTGTCCCATGTCTCTGTCCCTGTCCCTGTCCCATGTCCCAGTCCCATGTCCCTGTCCCATGTCCCTTTCCCTGTCCCTGTCCCTGTCCCTGTCCCTTGTCCCATGCTGCCACTGCGTGGGTGCTGTCCCGGGGCGGGGACAGTGCCAGGCCACCCAAGCATCTTCTCCCACCCAGGTTTTCCCTTCCCACCACATTAATCCCATTGATGCTGAGCCTTTCCCGGTGCCACGTCCCCCTTTGTCACCCCCTCCCCACACAGCCTCGAGCCCCAGGTGCCCCCCAGGTCCCCAGGTGCCCTCGGGTCACCTCCAGAAGGCCGCGTAGATCACCAGCAGGGTCAGCAGGGCCATGCAGGACACGGCGCAGCCGATCATCAGTGGCACCGACGGCGTCCCCGAGGGGTCCATGGCCTGTGGGGACACCGGTGGGCACTGGCTGAGCCCAGCCCCCCCCCCCCCACTGCTCTCTGCTAGCCCCCTGCCCACTCTGGGCCCTCCACCCCCTCACTGGGGACCCCCGAGTGCCAGAGGGGGTCGGTGGCAGCGGTGGCACATCCAAGGCGCCTTCCCGGGGACCCGTGCCCATCTCCATGCCAACGGGGGACGCGGGCGGAATAGCAATGGGGCGGGGGGCCAGGGATGCCCCCTCCCCTCCTGGCACACGGCAGTGCCCTGTATGGAGCTCTAGGGACTGTGGCAACCCCCTGCCCACACAAACCCACCCTGCTGGGGGTGCTGGGGGGGTGGGACCCTTCCCCTGGCTGGTGGGGGACACCCTCACCGTCCAGTGCCCACCTCGTCCTAGCAGGAAATGCCGCCTGCCCATCCCCACCCTCCCTTAGGGACCCCCGCCCCCAGCCCGGGGATCACCCCCCACCCACATCGCGTGTCCCCAGCAGGCTCGTGGCTGTCCCCACGCTGTCCCCTACCAGGTCTCTGGGCAGCTGGGCGAGGACGGCGAAGGTGGCGAGCTGGCGGCACTGGCATTTGGTGTGCGCCGGGAGGGTCTCCAGGGTTTGGCAGCTCTCCGTGTCCCAGTTTCCCAAGCCAGCATCCCTGATTAATGGGAAGAGAGCGAGGGAGAGCAATTTGAAATGATCAAACACACGCAGCCCCTCGCGCCTCTCCGGAGTTAACCCCTTCCTGGCCCTGCCCTGGGGTAGGCACGGCAGCGGGGGAGGCACTGCCAGGGGATCCCTGCCCCGGGCTGATCTTGTTGGGAGCGGTGCAGCGCAAAGGCTTCAGGTTTAATCCTCCCACACAGGTTTGGGAGGGGCAGGGGCAGTGCCAGGACAGGCAGGAGCAGCCCCAAGAGCCCCCTGGCACCTGTGTCCTCTCCCGGGGGGGGGGGGGGGGGGGGTGATGATTCCCTCTCCCTGTGGGGCCCCTCCTTCCATGGGGACCTTCCCTCCACGGGGTCCTCTCCCACCACGGGGATCCCCCATTTTGGGGATTCCCCTGCTGTAGGGACCCCTCTGCCATGGGGACCCCTCCCATCTTTGGGGACCCTCCTGTCATGGGGACCCCTCCACCATGGGGACCCCCCCAGTGAGGGAGCAGCGAAGGGGGTGACACTGCCATGCCCGGGGAGAGCAGCCCCAGCTCCCAGCACGTCGGGAAAACCGGGAACTGGGTCTGTGGCGCAGCTGGGGACTGTCCCTGGGGCCGGGCTGAGACCTGCCACGCTCCTCACAGCCGACACCTCCCCACGGGTTTGGGGGATGAACTGGAACCAGTGACCCCGAACCGCGGCGCACCCGCGGGTACCTGGGCAGGGGGGCTGGCAGTGCCCTCCCCCACCCCGCAGCGCTGCCCGCCCCCCTTCCTGCCCTACTTTCCCTCATTCCTGCCAGCACTAACAAATCACATCTGGCAGCCTGGCGCGGGCGGCCCCGCGGCTCCGGGGCCACATCGATCCCGTGGGAGCTCAGTTCACCCGTGCCAGTGGGGCTGGGATACGGGAAGGGATGGTCCCAGCTCCCTGGCCCTGCTCCCATCCCTGCTCCCATCCCTGCTCCCATCCCTTCTCCCATCCCTTCTCCCATCCCTGCTCCTATCCCTGCTCCACATTCCTGCTCCCATCCCTGCTCCACATTCCTGCTCTCCCATCCCTGTTCTCCCATCCTTGTTCCCATCCATGTTCCCATCCCTTCTCCCATCCCTGTTCCCATCCCTGCTCCCATCCCTGTTCCACATTCCTGCTCTCCCATCCCTGCTCCCCATCCCTTCTCCCATCCCTGTTCCCACCCCCTCTCCCATCCCTGCTCCACATTCCTGCTCTCCCATCCATGTTCCCATCCCTGCTCTCCCATCCCTGCTCTCCCATCCCTGTTCCCATCCCTGTTCCCATCCATGTTCCCATCCCTGCTCCCATCCCTGCTCCCATCCCTGCTCCCATCCTTGTTCCCATCCCTGCTCTCCCATCCCTGCTCCCATCCGTGTTCCCATCCCTTCTCCCATCCCTGCTCCCATCCCTGTTCCCATCCCTGCTCCAATCCATGTTCCCACCCCCTCTCCCACTCACTCCCACCCCCTCTCCCACTCCCTCCCAGCAGCCCCCTGGCACTGCCAGCCTGCCCTGTCACCAGGGTGTCCCTGTGTCCCTGCCCCTCACTCACGTCCTCGAGTAGTCCCAGGTGACACACTGCGGGTGGGACGTGCCCTGTGGACACAGGGACAGGTTAGAGCTCCCCCCCAGCCTTACCCCCACCCCACGAGGAGATGTGGCACTTGGGGACATCCCCGTGGTGTGCCAGGGCCAGCATGCCCCCACCGTGGGCACAGGGACCAGTTTGTGGCCACAAACTTGGAGCTGCTGGTCCCTGCCTGGCTCTCAGTGCCTGCAGGTGACAAGGCTGGAGGGACCCACATGGGACTGGGAGGTGACACAGCGATGGGACAGGAGGGTGACACATCGATGGCATGGGAGGAGAAGGGGACACTCGTGGTGGTGATGAAGGAACTCGCTGGTGACACAGGAGGGTCGATGATGAAGGGCAACACATGGTGGGAGGGGACACTCACGGTGCCAACGTGGGACAGGGACACTTGTGTGGATGACACAGAGGGGGGACACTCACAGTGACGTGGGAGGGGACACTTTCAGTGATGATGAGGGACAGGAGCAGTCACGCTGATGTGGAAAGGGTGATGACATGAGGAGGGGGACACTCATATTGGTGTCATTGGAGGAGGGCTCTCGCTTTGGTGATGTGGAAAGGGACATTCACGGTGCCATGGGAAGGGGGACACTCCCACTGGTGCCATGGGAAGGGGGACACTCCCACTGGTGCCATGGGAAGGGACATTCCTGATGACACGGGACACTCACGTTGATGATGTGGGACAGCTCCACCAGCACGAGGGGCTCCGCGGGCCGGGTCGGCGGGCGCACCGTCACCGTCAGCACCTTGGAGGTGACGGCCAGGGGGCTCCTGAGGGGAGGGACACGGGCTGTGACAGGCCGGGGGACAGCAGGGGACACCGCAGGTGGCACCACTCACCTGGGCGGGGGCAGGATGAGCCCCAGCGTGCGGTACAGCACTGCCCCGATGACAAAGTGCGACGACTCCTCCGCTTCTGCAGAGAGAGCCACGAGCTCGGTGACACACGGGACACGCAGGGCACGCACGGGGCTGCCAGATGTGCGCCCAGATGTGCGCTGGCACGCACGCCCAGCCCCAGAGCGCAGGCGTTCACCTGCACGCGCCCGGGGATTCAGCTCACGGGTGTGTCAATGTGAGCCCACATCTGCACCAGGTGTGCACTCCCGTGTGTGCACGCGTGCGCGCCTCCAGATGTGCACGCTCACACGCGTGCACGCCTCCACACTCCCAGATGTGCACTGCCATGTGCAGGCTCACAGACACGTGCACACATGTGCATACCTCCAGATGTGCAGGCTCACACGCGTGTGCACTCTCCCAGATGTGCACTGCCATGTGCAGGCTCACACAGGCGTGCGCACACCTGCGTGCTCCAGATGTGCACACTCGCACGTGTGCACGCCTCTACACTCCCAGATGTGCACTGCCATGTGCAGGCTCACACACACATGTGCAGTTCCAGATGTGCAGGCTCACACGCGCGTGCGCTCTCCCAGATGTGCACTGCCATGCGCAGGCTCACACAGGCGTGCGCACACCTGCACGCTCCAGATGTGCACGCCCACAGCACGCACACCTCCAGATGTGCAGGCGCACGCGTGCGCGCCATCTCAGATGTGCAGGAACGTCCGAGCACACGCACGCCTCCGGACGTGCACGCTCCCAGATGTGCGCACGCCTCCAGATGTGCACGCTGCCAGATGTGCGCATGCCTGGGCACTCCTGCTCACCGGCCGAGGCGAGGCTCAGCACCTCCCTGGGGATGAAGAGCTTGTCCTCGGAGCTGCGGGCCCAGTCCTTCATCCCCCGCCGGCCCTTCATGGGGAAGTTGATGTCGCTGGACACGGCGGACACGGGCTCCCGCTGGATGCTGGTCACTGCCAGGGGACACACAGCGGTCACCTCCCGCTCCCGCCTCCCCTCAAGTCCCCGCGCCCACCCTGCCGCTCACCCAGGTTGTCCGTGACGATGAGGGAGCTCTGGAAAGCCTTCAGCGCATTCCCGACCAGGTGGATGAAGTCCTCCACCACCTTCATCAAGTGCACGGAGCCAGGAGAGACCTGCGGGAGACGGGAGCAGCTCCGGAGCCACCGGGATGCGCCACCGCAGTGAGGACACCCCCGTGGTGGGGACATCCCAGTTGCCACCATCCCCTCGTGCCACTCACCTGCTGGGCATCCTCCCACTTATCGCGGTTCTCCGCGTCCACCATGTAGCTCACCACCTGGAAGAAGCGCTGCGGGGACGGGGCTCAGCGGGGCTGGGGGCTGGGGACCGACCGACCGCCACCTCCCCGGGGAGGGGACCCTCGCTGTCCCCCTGCCCGCTACCTGCACGTCCTCGGAGGACGGGATGTAGGTGGCCCTCTTGAAGGTGTCGGTGACGTTGCGCAGGATCTCCACGGAGAAGAGCAGGTCCCCGCTGTAGTAGGTCTTGCGGGCCATGAGCTCCAGCAGGCTCCGCACCACCTGGGACATGCCCTCCCCTGCCAGCACCCGCTGGCCCTTCGCCAGGTGCTCCCGCAGCTGGTACGGAGTGGGGACAAGAGGTGTCACCTCCCAGCGCTGCTGAGTGTCCCTTATCACCCCCAGAGCCCGGGGGGACACTGCAGAGCTAATTGTGTTAATGAAGGCGGCTGTGGGATGTGAGGGGTGAGGGAGTCCACAGGGGTTTGGGGACATCCATGAGGGTCTGGGGGCATCCTCCCCATCGCAAAAGTCTTTTCCCAAGGACATGGGAATGCAACTCGAACACTCCAGCTCTAGGATTGGGGCCTTAGTCCAAGTTCATGGAGGTCTGGGGACATCCCGGGGGGTCTGGGGGCATCCTCTCCATCCCAAAAGCCTTTTGCCAAGGACATAGAAACACAACTCCAACCAGAATCCCCCTCCAGCTCTGAGGTGGGATGCCTGCTCCCACCCCACAGGGGATTCCATGGGAGTCTGAGGGAACCTTCCCATCCCAAGAACCATTTCCCAAGGACACAGCTTGGGTGGGGTCCCCTTTCCCAACCCACCCAGGGAGCCCTGCCTCAGTTTCCCAACGTGGTGCCCAGATGGAGAAGTGATGTGGCTGTCAGGGGGACAGGGCACAGAAGGGGCCGTGCCAGAGCGGGCACCTACTGAGAGATGCAAATATCTGTACTCATGGGAGACGCAGCGGGCGAAGCTGGGCACACCCCAATAGGCGACCCCATGGGGGCTCAGCAGGCACCGGCGGCTGGCAGACCCTGTGACAGAGATTTGGGATTGGGGCTGGCACTGGAATCACCTCCCAGCACCCCAATGCCAGCCACAGCCCCCTGTGGTGCTCCAGGTCAGAGGGGTTTCGGGGTGCTCATCCCTGATGTAACCCAACACCCCAGCCCTGCTCCAGGTGTCTCAACCCCAATGCCACCCTCTGCCCCTGGGGCTCTGGGGTGGCTCAACCCAAATGCCACCCACGATCCCCTACTCTGCTCCAGGTCAGAAAGGTTTGGGCCACTTGTCCCTCATGCCACCTATCGCCCCCGGGGTTTGGAGGTGCTCGTCCCACCACTCCCTGCCCTGCTCCAGGCGGCTCAACCCCAATGCCACCCACCACCCCCTGCCCTACTCCAGCCTGGGGAGCGTCTGGTGTCACCTGTGGCATTGGGGGGACATTTGTTGTAGATGATCTCCCCGGCAGCCGTCTTCTTCCAGGTCAGCAGCATCCCGTACTCGTCCTTGCACATCTCGTGGTAGGCTGGGGGTAAAGAGGGGGATCAGCACTGCCCAGATGCGGGGTGAGGGGCGCTGGGGTATGGGGTACCCCATACCTGGGCACTTCTTCTCATTGCAGGTCTTCACCTCCTCGCCGGTGCCCTCGCAGGGGTAGCCCTGCATGCCCGTGCCCTCGCACATGCGGAAGCGCCGCTGCCAGCCGGTGTCGCAGGTCTTGGAGCAGAGGCTCCAGTGGTTCCAAGGACCCCACTTGCTGTCTGCTGTGAGGATGGGGACACTGTGGGACACCCGGCTGAGCGCAGGGAGAGCGGCACCCGCGGGGACGGGGATGGGGCACCATCGGCGCTGCCCCCCGCGCTGGGAGCCGAAATCCCGCGGGGTGTGAAATCCATGGATCGGTGCTGTAAATCTCTTTTAGAGCAGACTGGCATCCTGGTGCAGATGCCCCTCACTCCCTGCCACCATCCACAAACACCATGGCACCGACGCCACCGCCTCTCCCAAAAAAACAAGGAGCGTCTCAAAGGACACGATGAGGACCTCATGGTCCATCCTTTGCCCAGTGTCCCCCATGCCCAGAGCCGTCCCCAGCCCCATGTGCACACGCGAGAGATCACTCGTGCTTGAACGCCCCAAGCACGGCACAACCCACAGCCACCTGGCACCGACGGGTCCCCAGCGCGACCCGCTCGGAGAACAGCGCCAAGCCCCAACTCCTCCAGCTGAGACGTGCCCGGTGATCCCTGGCATCACCCTCAGGCTCCTGCTCCCCCGCAGCGGAGGGGGCTGCCAGCACCCCGGGCGTCACCGGCGGTGACACCGCGGCGGCGCGACGGCTGGGCCGTGCTGGGTGCCGCGCCGCGTGGCCGTCCCCCCGCTTCCCCCCAGCGCGCGGGGCCTTACTGGGACAGGTGGGGTTGGAGCACTCCCGGGCGTCGGCGTGGGCCCCCCGGCACTCGGCCCAGCCGTGGGCCGAGACGCTGCACTTGCGCGTCCGCTGCTGGGTGCCGTTGGCGCAGGTGACGGAGCAGCGGCTCCAGGCGCCCCACTCCAGCCACTGCCCTTCCACTGCGGGGACAAGGAGAGCGCCGTCAGCTCCCACTGGACAGCGGCCGCTCGGCCGCGCAGCCCCGGCTCGCCACCGGGCTCGCCACCGGGCAACGGGTCCAACCTACGGATGTGCCGGCTCGTCCTGTGCCCGACTGGACAGGCAGGGCTGGATCCTGTCCTGGGTGGGGGGACTGTCCCCCACACTGGCTGCACCACAAGGGACACGCTCACAGTGGGGATCCAGGTGTTGCTCCCATCAAACTTAGCATTTTTGGCATCCTTGGCATGGCTTCCAACCAAACCCAGTGGCCCTGGCATCGGTCCTGCCAAACCCAGCATCTCTGGCATCGCTTCCAACCAAATCCAACATCTCTGGAATTAGTCCTGCCAAATCTAGAAGGCCCGGCATCGCTTTCCACCAAATCCAGTGTCCCTGGCATCGCTTCCAGCTCAACCCAGCATCCCTGGTATCACTTCTGGCCCAATCCAGCGTCCCTGGCATCGCTTCCAGCCAAATCCAGCATCCCTGGCATCAGTCCTGCTAAATCCAGAAGCTCCAGCATCACTCTCCACCAAACTCAGGATCCCTGGCATTGCTTTTGACCAAATCCAACATCCCTGGCATCGTTCCCTGCCAAGCTCAAGAGCTCCAGCAGCATCTCCATGGAGCTGCCGTGGCCAAAGCTGTGTGCCACAGGTGCCACATCCCTGTCGGACCTGCTGCAGGAGCAGCTCCCGAGCTCCCTCCTGCTCTGAACTGCCTGCCAGCCCCCCCACTTCACACATGGAGTCTCCATGGGGACACCATCCAAGACATGGTGTCCCTGTCCATCACCACAGAAACCCCACAGCCACGTCCACGGCCACTCCTGGCACGCAGGAGGAAGGGACAGATGTAGCGCTGCCACCCACGCCCGGACAGACCCTGCAGCCGACCCTATTTGTCACCTCCCTGTGTCCCACAATGTCCGTGTGCCACCCCAGTGCCAGATGCAGCAGATGGGTAGGAAAAGAACCCCCTCCTCTGGACCCCTGCCCACGCTGGGGTCTTGAGACCCCAGTACAGCCAATGGCACCGGTTTTCCACTTGGATTTCCAGCGGAGACAGGAGGGTGCACCTCACGCCACAGCACCCCTGTGCCCACGGGCTGTCCCAAGTCCCCATGGCAGTGCCACCTATCCCTCCCAGCACCGGGAGCGTGGCCCTGGCACTCATCCGGTGCTGTCTCCTGGCATTCCCGGCGGGAAGAAGGAGCGTGGGGAGAGGGAGGTACTGACCCGGGCAGATCGCGATATTGCAGGGCTTGGCCTGCAGCTCGGGGCCCTCGCAGGCCTTCCCTCCGCGCCGCGAGGCCACGCAGCGCCGCGTCCTGGTCCTGGCCCCTCGCCCGCAGGTCACCGAGCACAGGCTCCACGGGGACCACTCCTCCCACGCGCCGGGAACTGCAACACAGCACAGCCGCGAGCTCCAGCCTCCTCCTCCTCCTCCTCCTCCTCCTCCTCCTCCTCCTCCTCCTCCTGGCACTGAGGGGTCCTGGTGTGGCAGACCCCTCATGCCCTGCCCGGTCCCCAGCACCGCCTGCCCCGTCATCATCCCAAATCCCTGAGCTGGCAGCGGTTCTGCTGCCTCTCCCTGCCCTGCTCCAGCCTCCCCTTTGGGGTCCCTGGCACTGGCGGCGCACATCCCCCCCCAAAGCCACACACGGGTCACCCCAATCCATGTCAGCACACAGAGCATAATCCGCCCCTCGCATCCGTGGGAGCTCAGCGTTCCCGGGAAAGGATCAGGGACCATCCTAAAGGATGCTCCAATGTCCTCGGAGTGCCAGGACGGGGCTGCACTCCCTGGTATGGAGGGGAGTGGATACTGCATGTCCTGGAGGTGCAAAGCCCGTGAAACATCCCAGGTTCAGACAGGGCAGTGATGCCATGAAGATTTTTTTGCCTTTTCTTTTATACCCCTGTTATACCTTTTTACAACTTCTGTATTCCCAGTGCTTTTTGCCTCCATTCTTGGCCTTGTTTGTCAAGCTGAGAGACTCAACATTTTAGAAGCTTCGTAGCCAGGGATCAGTGTGCCCCAGAGCCCAAGGTGCTCTCCAGAACACATTCTGTAAACTCAGATAGAACCATCCAGGGGAAGGCTCCTTGGGGAGGGGGGCTCACTCGAGCCTCTCCTTGGGGAATCTTTGATAGATCTGCTAATTAGTAACACCTATAATGATATACCCGATGTTGGGGGGGAGAGACACTCGGTGGGGTGCATCTCGATGCATACGACCTGGACGTGTGCACCCAAGGGTCCTTAAAATAAATACCAAAGTAAAATCCCTTTTCCCCTTCTAACCATGTCTGACTCTTGATTTTAAGACCAGGAAAAGGCATCAGCAGCGCGGCTGCTACTGTGGCACCCTGAGGTCCCTCTGATTCCCGTGTCCTACACGAGACGCACGGACACCACCACGGACAAACGGGAGACCTCCAGCATCCTGCCTGTCACCTGCCTCGAGGCACTGAGCAGCTCAGCCCCCTCCTGCCCCACGTCAGGAATGCCAGGCTCCAAATCCCCCCCACACAGTCCTGGGGACATCCAGGAGGAGCCCACAGTTCGCCAGGAGAGAGGATGGAAAGGAGCTCCCGAGGCAAATCCCCGGCAGCAGCACCGCTGACCGGGCACAGGGGGCACGGCACCCCCTCCAGACACCTCCCCTGTGGTTTTCCAAGAGGAGCTCCAGAGGATGGAGGGATGTCAACAGGGCTCGGAGCATCCCAGCACGGGGTGGGCACCACAACCATGCCAAGCCACCTTCCTCATCCACCACAGCAGCTAAAGGAGATCCCAGAGATGTCCCAGTAACGCAGTCCCTCTGTCCCCACCCGCCTGCTCAGCCCTGCGAGGAGCCGGCAGCTCAGCCCCGCGGTGTCCCCGGTGTCCCCGGTGTCCCCGGTGTCCCCCGTACCTGGGCAGGTGGCGGTGTTGTTGCAGGTGCGGGTCTCCCGGAGCAGCCCGCTGCACAGCGTCCCGTAGGGAGAGGAGACGCAGGAGCGCGTCCGCACCTGGGAGCCCTGGCCGCACGTCAGGGAGCACACGCTCCACTGCGACCACTCCTCCGCCGCCGGGTCCCCTGAGGGAGACAGGGAGCCTGAGAGCCCGGGGGGACACGGGACATGCCGCCAGTGCAGCCCCACAAAGGGGACAAGGAGGGGGGTGGGTGGCACTGGTGAGCACAGGGGTGAGGATGAGGTGGTGTGGGTGACACGGGTGACCTTGAGGGTGTCAGTGGGGTGAGGCCACACGGCTCTTTAGGCTCGGCGCCAGATCCAGCTGGAGGAGGGATTGGGGCATGGGATCACAGCTGGCGTGGGGGACAGGATCCACAGCAGGCGGTGCTGGTAGGGCTGGCAGGATGGGCAGTGGGCAGCACAGGCAGCAGGGGCAGGGCAGGCAGGGTGGGCAGCATGGGCAGGAGATAGGATGGGCAGCATGGGCAAGGTGGGCAGGGCAGGAAGGATGGAAAGCACGGGCAGGGCAGGCACCATGGGCAGGGTGGGCAGCACGGACAGCACAGACAGGGTGGGCAGCACGGACAGAGTGGGCAGCATGGACAGGGTGGGCAGCACGGGCAGAGTGGGCAGCACGGACAGAGTGGGCAGCACGGACAGAGTGGGCAGCACGGACAGGGTGGGCAGCACGGGCAGAGTGGGCAGCACGGACAGGGTGGGCAGCACGGGCAGGGTGGGTAGCACGGGCAGAGTGGGCAGCACGGGCAGCAGCAGCAGCAGCATGAGCAGCAGCGGCAGCACGGGCAGCCCTCCACGGCTCCCTCTCCCCACCCTGTCACACACTGACATTTACAACAAGCCGCTCTTATTAAGGTTGATGATGTCTCTGAGGCTCTTGGACAGCCCAGCAGCAGAGCCCATCCGTTTAAATTAAACAGGGATATATAGGGGAGGGCTCCAAAGGGGACCATTTGTCCTGGGGACAGGCAGGATGTGAGCTCCGTGTCACCCACGGCGGTGACAACGTGCTGGGGCTGCTCTGCGTCACACGGGGACCCCGAAACTGGACAGGGTCACCACTGGGGTCACTCACGCTCTGCCCAGGAGCTCCCAGTGGGGCAGAACCCCCGGGAGCAGCTGAGTGTGGCTGGGAATTCTGCACGCCAGGCACATGGAGCGGAGCCGGGCCCCATCCATCTCCCGCTCGCCTCCGAGCCCTCCGACCATAAATCAGGGAGGCTGGGGAGGGGGGAGCAGCACGCTCAAATTACCCAGATGGATTTGCCAAATAAATACATTTGAACGAAACAATTAATAGATTTTTTTTTTCCCTTTTTTTTTTTTTTTTTTTTTTGCTTTACAACCCTCGGAGGAAAGAATATATAAATGGAGCAAATTAAGCCAGTCTGTGGGCAGGATGCTAAAGGGACTCACTCCATCTCCATCACCCCTGCCCAAGTGCACGAGCCCAGTGTCACCAGTGTCCCCTGCCTGCTCCTGGTACCTGTCTGGGCCATGTAGACCCCGGGTTCATCTGCTGACCGTGGCCACTGGGTCTTCACCTTCTGGTTCTCCTCGACCGCATTGCCTAAAAGAGAGAAGCCCTTGGGTGAGAGCGGACAGGGGGGGACAGGGATGGGGACAGGGATGGGGACGAGCCACCGTGGGACATTACAGGGGGAGACAGGGATGCCTGGCCCCATGCTGAGCAGTCACAGCACATCCCTAAGGGCAAGACATGGTTGAGCATCACTGAGCGCGCTCCCAGCCCCCCAAACTTGCGTCACAGCCACCCCAAAAGTGTCGCAGGGGTGGCAGCTGGACCCCAGGCCAGGGTGCCACGTCCCTGGTGCAGGCAGGGTGCCTGTGTCCCCACCGTGCCAGGCGGAGGTGCTCTCCCGTCCCCACTTATCAGCTTGCTGCAGTGAGGTGGCACGAATTTATGGCTCGGCTCACCAAAAATAACAAGTGATCCATCAAGAGCACTTGGCGTGAAATTAACTGGCATGTGCGGGGCTCGGCGGGGGACGCAGCTGCAGGCGCAGGGGGATGCCTCCCTCGGCCTCCCCCACACCCCTGGGCCACCTCCCTGTCCTCCAGCAGGGCTCTTTGTCCCCAAATCCAGAAGTTCCCGTGGATTCATCCCGGCTGCTCCTGCCGGATGTGTGGTTGGGGATAGCGGCACAGCACCGTTGATGCCACCCCAGGGATGTCACCCCCAAAATGCCATGGTCACCCCACTGCTGTGACAGCCGGGAGAGCAGCCAGGGATGGCACAAGCGCCTCGTTGAGCTGCCAGCCAAACGCAGCCATGACCCCAAGGGATGGAGGGGAGGTGGCGTGGGGACATCTGGCACTGCCGGGGGGATTTGGGCTCCCGGTGGCTCCCGGGATGCCCAGCCCCAGGCAGGGAGCACAGCCTGCTCTGACACTGACTGTGCTGCCAAAAACCCCCAAATTTATCGAGTTTTGCCTTAACTCAGGGTAACCCTTCCGGACTCCCTGCTGGCACCCTCAGATCCTGTCCTTGGGCATTCCACTCCAGGCCATGGAATTCCCGGTGGCATGGGAGACACAGGGGGACCTGGGGACACTGAGGGGATGCCGGGGGGGGGGGGGTCTGTGGGGCCGAGCTGAATTCCTCACAGGGCCACCCCCTTCTGGGAGCGCCGCGGCAGAATTACACACGGCACGGTGAGAGCCTCGGGAAAACCATAAATCCCGAGGATATACGAGGGCGTTCTCCCGGGCTGTGTTCGACAGAGACACCAAATTCAATTTCCTTCGGAGAGCACTAAATCCTCGGCTGTCGCCACGGGGAAGGCTGTGGCCAATCCCAGCACTGCACCCCACCCTGCCCTGGGGTCCCCCAGCACCCCACCACAGCACAGCTGGTGGGTGCAAGGGCAGGGGGACATCAGGGGTGTTCTTTTGGGCAGCTCACGGTGAATCCCAAGGCCGGTTGTGTCCTTATCCCAGCAGCACCTTGCTTGGGGTTGGTGTCTGAACGGGGATGGCTTTGGGGCAAGGGAAACCCAAAATTGGAACTGCTTGGCCTCCATGCAGCGGGGTCATCCAGAGGCCACCAAAGAGGGGGTCACTTTGAAGGGGTCACTTTGAACCCCACCAGAGCCTGCAGCACCAGGGTCGAACGCTCCCAAAGCCACCCCACAAAACTCCAGCCCATCCGCCCTTCCCGCCCACGTGCTTCCATCCACATCCCTGAACCCCCGCGGGACAGCCTCCCCACGGCGGGGATGACGCGGGCACCGGGGAGCCCGGGGTCACCGCTCTGAGGAGGCTCTGGGCGGGCGCCAGCCCCACGTCGCTGCGGCGGAGGAGCCGCTGAGATCAGCGCTGGGCGCCCGCCAAGCCTCGGCTCACAGGCGCTATTCAGGCCCCCGGCCCTGCGTGCCACCATCCCCCTGAAAGGGGACCATTCTCCACCCCGGGGGGCCGGGGGGAGGCCAGGTGGGAGCCCGGGACCCCCCCCTCGCCGTATGAAGGGCGCTCTGTGCTGCGGCCCCGCGGCTCAGCGCGGTGCCGCCCGGGGGGGACGGTGGCAGCGGCGTGGCACGAGGGGTGGCCGAGGCAAGCGCATCACCCCCGTGGCTCCGGCGCCGCAGTAACACCGAGCCTCCGGGCGCTCCAGCCTTTAATTGAATGTCAAATGTAATTTGGAGAAGGAGCCGGAGTTTGCGCTGCGGCCGTGGCAGGCGGAGAGGCGGAATGTGGCACTGAGCCCTGCCAGCTCTGCAGGGAGCCCCCTGGCCAGCGCCCTGCGCCAGGCTCGGGGGAAATAACCCCAGCAAGCCACCCCTGGGATGGGCTGGATCCCCTGGAGGAGGATCTCCATCCCATTCTGGATTCTCCATCCCACCCTGGATTCCGCTTCTCCATCCCATCCTGGATCCCACACTTCTCCATCCCACCCTGGATCCTGCTTCTCCATCCCATCCTGGGTCCCGCTTCTCCATCCCATCCTGGATCCCACACTTCTCCACCCATCCTGGATCCTGCTTCTCCATCCCACCCTGGATCCCGCTTCTCCATCCCACCCTGGATCCCGCTTCTCCATCCCACCCTGGATCCCACACTTCTCCACCCCATCCTGGATCCTGCTTCTCCATCCCACCCTGGATCCTGCTTCTCCATCCCATCCTGGATCCCGCTTCTCCATCCCATCCTGGATCCCACACTTCTCCATCCCACCCTGGATCCTGCTTCTCCATCCCACCCTGGATCCTGCTTCTCCATCCCACCCTGGATCCTGCTTCTCCATCCCACCCTGGATCCCGCTTCTCCATCCCATCCTGGATTCCGCTTCTCCATCCCATCCTGGATCCCGCTTCTCCATCCCATCCTGGATCCCGCTTCTCCATCCCACCCTGGATCCCACACTTCTCCATCCCACCCTGGATCCCACACTTCTCCATCCCACCCTGGATCCCACACTTCTCCATCCCATCCTGGATCCCACACTTCTCCATCCCATCCTGGATCCCGTTTCTCCATCCCGTCCTGGATCCCGCTTCTCCATCCCACCATGGATCCTGCTTCTCCATCCCACCCTGGATCCTGCTTCTCCATCCCACCCTGGATCCTGCTTCTCCATCCCACCCTGGATCCTGCTTCTCCATCCCACCCTGGATCCCACTTCTCCATCCCACCCTGGATCCCACTTCTCCATCCCATCCTGGATCCCACACTTCTCCACCCCATCCTGGATCCCGCTTCTCCATCCCACCCTGGATCCCACACTTCTCCACCCCATCCTGGATCCCGCTTCTCCATCCCATCCTGGATCCCGCTTCTCCATCCCATCCTGGATCCCACACTTCTCCATCCCATCCTGGATCCTGCTTCTCCATCCCACCCTGGATCCCACACTTCTCCACCCCATCCTGGATCCCGCTTCTCCATCCCATCCTGGATCCCACACTTCTCCATCCCACCCTGGATCCCGCTTCTCCATCCCATCCTGGATCCTGCTTCTCCATCCCATCCTGGATCCCACACTTCTCCACCCCATCCTGGATCCTGCTTCTCCATCCCATCCTGGATCCCGCTTCTCCACCCCACCCTGGATCCCGCTTCTCCATCCCACCCTGGATCCTGCTTCTCCATCCCATCCTGGATCCCGCTTCTCCATCCCATCCTGGATCCTGCTTCTCCATCCCATCCTGGATCCCACACTTCTCCACCCCATCCTGGATCCTGCTTCTCCATCCCATCCTGGATCCCACACTTCTCCATCCCACCCTGGATCCCACACTTCTCCATCCCATCCTGGATCCCGCTTCTCCATCCCACCCTGGATCCCGCTTCTCCATCCCATCCTGGATCCTGCTTCTCCATCCCATCCTGGATCCCACACTTCTCCATCCCATCCCACATCCTGTTTCTCCCCAAGCAGCCCCCGGCCACAGCGGGTGTCACCCCTTGGGCACAGGTTCAGCCAGGCTGACCTTGGGGCTGGCACCTGACCCTGGCACTGAGCTCTTAATCATCCCCGGGGAGTTGCATTTAAAGGGGAAAAAAAAAAAAGGATAAAAAACCCCCATAAAATGAAATCAGCTCAAGCAGCTCCCCTCGGGATGAGGTGATTTAGAGGCTTGCAGCTGTAACGGACCGGGGATTTAGTGGGGGATCTGCCCGTAATGACATTTAGCTCCTGAAAGAAATGCTAAAGCCCAATGAAATTATCTCTACACCCTCGGCCCGGCCCCGCCACCTAATCTGCCGGATAAAGGCCCCGCGCTGCCCAGTTGCGGATTGCTCCTGCCCGCGCATCACCCTGGGGCCGCTGAAGGGAACAGCTGGCCAGATGTGTCCCCAAATCCCCGTATCACCTCGCCGGCCTTGGCACCGCGGGCACGGGCAGCACCGGGGCGAGGCGGCCCCGCCGCGGGCACCCCGATCCCGGTGCCGGCTGCTTTATCCTCAGCCGACATTCCTGCAATCCCGGAACGAGCAAATGGCCTCATTCCGCCTGGTTAATAGCCCGGGCGCCGTGCCGTGACATCCTGCCTGGAATAACAAGCGCCAGGGCTGCAGCAGTCAAGGGTAATTTGCCACGGGAAAGGGTCATTTTACCTGCAAATTGTTTTCCACGTCTCCGTCAAGGCAGAGAGAGTTGGCTCCTGCTCCTGCTCCTGCCCCGTGCCAGGGAGGGGGCCAGCGAGGCCAGGGAGCCACGTGGGATGTGCCAGAGCAGCCGTGGCATCAGCCCTAGCAGCGGTGGGGTCACCGTGGTGGCAAAGTGGCATTCCCAGGGATGGCTGGCCCGTGGCAAGGGCAGAACAAGCTGCAGCTCCACGGATTTGAACTTTGGATGGATTCCCTGCTCCACGCACAGCGGCCCGTTGGAAACTTCCAGCCTCAGGGAGCATGCGCAGGCAGGATTCACCCATTCCATGGATTCCCCGCTCCATGCCCCGTGCCCAGGTGGCACCGTCCTGAGCTGGGAGTGGGCTCAGACAGGATTCACCCATGGCACGGATTCCCTGCTCCATGTGCAGCACCCTCCTGCCCTAAGCAGCGTGCTCAGACAGGATTCATCCATTCCATGGATTCCCTGCTCCATGCAACATTTTCCCTGCTCCATGGCCAGCGCTCAGCTGGCACCAATCCTACCCCGGAGTGTGCACGGGCGGGGTTCATCCATGGCAGATTCCCTGCTCCACGGGCACCCTCCAGCCCCAGGAGCCACCCACTGCACGCACAGCTCCCAGCTGGCCCTTTCCAGCCCCACAGAGCTCTCACAAACAGGATCCATCCACTGCACGACTTCCCTGCCCCACACACAATTCCCAACACCCCCCCCTTCCCCGTGGACCCCGCACAGGCAGAATCCACCCTGAATCCACGACCACCCTGCAGCACCCCTGGGACCCCCTGTGCGGCGAGGGGGGTCCATCCCCGATCCCCACTCACCGTGTGGCACCTCGGGCAGGTCGAGCTCGTTGGCATTCGCAGAATGCAGCTCGGTGGGGCAGCAGTCGGGGCCCGCGGGCGCCGGGGTGGGCGCAGGGGCCGGGGGCCGGGTGCCGTTTCGCCGAGGGGCCGGAGGGCTCTCGGCCTGGCAGCTGCAGCCGGCGTGGGTGAAGCCGCAGCGGCGGGCACCGGGAGCCTGCAGGCACTCCTCGAGCCAGCGGCACAGCACGCTGCAGGTGAACTGGCTGGAGTTGTTGTTGTTGATGAGCAGCACCTCGACGAAGCGGAATTCCAGGGCTTGCGGCGCCAGCAGCCGCGGGGCCGCCTCGGGCTCGGCCGCCAGGCACAGCTGCACGAAGTTCTTGTCGAAATGCAGGAAGGTGAAGGGCCCCGCGCCCTCGCACAGCTCCAGCTCGGCTTCCTCGTCCTCCTCCTCCTCCTGCTGCTGCTGCTGCTGCTCCGGGCGCTGGCGGGCGGGCGCGGGGCTGGCCTCGCCCCGGGGGTCGCAGGTGTAGTTGGCCAGGTAGTGGTCGAGCGGCAGCACCATGGGCGAGAAGTGGGTGCAGACCTGCTCCTCCCGGTTGAAGCGGAGGTAGAGCGAGTACTTGGTGGGGTCGGGGTTCTCCAGGGTCCAGGAGCAGCCGGAGGAGATGGTGGGGAACAGGTCCTTGAGGGAGAAGGAGCCGTAGAGGACGCCGGAGGCCAGGGCGGAGCAGGCGCTGGGAGCCGGGTCGAAGCCCCGCGTGAGCCACAGGACAGACGATATCACAGCCAGTAAGAGGGGACCAGCAGCGGTCATCCTATGGCATTTGCCCTGCAGACAGACAGATGGACACATGGACAGAGGCTTACTGGGAGGCTTGGCCACTGCGGAGCTGGGCTGGGGGTCAGCTCCGTGCCCCGAGCCCGGCTGATGTGGGAGCAGCATCCCAGTTACTCAGTGTCCCCTCCTGTTTCGTGTCCCCACCCGGTCCGTGTCCCTGTCTGGCACCTTGGGGGGCTACAGGGGACTCCTTGCTGTGCCAACGAGTCCTCAGGTTGGGGACAGGGCAGCACAGACAGAGGACTTCACCTCAAAGCCACCAGAGATGCAGCCCCGCAGCTCCCCATGCGGTGACCCCCCTGCGCTCATCTCACCCCCCAGAGCTGGCCGAGCACAATCTGGGCAAGGAGCCACCAAACAACTTCAGACAGGGCTATAAAAGCCCTTGGAGCTCTTTCTGGTGCCCCGGAGCATGGTGGGGACAGGCTGGCAGCTCGGGATGATGTGCTGGGGGTGCACAGTGACACCCCAGCAGCGTGGTGTCCCCACAGCTGCCCTGAGAGCCGGGCACAGGGTGAGCAGTCACTGCTCAGTATGGATTGCTTGGATACCTCCGCGGGAATGCAGAACATCACCGTGAGCGGCTTTTTAATACCTCATTAATAAAATAATGCACGCGGTGGCCTTATTAAGTGAGCCCGGAGCACGGCTCTACAGAGACCGAGGCCGCCGTGCACGTGTCGGGATCACTCAGCCTGTGCCCGGGGCAGCGGTGGCAAGGGTACAGCCCTGGGGACAGCAGGGGACATTGAGGAGGCGGCCACAGGGCCAGATGCCATGGCAGAGGTTGATTCCAAAATCGCTGAGGTCGCCGCTCGCCTCCGCCCAGCCGTGTGCTGGGGACGCCGAGCGCTTGGCACGGCTCGGGGGATGTTCTTTTCCATCCTCAAACAGCATCTCCTGCTCCTGGATCACCCCTGGCCGAGCTGGTGATACTGGGGCATCCCCCGGCTCATCGGGGAGGGACACGGAGCCTTGGCCGAGCCTGCGCTGGAGCCACTCCGGGGACATTAGAGAGCTAAAAATATCCCGATTCTCATGCAACAGGCTGGCGCTGGCTCCTGCCGCCCCGGCAGCGCGGGGGGGCTCGGGGCTGGCATTCCCCCCCTCCAGGGCACGGGGAGAGAGGGGCTGGGATGGACCCAGCGGGAGCAGCACGGGCTGGATGCTGGCAGGACCTCCCCGATGCAAGCGGGGAGATCTGGGGTAAAAGAAAACCCCACTTTCCCGGAGTAACTTCCACACAGAGACCCCAGGGAACGCAACAGGAGAGACCCAACAGCACCGAATTCCAGCGGCAGCCGGAGCGGGGAGCATCCCCCACTGGTGCTACTCGAGCGGCCACCAAGGACCTGGGGTCTCCCAGAGAGTCCCAGCCCCCTCCGCTGCTCCGGGAGAGCCGGGGATGAGGGGAGGGGGGAGGAGGAGGAGGAGGAGGGAGAGGAGGAGGAGGTCAGGCAGGGACACGCTGCTGCTCTGCAGAGAGCTCCTGGGGCTCCCGCAGCCTGGCAGGGACACAAGATGGTGCTTGCTTCCCTCGCCCAGCAGCAGCGAGCAGGGACGCTCTGGCATCACCATCCTTCCTTCCACCCATGCATCCATCCGTCCATCCATGCATCCATCCATCCCGCCCGCCACCCAGCCGGCCGCTGGAAGGCTCGGGGATGCACCCAGCCAGGCAGCCCACGCCTCACCTCTCCAGGCACGCATGATCCAGGTGTTCTGGGATATGGGCAGCCTCCTCCCAGCCCCAAAACCTGCCGGGGCTGCGGCTGCCCAGAGCCCGGCACCGCACCGAGCCACGGCCGGGGCTGAACCAAACCGGCCAGAGCTCACTCGGCACCAGCCCTGCTCCCTGCAGCGCTCGAGCTGCCGCTGCTCCTGCTGCTGCTGCAGTGAAAATATTTCACTGAGCTGCGAGCCGGGCCGAGGAGATATTTAACATCTGGGCCGCGGAGTCACCCGGGTGACACGAAGAGAGGTCACCATCACCCCCACCCGGCAGCGCGGCGGGGACCTCTCGCCCTGCAGCGTCACCGTCTGCGTTCTCCGGCTCGGGGGAGCCCAGCCTGGCCGCGGTGCCAGGGCACGGCCGCGCTGGCATCACCGCCACTGCCTCCGAAACGACCTCGCTCCATGCGGAATGAACCACCCGGCAGCGGTGACCGCATCCCGGCAGCTCTGCCGGGTCCCTGGGGGCAGCTGGCGACCACCCAGGGACCCCCCGCACCCCGCTGGGGAGTAGCTGGTGCTCCCCGGGGACGGCGATGTCACCCGGAGCACGGCGGGCACAGCCTGGCAAGCTCGCCCGCCGCAGGCGCCCGCTCCAGCCCCTTCCATCTGCCTTTGTTCCCGCCCGGGCGCAGGGAAGGGGGTGGGTTTAAAGCTTTAATTAAAGCTTTTAAAGAGCCATCACAGAGCTGGGAAGCGGCCGGGCGGGCGGAAGCGACAGCCCGGGCTCCACGTCCTCGGAGAGCGGTCCCTCTCCATCACTGCCGGCGCATCCCTCTTGGAATACAGCTCCGGGAAGAGCAGGATCCGACCGGAGCTCGGCTCTCCCTGGCCACGGCACGGCACTGCTCCCGACGTACAAACAGGTTGTTTCCCTGAGGATGTTTTGCCTGGATTTTGGCTGGATCCCGGTCCAGCTCCATCATCCCGGCCCGGCAGGAGGCCAGATCGTGACCATCTCCAGCCAGGAACAACCGAACAGTCCCCAAAAAAGTGATAAATGAGTGGCACTAAACCCCTCGGCATCAGTAATCTGAGAAACGATTAATGGCAGAGCAAAGGAGATTTGAGGGTGGAGGGACGTGGGGTTTAACCCAACAGGTCTTTTAACAGGCTGTAGAAAATACAAAATCCGCGGGAAAAAAAAGACCGGATCCATGAGAATTCCTAACATGAGCGAGGCCTGGGAAAAAGGAATAAAAATAAGGAAGGGCTGGGGAGTCCTGGGGGTTGATCCACCAAGCAACAGCCTCGTTTCCCCACCAAAAGGAACAGGCTGGCTCCTGGCACAGCCGTGAGGCTCCATCCTGTGGGATCCCACCCCTGCCCACCTGGAGGTGACAGCGACAAGCACAGAGCCCTTAACGAGCAATTCCCACCGCGAGAACCCACGACCCTCCAATTCCCAGGATCTTCCCCGGCAGTTCAAAGGCATCCAGGAACTCCAAAGCTGCTCCAAAGGGGACCCCCAGCACTGAGCTGGGGTGTCCTGGGCCTTCCCAGCCCCTCCACCAACAGATTAACACCATTCCTGGGAAAAACTCCACTGCAATCCCAGCCTCCATCCCGAAAACACGGATTCCTGCATGGCACATGCTTGCACACGCGTGTGCACACACAGACACCCAGCAGGGACAGCGGCATCCCGGCAGCTTCCACCCGCTCTGGCACGATTCCCCTGGTGTCCAGCACCACGTTTCCCCTCCCTTCCACGATTCCACGTCTCCCTTCTCCCTCTGGCTCCCCGGCGTGCTGCCACAGCCTCTCCTGGAGCCGGCAGGCTGGCAGCGGTGCCGAGCTGTAATTAATGGTGCCGCTTTGCCAATCCCTGGCGCGGCCTCGCGAGCACTGGCAAGCGCAGGCCTCTTTATTTATTTTACTTAACTGCTGTTGGTAAAACTCCACTCCAAAAGCAAGGCCGGGAGACAGCACAGAGAAATCTCCGCCGGGATTAGGGATTTGCTCTGCCAGGGAATGGCGTGTGCTGCCTCCCCCCCTCCCTGCACAGCTGGGGGGTCCCTGGAGGCAAAGCCCCCCTCGGCTGCAGCAGTCACGGTGCTCCCACGGCCTCTTCAAAGGAGTTTCTTCCTCAGCTTTTCCATCAGCTCCATCCTGCAAAGCGATGGAGGGCTGGGAGGGTGGGTTCTGACTCTGGTGCTGGCAGCAGGATTTGTGCTCATCCCAAAAGGGGATTTTTTTCGTACCCCACCACCTCATCCAGACCCAGCCCCACCGGGAGCCTCCGAGGTGCCCCAGGGAGGAGAAGGGGCCTGGATCCATCCTGCTCTTGGAGGACATCAAGAAGGAACAGACAGGATCAGCACAGGGGGGACACGATGGCCCTCTTGAGTGCCCAGGAGCTACAGAGCTTCTGGCGTTCGGCAACCGAGCCGGGTGGCTCCAAGCCAGCCCCATCCCCATTAGAGGACAGCCCCGTGGTAGGAAATGAGTTTGTGGGGCCTCAGTCCAAATTCCCATGGAGAAGCATTGAGGCATCACAGCAGCCCAGGGCTGGAGCATCATCTTCCTCCAGGCACGGGGAAATGGGGAGTCCGTCCTGCAGCCCCCACCCAGAGCTCTGCCCTGGCACCAACCTCCTGCTCACCGCTGTGGGAGTAGATGGGACTTCCATCAGCCGGGGTGTTCCCATTGCTGCCAAATCCCCACATCCCGCGCTCTCCACCAGCCGTGAGCCCACCGGGAAGAGCTGAGCATCCCCAGTGCCATCTCCAGCATGGCAGGGAGTCACTCCTGGCAGAAGATTCCACTGCCGAAGGTCCTTGGAGCTGTTGAGAAGAGCCGGAGGGAGCTGGGAAGAGCTGGCAGCGTGTCCTAGCCAGTGCTGGAGCCCCTCTGCCACGTGGCCGCCGGTCGGAGAGCGAGTGCTTGCCATGCCAGCTCCGTGTCCATTTTCTCTCCAGCACAGCCCAAATTTGTAGGATCCTGGCTCCTTGGATCAAAGCAGGGGCTGGTGACAAGGCTTGACAGGCAACTGGGCAGGCCTGGGAGAGGAGCTGCTGCCAGGCTCCGGGCTCTGGCACGGGGCGTCTGGCACTGCCCCACAGCCAGCTCCACATCCACTGCCACCGTGTGATCCCCAAGGAGCCCAGCTGGGAATGGGGCACAGACCCTCCCTGCTGAGGGCGGCCAGAGAGCAGCCAGGTGACGGTGACAGTGACAACAGCTGCGCCACCGCGCTCCTCCCCATGCTAGCCCACGGAGCCGGCTGCCTCCCCACGACCCCCCTCAGCTCAGCCACGGCCTTCAAGGCAGGGACAAGTCTGTCCCCGACCACTGGGAACAATCCCAGTGCCACAGCTCGGCGCCAGCCCCTCGCTACCGGCTCCACGTGCGGCCGGGACAGAACCCCCGGCCAGGCTCTCTGCCACAGCCCGGCCACCCCGGGGCCACCTCCCCGCGTCACCGGCGGCCCCGCTGCCAGGCGCCAGCCAGCACAGCCAGCAGTGACATGACCTAGAAAAGCCAAGGGTTGTTCGCGAGCCCCCTGCACCGGCCGTGCGGCCGCGGCTGCGGAAAAACCTCGTCGTCCTCAACAAGTGACCGGCGCGGGCACACGCGTGGGGTACACCTGGCACGGCTTCGTGCCGCCAACCCCAGGACTCGAGGGTCCTCAACCCCGGGAAAGGCTGCAGCTCCCCCCCAGCCCCGGCTGCCACCTGCCTGCCGCACGTGCCCGCGGCGACACAAGCTGGGTGCCCACGTGTGCCCTCCCGCACGCCCACGGGCCTCGGGTGCCGTGGCACGGCGGCTCCCCGCAGTCCCCCACGCTGGCACCGAACAAAGCCCCAGCAGGCAGGGGAGGGCTACAAACCCACCCGCGAATCCGCCCACCCACCCACCCACTGTCGGGGCTCCGCCGACGCGCCCGCCCACACGCCCCGGTGCGTGCCGAGTCCCCAGGGCCCTGCCCAGGGGTGACAACGCGGGGTGACCAACCCCGCCGAGCACCCACGCTCGCCAGGCTGGCACAATCCACACGTGTGCCCACAGCAGGGATGCCAGCAGGGAGCCCTGCACCCACCCGTGGCCTTGCTGTGTGACACACCACGGCACCGCGGTGCCACACATGTGCCCAGCGACACACATGTGCCCACGGACACGCTTGCAGCCCCTCCGCCGTGGGGCTGCCGGAGCCTGGCACTGCTTTATAGGGAGGCACCGGCACCCCGCGGGAGGAAACGGAGCCTCGAGGGGGGGCACAAGCGTCCTAAGGGGGAGCGGGACACCCGGGGGAACCGGCAGCCCCGAGGGCAGAACCGGCAGAGCGGGGAGGAACCGGCAGCCACCGGAGGGGAGACGGGGAGAGAGGGAGGAGGAGATCGGCAGCCCCGGGAGAGGGGAGAGCGGCAGCCCCGCGGGGAAGGACCGGCAGCTCCGGGCACGCCGCGGCTCTCAACCAGCCCCGGTGCTGAGCCCTCCGCGCCGCCGCAGCCCCGCGCAACTTCCCGGCAGGGCCGGGGCCGCCTCGGGAATGCCGCTGCCCGCCCCGGGCACCGGGCACCGGGCACGGGGCAGCCGCGGTACCGCGGCGCGGCTGCAACTCCCGTTCCCGCAGACCCACCGCCGGCGCAGGAAAGTTGGCCGCGGTTGGGGTGGGAGCTGAAGCGGCGGGCGGGCGGGGGGGGGGTCCCCGGTGGAACCGGGGCTCTGCCAACCGGCAGCACCGGCCGCCGCAGCCCGCATCGGCGGAGAGCTGCCGCCCCCGCTGCGCCGCGCCGGGGGGGAGCGAAGCCGCCGCACCGGGAAAGGGGGGGGGGGGGGGGGGTTCACCGAGAACGGGAGGGTGCCGGTGCACCGGAGTGGGGGGGGGAGATGTCGGTGCACCGGCGGAGGGGATCGTGGCCGCCCTTACCTGCGCTCCGTTAGCAGCGCGTGTAGCCCCGGCGCGGCGCGGCGAGCAGCGGGCTGGCCATCCCCGAGCGGCGGCGGCGGCGGCAGCCGGTGCCCGGGCGCGCCCGGGGGAGCGCGGCGGCGGCGGCGGCGGCGCGCGGGGCCGGGAGCGGGCGCGGGGCCGGGAGCGGGCGCGCAGCGCGCCGGGCCCCGGTGGCGGCGGCGGCGGCGGCGGATGCGGTGGGGAGGGGAAGGGAGAGGGGGGGCCGGGGGAGCGGGGGGCGCGGGGGCGGCGGCGGCGCGCGCCGCTCGGGCACTTGCTGCATGCGCCGGGCGCGGGGCGGTGTGACAGCACCGGGCACGGCGGGGACCCCCCCGCCCCTCTCCCCGCTCCGCCGCCCCCGCCCCCCGCCGGGTGTGCGGGGGGAGGTGACCCCCGGGCTGCTGCTGCTGTTGCTGCTGCAGCGCTGTGGGGGCGGCGGGGGCCGCACGGGGGGGGGGCGGGGGTGCAAACGCACACGAGGGGGGGGTCGGGCTCTGGGGTGCTGTGGCGTGTCGCCCTCCGTGTGACACGCGTGGAGTGGGTCGTGCACAGGCACGGGGTGGGGGGGGGGGGTGTTGTGGCTGCGTGTGCACGGCTGGGGGGGTGTGAACGCCGAGTGTGCTCAGCCGTGGCAGTGCGGGTTTGCACACGCGTGTGCGAGGCACGCGGGGCTGCGTGGGGCGCGTGTGCGCCCCGTGTGTGTCCCCACACGTGTGCGGGCCTCGGTGGGTTCTGCAGGGGGGTGTGGGGTGCAGGGACGTGGAGAAATGGGGCTGTCACATGCACAAACGTGGCACAAGTGTGGGTGAGGTGGAGCCTGCCGGACCCCCAGGAGCTCGGGGGGCTGCAGAGCTGCGGTTTCGCACCGAAAGGGGAAGCACAGACAGGATAAACTTGAGGATCTTGGTGGTCCGTGGGCGACTGAGCCATTGGCACAGAGAATCTGCTGCAGCCCGGATCCTGCTGTTTGCCAGCAGCTCTGGCTCGGGGGGGACGGGGTGTCAGGGCCACAGAGCCCACGGTGTGCAGGAGAAGCTCAGCAGGATGCGGCACGGCCTGGCTGCCACGCTGCGGGAGCAGCGCAGCTGGAAATGCAGCACATTCCTGCTGCTGCCTGTCCACCTCTGCCGGACACATCCTGCCCAGAGCTGCGAGTGCTGCACTCGGCCTGGGGGTGCTCAGAGCTGTCCCTTGTCCCCTCCATCCAGGCTGGGCACGATGGATGCAGAGGGCAGGAGGCAGCGCCAGCACCACTGCTCTGCACCCCGAGGATCTGTGGCTCAGCACCAGCCCCGATCCAGCCCAGCGCCACTGGAAAAGCAGGATCACATCCACGCCAGACCTTTGTGCAGTTCAGCTCCTTCCCTTGCTGACATTCCCTTTTCCCGGCGCTTCCTTGCAGTCCCTGGGTGCCTGACCCAGCGTCCCCAGACAGACACTCATCCCCTGCGGGTCAAGGCTGGAAGAAAGCAAACCAGCTTTTCAGGCTGGTCTTTATCCCGAGGAGAAAAGCAGCATTAGCTCCGCCGGAGCTGGAGGATATTCCCGACCCCGGCTCTGTAAATACAGCTCAGCGCAGCTGTGTGGATGAACAATCCCAAAACCACGGCTCCCTGGGCCATTCCCGACTTCCCTCCCTCAGCCAAGTAGCTCTGCACGTTTGAGGGAACTGGGAATTTCCAAAGGGATCTCTTGCACCGGCTATCGCTGCCCTGCGAGGAGCGTGGGATGAGGCGTGGGATGCAGGATGCAGCGTGGGATGCGCTGCAGGATGCGCTGCAGGATGCTACACGGGATGTGGTGTGGGATGCAGGATGCAACACAGGATGCAACAGGGGATGCAACGCACGTTGTGGTGCGGGATGTGACGCGGGATACGATGGGGTCTTCCCCGAAGCTGTGGCCCAGCTTGGCTTGTGTCACTCTGTCCCACAAGGCCCCCCTGCCACCATCCCCCTGCTGCCGCCTGTCCAGCCAGGGAGTCATTCCCATCCTCCGCGTCCCCTCCCCGCCAAGTCCCGTCTGCTCCAGGCGGGCACAGAGGAGCTGGGGGGCCCTGGCGCTGGGGGGGCTGCGCTGTGGGAGCGGGAGGCACCCACTGTTACCAGGACAACTGGGTGCTCTCCGGAGCCGCTTGTTGCTGCTGCTGCATCCCTGCAAACCTCCCCCGGCACCGCGGGAGCGCCGCTGCCTCCAAATCCTCAGCCGGGGGGATGCTCAGCCCCCCAGCCTCCCAGGCATAGCTTGGAAAAGCACTGGAGACCCCCCCCCCCCCGCCAAAACAATGCATTCCCCAGCTGTCCAGGGTGAAGACTCTGAGCCCCCATCCTCCTCCTCACCCTAATGAGCTGCTGGGATGTGGGAAAACACCGATCGGGGCCTCTCCGGTGCCCGCGGACTCCGGGGCTGGGCTCAAGCAGAGCTTCTCGCAGGGTGTAATTAGAGCAGCGCGCGGAGGTGGTGACACCGGGGCTTTATGGCTCACTGGGAATCAGACCCGTCCATTAAGGCCATAATAACCCGCCAGGCTGACACGAGGTCCTCGGTGCCACCACCGTCATTAAGGGCCTCCAGCGCCGCAGGGACCGGGCACACCGGGACAGCCAAGCTCCGGCCGAGCCCCCCCACCTCCACCCCGAGCCGGCCAGGGGCTCCCCAGGCACCCGGCACTGCTGCTTCCAACACAGAGCTCTTGTTTCCCCTTCATTTGGCACAGAAATCAGGGACAGGGAGAGTCACCGAGGTGGCAGCTGCTCTGTGCCCAGTGAGGATTCGGGGAAGAGTTGAGTCCAGCTCCTGGCCGGGGGTGTGGGGATGCTCATCCAGCCCTCCATGGGCTCCATCCCCAGGGATTGTCTCCCCTGAGCAGGGCAGGGCTTTTCAGAAGGGTGTAGCAGGAGCACCTCGGCTCGAAGACGGGGCGAGCCGGGAGGGGACGGCAGCCCCGGAGCAGCCGGTAACGACAGACGCTTGTCTGAATCGCTTCCCGTAAACTTGGCGGCGAATTGCTCCGGCGGGGAAAAAAAACCCCAGAAACAGCCACAAACACGGGAGTTTGGGCTGCAGGATAATCCGCTCTGATGGGAGCGCCCGCGGAGGAGCCTTCGCCACTCGCTCGGTGCCATCACCGGCATGGAGGCACCGGCCCTGCCCGCGGCCACCGCTCCCTCCCAGGGACCTTCACGTGGAGTTTTCTCCCGCTGGTGTCAGGGAGAAAAGCCCAGGAAAAAAGAGCGAGGGAAGCCCAGGTGACGAGAAGAGGAAGGACATGAATAAACCATGGAATAAATTTCACTTAGTGGTTTGTTCCGGGCTGAGGGCATGGCCAACAGCCCATCCCAAGTGGCTCCCGGACCTCTGGATGTGCTCGCTGTCCCCAGGAAGATGGATTTCAGCTCAGCATCTCCATTTTGATATTCCCAGGCTCTTTGTGCGCTCAAGGATGAATCGGGGCTGATCCTTGCCCGTCTGTGCCCATGTGGATGCTGTGGCACAGGGCAGGGCAGCACAAAGGGCTCGAGCTGCCGGGCCAGGCACGCAGGGGAGAGTTTTGGGGAAAAATTGGAGGAATTTCTGCCGGGTGAGGTGCTGACCTCCCTGCTGGGCCTGTGGGACTGCGGGATGAGCAAAGCATCCGTGGGACAAGTGTGGGATTTTCACCCACAGTGAGGGGTGGGGATAAATCCCTCCTGGGAGATCCTCGCCGATCCAGAGCAGCCCGGCAAGGAGCAATCCCACCCCCAGCCCCTTTTCCACCTCCATCCCCCGAAGCCATCTCACTGCCCAGCCCGGCAGCAGCGGCCAGATCACGCCTGCACTCGAGCAGACGCTCCAGAGGCGAGGAACTTTGCATAAATATTCATCTCGATTAATAAACATGAGGGCTGCAGAAAGCCCGGCTGCAGTGGCAGCGGGGTGATAGCGGCTGCTCAGCCTTGCGGGAGCTCAACCCCGACACCTGACGGGTTTTGCACAGCAGGAAAACCCAGAGATTGGATGTTGGGAAACCGCTCAGCCACGTCCTTTGTCCCTTTGTCAGCGAGCGGGTGGCATCTCCCCAGCGGGCTGGAGCCCCAGTGCTTTCCAGTAACACCTGAACGGGGACGCTGTGGGAGACAAGGGAAGCTGCCCTGGTCACCTTTGCACCCTCTGTGACAGCCCCACAGAGGCACAGGGACCGCAGCCAGTCCCGGTCCCCACTGGGTGTGGCTGCACCGGGAGGGGGCTCTGGAATAGCCCCAACCCCCCCCCGTGGCTCCAGAGGGGACGTTCAGGGCCAGCTTTGAGCTGCACAAAGCCACGGCGGTGAGGACAGGGACATGCCCAGCACCGGTGACAGCCCCGCACTGCTGGTGACAGCCGCCACTGAGGCCACCCCGGAGCAGGCAGGGGGATGGATCCAGGTATTCCCAGCTCCTCTGGGGGAAACTGAGGCAAAGGGACAGCTCCGGGGCTGTGGGAGGTGGCAGCGGCAGAGGCAGCAGCTCGGTGGCAGCCGGCCGGGCCAGGTGACG
Source organism: Coloeus monedula (assembly GCF_965178545.1). Classification (NCBI taxonomy): domain Eukaryota; kingdom Metazoa; phylum Chordata; class Aves; order Passeriformes; family Corvidae; genus Coloeus; species Coloeus monedula. The sequence goes on along the minus strand of NC_138804.1, from coordinate 2,093,924 downwards.
CGCGGTGGCACCTGCGGGACGCTGCCTTTGTCACTCCGCCAGCAACCCGGGGCATAAACAAGTGCCTGACATTTCCACACAGCCGCCAGGCCCTCGGATTAAAGCGGAACATAATTAGCAAATTAATCAGCAGACAATAGCCGGGGATCTGAGGCTGCCGAGCTGTCACCGGCTCCGCGTGGAGCTGACCCCGGGCATGTTCGGGGCCAGGCGAGACGGGGATGGCCACGAGCTGCTGCCTCCGTGTCCCTCCCCTTGCATTTTCCCATCGGGGCAGGGGTTAACCGGAATTCCTGCCCCGTCAGGAGCCTGGGAATGAAACCTGCAAAGGGCAGCGCCGTCCTCTGGCTCACCGGGACACGCGAAACCCGCGGATCAGGGTGAATTTGCATTCCGCTTATTAGACACCCTGCAAATACGGGCGAACCTCGTTCAAACACATTTCGGTGATAAAATGATATTGACTCTGAGTAATTAAAAATCATTTCCATATTCAAATACGCCTGATTGAGGAGAAAGAGCTTCCCTTTAATTGCCTGGAGGGGAGGGGAGCAACTTTCGGAGCGTGCAGCACCGGTGAACGCATCTTCGCTTGGCAGCGTGCGAAAGGCCCTGGGAGGAGGAGGAGGAGAGGAGGAGGAGGAAGAGGAGGTGTAGGAAGAAGAAGAGGAGGAGGTGGAGGAGGCGCGGAGGCAGCACACGGGGTGAGGGTGTGACCCTGCCACCTGCGAGAGGCTCTTCCCTCGCCGCTCCCCAAGAATCAATCCCGGAACAAGGCACTCCTTCCTCCTCCTCATCCAAAGGGTCTTCCCAGGAAAACCCGCCCGTGGCAGCAGGATTTCAGCCTCGGGATTTCAGGAATAGACCCCAAAATCCCTGCGGCTCGGGGGGGGATCCTCTGGGGGATGCTGGCCATGGCAGGGACACACCAGCACCCGTGACAGCCCCACAGCGCTGGGGAGAGCCCCAGCTCGGTGACCTGTGAGCGCCAGGAACGTTTCAATCCCAAATCCCCCTTTCCAGGCTCAGCTGCCACCAGCGCCTCCCCAGCCACCCGAGTGCCACCATTGCCACCGGTGTCCCCGGAGCAGCGGCTGGGACAGCGAGGCTGCCGGGGTGCAGAGCTATTCCAGCCGCGTTCTGGAGCCCCTCCAGCACTTCCCTGCGGGATTTTGGGCTCCGCTTGGTTTCCTAGGGAAACCAGGCTGCAGCTCAGCTCAGCCTCCGCACACGTGGGTGTGCAGGGGGGCCGTGGGTGTGCGGGGGGGGGGGGGGGGGGGTGGGCGTGGGTGCCCTGCACCCTCTGTCTCCTCTCCCAGCTCTTCTTGGAGCCTCCCAAACCCCCGAGGAAGGGACTGGAGCAGAGTCCCCGCTCCTGGGTGTCCCCTGAGCAGGGATCCCTGGGGGTGGTGCAAGTCCCGCATCCCTGAGGATGCTCCGGTGCCACGCGCAGCCCTCAGGGATGCTCAGAACCCTGCCCGGCCTCCCCGAGGCTCGGTGAGAGGCAGGAGGGGGCTCAGCCCAGGCTGGCCCCGGCGGCGTGGCCGTTTCCATGCTCCATTGCCCTTTGAACAGATTGGAAAGTGCATCCGCTTTGCTCCCATCGATCCATCCCCTCTGGCCCGGAGCCAGCGCCCTCTCCCTGGGGACACGGACCGCGCTGCAGGGGACACGCAGGAGACCCCCCTGAGCACGTCCCCAATTCCAGGAGTGGCTCTGAAACACCTCGGAGCACGGGGATGAGAGGCCAGGGATGGTGAGAAGAAGGAAGAGAGGAAGTTGGGAGAGGGATCAGGGGCAAGAGGGGGAAGGGTCAGCCCTGCAACAGCCCTGGGACAGCCCCATTCCCACTTGGAAAAGCCTCCTGCTCTTGCAAGGGAACTCAAAGCCCTGGATTTGGGAAGGGCAGAGGGGCCACCGCGGTCAGCACCGAATGGGGCTATCGCAGCCTGGCCAAAAACTGCCCCTCAAGGGTCTGTCAGCACCGAGATGCTCCCCCCAGGACCAGAGGATGAAGGAATAGGCAGGAAAGGTCTCCTCCAAAAGCCCAGGCTGGGCTCCCATGGATCTGGAGCAGCTGGAAAAGGCAGGGACTGGGGACCGGGATGGGCACAGGGACACCAGAGTGGGGTGAGGAGCGGCTCAAACACGGCCTCTCTGCCTCCTCCTGCTCCCAGGCCGGCCTGTGGTCAGTCCTGAAGCTCACATGGAGGAGTTTTCCAGCCAGGATTTCCTTGCTGAATCCGAGGTCCTTCCCTCTGGGCATGGTTCTGGATCAGAGGCACAATCCCAGCTCACAGACACAAGTGACCCCAAGAAGACTTTGGAAGTATTGGGTTTTTTTTGTATAAACCATCTCAAAATGCCCTAAAAAACATCCAGGAGAGCCCTTTGTGCTCCCACAGCTCCGTGAGTCCGCAGGGAGAATTGGGATAACTCACAGGGACCACGGATCACTCCCAGGAACTCCCAACTCCTTCCAACTCCCTCATCCACGCGTCACAATCCCAGATCCCCATCCAGGCTCCCCATAGCCTGGGATCACCGCAGCGGGAACGGGATCATGCCCACAGGACCCCCCCATCCCGGGGCCATCCCGCTCTCCCAGGCTTCCTCTGCTCACCGGGGAAAAGCACGGAGCACAAAGCTGGAGCGATGGGAATTAAAGCTCCATAATTAAAGGGAAAATTTTCCAGCATGCTGGAGACAGAAGAGGATCATTGTGTTTGCCTCCCACATCCCAGATGGATGCACGAGGGCTGCAGAAAACGCCGGGGAGAGCGTGGAGAGGAGGAGAGGAAGGGTGTGAGTGAGACCGGGACGTGTGTGAGCAGAAATTGAATTTTTATCAGTTCCTATGTAGATTGTGTTTATTCATCTGTCTCCTCTCCATCTCCCCCTGCATCTCCCTATTTCTTTGACAAAATTACTTTCCTCCTTTGGCCTAATTTTGTTTGTACAGATAGCAGCTGCTTCCTCCCGTTTCGGCAGAGAAATATCCCGGTAAATGAGGTGTTCCGTATCCCCGGCACAGGTTGGAGCGGCTCCCCGGGGCACATTAGCCCCTGGCTCCTGCAGGGATGTGGCTCCATCCCAAAATTCCCCCTCCTGCTGCTTTGCCATGCTCCTCCCACCCTCTCCTCCAGGCGGCAGAGGATGGGTGAGATGCTGCCAAATTGTCCCAGGACCCCAAGTGTCACCACCCTGCTGGGTGCAGGGTGCCCAGGGGTGCTGCTCCATGTGCTGCATCCATAGGGAAGCTCTGCTAATCCACATTAAGTGTCCTGCCACGGGAGATGAATGGAGCTGGGACAATCCAGAATACCAATAAGGGCATTTTTTTTTTCCCCAAAAAAACCCATTCTTGGCAGGACCTCTCCATCTCCCCGGCTGGGCTGGATTCTCTGGGAATCTTGAGGAGCCATGCACGTGTGGGCCTCAGGATGCTCCCAAAACCCAGGAGCCCCGCAGGGAGGTGCGACCCCAAATCCCAGAGGGACAATCCCAGCGTCCCTGGCTGCCACCAGGAAGAGCCACAGAGCGTGGACAACCCAATCCTGAGCCGAGCACGCTTTTTCCATGCCCAAAACACCCCCAAAACGGCCGGAAAAACCTTCCCCAGCCCAGCCAGTGACTCCAGGCCTTTGCCAAGGGGGTGTTTCCCAGGGAAAAGAGGGGAAGAGGAGCCTCTGGAGCCCTTTATGCTCCCTGGAAAGAGGGAAATTCAAGGCGGCACCGCGTGATGGATTCCCCCCCAGGGCCCGCCATTAAAAATGTATGGAATTACTCATGCAAAGTCCCACTTACACACGAGGCTTTTGTGAGGACATTAAAACACCGGCGTTTGTCACTCACTTCCCCACGGCTCGCAATTTGCTCCCGTTTTTTATCGGGAATGAACCGCCAGGAATTCTATTTTCGCCTCCCTGCACGTCACCCGGAGCTGTCCCAGCTCGGGTCCCACCTCCCAGCCCGGCACCCAGCCGGGGAACGGCCCCCAAACCCCACCTGCCATGGGGAGAGCCTTCCTTGGGAAGGCAGGAGAGGATTGGGATGCTCAGGATGCTCAGCATCGGCCCCCCCCATCCCATTCCAATTCCTTTCCCTCCTCTTACGGGGGAAAAACCCACCTGGAGTGAGGCCAGGAGAGGATTGGGATGCTCCGAACTCTCACCATCAGGGTTCCCATCTCCTCCCAGCTCCTTTCCCACCTCTGGGAGGGGGCAAATCCCACCCGGGGGGAGGAAAATCCCACCTAGGGGGAGGCTCGGGAGCATCAGGATATTCAGGATGGAAAAAGCTTTATCCTTGCCCAGGATCCAGGCTCTCACCCAGCCCCATCCCAGCGTTTCCTTCACCCTCCCAGGCCAGGCTGGTCATTCCAAGGGGTGCTGGGCTGGGTTGGGAATGGGGTCCTGCTCCTGCTCTGAGCTCCGGGAGCCGGGGAAGGAGCAAACAGCTGGAGACAGGGAGGGCAGGAATGTGGGAACACAATGGATCGCGTTCCCCGGGTGTCTCTGGCTGGGAGGAACGGGGCTGGAATCACGGAACGCTTCCCCTCTGCTCTCTCGGAGCCTTTCAACTCGTAATGCATTTCGCTCCCCGCCTGAGCACCTTGCCGAGTCAAAAAGACAAATTTCCCGCAGCTTCAAAAGCTGCTGAGAGCCACAGCTCCGCGCTTCAGAGCCATCGCTCACCGAGCCAAACAGCCTCGGCTGCCCTCGCCCGCCCTGCCCTCCTCTGCCATCCCAAATTCCTAATCAGGGTTTTCCAGGGTGCCTGGTGAGGGGGATCAGCACAGCGAGAGCCCCCACGACAAAGGGGGACAAGGGGTGGTGTCACCCCCCCCCCTGCAGCCAGAACCCCCAGACCCTCCGTGCTTGAAATTCTGTTTCGGGGGGCTTTGGGCAGGGGGTGGCACCACCCCCGTGTCCCCCCGTGCCGTGGGGGTTCTCGCTGTGCTGATCCCCCTCAGCTGACACCCTGGAAAACCCTGATTAGGAATCTGGGATGGCAGAGGAGGGCAGGGCAAGGCAGCCGAGGCTGTTCGGCTCCGTCAGTGATGGTTTGGAAGAACAGGCAGAGCCCTCGCGGCACGGGGGGGACACGGGGAGGTGCCATCCCCTGCCCAAATCCCCCCCCCAAAAAGCAGGAAAACCAGAGGATTTCAAGCACGGAGGGTTTGGGGGTTCTGCACCACCCCGTGTGCCTCCAAACCATCACTGACGGAGCCTCGGCTGCCCTGCCCTGCCCTCCTCTGCCATCCCAAATTCCCAATCAGCGTTTTCCAGGGCTCCTGGTGAGGGGGATCAGCACAGGGAGAGCCCCCGCGACAAAAGAGGACGCGGGGAGGCGCCACCCCCTGCCCAAAGCCCCCCGAAACAGAGGATTTGGGGGTTCTGGCTGCAGGGGGAGAGCAGGAAAAGCTGGATTTGGCCTCGGGGCTGACAACGCGTGGCGCAGAGAGCCCAGCTCAGAGCAGGGCGGTGCCCACGAGCAGCACCCAAAGCTCAGCCGTGCCCTCGGTGCCCTCGGGGGTGTCACCAGCTGCCACCGCAGCTCGGCCGGGGTTGGATCCAGTCCGCAGGCACGACACGTTCCACAACATTGCCCGGTAATTGCGTCTCCCAAAAAGCAATTACCACGCCAGCAGCCCCGCGGCGGCCGAGGCGACACGTTATTTATTCACCCGGCGACGAGGTGGCAGCCCTGAAATGTGGCTGGCACCGGGAATAGGGCGCTTAACCCCCCATCAAGAGGCCGTGACGATCACACCCGGCCCAGCCGGCTCCGTGCCCAGGGGCCACGACATCCAACTCCCCTGCCCGTGCCTCAGTTTCCCTTTTCTTGCCGTGATCCCAGCTCGTGTCGCCTCCCTGGATGCAAAGCCCAAGGGGAAAACAAGTTCCACCCACTCCTGACCCCAAGCCGTGGCGGATTTTCCATGGGCTGGGGTGAGCAGTGGGGTCTCTCCTCCTCACACAACCCCAAACAGGAGTGGATAACCCCAAATCGGGGGTTTTATCCCCTGGGTTAGCCCCAAATAGAGGGGGTTTAACCCCTGACAGAGCGATTTAACCCCAAATGTTGCTCCTGCCTGGCTGAGGCCCTGCCCCATCTCTCCAGCTGGAGACACGGAGAAGTTTTCCCGCAGATGACAAAGCACCGTCTGGGGTTTGAGACGGCGAAGGGGGGAAAAAAACACAAGGAAAACCAGCAAAACAAAGCAAAACCCAACATTTCCCTCCAGGAGCACAGCGAGCAGAGGTGTCGGAGTGAGAGATGTCACTCGGCTCCGGCGGCTCCGGCAGACTTTGTTCATTTTAACTCCTGCGCTCAGGGCAGATCCAAACATTCCACAGCCGCTGGAATCCCCGGGTGGGATGGGAAGGGTCTGGATGGGTTTGGGAAGGGATGGGAAAGAGGGAAAAAATCTCCGTTCTCCCTCTATCAACATTCCCAACCGGCAGGAGACACGGGATGAGAAACCAGCTCAGAGCGGGTCTTGGGGGCACCTCCTGCCCCTCGCCCCGTGGGAAGGCAGTGGCAAATCCCATCCCACATTGGGACCAGGGAAAAGCTCATTTTCCACCGGGAGAGAGGCAGGAAAATGTTGTTTTTTTTTTTTTTCCCCAACCGATGGACCAGTTTTGAAACCTTCTCTGCAGTGAGACAGAGGATGGAGGTGACACGTTAAATCACCCAAGCGTGGCTGGCAGCGCTGGCAGCTCACCCGGGCAGAAAGCCGGGTGGTGCTGGGGGCACTCAGCCTTCCCCACCCTGCATCCCACCCCTTTCCCTCCATCCCAATTCCCGCATTCTTCAGGAGAACCGCGTCCTCCTCCAGGGGCTCCATTCCCAGCACATGGAAGGGACACCTCGGGCACGGTGGGGTCAGGGTGGCACCGCTGGCTGAGGAGCTGGCCCGGAGCCGCGCGGCGACGCAATTAGTAAATTAATTATCGAGCGGTAACGGAGATTTCATAGCTCGGAGCTGTCACATCACCAGTGTTTTGTCAAAGCCAGATGACGACTGGTGGAATTATTACTGCGGTGCTGGGGCTGGGAAAAAGAGGAGAGAGAGACTAGCAGGGAGAGGGGAGGATAAAAATATAAAGGGAAGAGATAGGGAAGAACAAGATAAGTGGGTTTTGTTGCTAATGGAAGCTGGCACGGGGACAGAATCGCAACTATTAGAAGACAACACACTACACTACGAGTGCCTCTGAATGATCCTCTTAATTAACGACGAGCACAAAAGGAGCCCCTGCCCACCTCCAAGCCCGCCGGCGCTGCTGGAAGAGCAGCCACAGCTCCGTGAGGACGCCCACGGATCCAGGCCGTGCCCAGCAGTGGCACGGAAAGAGCTGGAGATGCTCGGAGAGGAGGGAATGATCAGAGCCGAGGGCACGGACCCGACGGGGACACGAAAAAGAGCACGCGGAGGTCCCTGTCCCCTCCTGCCACCTCATCCAGGCCCAGACAGCAGGGGGACACAGCGTGGGGCTGGCGGCGATGGCAGCGCTCCTGGATGCAGGGATTGCAGAGCCCGAACGCCAAAGGGACGCGATTTTCCTTCCCCACCCGCCTCGTTTCCCCTCCATCTTTCCAGGGCCAGATTTAAGCTGCGTATCCAGTGCGATATAAAAATAACACCCCGCCCTCCCACTTGGGAAATTGATTCCTTCGCTTCCCACCCGGCTCCGGCTTTAAATATCCCCCATTTACATGCAGATTGTGCTGCCTCCCTGCACCGCCTGGTGAGGAGCCCGTGGGTGGCTGCCTGGCCGTGCTGGGACCTCATCCTGCCGCTCCACCCCATCGCGAGGCAGCGACAGAGGTCCTGGAAGTCCCAGCGGTGCCCTGACGTTCCTTCCCAAGCTGGGAGGTGACACAGAGCGGTGGCACTGCCAGGCGGTGCCACCCTGCCCGCGTTTATCCAGGGAGAGCGCGAAGTGAGCCGCGGGTCTCATCCCAAATCCAACCCCACTAATCCCACCCCTCCAGTGGGCCCCGGCTGCTTCCCCGTCCCCAGCACGAGGAGCAGCAGATGCCAGGGATGGGGGGGGGGGGATGAGAAGAACGTGGGCAGCCGTGGCTGCGCCCTACTTTTCCAGGGCAAAATCTGGAGAGGGGAAGCGGAGCTGTCGTGTGAGCGGATCCAGCATCTGCGCCGGCTGGCAGAGCCTCACACCCACCGCCCCGAGCCCTCCCAGCCTCCCCAGCACGACCCACGAGGACAAAGCAGGGCGGGGGAAGGAAGACAAGCAGCGATTTAGGGGTCTCCCAGGTGTCCCAGATGGGCGCAGGGATGGGATAACGCCCATGGAGCCGGGGGATGTGGGACAGGAGCGGAGCTGGGATCGGCGCTGGCAGCGGCAGCCACCGCGTGTTGTAACTTCTGAGGGGAGGGAGAGAAAGGATGGGTTTGAAGAAGCCGCCGCAGGGCTCCCGGAGGGATCTTTGCCAGCTTCTCGAAGTGCTTAATTCCTTCCCCTCGGCAGCCGCGGGAGCAGCCGAGATTCATGGCATCGCTCCCGAGTTGTCCCTCCCTCGCCGCGTGAGAGGGGATCAAGGGAGCTGCGAAGCTTCTGCTTCCACCAGAATCCAACCCCGCGCCTCGGGGCAGAGCCGGAGGCCCCCCCAAATTCTTGCCGGGAAGATGCTGAGTGCGAAGCCTCTCGCGGCGTAGGATGCCGAGTTCCCCCCGGGGGTGACCAAAGGGGAGCTCGTGACGGCGCTCGGCCAATTTTGGGTGGAAAACCCCAGGATTTAGAGGAGTTTCTGGGAAAAGGGTCATGGGCGCCAAGGGGAGTTCACAAATCCATCCTCGCCCTCCGGCACAGCTCCGTGTCCCAGCATTCCCTGATCCCAAACCGCCTCCCCGGGCTGAGGTTGGCAGGGAAATCATCATTCCTGCTGAAAAGAAGGAGGCAACAGGGCGAGCACAAACAGCATTTACATATCCTTAATTCTATTTTAGCACCTCTCGGGCTATTTCTGTCGCGGCAGAAACACAACAGGAGCGCAAGGCCAGAGAAAGGGCAAGGAACGGCTCGGAATGTGGGACACAGGGAGAGAAAATAAATCCCAGCCTCGGGAATGGCTGAGACCTGTCCCGCTCGTCGCAGCCTCTGTGCCCGTGTCCCCGGGCAGGACAAAGGGACCCAAGTGCCACCAGAGACCCCTGTCCCGTGTGCAGCGTGAGAGTGAGGAGGGGGCAGCCACCACATCCCGGGAGAAGCAGCGCTTTCCCTCGCTGCCCAGCTGGGAAAAGCAGTGGGAAATATCCAGGAGCAGGGGGGACATTCCCGGGTGAGGGCAGCCCCCCGGAGCAGGAGGGGACAGGCCAGGGCATGGCTTTGCAGCATCCTCGCCCGTTGCCAGGACAACGGGATGTGATGGAGCCACCTCCACCAGGCCCAGCTCCGGGATGTTGGGGTGTGGGGGCCGCAGCAGGTTTGGGGTGAGGGGGAGCCCCCCAAGTCTCTTGTCCATACGAGAACCCCCCAAGAGCCACCTGCACCCAGCGGGCACAGGCAGGGATGTGGCCATGTGGCACAGCGGGAAAAGAGGGATGGAGCCCACTGGGACAACCTCAGATCCCGGTGGAGCAGACAAGGCACAGCCCCGGGGTCCCGCTGCCACATCCCGAGGCCTCTGCCCCGCCACCAACGCGGAACAGGGATCAGGGGCTGGCAGGGGGTCCCCTGTGTCCCAGGGCTCCCCAGCGCCCCGGGCAGAGGGGCTGGGAACGCCCGGAGGCTCTGGAGCAGCCATAAAGGTGCAGCTTCGTTTCTTTGCTGTTGGTGCCATGGCAACCTTTCCCACTTGGCTTAATTACAGAGCCGGCTGTGCCTTCGCGGGGGGGGCCGGGGGTCTGCTCCTTCCCTGCTCCTTCCCTGCTCCTTCCCAGCTCCCCAGAGCCAGGGATGGAGGGCGGGAGGTGGAACCCACAAGCTCTGGTGGGAGGAGAGTCCTCGCCCAGCCCCAAGGAGCATCCTCAGGGAGCAACCCTGGAGCGGAGCCCGTGCTGGGATCCACCTGGATGCCAGGGCAAAGCCAGCGGGGCTGTTTCCATGATGGGAAAAGCCCTTTCCTCCTCCTCCTCCTCCTGCCCTGGCTCATTCCTGCCCTTGTTGCTCCTCAAACTCCACCCTCAGCACCGGGTTGTCCCAGCCCATCCATCCATCCATCCATCCATCCATCCATCCATCCATCCATCCCAACTGGAATTCCAAGCAAGGCCAGACCAAAGGGAACCAGAATTCCTTCGCTTCAGGCACCCCAGGCTGCACCTGGAAGCGTTCCCGGCTCAAAATTTCCTTCCTCTTCCAGGAGGAAACCACTCTGCGGTTGGATTCTCCAGGGGCGGATACAGGAAAAAGTCCATCCCAGCAGGCAAGAGGATCCCAAAGTGAATCCCAGCACGGAGCTAAGCAAATCCTTGAGTACCAAACGAGCCGGGATGAGACATCTCCATCCCCAAGGGGATCCCATGGGAATTTCCCTGCCCTGGGCAGGGCTCCTGCTGCGAATCCCTTTGTTATTAATTACAAACAATTATCCTCCCGTGGCAGCTGACCCCGACCCCGTGTCCGGCTGCCAAGCGGGCAGATGGAGCCCGGCCCCGCCGGCTGGTGGGGATTTAATGACCTTATTGATCCCAGAGAAATCCCACACGCTGTGCCCGCTGTGCCCGAGCTGAGCTCCCTCTCCAGGGGCAGATTTTGGAGCCCACGGGGACATCCAGGACTGGCGGTGGGAGGCAGAGCATCCCTGGAGGAATGCAGTTTATGGCAATTAAAAAAACAAAAAAAGAGAGAGAGGGAAAAGGAGGTGGAAAGGAGTCCTCTGGAGCTGTGGAGAGCGTGAGAAATAAAAAACAAAGAAGAGAGAAGGGAAAAATCTCCACACCCAACCCAAGCCAGCAGCAGTGCTGGGCTTCAAAGGTCACCTCTGGGCATGAATTTTAATTTCACACAGGAGTTTTGTTCATTTGTTAATTATTTTCAGATGAAAAGGGAGATATTCCTGCGGAGGGTGAGGAAAGGGCCACGGCAACATTTGAATTTCAAAGGCGAGCTGTTTGCAAGGAAAACACAAGGGGAGAGAAGGGAGGGAGAGCTCCGGGAGGAGAGAGAGGCTGGAGAGGTCCCCCACTGCCACGGCCTTGCTGGGGACACTCCGAGGGCACGGTGGCTCCATAAAAACCCCTGGAATTGCATCCTGATCCTCTTTCCAGGGAATACCGTGCGCACCATGGAAGCACATCATGGATTGGGGCATCCTGTGCCTCCACTCCCCTCCAAGGAACGGGAACACCCGGGATGAGTCCCGACACCGGGATGTGGCGCAGGGTGGGGCTGGGAACCTCGGGGATGCCAAGAGGGAATTTTTTGCCCTTTCCATAGGTTCTGCAACCCCAGGAAGAGGAGGGAGAAGAGCAGAAGGTGTTGGAAAGAGCCAGGCGGGAGAGGGCAGGGAGCAGCGAATAAAGCTGGGAATGCTTTTTCCCTCCTCCTTTTAGCTTTTAGGGTAAAATTTTGCTTTTTATGGAGCCGAAGGAGCCCGGGGAGCCGCACATAAAACACAACCGGGTGGATTAAATCCGCCCCTGAGGAATTCCCAGCACTTCCCAGCATCCTGAACCCCCAAACCGCTCTTTCACGGATGGAACGGGATCCCTGAGCATCCTGGAAAACTGCCTGGGTGGAAGAGGAAGGGGCTCACAAGCTCGCACCCAGGCAAATCCCGCCTGGAATTTCTCCTTCCCGGTTTTCCTTTTGCAGCAGAGCAGTGAATTCCCGGGAAATCATTCCCCAGGAAGGGTCCTGCCCGCACGAACAGCGACCCCACAGATGGGAGGAACGGAGTTCTTTTTCTAGGGATAAAGCAAATATTTCCCTTCTCCAGATAAACGCGTTTATCCCAAAACAAGAGGTGGGAGGGAGGAATCCCAGGAGCCAGGGAGACCCTGAGCTCCCAGGAAATCATCCCCCAGACCCCCAGATCCTCCCCGCTGCCCCGTGGCTCAGTTTCCCCGCCCAGCTGGGCACGAGGAGCTGGGAAGGATCCTCGGGAAGAGGAAGATTAGAGCAAGGATTTATCATCATTTCTTCATCTCTGGCTGAAACTACCGGGGGGAATTTCACTCGCAGCTCCTCAGCCCTGCCAAATCCAGGGAAAAGTCCAGTTTCCACAGTTCTGAGCCCATCCTGATCTCCTAAACCCGAGCGATTTTATGCCTGATCAAGAATTAAACCACAGCAGCCGCCATGGAGGAGAGCACGGGGGTGCAGGGCCGGGGGACAGAGGATGATCCCAAATCCCTGCACCCCTCCAACATCATCCCTGGAATGGGATTCCTGTGGGATAGAAAGGCGGGAAAGGGACCTGATGACCCCAGAACCCCTCATGTGCTCACCCATTGCCGAGAAGCAGCACAGGACACCCCAATATCCTCACCCCGCGTTACGGGGCCGTTCCTGGAGCTTCCCCATCCCGGGGCATTCGTCTCCCACTCCATAAATCCCTGGTTTCACCATTCCCTGTGGGGTCTGGCTAATGAAGCAGCAGTAAAATTAAGGGACGAGTTATTAATGAAGAGAAGCAAGCTCCGCTTTCCCTTCCGGCAGCACGGGGAGAGGTTTGGAGATTCCCGGCTGAATTCCCGGTGGGATTCCAATTCCCGGTGCCACCGGGGCTGGCAGTGCCACAACCCCGAGCTGGAGCCACCCCCTGTCCCCACCCCCGGCACCTGCTCGTGCCCCGAGGCGCTGAAATGGCTCCGTATTATGGGTTTTTTGGTGGTTTTTTTTTTTTTTTTTAATGTGGCTGCAAGAAAACACCGAGCGGAGTTTGCAAAGATGGGGCGCATTTAAATGCAAATTGCGTTATTTCTGTCTCGGGGAGGGGAAAAAAAAAAAAAAAAAGCGTCATTAATACATTTTCTGCAATTTGGAGAAATCAGTGGCAATTATTTTTCTCGCAACGAGCCATTAGCCAACTTTCATTGGAAGGAGGTGGAGGGGGGGAGAGGCAAAAAAAAAAAAAAGATCTCAAGGAAATCGCTGTGTGGCTGACACGTTTCCTCCCAGGTCTTCGAGCTGCCTGCTCATCCCAGGAATAATTAGGAAGGGAAGGAGCTCCAAAGTACTTCCAGGAGGCGGATGTGTACGGAGCCAAGTGTTTTTTCCGAAGGGTTGATCCAGCACGTGCGTGCTCAGATCAACAGGATGGGATTTTGGGGGCTCTTCACGGAGAATTTTGGGTTGGGAGAGGCCTTAAAACCCATCCAGTTCCACCTTCCGCTATCCCAGGTTGCTCCAAGCCCCATCCAACCCGGCCTTGGACACTTCCAAGGATGCGACATCCAGGATTTTTCCTGGAGCTCCGAATCCTGAGGGTCCAAAAGCTTCTCCAGCGTTTCCTTCATGCTCGTGCCCAGGTGCTGAGGGGTGTGGGGAGGGATTTATAGGATCAGAACGGAGGAAAAGGCGTCTCGGGTGGGGGGATCTCAGGTATCCAGGTGGTGCCTGCCTCTGGAATGTGCCGGCCCCCGCTGGAATTCCGCAGCCGGTGGGATCTCCCGCCCGCTTTGCTGCTAAATGAAAGGGAGCAGAGAGGAGAGAAGAAAAGAGCGATCCGTGGCGAGATTAAAGGGAAAAGGGACAAAAAAAAAAAAAAAAAAAAAAAAAAAGGCGCCCGCTCTTGTCGGATTCCTCGGGGTGAAAAGCGAATTTCCATAATGCTGGAAGTGCTCATTAAGCGCTGTTAAGTGACAGTCCCCACCCCCGGAGCGCCGCAGGGGTGGCTCCTTCCCCACCAGGAACACACATTCCAGGCTCTCCGGGGTGGGATTTGGGATAAACCAGAGGTGCCAGGCTGCCAGCGCGACTTGGGGGGCAATCCCGGCAGCGCTCCCGGCTGATTTTTCCTCGTCCTCCCTCCCTGCTCACACATCGGGGCCAGCAACGAACGCGAAGAGCCACAAAAAATCCCCCAAAAACAGCTGGGGAGCCACAAAGAGCCACCGAGCTCTGAGGGACATCCCAAACCAGGTTCCCGAGCTCTTGCAACGCCTCCTTGCTGCTGGATAATCCAGGAAAATCCAGAAAAAAAAAAAAAAATCCAGTTCCCTCCTCCTGCCTGGGCACCCAGGAGCGAGAGCAGCAGCCCCCCACCCTCGGCACCCAGGGGCTGGTGGGTCCTGGGGGTCACCTGGGCTTGTCCCAAATTTCCAGTGGCCTCCCTCCATCGATATCCATCGATATCCATCGATATCCAAGAACCACACGCTGTCCCACAGACCCTGTCCAGAGCAGCCGAACTGGGGTTGCCCTGGGCAGCTCCCGCGCTGTCCCACCAATCCCAAATCTCCCTCCTCCCCTCCCGCACCCTTCCCGAGGCCGCATTCCATCCTCGCCGCCGCCGCCGAGCCCTTCCCCATCCATCCCTGTCTCCTCACGCCCTGCCCTGCTGCCACCCCCTCGGCCGGGTGACGGATGGCCAGGGCGACCAGGGGGCGAGCAGAGGTGGGAGACCAAACCCCCCCTTCCCAGGAGGAGCCGTGGGGATGGAGCTCCAGGGTCCTTTTCCCGGGATAATCCTCGGCCACGGTGACGGCTCGCGGCTGGTGATGGATGAGCGCTGCCATCCCCGCTGGCCCTTTCCTATTGATTTTTGGGGTTTTTTAATACACATCATAACCCCGGCGCAGGGACTGCAAACACCTGGATCAGCACAGGGAATGGATGAGGAGCATAAAACATCCTCGGGATAAATGTTCCCTTTGGAAAAGGGGCACCGAGGGCTCCGGGGATGGAGCAGCAGCAAGGAAGGGGATGGACATCAAACCCTAAAACCACCCCAAAACGCGCCCAGGTGGTGTCAGGGGGGTGACAGCGTCCCCACAGCCACAGGACACGGATCCTGCCCTCAGCGGGACTTCCAGAATTAATTCCCAGCTCCTGCAAATCTCCTCTGTCCCCGCCTCTCTCTGCTCCTTGTCACCTCCTTCCGCCCCAGCACAACCAAATCTCTGATCGCCCTCCCAAAATCACAACCCTGAGGCCGTGAGGGTTTTTCTGGGGGGGGGGGGGGGGGTGTTCCCCGCTCTCCATGATGCCAATCCCGGGCTCTCCAAAGGATCCAGCTCCCGGCTCAGAGTGGAACACATTTTAAGGGCCATAAATTCTGGGGATGCTTAATCACAGCCCCGTATTTCAGCCGGCGGGTGACTGATCTCCTCTCCGCTTTTAGGAGCTTTTTTCATGTCCTCTTCCGCTCCGATATGGATCCAATATCTCCCGCAGCGGCCAGGGCCATAAAGATAAAAAACGGGATAATTGAGGCAGGAGTTTTATCGGTGGGAAAATACGGGAGCGCACGAAGCAGCTCTGACAACTGTTTTTGGGGCTGCTGGGAAAGACCCTCCTGCTTCATTCCAGCCGTCCCAAAGCTCCCAAATCGCAGGGAGGCACCGATTTTGGAATATCGGGAGATGTCGGATGAGAGAGGGGGTGCAGAGCAGCGCTGCACCCAAAAAAACGCTGCCGGAGCAAAGGATTTGGGGTGGAAAAACTTCCAATAAAGGGGAGCAGCCTCTCCTTTCCTGATATTTGGGATGGAAAAACTTCGGATGAAGAGGATCAGCCTCTCCATTCCCATCGCTTGGGGTGGAAATGGTGGAGGAAAAAGGGTGAAAGCGGGATTTTGAGGAAAGGAATCATTTTGGCTGGAAAAACTTTGGATAAGGTGGATCAGCCTCTCCATTCTCGATGTTTGGCGTGGAAATTGTGGAGGGGAAAGGATGAAAATGGGATTTTGAGGGAAGGAGACCTTGGGGCTGTTCTGACACTCACGGATGTCCCTGGTCCTGTCCCAAGGTCAGGGCTGGAGCATTCCAGGGAAAACGCTGCCGGCTGGAATCGTCCCGCTCCAGTTTAGGAGGATTTTGGCTTTCCCAAAGCTCGCCACAGACATCAATCCCACATCCCATGAGTCAGGAACAGCCCGGCACGGCACAGAGGGGGCGGGAAGGGAGGGATGGGAGCTGATTTACAAACACGGCGTTTTATGGAAGTGGGAAATGGAGAGGAAACGCCGGGATGGGCTCGGCGCAGAGCGGCAATTCCAAGGGTATTCAGGATAAAAACCCAATAAATTCCGGGCCGCCAGGCAGCTCCGCGGAGCTGAGCAGAGCAGAGTGATCCCCTCAGGCTCCTTCCCTGCTCCCATCATTCTGGGAATGGGATCAGCATCCCACAGCCCCCCCAGGATTAAACCCCTCCGTAGTCGAGGCCTCTCCAAAAATCCAGTAGAAGACCCTCTCCTCCCCTTGCTCATTCCAGCGCCATCCCAGCGCTCTCCCCGAGGAATTCCTTGCACATTCCATGCCACAGGAACTCCAGTTCCTCCATCCCTGAGTGCCGCGAGCCCGGCACGGAGCCCTGGAGCTCCGGTGAGCCGCTCCCTGGATGAGGCGCGGCGCTAATTAAAGCACCCCTGACTACAGCTCCATTACAATTAACAGACAATTAGCAGCACAAGCTGGCGCGCGGCAGCGACGAGCACGAGCTGGCAGCGAGACAAACTCCCTGTCCCTTCCCGGCGGGATGGCTTCTCCCGATGCGGCTTTGGAGATCCTTGGGCTGGGAAATTCCAGCTGCGCTCCCGGCACCAAAACAGCGCTGGAGCGGCTCCACCACACCCTTCCCTTCTCCCTTTTTTTTCCCTTCCCTTCTCCCTTTTTTTTCCCTTCCCTTCTTCCTTTTTTTTCCCTTCCCTTCTTCCTTTTTTTCCCCCTTCCCTTCTCACAGGAATATTCGCCCCCTTCTAAAATTTCCCCAAATCCCACCCGCCGCCCCTCCCTTTCCACCCAGCCCTGGTTTATTTTTCCACTCTTAATTCCTAAATTCCCGAAGACCGAGTAATTAAGCCTCCAATATCCCGGGAAATCGTCCATGTCCTTCCGCTGGATGCCATCCTGGCGGGAGGGGACAGGGCCAGCCGGGCTCGGTGACATCTCGCCGGGCTCCCTGGGAAAAGGTGGTGGTGGGCGAGAGGGAGCCCAGATTTCCTGGGAAAACCCCTTTTCCTGAGATTATTTGAGCCTGGGGATGGATTGGGACCCAAGCCAGCACTGAGGATGGCTCTGGACACGCGGGACCCCGCCCCAGCACCTCCTCCAGCAGCACGACGCCACCATTCCCGTTCCCAATCCCGGCAAAACCCTCCCCGCGCTCCTCCGAAACTCCGGGATTCTGAATTCCTCCTTTTCCTGCATCACCACGAGGATCCCGCCAGCTCCTCGAGCAGGCACGATTATCAAGAATTTATCAAAAACCACAACACGCCGAGCCCCTTCCCTCGCCGCGCTCTCCCCCTCTCCAGCGGGTTCGGGAATCGCTCGCCTTTCCCTGGATCTTTCTGCCAGAGCTTCACGCTAATTCGGTTTGATCCTCGCTCGCCGGGGTCCCGGCGGAGCTGGGGCTGCGGGAGACAGGCTGGGAATGGTGCCGGGATGCTCCCGGAGAGCGATGCGAGCTGACAGCGCGGCTCCCGAGGGATGCGGGCACCCGCGCCGGGAGCCGCCGGGGCGGGGAGGAGAAAACCGGGATTAAAGGCTGGGAATGAGAGCCCATCCCGGCAGGGCGTTCGTGCCTAAACGCACCCAGAGCCTGCGTTAGCCCCACTGGGGCTGTTGTGCGGCTTTATTTGATGGCTTTAATTAATTTGTTGCTCCACACGCAGCTCGGTGCTCCCCCCACGCTCGTGGCTGCGGCTCTTGGGACACGCAAGGGAGCCCAGGGGTGACCCCAAGCTGTCCCCCCTCCTCACTCCCCCAGCAGCGGTGTCGCCAGATCCTGGTGGCCTGGCCCAGTGGCCCGTTTTGGTGGCCCAGTTTGGGGACCACGGGGTCCCAGGCAGGGCCAGAGGTGCTCTGAGCTTCCCATCATGTGCTCGACCTTCCCCAACAGGGCAGGAGCTTCCTCCTGCTCCATCCTCTTCCTCCTCCTCCTCCCAGGCAGCACAGCTGGGCCAGTGGATGAGCTGCAAATCCACCCCAACCCACCCGGTCCTGTTGTTACCTTCATTAGGGTCTCATTAGGGGCCCACGAGTCCCCCAAAACTCCGTGGTGACCCTAATTAGGTGGCCCTGTCCCTGCCCCGTGCTGGGCTCGCCCTCTCTGCACCAAACCCCAAAACACTGAGGGGACAGGGAGCCATAAAGGACCAGGGATGGAGCTGGGGTCGCTGTGGGCTGTGTGACATCCCAAATTCCCAGGGGAATGGCAGCTCGGTGTCACCCCTTGTGCTGTCCTGGCAGCCACTCCTTGAGGGGAATGAAGGCACAAAAGCCCTGGGGACAGCCTGGAGAGGGACAGGGAGAGCGGCGCTGCGGAGGCAGCGTGGTTGTGGTTGTGCCACACCAGGGGGGAAATAAAAGGTAATAAAAAGCCTCTATAAATGATGTAATTTCTCCTGCCAGGCTGGGAACAGGAGCGAGGTGGCTGCAGGTGACAGCCAGAGCCTCTGAAATGCCAAACCAGCCGTGATGCCAGCGCTGGGGTCACCTCCGTGTCCCCAAGCCACAGATCGGCTCCTCTTTGGCCACCCCGGAGTGCTCGGGGCCGCAGCCAACAAAGGGACCCGCCGGGACCTGGGCCTGGCAGTGTCCCCTCTGTCCCTGCTGTCCCTGTCACCTCCACCGTCCCATTCCCCATGCCAGCAATGCCAGCAGGAGGCTGCAGGGCATGGATTCAGCGATTGATGGGCTGAGAGGAGCCAAAGGTCCCGGCCTTGTCACTGTGCCAGCACCGGGAGCATCCCGGAGCACATTCATGGCTCCCGTCCCTCCTTTACACATCCCAAAGTGTTCCCTCCAGGCTCGCGCAGCTTTTGGAGGGCAATAAATCCCCAGTTCTGATTGGGACCATCCCAGACTCCATCCCAAACCCCATCCATGCCTCTGGATGTGAAAACCCCCCCTAGCCCCATCCCAAATCCCACACCCCAGGGGCTGCATGCCCCCACGTGAACATCCCAAAACACACCCCCGGGTTTTCCTTACTTCATCCTCCTTCCCATCGTCACTCCCGAGGAAAATGGGATCGGCCCCTCTCCCTCCTGTCTCCCCCGGGCTCCCTGAGGAGCAGCCGGCAGATGTTCACTCGGTGCCAATCTGCATCCTGCTGGATTCCATAATAATATCAATTATCCCAAGCTTTCATCCACGGAGCTCTGTGTTCCCTGGGAAATAGAGATGGATGGAGCTGCTCCACCGCCAGCCAGAGGCACACGGGGTCCTGGGGACACCAGGCGTGGTGCCAGACGGGGAGGTCACAGCGGTGGAAGGGGCGAGGAGAGCCTGGGGCTGGATTTCCTCTGGGAAATGGGAAAACGCCGCAAAACTCATTGCCAGTCCCAGCTGGAGGCGACACCCCGAGCTCTGTGCTGGTGGATGGGGAAGAGCAGAGATTCCTGGGGACATCCCGGCTCCAGGCATGGGATACCTGGCAGATGGGTGCTGGCACCCCCTTGGCAGGCCACTGCCACCGCGGGTCACCCGCCTGGAACATCCCGGCTCTGGCACCGCTCCCTGGAGCTTCCCTCAGTCGGGAGCAAGGTGGGATGAGGGTGGCAGCACCCCAAATTTCCCCTGGAAAGCCGGATCTTTCCCAGGGGATTGTGCTGTCCCTGCTTCCCGAGCTGCCCGACAAGGAGGGGGATCCTTTTTTTTTTCCACTCCCGTTCCTGTTTTGGCAGCACTGGAGTCAAGTAGCTCAATTAAGCAATAACTGCCTCTGTACAGCTGCCCACACAGCCTGCGGTAAATAATTAAATGCTGAAATAATCCAGCAGATGGGAAGCAGCATGGAGAGGGATCCGGGAGGAATCCTCCCTCCTGCCCCGCTCATCCCTGGCCCTGCCACAGCACCGGGACGCCGAGCCATGGAAATACAGGGAAACACCTGGAGGGGAAAATCCCGACTCCCACCACGTGTCCCCCCTCCCCGAGAAGCAGAACGTGGAAAAACATCATGGAAAATTTTAGCCGAGCCCTGGTATTGATCTGGAGGCAAAGCACATCCCCGAGCCAGCCCGCAGCTCCTCTCGCACATCACCCGCCTTTATCTGCTCCAACGCAGAGCGGGAGCATCACTGAGAGGCCTCATTAGCAGCCGCTGATAGATAAATATTAATTCCAAACCCTCTGGAATGAAGATCCAGCTTGGAGCTGGGAGATTTTGGCACGGGAGGCTCTCTGGTCCAGCCACCAGCGTCACGCAGCAGCTCTGCTGTCCCAGCAATTCCTGGCGTGGAATTGGCACCATTCATGTGCCACATTCCCTGTCCTTTTCCCAGGCAGAACCGGAGCGAGGGCAGCAAAGGCAGTGAGAGCTTTTCCAAAGGGTGATCCAGCCCCATCCACCTCCCAAAAATCCCTTTAACGGTCCCTAAAATCCCTTCCTGCCATTCCCAAGGGCCGGCACACGGGGATGGCTGGGGGGCAGTGGCCGGGGGATGTTGTTGCACGGCGATCCCGGCTCCCGGCAGGCAGCCGGAGCCTCCTCTCCATATTCACATTTCCATCACATCCTCCTCAGACAGCTCCACTCCACTCCTCCATCTGCTTAAATGCCACCTCCGAGAGGGATTGGCTCCCAACAGCTTCTCCCCTTGTAGCTCGCTCCTCGTTCTCCTCCTCAGGATTTGCATGCCTGATCCCGGGAATTCGCGAGGGCCTCGGATTTTGTGGGGCCTGGGAGCCAGGCAAAATGTGTCAGCCTGGGAATGGGGCAGGGAATGGGCTCCAAACCTGAATTTCTTCATGGAAACAGCAGCTTTTTGGGTCCAGAACATCCCGGGAAAGGCTGAGGTGTCCAATTCTAATGTCACCCACTTGGGGACATCCTCGGGGAGGGTCCTGCCGCAGGCTCGCAGCCAGGAGGGATTTAATTTCCGAGTGTGAATTGAATCTCAGGTGAGAACAGATTTTCCTGCCAGATCCACCTGCCCGGCACCTGGAGAATCAGATAGGGGAAGTGATCCCGGGAATCAGAGAAAGTGATCCCGGGAATCGAAGAAAGTGATCCCGGGAATCGAAGAAAGTGATCCCGGGAATCAGATTGGGAAAGTGACCCCGGGAATCAGATCGGGAAAATGACCCCTGGAGACGCCTTACAGATCCGTATCTCCGTTATCAGCTCCCGGCCAATTCCCAAACACCCCCGGGGCTTAATCCCACACCCAGACCAGCCCCATGAGGCAAAATGCAATCCTGGGATGAACTGGGATGACCTGGGATGCTCTGGGTATCCCCCCAGCCTGCCTGGAGCTGCACCCGAGCTCCTCAGGGCGAGCACCATCCATGGACCTGCTGCCACCTCCGATGGCTCCCGCGGCTCCATCCCTCGGCCAAACCCCCTTTTGTCACCTCCCAGCCTCTCCTTTGGGGACCCCCGCGCCTGTCCCCCCTCGCTTTGTGCCGGGAGGGCGCCGGAGGCGGGGGGACAGCGCAGCTGCTGCTGGCAGGGGATGTGACAGGGTGTCACAGCCCCTTTCCCCCCCCCCCGGCACTCGCTGTCACAGCGCGTTTTTCCCGGGAGCTGCTGAATAATTTGCATCCTCCACGACGCAGCTTCTGGGCCGTGTTTGTCAAAGTCAATCTGCGCCTCGCTGCCTCCGGAGATTCCAACATGATCGCGGCGTCCGGGCTCATGGATGGGCACCGGGAGCGCTCCGGAGCTGCCCACGGAGCCGCGCGGGCACGGCCGGGATGGGCCTGGCACCTCCTGTCCGTCCCAGTGCAGCCCCTAGGGGTGCAAATTCCTGGGAGGAAGGCAGGAAACAGCCTGTGGGTGACACCAGGACAAATCCCTGTGTCCCCTCATGCCTGGGATGAGCTGCGGTGATCCAAAGGGATTAAACACCGGTGCAGGAGCATCACATCAGCCCCCGTCTCCTGAACCCCACCGGATGCAAATTCTTGGGAAGCAGCAAGGAAAGAGCCAGCAGCTTGTGGGTGACACAAGGACAAGGTGTCCCAGTCCCCCATGGATGAGGGACATGCCTGGGATGAGCCATGGTGCTCCAGGGGGAATAAACACCGGTGCAAAAGCATCACCCCAAATTCCAGCATCAGCCCCCAGCTCCCTGAACCCCAGGGATGTACATTTTTGAGAGGATGAAAGGAAGGAGCCAGCAGCTTGTGGGTGACACAAGGTCAAGGCGTCCCTTGGGGACATCCCTGGGATGAGCCACTGTGCTCCAAGGGAAATAAACACCGGTGCAGGAGCATCACCCCGATTTCAGCCTCAGCCCACGTCTCCTTCAACCCCAAGGATGTAAATTCTTGGGAGCCAAAGGGGAAAGAGCCACCAGCGTGTGGGTGACACAAGGACAAGGTGTCCCTGTGCCTCCTCATCCCCGGGATGAGCTCCAAAGGGAGCAAACACCACTGCAGGAGCATCACCCCAATTCCAGCATCAGCCCCCAGCTCCCTCCACCCCAACGAAGCAAATTCTTGGGAGCCAGGAAGGAAAGAGCCACCAGCTTGGGGGTGACACAAGGACAAGTCATCCCTTGAGGACAATCCCTGGGACATCCCTGGGATGAGCCACGGTGCCCCAAGGGGACTAAACACCAGCACAGGAGCATCACCCCAAATTCCAGCCTCAGCCCATGCTGCTGCCACGAGCTGGGGGGGCTCAGCCCCGCCTCGCCCCCGTCCCTGGCACCGCGGGAAGGGGCCAGCGGCTGCTCCTGGATGTTCCCTCGGTGACAGCTGTCGATCCTGCGATAGACTCGTGTTCCCTGGGAGCCTGGCTTTGTTCCCTGCACAAAGGGAGCTGCCAGGGAGCGGTGACAGCAGCGGCACAGAGGGATCAAGGCTGGCTGCGACGTGGGAGGGGGACGGCTTTTGTCACAACCCTGCCAGGCACGGTGGCAGCGGACTGGGCTGGGAGCACAGATGGAAAGAGGGAAGAGCCAGACGGTCATCCCTGCTCCTTGCTGATCGCCCTGAGCTCAAAAACACCCCAAAAGCCGCTTTATGGGGCGTGCCCGCCCACGTTCCCCCAGGTTCCTGATCTGGAGAGACGAGGGAACAAGTGTGACAATGGGCACGCGTCGGGGTGCTGACAGTGGCGCCACAGCCCTGGTGGGGTGGAGCCAGAGCTTTTCCATCTCTGCCAGGACCCTGCAGGCTCCATGGCACAGCCAGACCGGGCACCCAGGGGACGCCAAAGCAGTGGCAGAGGGTGCTGTGACCTCCAGGGCGCTGTCACCCCCGCTGTCCCGCTCCCCACAAGGCAGGACACGCTGCTGTCCCCTCCCTCAGCTCCATCCAGCTCCAATTCCAACCCCTGGGATCCCCTCACTCACCTTCCTGCCAGCCCTCCTAAATCCCAGCGAGCATCTCCCGGGCTTTGCCGTGAGCCGGCCGCATCCAGGCTCTCCATCCACGTCCTGCGGCGGCACGGCCTCCCCTCCGCTCCCAAACTTCCCAAATCCAGGGGAGTGGGGGCTGTTCTCGCTTTCCTGCGCTATCTATAGTCCCCTCCATACCTCTATATATAGATTCTATATCTCCCAGCTAATCTCTCCGCAATCATAAAGCCATTAAATTAATTAACCGAGGGAAAAAGAGGGAAAGGGCTGGAGGGCCCCCGGAGGACAGAGGAGCGCTTTATTTATCATTTATTTATTTATCTCCCGATTCAAGGCGGGTCAGCCCCAGCGGCTGCCACTCCAGCTCGGCTCCGACCACACAGAGCAGATCCATGCTGAGCCATCATCCCAACCTCTGCTTCTCCTGGTGTTCCAGGTGGGGAACGAGGCAGGAGAAGAGCTGGAGGTGCTGGAATCTGCATTTCCACGCTGGATGCAGAGCATGGGATGGGTGGGAGGGCGGTGCTGAACCCCACACCCATCCCCATTTTCGCGGAGCCCTGCGGAGCCGGGCGAGAATTCCAGGGGCGGGCAGGGAGGGTGTGAAGTGGTGACGATCCAGGAGCGCTGCCAGGAGCGAGGGAGCTGCAGCCGCCAGCGGGAGCAGCCGCAGGCGCCGGAGCTCTGGATGAGCCCCTGGATTGGAGGGAGAGCTCGGCGTGGGTCGATTCCGGCGTGTTTGCAACCAAATCCAACCTCGGCTCGTCTGCTTGGGGTTTGGGGAATGTCGTCACCCCGAGCTGGGCATCCTTGGAGCTTTTCCAGGGAATCTGGGGCAAATCTGGGGCTGAACGCAGTGGGGGAAGGAGAGCCCAGGTGGAGAGGTGGAAATGGGGAGAGATGGAAATCTCCGGCTCCACCTCACCCGGGCTTCGGCCCCGCTGTCACCACCCCCATGTGTCCCCATTGTCACACTTGTCCCCTCATCTCTACGGGTGAGGGAGCAGGGGGAACATGGACAGGCACACCCCATAAAAGGATTTTTGGGGCATTTTTGGGCTCAGGCGGTCAGCAAGGAGCAGGGATGAGCCTTTACAAGACCTCTGGCTCTTCCTTCTTCCCATCTCCCAGCTCAGCCCGGTGCCACCGCGCCTGTGACAAGGTGGAGGGACAGACACGGCCAGGAATGGCAGGACTGGGAATGCTTCCCTCCGATCCCCCCGGCTGATGGATCGTCTGTCTGCCTGCAATCCCCGGCAGTCACTCAGCCTCTAATCCGCAGCCCTGGCGCATTCTCCTCGTTGACAAGGAGCTGACACGGTTTTCATGGCACTTAATCAGCTCTTTAAATTTAATGCCCCAATCGGCGGCATCGGCGGCGGCCACTCCGCCCCGGCCGGGTGGGGGGCGGCAGGAGGGAGGAAATCCCTGCTGGAATTTCAAGGATGGAGCTGTTTGCAGCAGCCAGAAGCTCCCAAAAAAAAAAAAAAAAAAAAATCCCAGCTCGGCTCCCAGCTCTTCCCGTTTTCTCTCCTTCCCTCGGGAACAGCCCAGGAATCAGCAGGGAGCGGTGGCCCCGCGGCCTGGTGGCATCCGCCCCACAAAGTCCGGGACACAGCCCCACATTCCAAGCCCTTGGATCCCCGGGAGCCCCCCCAGAGTGACCCCGGTGGCACAGGGCTCTGTAGTGGGGTGAATCCTGAGGTGACACCGGATCACAGCCACCGCGGAGGTGACAGGGAGGTGACAGCAGCCAGGGGTGAGGCTTGATGGGCAGGGCAGGCAGATTGGCTGGGATCAGGGGAGAGGAACATCGGGAATGGCCACAGCAGGGATCGGTGACATCCAGGCACCTCGTGACAGCCAAAGCCGAGCGCTGTGGGAAGATGGGGATGATGGGCTGTATTCCACCCAAAAAACATGGAAAACAATGGGAATGGGGGTGAGCACAGGGATGGGGGTGAGCAGAAGGAATGGGACGGGCACAGGGAATGGGGTGGGCACAGGGAATGGGATGAGGACAGGAATGGGATGGGCACAGGGAATGGGATGGGCACAGGGAATGGGATGAGGAAATGGAATGGGATGGGCACAGGGAATGGGATGAGGAAATTGAATGGGATGGGCACAGGGAATGGGATGAGGAAATTGAATGGGATGGGCACAGGGAATGGGGTGGGCACAGGGAATGAATGAGCACAGGGAATGAATGAGGAAAGGGAATGGGATGAGGACAGGAATGGGATGGGCACAGGGAATGGGATGAGGAAAAGAATGGGATGAGGAAAGGGAATGGGATGAGTAGGGGAATGGGATGGGCACAGGGAATGGCATGGGAACAGGGAATGGGATGAGGAGAGAGATGGGGATGAGCACAAAGAATGGGATGGGCACAAGAACGGGTGTGAGCACAGGGAATGGGATGAACACAGAGATGGGGATGGGCACAGGGAATGGGATGAGGACAGGGATGGAGATGAACACAGGGATGCAGACGAGGCCGTATCAGCTTCCCAGAGACCTGGGAGCTGCTGGAATGCAGCCAAGGACCCGGCCCAGCCAGGAGCAGTGTGTCCATCCTGGCTGAGCTGGGATTCCTCCTTTCTCAGCACCCTCCCGGGTGCCAAATCCTTCCCGACCCCGGGCTGGCACCTCCCTGCTGCCGCCAGCTCCGCTCTCCACGCTGCAGAGATCCAGGGAATTAAGGGACGAGAGCGATTTTTCTCCCTTCACCCTTCTTTGTACTCCTATGCTAATGACAACAATGGGGATTAAACCTCTCCCGAGCAGCAGAACAAAGGCCTCTGTTGAGAGGAGATCGGCGTGACCGAGCTGCAGGCGCTGGATAAAAACCCCTGGAGCAGCAGCAGGAATGAGGAACAGCGGGGTGGGGGGCACCGGGCACCCCTCGAGAGCTGGGGCTCATCGTGGGTGCACCGCAGCGCTGTTACCCCTCATCCACGGGAAAAATCCTTGGGAAGAAACCTCCCGAGCCCTTGGCCAGCTGGCCGGAGCCGGAGCGTGCCGGCACACACGGATGGGCAGCAGCCCCCTCGGGCCCCCCTGCGCCTGCCCCAGCCCTCACATGCCGCGCTCCGTGCGGGAAGGCGATGGCCTGGGATGCTCCAGCCTGCCCTACATTCCTCCTAAATATAGCAGCCAGGTGCTGCCACTTCCCCCGGCTCGGGAGAGGCCGGGTGGTCCCGCCCTGGGATGCTGGGATGATGCTGGGATGATGCTGGGATGCTCCCAGCACCGCCATCCCCATCCCTGTGTCACCTCTCCCACCCCACCTGTGACACCGCGGTGGCTGAGCAGGGACGAGGGGCTGGTGGCACGCTGGGGACAAAACCAGGCATCCAGATGGACCCACTCCTCTCGGTTTTTCCCTCCCCGACACGGGGAGCCATCCCAAAAATAGCTGGGAACAGCTTCCTGCACCCTGGTACTGGCTGGGAGGAGGAGGAGGAGAAGGAAGGAAGGCAGCTCCTGCTTCCCAAAATCCCAGGGAGTACAGCGGCTGTGCCATGGGAGAAGGGTCATCCCCGGCTCGTTGTGTCCCCAGGTGCCCCCTGTCCCACACAGCTGGCGAGGGAACAAGAGGACGGGAGCGTGGCTGGGCGCTGCAGTGGTGCAGAGGATTCCTGGCTGGATTTGGGGATTTTTCCCACCTGCAGGACATCATTTGCTGTTGGCAGAGCCAGGCCTGGTGCCCAACGTGGTACCTATTTTTTTGCTCAGGACTCTGCCCCTCCAGCTCCGATGATTCCAATAAAAACCCCCTTGTCGCGCAGCAGATGTGTTGGTGCTGGATCCCAGCTCGCATCCCAGATTTCAGCTCATCCTCTCCCTTTGTCCCTAAATCCCGCAGAGGATAGCCTGTGCCCACTCAGTGCTCAGCTCTGGGCCACCCCAGGCCCCGAGGGGCTCACAGACCCCATCCCCAGGCAGTCCCTGATGCTCCCTCTCAGGGCCTCGACTCCCTCATCCCACTTTTGCACCACCTGCAGAAATCCCAGACCCCCACCAGCTCTTCCCTTCCCCAGCACCGCCTTTATCCCTCCCCAGGATCATGCAACAGCCAGAAATTCTGGAATTCCGGCCTGGAATCCTGAGGTGGAACCTCTAACAGAGCTCCCAGGGCAGGATCCGAGCCCCACCCGGGCCCCTCCGGGTACCACCACCCACGTCAGGCACAGCGAGGGGCTCGGGCTGGGTGTGGGGCACCCACGCGTGAGCGGCCGGGGCCGCGCTCGCCTCAGCTCGCTTGGGTGGCCATGCGGGAGATAATTGGGCACTTGTGCGTGAGCCGAGGGGCCGCTCATGCATAAACGATCGGGGTGCTCCCGCACAGCCCCTCCTGCGCCCTGCCCGGGAGCGGCCGGCTCAGTTCCCCACGGAGACCGGGAACGGGATGAGGCCGCTGCCCGCAGGGGCCCGAGGAAGCGGCGCCGATGTCGCCGTCACGGCCGCCGTCAGCCCTTCCTCGCTGTCCCCGGCAGCTTTTCCTCGCTGTCAGCTTTTCCTCCCCCCTGCGCTCGCTGCCCTCTTGATCTCCTCATTCTCACCTCTCCCTCACCCCGAGTGCCGGGAATGGAGCAGCCTCTCGGCTGCCAATTCGTGCTGCCCTCGCCCTCGTTGTCCCTGGCTGTCCCCAAACCCTACCCAGGAGTGACTCCCTCCCTCCCACTCCCCAAAACCCTCCTCTCTGGAACCACGGTCATGCACGATCTCCCTCCTCCCTCCAGAGTGGTTCATCCCCATGGATTCACCCTCAGCACCTTCTCTGCTCCTGCCCCTCTCCTCTCGTTCCCCTCCCCGCGTTGTTTTCCCCCTTTTCCCCCCTCCTCTTGCCGGGGTTTTGCCCCGCGGCGCCCTGATCCCGCTGAGGGACTGCAGCTGCCGCCGCAGCCGAATAAAGGCCGCTCTTTTAAAAGCTCCCAAAAGCTCTGGCAGAAAGCTGATGTTCACCTTGAGAAAGCCATTTGCTGAAGGCCAGAGACGCCATCCCCGCTCCAGTCAAAAGCTGCTCCAGTAATGGATGTGCAGACAAAAGCACCGGCTTGGCAGCGCAGGGCTGGAGAGGGCCCCGAGTCCTCCCCCCATCCCTGCGGCACTGCCAGAGCACCGAGATGGCAGCAGGTGCCCCCTGCCCAGCCAGGCACCCCCATGGACGTGTCCTCCTGGCCATCCTCCTCTACCTCACGGGATATCATTTGCTGTCCCCACATCACGTCCCCACCACATCCCACAACATCCCCCCTCCATTACATCCCCGTCCTCCCCATTCTCCCATCTCATCCCCCCGTCACATTCCCGCTTTATCCCCGTTTCATTCCCCTTTTCCACTCCCCCATCTCATTCCCCCATCAATCCCATCACATCCCCACACCTCGTCCCTCATCACATCCCCACCTCATCCCCCATATCCTCCCCATACCCCCCTCACATCCCCCACCTCATCCCCCATCACAGCCCCCCTTTGGATCCTCCCATCCCATCCCATCCCATCCCATCCCATCCCATTCCCCCTTTTTATCCCCCTTTTTTATCCCCCCATCCCATTCCCACACATTCCCCCATCACATTCCCCATCCCATTCCCATCACATCCCATAACATCCCCACACCTCGTCCCTCATCACATCTCCATCACATCCCACCCCATTTCATCCCCCCCATGACATCCCCCGCCTCATCCCCCATCACATTCCCCCTTTGGATCCCCACATCCCATCCCATCCCATCCCATCCCATCCCACCCCCCCTTTTAATCCCCCTTTTTTATCCCCCCATCCCATCCCCTCATATCCCCCCATCCCAACCCCATCATTCCCCAAATTCCGGACGTTTTCCCAACCCACATCCCGGCTGCACCCCACGGAATCCATCGGTTCCACCCCAGCGCCGAGGCCACCATCATCCCGGAATGCCGGAAGATCCCCCTGGAATTTTCTCAGCCCATTAAAGCCCATCAAGGCTTTGTCCCAGCCCAGTTTAGGTCCCAAAGGAACCACCAGGAGCGATTCCCACCCTTCTTCCTTGGAATGACTTGGCATTTTCAGCTCGACAAGACGCAGAGACCTTTTAAAAATCGGAAATAATCCATAAATCCAAATATTTCAGCCCACAATTGCCTTTCCCCCCCCCAAACCGTTCAAACTTATAAATATGCATTTTCCCATTTTCACTTCCTACAAATCTCTTATTGTTTTTGCCGGCTCCGGGAGGCCCCGGTTGGCATTGGGAGTGCGTAATTTATCATTAAAATGTAATTTATAACGCCGAGAGTGGAGCATAATAAAGTCGGGATGAGGTGATGGATGGCCGGGATCATGTCTTTAAAGGGAATCGTGTTTACATCCTCGTAGGTCTGCGCAGAAAAGGGAATGGGATGGTTGGGAAATAATTAGCGGTGTGTTGGGAGTTATTGTGGGATCCTTCCTGCCTGCTCCTGCTGCCTCCCGGCCCCGCTGCTCCCGGGAGAGCTCCTGGAAGAGTTGGGGAAACGATTGGGGGTGGAATTGCTGGGGTTTGTAGGGTTTTTGTAGGGTGGAGAAGGGAGAGCAGCCAGGGAAGGGAGAGGATCCAGAAAAAGGAGAGAATCCAGAACAGGAAGAGGTGCCAGGGAAGGGAGAATATCCAGGGAAGAGAGGGAATCCAGGGAAGGGAGAGAATCCAGGGAAAGAGCAGCCAGGGAAAGCTGAGCACCCAGGGAAGGTGAGAACCTGGGGAAAAAAAGGGCATCCAGGGAAGGGAGAGCATCCATGGAAGAGAGAATCCAGGGAAGAGCATCCAGGAGAGGTGAGAACCCAAGGAAGAAAGAGCATCCAGGGAGGAGAGAGAATCCAGGGAAGGGAGAGAATCCAGGAAAGGAGATGAGCCAGGGAAAGCTGAGAATCCAGGGAAGAGAGGACACCCTTGGAAGGAAGAGCAGCCAGGGGAGGGAAAGTAGCCTGGAAAAAGTGAGCAGCCAGGGAAGGAGAAGCACTCATGGAAGAGGGAGCATCCAGGGAAGGTGAACACCCAGGAGAAGGGAAGTGGCCAGGGAAAAGTGAGGGCCTGGGAAAGGGAAGATACCCAGGGAAGGGAGAGTATCCAGAAAAGAGAGAGTATCCAGGGAAAGGTGAACTCACAGGAAAGAGAGAGCACCCAAAGAAGGGACAGCATCCAGAGAAGGGAGAGCACCCAAGGGAGATGAGCATCCAGGGAAGGATGAGAATCCAGGGAAAGATGAGAATCCAGGGAAGGATGAGAATCCAGGGAAGGATGAGAACCCAGGGAAGGATGAGAATCCAGGGAAGGATGAGAATCCAGGGAAGGATGAGAACCCAGGGAAGGATGAGAATCCAGGGAAGGATGAGCACCCAGAGAAGGATGAGAATTCAGGGAAGGACGAGCACCCAGAGAAGGATGAGAATCCAGGGAAAGATGAGAATCCAGGGAGGGATGAGCACCCAGGGAAAGACGAGCACCCAGCCCCATTGGGCAGCAGTGGATTTCCTTCACATGGAAAAGCCAACACCAACTCCAGCTGGATTCCAGCACCCTGGGAAGCTGCTCTGAGCCATTGCAATGCAGACAGGGACAAACCCATCCAAACTCCCACTTCCCAGGGAATGGAGCAGAGGATCCGAGCATTCCTGGGCAGGAGGGAGCACGGCGAGCCCGAGCTGGCACCCGGCTGACAGCTCCAGGATGTGGTGGCAGCCGCAGCCACGGCTCTTCCCTCCCAAGGATGTGGATGTGGTGGCTGGGGCAGAGCTCAGCAGAGCAGAGACAGGCGGGGATGGTCCCAAAGTGATTTATTTCCAGCGTGGAAACCAGGAAAGTTGTCCTTTATAAATCCCTGGATGCTGCTCCTGCTCCTTGCATCCTCCTCCCTAAAAATTAAATGAACTTCAGGGATGTGGGAGCAGAATGTGCCAGCTGAGTCCCTCTGCCTCCTCTTCCCTAAAAATTAAAGAAACCCCAGGGATGCAGCAGCGGGATGGGCCCATCCAGGCTGTGCCTCCACCAGGAGGATGCTGCAGCTGG
Organism: Coloeus monedula; assembly: GCF_965178545.1. Classification (NCBI taxonomy): domain Eukaryota; kingdom Metazoa; phylum Chordata; class Aves; order Passeriformes; family Corvidae; genus Coloeus; species Coloeus monedula. Next base: position 2,062,488 of record NC_138804.1, on the reverse strand, counting down.
AAGAAATTTGGGAATTCTGCAGAGAAATATCCACTGCAGAAGGACCCCCAGGGAACTGTCACGGTCCCAAACCTGCTGGAGGTCAGGGTGGGATTTTTTGGGGTTGGTTTGCAGGGCCAGGAGTTGGACTGGATCCTTGTGGATCCCATCCAGCTGGGAATATCCAAGAGGGAAAAACTCCCTGGAAGGAGACAGGCACCTGCCGGCAGGGGCATCCCCTCGGCGCTGCCTTTGGATGCAATTCCCGGTCTCCATCCAAGGGGGAGAAGCCCTGCAGGGCCCAGCTGATCCCGGCGGGATCCTGGCGTCATTCCTGAGCCGCCGAGAGCCGAATCCGGCCCATTGTTTTCCATCCGTCTGCCTTCAAATTGCTCCTAAATAACGCAGTTTATCTTTGGCTGATTGAGTCGAGGAATTTTGCAATTACAGACAAACAAGGACATTCAGCGGCCCATGTTATTTGCATTTTTAAGGACCGAGGATTTTTATTTTTTTCCTCCCTCTCCACGGGATTTTAGCCAACGAGTTGCTGGGTTGGGGCCGATTTCAAGCCTTTCCCGCGTGGGTTTTGGCTCTTCTCCCTCGGACCCCAAAACTACTCGAGCTTGTGCTGCCCCTCCAGCCCATCCCAGGAGTCCTCAGGCAGCTGGGGAAGCAAATTTCATCCCCAATGCTGGTTTTTGGGGCTGTTTCCCCCCTCTTTCCAGCCGCAAACCGCATCCAGGAGGGAACAGGGCAGCCCTGGAACATCTCTGGGGCCGGCAAGCAGAGCCGGCACTGGTGAAACTGGTCCCAGTTTCCCTCTCGGCGGCACCACGTGCACTCAGCCGGGGGTCAGCAGCTTTCATCCCTTTTTTTATTCCCTTTCTTTCTCCCCCGGCTGCTCCATTAGGCCGGGCTGCCTCCTCCAGGCCCCTTTTTCTGCTCTAATTCCCTCCGCCCTCGGAGCTTCCCCCACCCCGCCGCAGCCGCCGCCCGATCATTGATCACCTTGTCAGAACTTCGCCGGGCTGGAGCGGCGAGGAAGAGGAGCTGGAGAGGTGGGAGAGGAGCGGGAGAGGAGCTGGAGAGCTTTAATTACTCCCTGGAATCGCTGCCGGGGGTCCCAGGGCTGTATAAATGATTAATTACAGCCCGGCTGCGTGCGAGGAGCAGAAGACGCCGCTAATGCACTGAGTGCTCTCCCCTCTAAATACCTGCTCGGAGCCCTCGGGGAGCGGGGAAAACGCGGGGCAAACGCCTCACACGGACCCGGCCCTGCCCTAATTCCAAGTTTTTGTGAGTTCAGGGAGCTCCCAGCCCGCCCAGATCCCACGGGAAGCGCCTGGGTGCTGATTCTCCCACGGGGAATCGGCCGCAGGCACGCGATGCTTTGATCACCGCATCTTCTCTCCCTGCGCTTGGAGTCGATCCCTGGGAAGGCCGGATTGGGAAAAAGGAGCCCAATTCCCGGATTTTTGCGGCAGGGATGAGCCAGGGCCTGCCCAAACGGGTGTTTGGTGTTGTCACCAAGAGCGTGGCCGTGCCCGAGCAGGGATCAGGGGGGCACAGGGAAGGGATGCTCCGGATATCCCGATCCTTACGGTGCCAGGGAGGGGTTGGCCACAGCCCCGCTGGCACCTCGGGTCCTGCCCCGGGCTGTCACACCCCGTTCCCAGCGTGCCCCGAGTCCCCAGTGCCTCCCAAAGCCTTAGCTCACCTTTTATCCTCTTTATTTTCATTTTATCCACTTTATTTTCATTTTATCCACTTTATTTTCATTTTATCCTCTTTATTTTCATTTTATCCCGATTTTAGCGGCTTGTTTCTGCTCCTAAGTGCGATTAATTCCTGGTCGGGACACAGCGGAGGTGAGGAAGGGACAGCTCCCATCAGAAGGGACAAAGGGCTCAGTGTCACCTCCTCCTGCCACCTCCCGAACACCAAAACCACGGGAATTCTGCCCCCCGCGGCATCGCTCCCTCCCTCAAAGCTCCCGAAAGGAGCTGCTCCAGCATCTCCTGCTGACTCCAGCTCTCGCTGCTGTCGCTAACGAAGCGCTCCTGGAAGTTCACAATCCCACGGATTCGTGTGGTGATGGAAGAAGGACCTAATTAAAAAGGGAAATGAGGATGACATCGTAAAACCGTTCAATTAAGTTGATCTCATTACGGTTAATATTCCAGAGGAACTTTGGGGCTTTTTTTTTTTTTAATATATTTTACTCCAAGTTTGCAGCTGGCCGTCCATGGATCCTCGGGAAAGGATGAGGGAAGGGGGAAAATGGGATTTAATTAAACATCCACCTCTTCACTCGTGTGACATTTCAGAGCAGCATCGGGCGGGGACAGCGGGCACCGATCACGTCCCCGCTGGTGCCACCGCTGTCGCCACACCTGGCAGCTGGCGGCGGCGGCGGCGGCGAGGAAACAAAGCGGCGGCGATGTTTTGATCCAATTAAGCGTAATTTATTTCATGCTCATCAACGCTTCCCCGCCGGGGGATTCGCAGTTTCGCCGGGAATGTGCGAGCTCCGCTGGGAGATCCCAGCAGGAACCTTTCCCCTTCCCAGCCCCCAGCTCTCCATCACCATCCATCCCCGAGGGGTGCGGGAATCCCCCGGCAGCTTCTCCCGGCAGATTTTAGGGGGTGAACCCTCGTAAATTCACACCCCATCAGCAAAGGCGCTCAGGGCGTTTGGGTTTTATATCCTGGGGAATAAAACCGAGGCGGGGATTTTTCCGTCCCTTCTCCATGGAGGTGGGGAGGGGAAACCTCGCCTGGAGGAGCTGGGGATGGATTTTTCCCGGGGGTGAATGAAAAATTAATCCACGGAGGCGACGTTCGGGTGCCTGTTCCCTCCTTCTCCCCTCGTGCCGCGCATCCGAGGAGGGTAAACAGATGTTGTTTTCCTCGTGGAGGCTTTAAATTTACGGGCGTGCCCTCGCTCGGAGGGAAAAACAAGCGGGAGAAGGTCGGGAAGAGGAAGAGGAGGGAGAGACGGGGCGGTCTCCAAGGAATCATCGGAACTCATTCCCAGGGAGCGCAGCAGCCACGGGAAATTGGGGTGAAACCCCAGGGTTGGGCTGAGCCCGGGGGTCTGACAGGCCGGGAGCAGCTTCCAGCCCCAAATCCTGCCGGGATCAGCTTCCAGCCCCAAATCCTACCGGGAGCACCTTCCAGCCCCAAATCCTGCCGGGATCAGCTTCCAGCCCCAAATCCTGCCGGGATCAGCTTCCAGCCCCAAATCCTGCCGGGAGCAGCCAGGGAGAAGCCAGCAGGGGACGGGGGAAGTTGTGGGGTTGATGGGAATCCCTGGCTGATTCCAGCAGGATTTGGGACTGGACACAGCACCAGGCCTCATTCAGACCCCCGGGATCAGCGTCCAGCCCCAAATCCTGCTGGGATCAGCCAGGGAGAAGCCAGCGGGGTCGGGGGAAGTTGTGGGGCATCGATGGTTCCATTTCCTGCCCCAAGGGAACGGGAATTTCAGGGCGGGTTTGATCCCTCGCCCGTGGCTGAGATTCCTTTGATGCAGGAGACGCTCCAAAGCGCTTTAATGCAGAAAACGGAGTTAAGGAAGGAAGCGAAAAATCTCTGTGTGCGCTGCTCGGGGCTCTGCGGGGCTCCCCAAAATCCTCCCCTCATTCCCGGCAGCTCCAGCATCGGGAGAGCCCCTTTATCCCCAATCTCCTGATCCAAAGGGATCCCAAAGGATGGGGCCTCTGGCATCCCATCACCTCGGTAGGGGACAGCAGGGACACCCAGGTGCTGAGCACGAAGCACCTCAACCACCCAGGGACCCCCCAAAAACCCCCTTGCCCTGTCGCCAACTTCAGCATCGAGACAACCCCTCTGTCCCCCAAACCCCCCAAAACCCCCTTCCTCTGCCCCCTTCCCCAACCGCCTCCTCCTTTCATCTTCCCCTCGGCTGAACTTTCCTTCCTTCTAATCAACGCCTGCTATTAATGATGCATAAAATTACCCTTGATTAAAAGAACCTTTTCCAGCGGCGGTGGCGGGCGCGGGGGGGATCACGCGGGTGAGGAGCGGGGTGAGGAGCCCCCGCCCCGGGCACCCACGGAGGGGGGGGCAGAGGCTCTTTTGGGGCCCGGGGTTATTTAGGGACCGATGGCTCCACTCTGAATCCTCCCCTCTTCCTGGCGAGCCTTAATTAAGGGATCAGCGGGAGCATCCCAAAGCTCAGGGACAGCAGGGATGGAGCTCGGAGCTGTTTGCGTCCCCTCTGCCCCCGCCTCGGAGGGGACAGGAGGGTGTCACCACCCGTCCCTTTAGGGAAACCATCCCTTTTCTTTAAAAAAAAAAAAAAAAAAAAAGGAGCTTTTGGTGTGTTTTTCAGAGTTTGAAGTCAGGAAATGGTGCGGTGATGAATGGGAGATGGCAGCAAAAAGGAAAAGGCGGCGGATCAAAGGCGCTGTGATCTGGATGGCAGCGAGGAGCGGGCGGTAATCGCTGCCACGAGCTCGGGGCGGGGGCTGGCAGTGCCAGGAGAGCCGGCCCGGCGCTTCCAGAGGGGGAATTTTGGGATGCAGAGCATGGATGGGGGGGTCACAATGCGGTCTCAGCTCCCCAAAATCCACCCGGAGCGCCAGATGGGCGACCCTGGCTCAGGCGGAGCGGCCACACCTGAGCAGGGAAAAGCAAATTTTATCCCAGATGTTGCTTTTTTGGGGATGTTTTCCCCCTCTTTCCAACTGCAGGGAAAGCAAACTGCATCCAGGAGGGAACAGGGACATTTTTGGGGCAGCTGTGGGGGATCCTGGGTCCTGGCACAGCTAATTCCAGACCCCTTGGAGCAAGGAGAGGCTGAGAAGTGCCCCGGCATCCCAAAATCTTGAATCTTTACTCCTTATCCCAGCACCATCATCCCTGTGCCGTGTCCCTACCCTCAGCAGGGACACCAGGAAGATATTTGTGGGATTAATGGGAATAAAACCACTTCCAGAGGAGCTCTCCAGGCTCTGGGAAGGAGGACAGAGCCTCTCCCAGCCCCTCCCAGCCCTGCGTGGGGAGCACACGTTTGAAATGCAGCTTTGCCAAAACATCCCGGGGGCGAGGAGAGGCGCAGGGAAAATGCGGGAATGCGGGAATTCGGGGCTGGGAAGATGCAGGGATGTGAGGGAAGGACGGCCCCGCGCGGGGAAAGCGGCGGAAAACCCAATTTGGCTCCGAAATTACGGAGCTTCTTTAGTGCTGCTTTTATCAGCTCCTGCTGCAGCCCGCGGGCCTCGGCGGATGGAGGGAGATTATCCCGAGCCGTGGGAGGGGATTAAGGATTCCAGGCCGGGAAAAACGTGGCTCCAGGCTCCCGGGAAAGGCCTGAGCGGCGGGGATGGAGGGATGAGGTGCTGGAAGAGGCGAGGTTGGAGCTGCCGCCCCCAGTGCATGTCCAGGGAGAGCAGATCTTGGGATAAAAGGGATTTTCCACACTCCCGCGATGCCATAAGGCCATGAAAAACCCCCTCTCCAGCCTCTTTTCCTCGAGGTTATTTTCTATTCCCGCTTTTCTCCGCTGTCCCCGAGGCTTTTGGAGCCCAAACACCTCAAACCCCTCAGCCAGGGCTCCCTCCCAGCCCTGTCCTGACCCCATTCCCGCTGCAAATCCCGATTTTCCAGTGCCGTTCCCTTCATCTCTCGAGGATTTGGGCCCTGTCTCTCCGGGGTGCTGCTGCTGGATAATTCCTGGGAATGTGGCACCGCCCCGACGTCACAGAGCCGCTGCAATCCGCGGATCCGACCCCAAATCCCACATTTTTCCCACCAAAACGATCCGAGGGGATGGATGGAGCACGGGAGAACCCACAGGGCTTCAAACCACGCGAGTGTCTCCCCCCTCCCGAGGGTTTCAGCGCCTGGGGAAGGATTTAGGATAATCCAGGGAGAAAAATGAAAGGCGCGGCCCCGCAGGACGGAGGAGCTGTCTGGGGCAGGAATAATTGTTATTATCTCCATTAAGCACCACGGCTGTCAGGCAGGAATTAATTTGCAGGCGGCGAGAGATGAAAATTCGCCCATTTTTCAGGGAAAATCCTCTCCGCGCGAAGAGGCCGGAGAAAAATCGCTCCGGCCTTGATTAAAAACGAGCCCCGTTTTATTAAAACTAATTCTAATTTATCTCTCCCCTCCCGCCGGCTTTCCTGGCAGGAATCCCGGTTTCCTGGAGATCCCGGGATCCGCCGCTGGACTTGTGCCGGGGTGCTCGGGCTTGGGGCATCCCCGAGTGGCTCCAAAATTTAGGATCAGGCTCTGGAGATCCAGGTTTTCCCTGCCGAGCCTTAATTCCCTTTTCCAGACCAAAAGCCAAGCCCGCTCCAACCCCTCGTGGATCATCCCCTGCAGGCAGCGATGGTGAAATTTTAAAAAAGGGGGGAAATATTGAAAATATTCCAGTCTGGGAGGGGGTCGGGAAAAGAGGGAAAAGAGGGAAAAGCGGGAACAAGGCTCAGCTCTGTGGTCAGTCCGTCTGTCCGGCTGCAAAACCAGGATGCGGCCCCGCTCCATCGCCAAGATGTTGGGAGAAAAATCAATTAGCTGCTAATGACGCGATGGCCTCGGGGAGATAAAAAAGCTTTCCAAGGGCTGGAAGTGGTGGCGAGACCCAGGAATTCCGATCCCAGCCGTGAGGGGTGGGAGATTTTCCCGTTTTATCAGCGCTGTTGCTCTGCTCATTAAGTTTATTAATTATTTGATCCCCCCTCCTCCCTCCCCAGCCTGGCACGGGGGAGGTGGAGCTGGAGCATCTCGAGTTTCTTTTAACCAATATTCAATTTTCTGCTGGCAAATCAGGGGAGGTTTTAGGAATCTGCCGGGATCAAAAACCGTGCTCTGAAATGAATATTTTTGATTCTTTTTTTTTCGCCTTTCCAAAAATATATCTAATGGAAAAAAAAAATATATAATAAAATAAAAGTCGGGGATTGGAAGCGACCGTTTGGCTTTGAGCTTTCAGGGCTGGATTTTATTCTCCTTTCATTGCTGTGCCAGCAGCGAGTTCCCGTCCTGCCGGTGCCCTTCTAATAATATTCCATTGTAACACTTAAAACATTTCACTTTTTTCCCCCGTTTAAAGCCGGCGAGGAAACGTTTCTGCTGCATATTCCGAGATATCAGCTCTCCCTTTTGGGTTGTGATAGACCCAATTTCAAAATAATAATAATGATGAAAAAGAGAGTAACGACCAAAAAAAAAAAAAAAAAAAAAAGCCCGCGGTTCGAAAGAGCGGCTGGAAAATCCGACTTCTGGGATCTCTCCCATCTCCTCTCCCAGCATGGATTTAGCTCGTGGATTTACAAATCCCCCTCCAAAAAAGAAATATCCCCCTTTTGATGGGGCTCCAGGGTGGGTTTGATACCAAAATCCGCAGCAGATCCCGTAAAACCTCAGTGTTGTCCCCAAAATGAAGGAGGTGCCTTCCCTCAGTGTCCCTGGGGGTGCGGCCAGGCTGGGATGTGGAGGGATGCAGACTCCGGAATGGGGCAAAACGCCGGGAAATTGGGATCCAGACGCCAGAATGGGGAAGAATTCTGGAAAAATTGGGATCCAGACTCCGGAATGGGGAAAAAATCTGGGAAAATTGGGATCCAGACTCCAGAATGGGACAAAATGCCAGGAAATTGGGATCCAGATTCCAGAATGGGGGAAAAAATCTGGAAAATTGGGATCCAGACTCCGGAATGGGGCAAAACGCCGGGAAATTGGGATTCAGACCCTGCAATGGGGCGTGGTGCAAACACGAGGCTCCCCCTCCTCTTCCTCTTCTTCCTCCTCCTCCTCCTCTTGCCCCTGTTTTAAGGTTAATACAGAACAATCAGCTCCTTTTCTCCCAGTTTTATGTCATTTTCCAGGCCTGGAAAACCCAGGAATTTTCACTCCATCACCTGCCAGGGTGGGAAAACCCCAACCCTGCCCCAGGGCTGGGAGCATCCCCCTGATCCCAGCACTCGCTCAGCAGCCAGGAGCCAACCCAGCGCTGCCAAACCGGCCCTGGCCGCCCGTTTTTCCATGGAAAACATCCCAAAGGAAGGAGAGGGAGCAGCTCCAGGGTGATCCAGGCGCTGCAGGTTTTGTTCCCTGGGAGCCGCCCACGGGAAAGGTCGTTCCTGTCGCGGCTTCGACGTTTATCGAGCGAGCTCTGAAACAGCAAAATCATTTAATGGCTTAATAAATCCGATCGATGGAGGGGGGGAGGGAGCGGTGCTGAGGAGCTGGAGCTGCTGGAGTCACTCCCGAGTGGGCTGGGGGGGGTTATTCCAGCTGGGAATGGGAACAGAGCGCGGCCGGACACCCTGGAGCCAAGGGGAAGGGTCAGGATTGACCCCACACCCTGCAAGGTCTGGGCTGGGGAGCCAGGAAAGCACCCCAGGAACTCCCAGAAAGGTGGGAAAAGCATCCCTGGAACTCCCAGGAAGGTGGGAAAAGCATCCCTGAAACTCCCAGAAAGGCGGGAAAAGCATCCCTGAAACTTCCAGAAAGGTGGGAAAAGCATCCCTGAAACTCCCAGGAAGGTGGGAAAAGCATCCCTGAAACTCCCAGAAAGGTGGGAAAAGCACCCCAGGAACTCCCATAAAGGCGGGAAAAGCACCCCAGGAACTCCCAGAAAGGCGGGAAAAGCATCCCTGAAACTTCCAGAAAGGTGGGAAAAGCATCCCTGAAACTCCCAGGAAGGTGGGAAAAGCATCCCTGAAACTCCCAGAAAGGCGGGAAAAGCATCCCTGAAACTTCCAGAAAGGCGGGAAAAGCATCCCTGAAACTCCCAGGAAGGTGGGAAAAGCACCCCAGGAACTCCCAGAAAGGTGGGGAAAGCATCCCAGGAACTCCCAGAAAGGCGGGAAAAGCATCCCAGGAACTCCCAGAAAGGCGGGAAAAGCACCCCAGGAACTCCCAGAAAGGTGGGAAAAGCATCCCTGAAACTCCCAGAAAGGCGGGAAAAGCATCCCTGAAACTCCCAGGAAGGTGGGAAAAGCATCCCTGGAACTCCCAGAAAGGCGGGAAAAGCACCCCAGGAACTCCCAGAAAGGTGGGGAAAGCACCCCAGGAACTCCCAGAAAGGCGGGAAAAGCATCCCTGAAACTTCCAGGAAGGTGGGAAAAGCACCCCAGGAACTCCCAGAAAGGTGGGAAAAGCATCCCTGAAACTCCCAGAAAGGTGGGAAAAGCACCCCAGGAACTCCCAGAAAGGTGGGAAAAGCATCCCTGAAACTCCCAGAAAGGTGGGAAAAGCACCCCAGGAACTCCCAGAAAGGTGGGAAAAGCCTCCCTGCAGGGCTGCATCCGGGTTTGGGAAGGACACGGAGCTGCTGGAGCGAGGTGGGCACCAAGGGGAGTCCAGAGGGATGGGGCAGCTGTAGGAAAGGCTGGGAGAGTTGGGAATGTTCAGCCGGAGAGGGAAAGCTTCAGAATGACCTAATTGTGACCTTCCAGGACCTGAAGGAGCTCCAAGAAACGGATACAGACTTGGAGAAGGGCCTGGAGTGCCAGGACAAATGGGAATGGCTTCCCACTGCCTTTTAGGGCGGGATAAGTGGGATATTGGGATGAAATCCTTCCCTGTGAGGGCGGGGAGGGGCTGGGATGGATTTCCCAGAGAAGCTGGGGCTGCTCCATCCCTGGAAATGTCCAAGGCCAGGCTGGAGCAGCCTGGGATTGGGAAAGGTGTCCCTGCCCGTGGCAGGGATGGAACGGGATGAGCTTTATGGCTCTCCCAACCCAAACCATTCCACGATTCCAGGCCGTGGCACCTCTGGCGCGCCTCCCTCACACGTGCCCGCACTCAGCCCCCTCCTAATCGTTTCCCTTCATCTTTTCCCGGTTGTTAATTGCTCCCTCCCCCCGTTCCCTGCGTTCCTCCGAGAGCCGCTCTCAACTCCCCTCTCCCGCCGCAGGTGCCGGCTCTGTCATTAACTTTTAACACGGAGAGTGAGGGATCCATGAGTTTGTTTTCCTTGCTCCTGATGGATCTTTAATTGGCCGGCGCCTGCCGGGGTGGCGGGGCCATTCCGCAGGAATCCGATGCAAATGGGATTTCGCATTCCTCGGCTCCCGCTCGGCCGCTGCCAAATATTTGAAAGAAATAAACACGATTGCGTCAATGGAGAGCAGCGTGAGGCTCGCAGGTGCACTCGCAGCCTCTACCACAGCCCAAACACGGCGGGATGAGCCCAAACTCGGTCCGGGAAAAGCTGGGAAAGGGGGTGGATTTGTCGGGAGCATCGCCGGGGAAGGACGGCTCGATAACGCTGTGCATTAATGGGCCGCAATGCAGGCGCTAATCAGGAGGATGCGGCTCCCACCTCCCACCTCCCATCCCGCGGTTTAACCCTCCGCAGCCTGGCTCCAGCCTCTCCTGGGTCGATGGGGTCTCCCCCACCCATCGGAGCTCCCAAATCCCGGGGTTGGAATGTTGGTGCCACCTCCTGCACCCCTCAATGGGCCCCCCCCCCAAACCCCCCGTGCCAGGAGCGGCCTCCCCGCAAGGATGCCCGGGGCTGGGTGATTGACAGCTGTCACTCAAAGCTGTCTTTGGCCGCGGCTTCCCGGCAGATGAATATTCATGGGATGCTTTCCATGCTGCGGCGGGACCCTTCTGTGGGTTTTCTCCATTAACTATTCATGGAACACCAGGCAAAATGCAAATTCCAACGCGCTTGGCCCGGGAATCAGCTCCTCCAGGCCTGGCACCGGCGACCCTGATCCTCCCGTGCCGTGCCAGCTGCAGAAAGTGCTGGAAAAGGCAGGAAAACATGGATATCTCTCTTCCCGACTTCCTGGGATGCTGGGGGCAGCCAGGGGCACCAGAACCCCCACGGTGGGACCTTGGGTGGTCACCGCCACCATCCCGCATGTCCATTATCCTCATCCCCCCTGGAATATCCCTGGAACATCCCGGAGCTGGCCCTGCCACCGGGATGCGTCCCCGTGTTCTGCTCGGGGTGGGGAAACTGAGGCACGGAGCGGGACAGGGCCAGCCTGGCACAGCAGGGGACAGGGAGGTGCCACTGCCGGCTCTGGCTGTCGGTGGCGCTCGGCGCTGACGCCTCTTCACCACCACGGCCCCGTCACTGAGCTAATTAAACCGCTGTTAATGAGCCACTCATTAGCGAGGGCCATCAAAGGCGACCCTGGCTCTGCCCGGGACACCCGCGGGGCTGCGGGGCCGGGATTTTTCCCAGCTGGAACAAAGCAGGAGAGGCTCTTCCGCGGGCTCGGGTGGCTCCTGGACATCCCGTGAGCAGGGACAGGAGGGGCGATCCCAAAAGGGACCCCGGGAAGGTCACCGGAGGGGGTGACACTGCCCCGCGCTGTCCCCGCGGCCCCGGGGATGCCGTGGGCATCTCCTGCCTGCCCCAGCCTGAGCTCCCAGGGCTTCGTCCCGAATCCAGACCCCAAATGTGAACCCCCCAGGGCTTCATCCCTAATCCAACAGCACAACCTGAGTCTCCAGGGCTTCATCCCGAATCCAGAGCCCCCGAGTGAGCTCTCCAGGGCTTCATTTCTATTCCTGAATCACAACCTGATTCCCCTCCCAGGGCTTTACCCTGAATCCAGGGCCCCATCCTGATCCCCCCAGGGCTTCATCCCTAATCCTGCACCACAGTTTGAACCCCTCCCGGCTTCATTCCTATTCCAGCGCCCCATCCTGATCTCCCCCACGCTTCATCCCCGAATCCAGGGCCCCATCCTGATCCCCTCCAGGCTTCATCCCTAATCCTGCACCACAACTGGAGTCCCCCAGCTTTCATTCCTAATCCAGCACCCCAGGCTGAGCTCTCCAAGGCTTCATTCCTATTCCTGCATCACAACCTGACTCCCCCCCCCCGCCAGGGCTTCATCCCAAATCCAGCTCCCCAGGTTCCATCCCTTCACCCAGGGCCCAGTCTTGATCCCCCAGGGTTTCATCCCTAATCCACACCACAATTTGAACCCCCCCAGGCTTCATTCCTATTCCAGCGCCCCGTCCTGATTCCCCCAGGGCTCCAGCCCTATCCCGGCCTGAATCCGGTTTCCACCCGGTCTGGAACGTCCCAAAGGAGCTGGACCTCGGTGAATCCCTGCCGGCCTCGGGACCCCCATCCTGAGGGGGCACGGAGGGATTTGGAGCAGAGGGTGGAAGAAGAGGAGGAAGAGGAGGAAGAGGAGGAAGAGGAGGAAGAGGAGGAGGCATCCCGGCTCTTTCCCACGCCCACTCCTCCCCGCTCGCACTTCCCAGCTCACCTCTCCCGGCACGTCTGATCCCGGAGGAGCCTTGGACCGACGCCGCTCCCTCCTCCCACCTCCCTCCCGGCTTTTCTCAGTTTAAACACACGGACGCATGAAAAATAAATGTTGCTCAGGAAAGACAGCGGCAGAGGGCTGGGAAGCAATTAGCATCCAAAGAGGCGTAATTAGTGCTCAGAATGCGAGCGGCGGAGAAGAAATAAAGCAGCGCTCGGATGCAATCAGGGTCGTGCCTGAATTACAAACCGTTAACGGAATCGCTAATTAAGCGCAGGGTGTGAATCACGGCTTATTAAGGGCTCAGCGCGGGCCCTGCCAGGCAGGACCGTGCTGGGACAGAGGGACCGCGGTGGGATGGAGGGACAATGGTGGGACAGAAGGACAATGATGGGATGAGGGGGCCGTGGTGGGACGGAGGGAAAATGATGGGACAGAGGGACCGTGGTGGGATGCAGGAGCAATGGTGGGACAAGGGGCTGTGGTGGAATGGAGGGACAAAGATGGGACAAGGGAATCTGGTGGGACAGAAGGACAATGATGGGATGAGGAGACCCTGGTGGGATGGAGGGACCCTGGTGGGATGCAGGAGCAATGGTGGGACAAGGGACCAGGTGGGATGAGGGGATCATGGTGAGACAAGAGACCCTGGTGGGACAGAGGGACCATGGTGGGACAAAGGACCATGATAGGACAAGGGACCGTGGTGGGATAGAGGGACAAAGATGGGACAAGGGACCAGGTGGGATGAGGGGACCATGGTGGGACACGGACAGGACCGTGGTAGGACAGGGGGTCTGTGATGGGACAGGGGGGCCGTGTGACATCCCTGGTGGCATGGCATGATCCTCGGTGAGCCAGTGCCAACCTTGGTGGCACGGTGTGCCCCTCGGTGGCACGGTGCCATCCTCAGCGGGGTGTGGTGCCCAGCGCCATCCTCGGCGCCACGGTGCCCTCCTTGGTGGCACAGAGCAATCCCTGGTGCCGCGCCGGGATTCCCGATGGCACAGGATCATCCTCGGGGATGCGGTGCCGTCCTCGGTGACGCTCTGTGATCCTCGCTGTCACAGTGCCACCGGGGTTTGGGGACCTGCCCACGGTGCCGGCTCTGGGTGTGCCCTGCCGGTGGGACGCGAGAGGTGCTGCCCACCCGGCCGTTAATTAGCCCTAATTAGCAGGATTCGCCTCATTTTAACAGCCTGGGCCAATATTTGCTCAGGGAGTGCTGCTGCCTCCGCGGGCCGGGCTGGCTCCCGGGGGGATGGAGCTGGAAAGGCCGGGAGCCACGCGGGGCCCTCAGTGTCCCCAAGGTCCCCTGTGGCCCCGCTGGCTGCCCCGGGTGCCACCTTCGTGTCCCCTCTCAGCAGGAGGGGCAGGTCCGAAGCGGGGACACTTCCCTTGGGGGATTCTCCTGGAATGCCTCCATACCCTGCATCCCACATCCCTATTCCCTGTATCCCCAAACGCCTGTGTCCTGCACCCCTGCGCTCCCACATCCTTGCAGCCTGCATCCCATATTCCCTGAATCCCTGTAACCCCATATCCTGGCAGCCTGCCACCCCTGAGTCCTGTATCCCACATCCCCACTCCCTGCATCCCTGTGTCCCCAAATCCTTGCAGCCTGCACCCCTGTCCTGCAGTCCCGATTCCCCATATCCCTGTAATCCCACATCCCCATTCCCTGTATCCTGCATTCCCCATCCCATTCCCTGCACCCTCACCCCCCCATCTCCCCAGTTCCCATCCCAGTCCCGCAGCCCCACTCGGAGCAGGGAGCGCCCAGATCCTAATCCAGGGATGGGAAGGGACAGGATTCATTAATTATTCCCGGTTTATCCAACCCAGACACGTCGCTCCAAAGACCCGACGAGCTTTGCCCAGGGGTGCAGCTGCCCTTGGCTGCCTCCTCTTCGCTTCCCAACCCTTTCCCTTTTTGTTCCCAGGATCGTTTTTATCTCCACCTTTTTCCCTTTCCCGTTTTCCCCAGACTTCCAGCACCGTCTCTGTGTGTCCTTGCCAAGCTTCCCCGAATCCCTCCGGCTTTTCCACCTCCCTGAATCCCTGCTGAGCTTCCAGGGATTCACCGCGCTCCCGCCCCATCCCCGCGGGCTCCCCAAGGACTGGGATCCCCCAGCTTTTCCCGGGAAGGTGAGGAGCAGCTCTGGGTTTCCAGGCTGGCGAGCTGGGAGCAGGGATGAAAGGGAAGCGGCTGCGCTTGAAGCCCGGCACCGCGAAAGGTCCTGGGAGCACCGCGGCGATCAAAAGGAGCCTCATCTATTTTAATGAGGCTCCTCCGAGCATTCCAGAGGGTTTGGAGAAGGGAAGGGGCTTTCCGGAGATCAAAGCCCTGCGCGAGTATCGGAGGAGCTGAGGGGGCTCGGAGAGGGAGAGGAAGGAGAGGAGGAAAGGAGAGAGGGCTCGGAATAAAAAGATGGAGAGGCCGGAGATGCGGCTCCCAGGGATCCGTTTGGAGCTTCCCGATTCCTGGGAAGGAGCTGAGCATCGGGGGGGATGCAGCTGAGAGCACCCCAAGGAATGTCCCTGGCACCAAACTGGGTCCCACTGCCACATCCTGCCACTCCCAAATCCGGGAATAGAGGGCTCAGGGTGGGCAGGAAGGGACTGACAGGGACATGGGCAGATGTCCCCACTTATCCCGCAAAAAGCCACTGGGATGATCCCAGGAAGGGACAACCAAAGGGTTTCCCTGGATACAGGTGGAGGGAAGGTCCCCCCTGCCCATCAGCGCTTCCCTCTTGGTGCATCCCACAAATCCCTAAGATCCAGCACCGTATCCCGGCTCATGTGGGACACCAAAGCCAAGAGCACGGCCTTGGGAATGGTCCCCAAGCCGGGATTTCTCCACCAGCAGGAAAAAATCCAGCAGGAACAAGAGCAAACATGGAACTCCCGGGGAAAATCCGGGAGCAAATGAAGATGTGCGGCTCCGGAGCTGTTATCCCTGCTCAGCTCCTCCGCGGACCCTTCGGAGATGAAAACCCTTTTTCTTTGATGAAGGATTTATCAAGTTTAGTTTGAAATCACCGAGGAAGATTCCCTGTTTGGATAAGCCTCTGGCTTGTGCTGGATTAATGTCCCAAGCCGGGAACTGGCGGATGCTTGGGAACATCATAATGAGGAACAGCAAACAGAGCAATGAGGAGAAACGATCCCACTGCTTTTCCAGGGCCAGAAATCCCGGGATGAAACCTGGCAAGGAAGCCTGGAGGTCTGGCTGCCCCTTGGGTGCTGCCACGAGCTCTGGGATGCAGGAAAATCCCAGGGATTAATGGAGTGATAGAGATTCCTGAGGCTCTTTTCACTTTGGGACTTGATTTTTTTCCCGAGGAGGGAAAAGGGGATGAATCCCAGCGCTGCTGCAGGGCAGACACCTGGAGCTGCAGCAGCTTTCCCAGCCAAGGATTGTCATGGAATAAAGCAATTCCCAGCTGGTGATCCCTCAGGCTTTCCCGGGAATGGCTTGGCAGCGGCTGGATCCAGCAGGGAGGGACTGAGGAATCAACACCCCCAGGGATGGGAAATGCTGGAGAGGGACTGGAGCCGTGTGGAAAATGGGATGTGCCACACGGGGACGTTGCTCCTCATCCCCGAATCTGATGTGTCCATGCATGGGAATATCCCAGGGAATCTCTAGGAATTCCAGAGCTTCGTCATAGAACCATGGAGTCCTGGAATGGTTTGGGTTGGAAGGGAACTTAAAGAGCGTCTCATTCCACGGGCAGGGACACCTTCCCCTATCCCAGGCTGCTCCAAGCTGGCCTGGGACACTTCCAGGGATCCAGGGGCAGCCACAGCTTCTCTGGGAATTCTATCCCAGCCCCTCCTCACCCTCCCCGGGAGGAATTCCTCCCCAATATCCCATCCATCCCTGCCCTCTGGCAGTGGAAAGCCATCCCCTGTCCCTCCATCCCTTATCCCAAATCCCTCTCCAGCTCTCCTGGAGCCCCTTTAGGCTCTGAGCTCTCCCTGGATCCTTCCCTTCTCCAGGCGAACATTCCCACCTCTCCCAGCCTGGCTCCAGAGCAGCTCCATCTCCCGGAGCATCTCCAGGCCTTTCTCTGGATTTGCTCCAGCAATTCCACATCCTCCTTATCCCAGGGAGGAGCCAGAAGGACCCTCAAATCCCAGGGTTGTGCCCATCCATCACCCCTGGAGGTGCCTCCTGCTCCTCCTGCCAGCTCCATTACCCGCATTCTGCTCCCGCGGATCCTGCAATCAGCGGCTGCCTGTGGATCCTGGAAAAATTAATCCTAATTGCTGCCAGAGAGGCACGGCGCACTTGTAACTGCGGGCCGTTAATTAGGGCGCTGTAATTGGATACAGCGCTCCCTGTAAATCCAATTACCTGGGATTGGAGCCGTGCCACGGCACCGGCAGTGGGATGCGGCCACGCCAGGGTCCTTCCCATTCCTAAAACTCTATCCCGGCTCTTTTCTGATGGGGACAGCTGGGAAGGTCTCCAGGTCCTTAGCGCAGTCCCAAATTCCTCCCAAAATCCTTCTCCCAATCCTCTTTTTCCTGCCATGATGGGAAGGGTCTCCAGCATCTTATCACAGCCCCAAACCCTTCTCCCCATCCCTTTTTTCCTGCCATGATGGGAAGAGCTGGGAAGGTCTCCAGGTCCTTAGCGCAGTCCCAAATTCCTCCCAAAATCCTTCTCCTGATCCCCCTTTTCCTGCCGAGCTGGGAATGGTCTTCAGCTCCTTATCACAGTCCCAAATTCCCCCCAAATCCTTCTCCTCACCCCCTTTTTCCTGCCGAGCTGGGAAGATCCCCAGGTCCTTATCCCAAATTCTCCCCCAAATCATCTCCCCATCTCTTTTCTCCTGCCAGGATGAGGAAAGCCAGGAAGGTCTCCAGCTCCTTATCACAGTTCCAAATTCCCCCCAAATCCTTCTCCCATCCCCGGGAGGCTGCCAGCATTGTCCGGATCCATAAAGATTAAATTACATATATAAAAAACAACAAAAAAAGGAAAATATTTAACTACACGGAACAATCATCCCCTTTTAATATCCACAGATAAAACCTGGAATTGTTTCCCCAGGAGAACGAGGTAATTCCAGCTCTGGTTTTATGGAGTTTTGGGCTATAAAGTCGCCGTTCCGGAGTCTTCTGGAAGTTGGAGCAAAGGCTGGGCTGGGAGGCGGTAATTTGGGATTATTTTAGTTAAAGGCAGGTGGAAATATGGAACAATTACCTGTTAATTCCAGGTTTGTTTTCCCGGCAAAACTCCAGGGAGCAATCCTTCCAATCCTGAATCCGCCCGTATCCCATGTCCGCGTCCTTGTCCTTGCGCTTCCCCGCGTGTCCCTGGGGGATAAAAAAACCATCAAACAGCAGGAAAACGCCGCGCCAGCGCCTTTCCTGGGAATCATGGAGAGCCGGGAGCATGGGATGGGCTTGGGAAGAGCTCAACCCCATCCTGTTGGGATGCAGGGCTGGAAAAGAGGAAAAATCGGGGGGAAAAAGCGAAGAGAAAGGAAAGGGAAGCTCAAGCCCTGTTCTACTGCAGGCGCTGAATTATCCCCCTGCCACAAATCATCCGAGATTTGGGAATCCAAATCCACATCCGGGGGTGCCCATCCCGTGCCCCGCAGCCCCGCCAAGCCCGCGGCAGTGCCGGGTGCCCGTGCCCAGCCTGCTGCTGCCCTCTGCCGCGGGGAAGCCGCTGCCAGGGAATTCCTCCTCCCGGGAAAAGCCTCTCCCCCTGGGAAATGCTCCTGCGGGGACGGAGCTGCTCAGGGCGGGCAGCTCTGCCGGCACCCCGCGGCCTCGGCCGGCACGGCCCGGCTGCTGTGGGAGCGCTGGGCGGGCTCTGCATCCCAGGGTGAGAGGCTCTGGATCCCAGGATAAGGAGGCTCTGGACCCCAGGATGAGGAGACTCTGGACCCCAGGATAAGGAGACTCTGGATCCCAGGATGAGGAGGCTCTGCATCCCAGGATAAGGAGACTCTGCATCCCAGGATGAGGAGGCTCTGCATCCCAGGGTGAGAGGCTCTGGATCCCAGGATGAGGAGACTCTGCATCCCAGGATAAGGAGGCTCTGCATCCCAGGATAAGGAGGCTCTGGATCCCAGGGTGAGAGGCTCTGGATCCCAGGGTGAGAGGCTCTGGATCCCAGGATAAGGAGGCTCTGCATCCCAGGGTGAGAGGCTCTGCATCCCAGGGTGAGAGGCTCTGGATCCCAGGATGAGGAGGCTCTGCATCCCAGGGTGAGGAGGCTCTGGATCCCAGGATAAGGAGGCTCTGCATCCCAGGATAAGGAGGCTCTGGATCCCAGGATAAGGAGGCTCTGGATCCCAGGGTGAGGAGACTCTGCATCCCAGGGTGAGGAGGCTCTGCATCCCAGGATGAGGAGACACTGCATCCCAGGGTGAGGAGGCTCTGCATCCCAGGGTGAGGAGACTCTGCATCCCAGGGTGAGGAGGCTCTGCATCCCAGGACAGGGACATTCTGGGATCTAGGGTCAGGATGTTCTTGACCCCTGGACAAGGATGCCCTGCACTCCGGGGTCAGGGATGCTCCAGACCCAAAGACAAGGATGTTTTGGATCCCGGGACAAGGATGCTCTGCACTCCAGGATAAGGAGGCTCTGGATCCCAGGACGAGGAGGCTCTGCACTCCAAGGTCAGGATGTTCTTGACCCCAGAACAAGGATGCTCTGCACTCCAGGATCCAGGATGCTCTGGGATCCCAGGGCAAGGATGCCCTGTGCCACAAGGCAGGGATATTCCACATCCCAGGACAGACAGGGATATTTCACACCCCAGGACAGGGATATTTCACACCCCAGGACTGGGATATTTCACACCCCAGGACTGGGATATTTCACACCCCAGGACTGGGATGCTCTGCAGGAGCCCCGGGAGCTCTGCAGATGGGCAGGAGGGGTGAAGGTCCCGGGGCTCTCCCAGTCCCAGGCTGGAGAACCAGAGTGGGGCTCAGGGACCACAGCGAGGGGTCCAGGGCGAGCTGGGCTGGGGGGATCAGGAGAAAAGAGCTCAAACCCCATCAGCTGAGCCCCCTTGGGATGGGGATGAGGATTTCCCATCATTCCACGATTGGAAAAGGACACTGGGCCCCACTGATCCCCACACCAGGGACAGGGGTCGGGGTCACGTCCCTGCTGTGGGGGACCAGAGCTCAGCACCCCCCAAATTCCCTCTGCTCCCAATCCCTCTCCAGCCCCTACTGTGCCCATCCCCTGCACGCCTTCCCCGGCCTTATTAACATAATTAATTAAGCCAGGGGCCTGTGGATGATCTAATTACAAGCGAGCCTAGATTTGATTTCCCTTTTAATTAATCAGTGTTATTTACACGCAGCAGCTGCCCGGGCAATGCCCGCTCGGCAAAGGGCACATCCCGAGGGAAGGGGGTGGCAGGAGGTGGCACCTTGGTGGCACCTTGGTGGCACCTTGGTGGCACCAGGACAAGGCAGGGCCACGAGGGGGGCGTGGGAAAGGGGGGGCACAGCCGCTTTGGGGTCAAAGCTGGCCACTCGTCCTGCGGGGGGGGACACGGAGGGACCATCACCAAGCGCCACCACCCCTCAGGGTCCCCAAAAGGGTCCCCAAAAGGAGCTGGGGGTGCCGTGGGGACCCCCCCAAGGGACGCTGGGGGCTGCCAGACCTCACTAGAGGGCAGCAAAATGCTGCCGGTTGCCAGGGCTGGTGGCACGGGACCACCTGTGGCCCCGTGCTGGTGGCCACGTCCCCCTTGGGGACCCTCAGGACTTGATGGCAGCTCTTCCCAGACTTCCTGGGAGTGCGGATCCCGGCACAATTCCCGGCGGATGCTCGGGACAGGGGAGCTCAAGGGGAGGAGGAGCACCTTGGCTGGGTTGGGTGCCACCGAAGGTGACGCTGTCCCAGGGCTGGGGACCCTGGGGGCTGAGCCAGAGCTTCCCTCAGGATGAGAATTCCTCTGCCAAGGCCAGGGAGCCCTGGATCCATCCAAATGAGAAAGAAATCTGAAAGAAATCCGAAAGAAATCCGAAAGAAATCGAAAGAAATCAGAAAGAAATGAGAAAGAATTTGGAAAGAAATCAGAAAGAAATCGAAAGAAATCAGAAAGAAATCAGGAAGAAAACAAAAAGAAATCAGAAAAAAATAAAAAGAAATCAGAAAGGAATCAGAAAGAAATCAGAAAGAAACTGGAAAGAAATCAGGAAGAAAACAAAAAGAAATCAGAAAGAAATCAAAACGAAATTAAAATTAAATGAAAAAGAAATCAGAAAAAAAAACGAGAAAGAAATCAGAAAGGAATCAGAAAGAAATCAGAAAGAAATCAAAACAAAATTAAAATGAAATGAAAAAGAAATCGGAAAGAAATCAGAAAGAAACCAGAAAGAAACTGGAAAGAAATCAGAAAGAAATCAAAACGAAATTAAAATGAAATGAAAAAGAAATCAGAAAGAAATCGAAAGAAATCAGAAAGAAATGAAAAAGAATTTGGAAAAAAAGCAGAAAGAAATCAGAAAGAAACTGGAAAGAAATCAGAAATAAATCAAAATGAAATTAAAATTAACCAGACAGAAATCAGAAAGAAATCAAAACGAAATTAAAATTAAATGAAAAAGAAATCAGAAAAAAACCAGAAAGAAATCAGAAAGAAACTGGAAAAAAACCAGAAAGAAATCAAAATGAAATTAAAATTAAATGAAAAAGAAATCAGAAAAAAAAAGCAGAAAGAAATCAGAAAGAAACTGGAAAGAAATCAGAAAGAAATCGAAGGAATTCAGAAAGAAATGAAAAAGAATTTGGGAAAAAAGCAGAAAGAAATCAGAAAGAAATCAAAATGAAATTAAAATTAAATGAAAAAGGAATCAGAAAAAAATCAGAAAGAAATGAAAAAGAATTTGGAAAAAAAAGCAGAAAGAAATCAGAAAGAAATCAGAAAGGAACTGGAAAGAAATCAGAAAGGAATCAAAACGAAATGAAAACTAAATGAAAAAGAAAGCAGAAAAAAACCAGAAAGAAATCAGAAAGAAACTGGAAAGAAATCAGAAAGAAATCAGAAAGAAATCGAAGGAAATCAGAAAGAAATGAAAAAGAATTTGGGAAAAAAGCAGAAAGAAATCAGAAAGGAATCAAAACGAAATTAAAATTAAATGAAAAAGGAATCAGAAAAAAACCCAGAAAGAAATCAGAAAGAAATCAGAAAGAAACTGGAAAGAAATCAGAAAGAAATGAAAAAGAATTTGGAAAAAAAGCAGAAAAAAATCAGAAAGAAATCGAAATGAAATTAAAACGAAATGAAAAAGAAACCAGAAAGGAACTGGAAAGAAATCGGAAAGAGAACGGAAAGGACACAGGAGAAAGGCGATGGGGCTGGAAAAGGCCGATTCCAGCGGGCAGGAAGCTCCCGTGGGACAGCTTTGGAGGCAAACACGGGCCTGACTTTTATCTGCCACCCTTTCCCATCTTTTTCCCAGCTCTATCCAACATTCCCGAGCTTCCCCGCAGGTGCCAGCAGGGCTGGGTCCCCTCTGCCCACCGGGAGCACCTAAGGGCACTCAAACCCCACATCCAGAGGGACGATGCTCTGAGGAAGCAGCGGAATTCCATGGAATGCTCAAAGCAGGAATGCTCATCCCTCCATCCTCCCAAATTCCCCCAAAAGTCCCTTAATCCGCCTGAGCGGCGGCGCTGCGGGATCTTTTTGGGATTAAGGAGAATCTGTTTATAGCCAGCACCGGGGTGGGGAATGGGAACTGTTCCGGGAATGGGACTGGGAATCAACAGGGGGCACCTGGAATGAAACAACTGGAATGAAATAGGGATCACCTGGAATGAAATAGGGATCACCTGGAATAAACAGGGATCACATGGAATGAAACAACTGGAATGAAACAGGGATCACCTGGAATAAACAGGGATCACATGGAATAAACAGGGATCACATGGAATGAAACAGGGATCACCTGGAATGAAACAGGGGGCACCTGGAATGAAACAACTGGAATGAAACAGGGATCACCTGGAATAAAACAATTGGAATAAAGCAGGGATCACCTGGAAAAAAACAGGGATCACCTGGAATAAAAGAGGGATCACCTGGAATGAAACAGGGATCACATGGAATGAAACAATTTTCACCTGGGATAAAACAATTGGAATAAAGCAGGGATCACCTGGAATGAAACAGGGGGCAACCGGAATAAAACAACTGGAATAAAATAGGGATCACCTGGAATAAAAACAGGGATCACCTGGAATAAAGCAACTGGAATAAAACAGGGATCACATGGAATACAACAGTGATCACCTGGGATAAAACAATTGGAATAAAATAGGGATCACCTGGAACAAACAGGGATCACCTGGAATAAAACAACTGGAATAAAACAGGGATCACCTGGGATAAAATAACTGGAATGAAACAGGGATCACCTGGAATAAAGCAGGGATCACCTGGGATAAAACAATTTTCACCTGGAATAGAACAAGTGGAATAAAACAGGGATCACCTGGAATAAAACAGGGACCACCTGGGATAAAACAACTGGAATGAAACAGGGATCACATGGAATAAAATAACTGGAATAAAGCAGGGATCACATGGAATA
Source organism: Coloeus monedula (assembly GCF_965178545.1). Lineage (NCBI taxonomy): Eukaryota > Metazoa > Chordata > Aves > Passeriformes > Corvidae > Coloeus > Coloeus monedula. The sequence goes on along the minus strand of NC_138804.1, from coordinate 2,039,686 downwards.
AGCAGGGATCACCTGGGATAAAATAATTGGAATAAACAATTTTCACCTGGAATAAAGCAAGGATCACCTGGGATAAAATACTTGGAATCAAACAGGGATCACCTGGAATAAAATAACTGGAATGAAACAGGAATCACCTGGAATCAAAGAGGGATCACCTGGGATAAAATAACTGGAAAGAAACAGGGATCACCTGGAATCAAAGAGGGATCACCTGGGATAAAATAACTGGAAAGAAACAGGGATCACCTGGAATCAAAGAGGGATCACCTGGGATAAAACAATTGGAATCAAACAGGGATCACCTGGGATAAAATAACTGGAATGAAACAGGGATCACCTGGAATGAAACAGGGATCACCTGGGATCAAACAGGGATCACCTGGGATAAAATAACTGGAATGAAACAGGGATCACCTGGGATCAAACAGGGATCACCTGGGATAAAATAACTGGAATGAAACAGGGATCACCTGGGATCAAACAGGGATCACCTGGAATCAAACAGGGATCACCTGGGATAAAATAACTGGAAAGAAACAGGGATCACCTGGAATGAAACAGGGATCACCTGGAATCAAACAGGGATCACCTGGCATCAATTGCCAGCCGCCAGCTGCTGGCCCTGGGCAGTGCCACTGCTCCCTGCAGGGCGTGTCCCCCCACTGCCACCCGGCGCCAGCAAATGTCACAAGTGTCCCCTTGTCCCGAAACCCAGGGACACTTTTCCACCGAGAGCAGCGAGGAGCCGGATCCCTGCCAGCATTCCCCGTTCCCTGCGGGAAATCCGGGCCACGGCGGGGGGGTACCGGCGCTGGCAGCGGGCGGCAAAGGGACAGGGATTCGTCCTCATGTGGGGATTCCTGAAATCCCCTGCAGGAGCGGCAGGAAAAGCCCTGGGAGTGCCGGAGTGCCAGCCAGGGGTGGCACAGGACGGGCAGAGCCCTGTCCCCCACCCTGCGGCCACCACTGCCCCGTGCCCGGTGGCCCCTGCCCCGCCTTTCCACAGGGATGCATCCGTGCCCATGGCTCGGCAGCCAAACCCCGTCAAACCCAAGGGGGTTTTGTGCCAAGGTCGGTGCCCTGCGAAGTTCCTGGTGACTCCTGAGATCCAACACCTGCTGGATTTTTCCCCCTCGGAATAATCCTGCTGGGATTTCCCCGATTCTCCCAGTGACTCGTCTGCTTTCCCTGCCCTGATTTCCAGAACTTTCCTCAGCCTCTCTCTCTCGCTCTGCACGGGTCCTGTTTTCCAGCAGAACATTCCTGAGTTTTGCTGCTTCTCCAGATTCGGGAATGCTCCTTCTCTCTCATTATTTATCTGCAAAAAAACTCCCCAAAATCCCCCTTTTTCAGCAGACTATTCCAGAGTGTTCCTGCTTCTCCAGACCTAGGAATGCTCCCTGCCTCTCACTATTACACCCCAAAAAAATCCCCATTTTCCAGCAGAACATTCCAGCTATTTTCCTGCTTCCCCAGACCTGGGAATCCTCCCTTCCTCCCATTACTACATCCCCAAAATCCCCAATTTCCAGCAGAATATTCAGGAGTTTTCCTGCTTCCCCAGACATGGAAATATTCCCTCCCTCCCATTATTACCCCCCAGAAACCTCCCAAAAATCCCCATTTTCCAGCAGAACATTCCAGCCATTTTCCTGCTTCCCCAGACCTGGAAATGCTCCCCGCCTCCCATTATTGCCTCCCCAAAACCCCCATTTTCCAGCAGAATATTCCAGAGTTTTCCTGCTTCTCTAGAGCTGGGAACACCTCCAGCCTCCCATTATTACTTCCCAAAAATCCCCATTTGCCAGCAGAACATTCCCGAATTTCCCTGCTTCCCCAGACCTGGGAACGCTCCCTGGCTCCCAAAAACCTGTCCATGGCACAGCACCCTTGGGATAAACTGGGATATCCATCCCGTGGCCAGGTCTGGGAATTCCTGGGAGCTGGGCCACTGGGTGTGGGGGGGCAGCCCCTCTGCCCCACTGGTTTTGTGGGATCAGGGCAGAATTCCCAGCAGGGAATCATGGAATGGTTTGGGTTGGGACATTAAATCCCGTTCAGTTCCATTCTGGACACTTCCCACTAATCCCAGGCTGCTCCAACCTGGCCTTGGACACTTCCAGGGATGGGAGAGCCTGAAAAAGTCCTGGAAATCCTTTTCCTGTGAGTTTTGCATTCCTGGTTGGAATGAGAACCGAGTATCCCAGTGTGAATCTTATCCCTGCAAGGAGCAAAGTGCCCAAAATGCTTCCAAATGAGCCAAATCCCTCCCAGGGAAACTCATCCAGCGCCTCCCAGCTCCACATCTCCAGGTGATTCAGGATCCTCCTGCCTCAGGCACCTCCTGCTCCAGCAAAAACTACCAGGAATTGAGTTCTTTCCAAGGCAGGAGTGGGATGAGGAGCAGGAATGCAGCTCCAAGCCCCATTTCCCTGGAGCTGAACCCCTCACAAAGCTTGAACACGAAGCAAAACGTGGCCAAATTCCTGGGAGAAGCTCCTGGAGCCAAGAAATCCAAGAATCCAAGGAGAAACAGATGCTCCCAGGCAGAACAGGGAATCAGCTTGAAACAGTCCATGGGGAAACAACGGGAAAATATCCTCAATTTTGCCTGTTCCGGGGAAATCTTTCTCAGGGATGGGGCTGGAATGTTAAATCGGGGTCTGGCTGGGGAAGGGCCACTTCTCCTGGAATTTTTGGTGGGAACAGTTGGAGCTTAAACAAACACCTGATGGATCAATCCTTCCACAAGAAAGACACAAATCCCAATCCCAGGGTTAAAAATTAAGGACCACGAGGATTTATTTCTCCAAAAGACCGGGGCTGAGCTGGCTGCAATGAATCCCTGTGCATCCCAGGCCCTGTCTCTTCCCCATATCCCGCTTCCAACGGTGCATTCCCAACCTCATCCCTTCCCTGGCAAAACCAGGTCACCATCTGCTCTGCCCCTGGCTCAGCGACAGCTCCTGCCTCTGCAGGAGATCCAAGAGCTTTTCCCAAATTCCCACTTCAAACCCTGCTGACCAACAAGGACACGAGGGCAGGGAGGATGGCAGGTTGTGGAATAACCAGGAATATTCACATCCCTCGGGAGATTCCCGATTTCTGACTCCTGGAGGAGTTCTCCCTGCTCCACTTCCCTGCTTTTATTTTCCATCTTCAAGCCCGCAGCCAAAGGAACACGGAGCAGGCACAGAGGAGACCCCCCCCCCCACCCAAGCCCTTCCAAGCTCTGCAATTCCAGCCTCTGGAGCAGAATCCAGGAGGTTTTAACAGCAGGAAAAGGCTGGAAAAACGAGAGCCAGGGAAAAGCTGCCTCCCCTCTCAGGGAGCCTCCCGGGCCTAGCTCCGTCCCTGCCGTGCCCAGGCAGCTCCAGGCTGGCTCCTTTCCATCTCCTGCTGCTTCCTGACAGCCATTCCCAGGAAAAAAGCTGTTCCTGGATGCTTTGCCAGCTGTACCAGGCAGGTCTGGCCCTCCCTGAGTGGCTCCTTCCCTGTTCCCATCGGTGGCACTGCCCTGACAGCCGAGAGCGTCACGGTCCCGTTCCCAGCAGGGACTTGGATCCATATCCCAGTGGATCCCATCCACATCCTCCCATTCCCTCCTGCATACCTGGAGCTGGCTCTGGGATAAGGTTTTAAAGTGCTGAGTTTGATCCCAAAGCTCCTCCCGGGAGTGGGGGAAAAGGTAACAAACAAAAATCCCAAATAGCAGCAACGCGCAGGGGTTGTTGTGGGGTGGAGGGAGCACAGGGAGCCTCTTCCTGCCTGGATGGAGAGGGAACTGGGATTAGCACTGCGTGTCCTTCAGCTGGAACCCATTATTCCAGCTGGAACCCCCTTATTCCAGCTGGAACCCCCTTATTCCAGCTGGAATCCTTTTGCTGGAGCCCCTTATTCCAGCTGGAACCCCTTTATTCCAGCTGGAATCCTTGCTGGAGCAGGATAATAACCTCTTTATTCCAGCTGGAATTCTTGCTGGAACCCATTATTCCAGCTAGAACCCCTTTATTCCAGCTGAAATCTTTTATTCCAGCTGGAACCCATTATTCCAGCCAGAATCCTTGCTGGAACCCCTTATCCCAGATGGAACCCTTCACTCCAGCTGGAACCCCTTTATTCCTGCTGAAACCTTTTATTCCAGCTGGAACCCATTATTCCAGCCAGAATCCTTGCTGGAGCCCCTTATTCCAGCTGGAACCCCTTTATTCCAGCCAGAACCCCTTTATTCCAGCTGAAATCTTTTATTCCAGCTGGAACCCCTTTACTTCAGCTGGAATCCTTGCTGGAACCCCTTATTCCAGATGGAACCCTTCACTCCAGCTGGAACCCCTTTATTCCAGCTGGAATTCTTGCTGGAACCCATTATTCGAGCTAGAACCCCTTTATTCCAGATAGAACCCTTCACTCCAGCTGGAACCCCTTTACTCCAGCTGGAATTCTTTTATTTCCTGCCAGGACAATTTTATTCTACCTGTAACCTCATTATTCCAGATGGAACCCCTCTATTCCAGCTGGAACCCCTTTATTCCAGCTGGAAACCCTTTACTCCAGCTGGAATCCTTGCTGGAACCCCTTATTCCAGATGGAACCCTTCACTCCACCTGTAACCCCACTATTCCAGCTGGAACCCCTCTATTCCAGCTAGAACCCCTCTATTCCACCTGTAACCCCTTGATTCCACCTGGAACCCCATTATTCCACCTGGAACCCCTTTATTCCAGCTGGAATCCTTTTGCAGGAGCCCCTTAGTCCAGCTGGAACCCCTTTATTCCACCTGTAACCCCATTATTCCAGCTGGAACCCCTCTATTCCAGCTAGAACCCCTTTATTCCAGCTGGAATTTCCTTTTTTCCACCTGTAACCCCTCTATTCCAGCTGGAATCCTTTATTCCAGCCGGAGCCCCTCTATCCCAGGTGCCCCGAAGGCAGCAGCTGTCCCCACTCCCCTCACGGGTGACACTTCGCATCCATCCCCGGATCCCGGCACATCCCGCCGGTTGCCATGGCAACGCTTCGGGAAGAAGGGAGGTTCATTATCAGTTTCTCCATGGAATCAAAAAAAAAAAAAAAAAAAACCACCTTGGATGAAATTTTGTTTTCTCCCCGCTGTCACGGATTTGTTCCTGATCCTTCTGTGTTTGTGGATTATCCAGGGCGACTTCCAAAATTACGGGAACCCCTTGGATCGACTCATCCCAGCTTAGGGAATAAGCACAGAGAGCAGCATCCTGGAGAAAAGCTCCTCTGCACAATTCCCAAGCCTCAGGGAACGTGGGAAGTGCTGTTAATTAAACAGCAATCAGCTGTTTCCAAGGGAAAAAAACTTCCCTGCGGAGCAGGGATGCCCTGGGATCCATCCTGGGAGGAGCAGGATTCCAGAGAGGCTGCAGAGCTCCAGGACATCCAGGATGAATCCCAGAAATGCAGAGCAGCAGGTTTGTGAGTCAGGAGGAGGAATGTGAGAAAACCGGGAATGAAACGCCAAACAAATCGCAGATTCCCGGTTTTTTTCTCCCAGCTCTTTGTGGCACTGCCAAGGCTCCTTCCCACGCGGGCCAATCCCCCTCTTTCCCTCGCATCCAGGGCTTTTCAGGATCTGCTCCCACCCCGCTCTGTTCCCTGCAGGATGTGACTCCAGGAACGCTCCACAGCTTTTTAAAAGTCACTCAGGAAGCGGAAGCCAGGAAAATGGGAGAGCTGGAGCATCACTGAGAGCTGATCCCTCTCTCCCAGGGCAGGAGATTCCTAGGAACACCTGGAAATCTCATCCTACTACAGCCCTTCCTGGAAAAGCTGGGAAAGCATCATCAAATCCTCAGGTTTCATCCCTGAGGCGGAGTTTGCAGAGCACATGGAAAAGGGGCCGGGATGGGGTTTGGGAAGGGTCGGTGCTGCCAGGTCCGGGCAAGTGCGGGGTGTGTGTGGTGGGGTTGGAGAGGGATCCCAGGAATTCCAGGTGGGACTGGCACTGTGCCAGCGGCAAGGGGACAGGGAGCAGAGAGAGGAAGCAGGGAGGGGATGGGGAATGGAGAGGAGAAACAGGGAGGGGACTTGGAGCAGGGAAGGAACAAGGAATAGGGCTGGGAAGCAGGGAGGGGGACAGGGAATGGAGAGGGGAAGCAGAGAGGGGACAGGGAACAGAGCCTGGAAGCAAGGAGGGAACAGGAAATGGAGAGGGGAAACAGGGAGGGAACAGGGAATGGAGAAGGGAAACAGGGAGGGGACAGGGAAAAGACCTGGAAAACAGTGAGGGAACAGAGGGGAAGCAGGGAGGGGACGGGAAATGGAGAGGGAAAGTGGGACAGGGAGCAGAGTTAGGAAGCAGAGAGGGGGCAGGGAGCAGTTTGGAAGCAGGGAAGGGACACATCCCTCGCTCCCATCCCTGCTCCGAGCCCTGGCACGTGCGGCTCCCTCTGGCAGGGAGCAGGACAGCGGGACAGCCGGGACAGCCGGACACGAGGACAGCCGGACACGAGGACAGCCGGACACGAGGACAGCGGGACAGCCGGACCCGAGGCAGCCCTGGCTGCTCCCAGCTCGTCACCCTCTGCCATTCCCTGGGAATGACACATTCCCTGGTGGTTTACGACCCTTTTCTCCCTGGGTTCCAGGCGAGCAGGGAACATTCCCTCAGCCTTTATGGATGGCCATTGCCACCCCTGTGCTGCCTCAGCTCCGGGGCAAACACCAAGGAGATGGGGATAATGAGGATTTTATGGAGCGTGGAGCCACGCCGGGAACACGGGGATGGGACTGAGCAGGCAGAGCTCTGTGTCCTGCCAGGAAATCACTTCAGGAGGCTCCAAATCTATTTCTCGCCCTTCTCCTGGGAGGTCCTGAGGAGGCACGGATTTAATGCTGCTCCCTCCGTGCCCCTGGATCGATCCTATCGGATTTTAGGAGCTCCCATCAATTAGGGAGAGGCTCCCGCTGCATTAAAGCCTCGAGGAGCCCTCCCAGCCTGACTCCAAGAGCAATTCCTGGCTGTGTTACTGCATTTCCAATAGGAGATTGATCCCTGTGAGGTCACATTTATTCCCAGCACCAAAAATTGCCAGCGGATGAGCGACAGCGAGGGCACTGCAGGGATCTCTGGAATAACCCCAGGAAAAGGGGATGGAGCAGCACGGAGCTGTTGTTTTTCCATTGGGATTAGAGGGATGAGGCTCCTCTCCAGGGAGCTGCCTGAAGAGATGGCAAGAGAAAAAGATGGAGCAGCTCCCATCAAAGCCCATCCTGCTCCAAAGATCCCATTCCCAGTTTTGGGGAGGTTGGTTCTGGTAGGGCTCAGGCAGTGGAAACTCAGGAGATTCATGATCCAAGGCCTCCACCTGCCTGGAATGATGATTTTGCAGGGAGTAAAACTGAAAAAAGGAAGGGATTCCAGGGAAGGGAAGGATGTGAGGAAGAGCAGGATGGTGCCAGTGCAGAGAGAAGGGTCCTGAGGCAGGTCAGGAATGCCAGACTTTGGGAAGGGTTAAAGGCAATAACTCAGCTCCTTTAAAAAACTCTGCGCCCAGCTCCTGGTCCAGCTCCAGAGGAAAGTTTTCCTGCTTCCACAGGGACACATTCCCAGAGCTCACAGAGCAGGAAGGAGCAGGAGGCAGCAGGGCAGGGTTTTCCCCCAAAACAAGGAATTGATTTCAACGATCTCAAAGTGGAACCAGCCTCCTGTTATCCCAGAGAGGCCAGGATCCTGGGAATCACCTCTGAGCCTCTCCTGCTTTCTCCATGCTGTGTTTCTGGGCCAAGGAGGAGGTGGCAGCAGCGGGAAGGTGGCCAGGGAATGCTGAGGCCAGGCTGGGTGTGAAGTGTCCTGCGGGATGCCCGTGCTGCAGCCCAGATCCATTTGCACTCCGCAGGATCCATTCACAGGGACAACGGGATCCCCTCGGAGTCAGGGCTGGGATGAGGCTCAGCCCTTGCCCTGCTCAGCAGAAATTCCTGCTCTCCTGGAGCTGTGGATGGGCTTTTCCATGGGGTTGGAGCGGGGCCTTGCCACGATCCATCCCAAGGAGGTGCAGGAGCATCCCCTCCAGGGGATAAGGATGGGGAACACCAATCCCAAACAGCCCCAGGAGGAGGTGATGAGGCTGTGACAGCGTCACAACAGGACCCTGCAGCAGAGCCAGGCTGACAGCAGCTCCTCATCCCAAAATCCCGACAAAACTGGCTTTTTCAACCCTTCTGTTTCAGAGCTGACCCCGTTTTCTTAACCCCATGACAACTCCCTGCCACACAGGGCTCCAATTCCTCTCCGATCCCTGTGGAGCAGAGCACAGCAGCCTTCCCAAATTCCCATCAGCAGCACCATTTGCCTCAGCAGCGCCAGCAGGAGCACCTGAGATCCCAGGGAAGCTGCTGCCCTTGGCTCTCCCCTGTCCCAGGCCACGCCACCAGCGAGAGATGCCAAAACCTCTCTTAAAAGAGCAGAAAAAAGAAAAACCCATTCCCATCACAGGCTTTGAGACGCCAGGGATAATCGATACACGGCTCCAGGAGATAAAGAATGAAACCTTTCCTTCTCCTTTTCCTCCAGGCTCTTTGTGCCTGCAGCTCCCAGAGCTGGGCAGCCTCTGACCTTGAGTTCCTGCATTAATGCTGGAGCGGGGATGGAGCTGGGATGGAGCGGGGATGGGAACGGGGATGGGAACGGGGATGGGAACGGGGATGGAGTGGGGATGGAGCGGGGATGGAGCTGGGATGGGAATGGGGATGGAGCGGGGATGGAGCGGGGATGGGAACGGGGATGGGAACGGGGATGGAGCGGGGATGGAGCGGGGATGGGAATGGGGATGGAGCGGGGATGGAGCGGGGATGGAGCGGGGATGGGAATGGGGATGGAGCGGGGATGGAGCGGGGATGGGAACGGGGATGGAGCGGGGATGGAGCGGGGATGGAGCTGGGATGGGAACGGGGATGGAGCGGGGATGGAGCAGGGATGGGAACGGGGATGGGAACGGGGATGGAGCGGGGATGGAGCGGGGATGGGAATGGGGATGGAGCGGGGATGGAGCGGGGATGGAGCGGGGATGGGAATGGGGATGGAGCGGGGATGGAGCGGGGATGGGAACGGGGATGGAGCGGGGATGGAGCGGGGATGGAGCTGGGATGGGAACGGGGATGGAGCGGGGATGGAGCGGGGATGGGAATGGGGATGGAGCGGGGATGGGAATGGGGATGGAGCGGGGATGGAGCGGGGATGGAGCGGGGATGGAGCGGGGATGGAGCGGGGATGGAGTGGGGATGGAGCAGGGATGGAGCAGGGATGGAGCGGGGATGGAGCTGGGGACGGAACAGGGGACGGAGCGGGGATGGAACGGGGATGGAGCTGGGATGGGAACGGGGATGGAGCGGGGATGGAGCTGGGATGGGAACGGGGATGGAGCAGGGGATGGAGCGGGGATGGGAACGGGGATGGAGCGGGGATGGAGCGGGGATGGAGCTGGGATGGGAACGGGGATGGAGCGGGGATGGAGCGGGGATGGAGCTGGGATGGGAACGGGGATGGAGCGGGGATGGAGCGGGGATGGGAACGGGGATGGAGCAGGGATATCACACACAGCACTCAGCCCATCCCCTGGGCTTTTCCTTTCTCCTGGCCCTGCACAACCACAGCTTTGTCCTCTGCTCCAGGTTGTGGCAGGCCTGGCTCTGTCCCCCAGAGATAAGCCTGGAGAAAAATGTCACCGGCTGCTCTGATCCCAACCACCCATCAGCACCAAGCAGGTGGAGTAATTCCAGTGCACACAGCATCCATCCATGAACAGGAGAGCTGGGAAGAGCATTCCCAGCTCCCAGCCCTGCCTCAGAGCTGATTTGTTTGGGAGGGACAAGCTCAGCCTCACAAGGAAGCAGCGCTGCCATCGCTGCAGCTTCCAAGGGCAGAATTCCCAGTGGCTGGAACACGATTCCCTGGACACCGCAGGGTGACAGGGGACAGCAGGGCAGTGCCAGCAGCACGGCAGAGCCGCCTGGGACTTTGCTCCCAGAGGAATTTCCCACATATCCACGCTCGGAGAAGGCTCTGGCTCAGTTGTCACCCAGCTGCGGGGCAGGGGAAGGTGACAAGTGACAAAGAGCTGCCCAGAAGAGCCTCCCAGCCCTGCTCTGTGCAGCAGCCCCAGCTCTGCGAGCACCAGAATTAATTCAAAGCCGCTTTAATTCCAACAGTTCAATTCCGCTGCCCTGCTTTGATTCCTCACCGAGGCCACGGAACTAATGGAAATCTTGGATCCAGCTTTCCAACGGGAGAGGCGGGTGATAAATCAGCTCTGCAGGCACACGGGATTCACCTGGGACAGCGCCATTACCTGGTAACCAGGAAACAGCCACAGCTCAGCCGTCACACCCGGTTCCAGGATAATGGGAATGTGTGGGAATCTCAGCTCCCAAGGAAAACTCAGCTCCCTCATCGCTCCGGGAGCCTCGAACACGTGGGGAGTCGAAGCAGGAGCATCCCAGGAACTTGGCAGCTCTTCCCAGCCCTCCCGGGGTGTTTGAATTCACTGCCATCATTAAGGGACAAAGACGGGAATGTCGGAGCCGGGATGGGTTTGGGGCTGGGGAGGAGCTCGCTGGAAGCGCAGAGCTTTTGTCTGGATTTAAGGGACTCTCCTTAAAAGAATCCCCGCTCCCGAAGCTGTGATTTCTGTCACCTCCCTCCTGACCCTTTCCATTTAACATTCCAGGCTGGCTGTGGAGAAAGGGAAGCACGGCTGGCTCGTTAAGGAAGGGACAAAACGACTCCAGCAGGTTGGGATGGATCCCCAGCAGTGAACACAAAGCTTTGAAGGGAGCTCTGAGCGAACCCTGCAGTCCCCATCCCATGTGCACACACACAACTCCCTGTGCCACGCTGGCAGAGCGGTTTCCTTGCCAACATTCCCGGTTTTTCTTAAGAGAATCCCTGTTTTTCCTCGCGCCACTCCACCGACTTTGAACCCCGGGTGTCAGGAATCTGAACCGGCAGCGCATCCCAAATCCCGGCTGTGCCACCACGGCCCTGTCCCTCATCCAGCCGGGCAGGAGCAGCAGGAACAGCTGGGAAGGTTGGAATTAGCATTAAGCTGGGGATGAGGCAGCTCTCAAAACTCCTCTGGATTTTCCCCCGGCAGTATTTTGTTCCCCTCCATCCTCTCCGCAGAGGGGTTGTCAGGAATTGGTGGAGTCACCGTCCCTGGAGGAGTTTCAGACACGGCTGGATGTGGCTGACAAGGTCCAGCTGATCCATCAAAGGTTGGACTCGTCGTCCTTTGGGGCCTTTTCCAACCTTAATGGGATTCTCTGACCTTGTTTTTGCTGTCCAGGGAGGAGGAAAGGGGAGAAATCCATGGATCATCCCCGCTCCGAGCTGCTGCAGTCCCTGGGCCCAACACACTCCAAAGCCCCAGCCGGCCCCTCCATCCCTTGGGATCCATCAAATCCCGATTTTTCTCTGCCCTGCTCCTGATGCGATGTCAGGAAAGGCTCTGACTCACTCCCTGCCTCTCTGTCAGTGATCTCCCAGCAGAGCTCGCTCCCCTCCCTGCCAGGCGCTGGAAGGATGGGATTGAAGCGTTCCTCGGGAACACATCGATCCCATCCGAGCCCTTGGAAAACCAGGATGCTCTCCCAGAACTCCAGCAGCCAGGATCAGATGTCAACACACTGCTGCTATTTCAGTATTTTAACATTTGAACATTTCCCCCCAGGGCCCTGACGGGTTCAGGAAAACTTCAGATCCCTGCTCCAGCCATTTCTATTCCACGCTGGAATCTCCTCTTCCCTTTCACTGTTGGGAATTGGAACGCCAATAAATCACCCAGCAGAGGAGAGGCAGCCTCTGCCTGTGGAATTCTCCACAGGGACCCCAAAGCACCGAGCCCAGCCAGCTGGAATAACCTCTGGAGAACAGGAACAACGGGAAAACAGCCACCAAGCAGCAGCCCGGGAAGGTCACGAGTCCCACAGCCCAGGGGGTTTCTGCAGCCAGCGATTCCTGCTGGGCTCCACGTTCCCAGCAAACGCTCCAGATGTTGGGAGCTCCCACGGCATCCCATCCTCGGGATGGCCTCGGGATGCGGCCCCTCAGGGCGCTGGCAGCAAGGGAATCCCCTCAGGGAAGGATTCCAGCCAGCAGCAACTCCCTGGAAAGGAGGCTTTAGGGAACGCAGAGGGAATCCTGGGAGCAGATTCCCTCCTTCCAGAGGGTTTTCCACATCCTGGGAGCAGATTCCCTCCTTCCACAGAGGACATCCCATATCCTGGGAGCAGATTCCCTCTCTCCACAGAGGCAGCACATTCCAAATTCCCAGATTCCCCCCTTCCAGAAGGTTTTCCATATCCTGGGAGCAGATTCCCTCCCTCTGGACAGAGAATTCCTTACCTGGCGATTTTCCCTGCTCCAGCTCTTCTAATCCATCTGCAGGCTCGGATTGGGGATTTTCCTTGGAGCTGGCTCCAGTTTTCCTTCTCCATGTGTAGAGTTCAGCCCTGTAGGAGAGGGCAGAGACACCTCAAATCCCAGCTCCCCTCCAGAATAAGGAATAAATAAAGAACGAATAAAGAAAAAAATAAAGGGGGGGGAAAAGGAAAAAGGAAAAAAAGAAGAAAAAATAAAGAAAAAATAGTAAAGGAAAAAAAAAAAAGAAAAAATAATGAAGAAAAAATAAAGAAAAAAAATTAAGAGTAAAGAAAAAAATAAAGAAGAAAATAAAGAAATAATAAAGAAAAAATAATAAAGAAAAAATAAAGAATAAAGAAAATAAATAATAAAGAAATAATAAAGAAAAAATAAAGAAAAAATGAAAGAAAAAAGAAAGAAAAAAGAAAGAAAAGAGAAAATGAAGGAAAAAAATGAAGGAAAAATGAAGGGAAAAAAAGAAAAAAGGAAAAAAGAAGGGAAAAAAGGAAAAAATGAAGGAAAAAGGGAAAAAAGGAAAAAAGGAAAAAAAAAGAAGAAAGGAAAAAAGAAAAAAGGGGAAAAAAAGGAAAAAAGAAGAAAAAAGGAAAAGGAGGGAAAAAGGAGGGAAAAAGGAGGGGAAAAGGAGGGGAAAAGAAGGGGAAAAGAAGGGGTAAAAAAAAGGAAAAAAAGGGGAAAAAAAGGGGAAAAAAAGGGGGAAAAAAGGAAAAAAAAAAGGAAAAAAAAGGAAAAATAAAGGATCTCCCTGGCAGCCTCCACATTCCCCCAGAGCTGCTCCAAGACACAAAATCCTGGCTGGTGACCCCAAAAAGTACCTGGCACCAACCCCACCCTGGCACAAGGGCTCTGCTCCATGCTCCAAAGGGAACAGCGTGGCAAGGGATCCCAAAAATTCCCAAACTTTGTGAGGCTCCCAGTTTTCCTGTTGATGTCTCCCAGGTCAGCAGCAGCAGGATCCAGAGGGAATTTGTGGCATGGAAAAGAGTTAAAATTTCACTTCCTCTTCGCTGATTTAGGATTTAAGGTCAGCTAAAACAAGGGAAGGGCCTAAGGTTCCACTCCATCCCAAAGAGTTGGGGTCCTGCAGGAATATTTCAGTCTAAATCACCCCTGGAGAGCTTGAAAGGGGTTGTGGAAATGTTACCTGGTGCATCCTTTGGGATTTCAGGAGGAATCAATCCACGTGCAGGCAGGAATGTCTGACATTTCCACTTGGAGGAGTTCTGGGATCGTTTGTGACCCCCCAAATCCACCCAATGCAGGACACCAGAAGCACAGAGATCAGGAGTCATTTAGCACAGAGCTGGGCTGAAGAGTTCCAGTGAAATTCAGGAATTTCTAATCTTTTCAAACATCCTGGGGCCGTGGTGAGGTTGGAAGTGTCCAGGTTGGAGCCTCTGGAATGAGATGATCCTTAAGGTTCTCTCCCAAGCCAATGCAGCCTGGAATTCTCTGAAGCGATTCCTGTGCCCATCATCCTTAACTGCTCCAAAAGCAGCATTTTAAGTGATAGAAACAACACTTTAATCACAGCTCTATCTCCAATTCCAGCACCAGCCTGGATTTTGGTGGGAAAAAAATCATCCAGAGGAAAAAGTGACTCCTATCAACACAGGAAGATCTCCGTTCCAATTAAGGAGCTGCTAATTTTTATCCTAAATTAGCTTTTAATCAGCAGGACATTTCACTTCAGGGTGTGGTAATAAAAAAAAAAACCAGAAACTTTGAAAAACAAACAAGAGTTTGGTGTTAGAAAACCCCAAAAAAAGCTAAAAAAGAGGAGCTGGAACTTCCAGCCTCCCCTCCCAAAGGTTTTGTTCTCTCACAACCAACAGGGACTAAAAATTTGTTCTGGGAGTGGGAAAAATCTGATAAATGTTAGAAATCCAACACCTATTTGCAAGGAGATTTCTCTGATGGCAGCAGAGCAAAGCTGATCATTATCTGTGAAAACCCAGGGGCAAAAAAAGCACCTGAAATGATTTAAAGGAATTATTTAAAGGAATTATTTAAAGGAATTATTTAAAGGAATTATTTAAAGGAATTATCCAGATCAACTTCTGTAAGGAAAAATAATTAAAAAAAGAACCTGAAATTATTGAAATAAATTCAACAAACGGCATTCCAGTGCTAAGGAAAATATTGGGATCCAGGACCCCAAATTTCCCCTATTGTCACCCCAAAACAATCCCCCCATTCAGGTGCTGCCAGGTGTCCAGAAAAGTTTTGGCAACAGCTCTTGGGAAAGGTCAGAGCTGTTGTTTGGTTTGTTTCAAGGTAAGTTTACACCTTTTTTTTTTTTTTTAATTTTTAAAAAGATAAAGGAAGAAAGGAAAAGAATTGTTCCTATTTCCCTGTTAAAAACAGCTTTTTCCAGCAGCAATTCCAAACCACGACTCGTGGAGATAATTAAACCTAATTAAAGGTGATTATTCCCCATTAATGAGCTGCAATAAAAGCATCGAGAGGCAGAGGAAAAAGAGATTTTACTGCAAGAACTTTATTGCACCACGTTCAAGTGCTGAGCCAGGAGTTGTGCCTGTGGGACATAGGGGGGCACAGTGACAGCCCCACACTGTGACAATCTGCATTTCTTCACTGTTCCCCCCTCAAATTAAGGCTGGAGATGATAATTAGTACATTATAATCAAGAGGGGAATTAGGGGAGGAGGGGGAAGAATGCAAAGTTATACAGAGAGCCTTTAAAATCTGTTTTATTGTTCTTCAGGAGGAGTTGGGGTTGGGGTTTTCCATCCAGCTCAGCACCTTCCCCTCCAATCTGACTTCATTTGTCAAATTGGTTTTAAAGCAGGATTCCTGTTGCTAAAAAAAAAAAAAAAATCTATTTTTTTTATTTGCAGAAAGGTGGAAATTCAGGCTGGAAGTGCAGGAGGGGAAGGTAAAGGCCAGAACTGGGTGATTTCAGCACCATTTCCCTCCCACCTGGGCTCGGGCCATTCCTCAGGGCAGCATCCACACCACGAACACTCCCAGCCCTCCTCGATCCATGGAAAGACTCAGGAATATTCCACAGGGAGGAGGGAATTCAGCACAACCACAGCACCGGGGGCTGGGGAACCTCACCTGAGGGGCTTGACAAGTACTGACATTTTCTGCTTAAATTTCTAAAAGCTCTCCCAAGGATTGGAATTGCAAAAGTCCATTCCCTGTGCTCTGGAAAGGTTCGTGCAGGAGTCTGGAAGAGGGAGAAATCCTGGGAAGGGAGGATGGGTACGAGGCCACACCTACTGCAGGTACAGAACAACAGCAAAATATCCCAAGGGAACAGAGCCCTAAACCTGAACAGAGCCCTAAACCTGGATCCAAACCCTTCCAAGGCTGGATATTATGGAAAAACATCCAGGAGAAGGTGCACAAGGTCACCCCTAAGGCAGGGCACTACAAAAATGTGTTTGGTAGAAGCAGCCTGGCTAAAATTGCTCCTAAAATCCCTTAATTGGTTCCCTGGCAGCCCCACAAAAAGATCTCCAAAAAATCCGAGTTGTTAGGGTTTGCTGATGAAGGGTGCCAGGATTTTGGGGTGCAATTAGGGATTCCCCCTCCCAAAGACCCCAATAAAAAAGAAGAAGGCAATCAGTGGTTCAGTTGAGAAAATCCCCCCTCGTCTTTCCCTCACACCTGGCCCCAAATCCCGATTTCCTGCACTCAGCAAGGCAGGGAATGTGGATAGCAGCAGGAAAAAAAAAAAAAAAAAAAAGCCTTTTCCATCTTTTTGACAGAGAAATTAATTTTAAGTCCTTGTCTGAATCGCCCCTCGCTCACCCAGGACACTTTGGAACATCAGTCTTGTGCCAGGATGGATTTTCTGTCTAGCAACAGAAAGAGAGTAATTAACATTTCAGCCAAATTCTTTGGAAAAAAAAAAAAAAAAATCAAGACTGACACACACAGAGAATCTCACACACCAGAGGGTTTAGGCAGTGAGGTTTCTGTTGAAGCCCCCCAGGAGTCAGAATTCCATGGGAAACACCCAGCACAGACATCACCCAATCCCCTGGGATGTGCCCAAAAAGGGGCTTAAGGCTGTTCCCAGCCAGCCACAAAGGCTCCTCCTCTGTCTCTGCCAGGTTAAAAACAAAAAAACCTCCTTTTCCAAGAGTTTAAAGAGGAATTCACGGCTCAGGCCCTGACTGGGGGGTGCTTTCCTCAAGAAAATACTCCCTGCACAAGCCAATGCTCTGCTGCTTTTCCTCAGACATAAAGTTGACTTTATTTCTTTTCTTAAAAAGTTAAAAATACAGAAGGGTCAGAAACTGCTTTTCTCCTCGCAGATTGCAGCGTAAGGAGAAAACAATCCTTCACTGAAATGTTTCTCTTAATTGGGTTTTATTATTATTATTATTATATTTTTTTAATTTTGGGGTGTTTTTTTTTTTTCCTCTCAATCATCATCACCCATTTTTTATTATTATTTTTTAGGACACAGGTTGAGGAGCACTGACTCCACCATTAATTTGATGACGTTTTGTTTTGATTCCAGATTCACATTTCCAGGTGCCAAGAGTCCAGAGAAGAGCCCCCTGCTCACTTCTGCCTTCCTTTTGAGATCTTTTTGTTTGTTTATTTATTGAACACAGCAGTGACCGTTGGCATCTTTGAAGCGTAATCGCATCTTAGGCCGGTATTTCTCCAGATAAAGCAGCTGTTTGGAATTGAAAGCTCCCCTCCTTTTCCTAAAAAAACACAAGGAAGGAGGATATCAATGGAAAAAGCACCATTTCGCTCACTTCAGGCAGATTATTTGTTGTTTTAATGAGGGTTTTTAGCTCGAAAAAGCAGAATTTTGGCTCTAATTCGTGGCTTGGGAGGGGGGGGATAAACCAGCACAATATTCCAGGGGAATATCCTGATCTAATTCCAGCTTTTTTTTGTTTTTAAAGGGAGATTTTATTCCCATGCCTTGCAGTAGTTAAGGAACAACATCAAGGTCACCCTCCCCAGGTGCTGCTTATCAGCTAAAAGAGACAAAAGAGATAAGGGGGGAAAAAAAAAAAAGGAATTTCCAAAAAGGCAGGAAAATCTGTTGCCAGCAATCCAAGGAAAACTGGAGACCCTGGGAAGCCAGGAAAAGCTGGAATTGCTTCGTGGCAAAGCTCCCTCCACATAAATCTCACCTGCTGAGCTTCATTTCCAGAGATGTTGTCACTGAATTCATCCTGCCCCAGGTTTTTCTCCCCGAGATGGGAATGTGCCCCCAAAATTCCCCTGGGAGTGCTGAGCTCCTCTGTTTGTTGGCTCGACCCACCCCCAGAATTTAATTTGTGTTTTATTAATTAAAAATAATTTTTACAGTCTCATTTTTGACATTTTTACCTCACAAAAATCAAATTTTTTGAGCCTTTTCTTCACATTTAAATCCAGAATTTAAGGAGAGAGATCACCCAATAATCTTCATTAATTAGCAATTTTTACTGCTCCAGCCTAGAACTTTTCACCCCACAAAATTCAAAATATTTGAGGCTTTACTATACATTTAAACCCAGATTTTAAAGAGAGATCACCTGCTAATCCCATTAATTAGAATTAACTTTTACAGCCCCATTCTCAGCACTTTTACCTCACAAAAATCAAAATTTTTGAGCCGTTTCTTCACATTTAAACCCAGAATTTAAGAAGAGAGATCACTCATTAATCCTCATTAATTAGCAGCAATTTTTACAGTCCCATTTTTGACATTTTTACCTCACAAAAATCAAATTTTTTGAGCCTTTTCTTCACATTTAAACCCAGAATTTAAGGAGAGAGATCACCCAATAATCTTCATTAATTAGCAATTTTTACTGCTCCAGCCTAGAACTTTTCACCCCACAAAATTCAAAATATTTGAGGCTTTACTATACATTTAAACCCAGATTTTAAAGAGAGATCACCTGCTAATCCTCATTAATTAGAATTAACTTTTACAGCCCCATTCTCAGCACTTTTACCTCACAAAAATCAAAATTTTTGAGCCGTTTCTTCACATTTAAACCCAGAATTTAAGAAGAGAGATCACTCATTAATCCTCATTAATTAGCAGCAATTTTTATAGTCCCATTTTTGAAATTTTTACCTCACAAAAATCAAAATTTTTGAGTCTTTTCTTCACATTTAAACCCAGAATTTAAGGAGAGAGATCACCCAATAATCTTTATTAATTAGCAATTTTTACTGCTCCAGCCTAGACCTTTTTACCTTACAAAAATCCAAATATTTGAGCTTTTCCTTCACATTTAAACCCAGATTTTAAAGACAGGGTGAGAAATCACCTCTTAATCCTCATTAATTAAAACCAATTTTTACAGCCCCAACCTAGACCTTTTTACCTCACAAAGATCCAAATATTTGAGCTTTTTCTTAACATACAACTCCAGATTTTGAAGAGAGATCACCTGTTAATCCTCATTAATTAGCAGCAATTTTTGTAGTCCCATCCTAGATATTTTTACCTCAAAAATCAAAATTTTTGAGGTTTTTCTTCACATTTAATCCCAGATTTTAAAGAGAGATCACCTGTTAATCCTCATTAATTAGAATTAATTTTTACAGCCCCATTCTCAGCACTTTTACCTCACAAAAATCAAAATTTTTGAGGCTTTTCTTCACATTTAAACCCAGATTTTAAAGAGAGATCACCTGTTAATCCTCATTAATTAGAATTAATTTTTACAGCCCCATCCTTGACACTTTTACCTCACACAAATCAAAATTTTTGAGGCTTTTCTTCACATTTAAACCCAGATTTTAAGGAAAGAGATGACCCATTAATCCTCATTAATTAGAATTAACTTTTACAGCCCCATCCTTGACACTTTTACCTCACACAAATCAAAAATTTTGAGGCTTTTCTTCACATTTAAACCAAGATTTTAAAGAGAGAGATCACCTGCTAATCCTCATTAATTAGAATTAACTTTTACAGCCCCATCCTTGACACTTTTACCTCACCAAAATCGAAATTTTTGAGGTTTTTCTTCACATTTAAACCCAGATTTTAAAGAGAGATCACCTGTTAATCCTCATGAATTAGAATTAATTTTTACAGCCCCATTCTCAGCACTTTTACCTCACACAAATCAAATTTTTTGAGGCTTTTCTTCACATTTAAACCAAGATTTTAAAGAGAGAGATCACCTGCTAATCCTCATCAATTAGAATTAACTTTTTACAGCCCCATTCTCAGCACTTTTACCTCATAAAAATCAAAATACTTAAGGTTTTTCTTCACATTTAAATCCAGCTTTTAAACAGAAAGAGAAAAATTACCTGAGAATCCTCCCCTCTGAAGAGAGGGAAAGGCACAAGGCTCAGATTTATGGCAAAGCCATGCCATTATTTCAGGCTAAAACTCCTAAAAAACCCCAAATCTCTTCCTTAACAGGCCTGTCAAAACCACCGGAATGAAAAATTCCCGGGGAAAAGAAGCAAAAAATGGGAATTTTCACTTACTGCCTTATAAACTGAACTGCATCCTCATACTTCATTCCACATTCAATGAGAGCAAGTGCAACCAGAACAGGAGCCCTGCAGGAAAAAAATCAATATTTAAGGAAGATCCACAGAAACAATAAATTGAACCCTTCAAAATTCATCCAATTCCTCTCCCAACAAGCAGCTGAAGGGTTTTTTTTCTTGGAGGATTACCCACAAGAAGGGGTGAAGGGGTTTGCCTGATGTAAAATGACTTTTTGGAAGGGAGTTCTGCTTCCAAAGGAAATAAAAATCAATAGCAGCTCTTTAGTGGTTGGGGTGTGAGATAATAATTTTGGATTTTTATGCTTTTTTATCTCACTTGAACCTGATTTTCTGCTTTTTAACATCTTCTTGAATGCCTTTTACAGCGTGGATCGAGCTGTACAGAGGCAGAGCTATGAACACACGGCTTCATATATATTCACATATTTATTTTTTAAAGTACATTCTGTAAAGAAACAGGAATAAAGAGAATTTTCTGCTTTGGGATCTTCATTTTGGAAGTCAGTTAAGTGGAAAAAAAAAAGTGGTTTTAACAAGCAAGAATCCCAGAATACACTGATTTTCTCCTGAATTGATGTTCACCCCACAGGGCAACAGGCACCTCTAAGGGTGGAGTAAAAAAGGATTAAAGAGGTGCCAGGAATTGGACAATTCATGGGGGTAAAAAAACAAAATTCAGGAGGAATGACTCCCACTATCACCCTGCACCTGCATAAATACAATTATTCACTCGCCAAGTGTGAATTTGAAACTCTAAGGGCATTTGACTGAAATACAATAGACTAAAGGAGAATGGGAGAGACTAGGGGAAAAAGGGGAAAAAGGGGAAAAAGGGGAAAAAGGGGAAAAAGGGGAAAAAGGGGAAAAAGGGGAAAAAGGGGAAAAAGGGGAAAAAGGGGAAAAAGGGGAAAAAGGGGAAAAAGGGGAAAAAGGGGAAAAAGGGGAAAAAGGGGAAAAAGGGGAAAAAGGGGAAAAAGGGGAAAAAGGGGAAAAAGGGGAAAAAGGGGAAAAAGGGGAAAAAGGGGAAAAAGGGAAAAAAAGGGAAAAAAGGGAAAAAAGGGAAAAAAGGAAAAAAAGGAAAAAAAGGAAAAAAAGGAAAAAAAGGAAAAAAAGGAAAAAAAGGAAAAAAAGGAAAAAAAGGAAAAAAAGGAAAAAAAGGAAAAAAAGGAAAAAAAGGAAAAAAAGGAAAAAAAGGAAAAAAAGGAAAAAAAGGAAAAAAAGGAAAAAAAGGAAAAAAAGGAAAAAAAGGAAAAAAAGGAAAAAAAGGAAAAAAAGGAAAAAAAGGAAAAAAAGGAAAAAAAGGAAAAAAAGGAAAAAAAGGAAAAAAAGGAAAAAAGGAAAAAAAGGAAAAAAGGAAAAAAAGGAAAAAAAGGAAAAGGAAAAAAAGGAAAAAAAAGGAAAAAAAAGGAAAAAAGGGAAAATGGAACTAAAATGGAACTAAAATGGAACTAAAATGGAACTAAAATGGAACTAAAATGGAACTAAAATGGAACTAAAATGGAACTAAAATGGAACTAAAATGGAACTAAAATGGAACTAAAATGGAACTAAAATGGAACTAAAATCGAACTAAAATCGAACTAAAATCGAACTAAAATGGAACTAAAATCGAACTAAAATCAAACTAAAATCGAACTAAAATCAAACTAAAATCAAACTAAAATCGAACTAAAATCGAACTAAAATCGAACTAAAATCACTGTCTCTTTTCTAGGCCTGAACTCAATTCCCCACTGCAGGCAAACAATTTTCTGGATTAACCCAGGATTTCTGTGCAGCTCCTGCTTTTCCCTGTGCCTGAGAGCAGCAGGGAAAGGGCCCCTTGGAAGGAGCAGATGGATTTGGGGTGTGGAGGTGACACAAGAGAGGAGAAACCTCGGGAAAAACCACTCGAGCCACACGTGGCCAGGTCCTGAAGATGTTCCTTGGATAAAACCAGAGCCCAAATGGGAAAACAAATGTTAATGGCTCCTGTGCCATGAAATATTGGCCATTTCTCCCTCTGGCTCCTCATCTCCTCCTCCCTTCTCTTGCAGAGGTGGGAATTTAAGAACTTGATGCACTCCCCACTCTTTAATCTTTGTTTTCCACTCCTTCAAGATGTTAATTAATCCCACGGCCACTGGAACAGCACCAACACTTCAATTCCGTTTATCCCCCAGGATAAATACAATAAATCCAGGGATTCCATTTGGGAATTGCAGCTTTTTTTTTTTTTATAATCTTGAAAGGTTCTTCCTCAAAGCTGGAGTGGTGAGGAAGGAACACCAGGCTGACTTCTCCAAACTGAAGGGAAGCCACTTGAGAGGAAGAAAAGTAATTAAATTAGTGCTCCTAAATGGCTTTTTTTTTTTCAATTTCCACAAGATAGTTTATCAGTGGAAAAGAGAAGGAAATAAAACAAAAACCTATAAAAAATGTATTCTACTTGTGTGAAGTAGCACAGAAGTGTTTATTGTTTTAGCACAAATACTTTTAAATTAATGAATTCCTAACACTTTTAAATTAATGATTTTATAATGTTTTTAAATTACTGAATTCATGATTGACAGAAGTGTTCTGAGCCATCTCTCCAAGGTTTTTGATCAGAGTTCTGAAATCACGGAGTATTTTTAAGCTGCACTAAGTCCCTGCTGCTTTAATGACACAAATTTGAGGTTGTTGGCTTAAATTATTTGGGAGCAAACAGAGAAATTGGGGTTTGTTCAACACCTAGCTGCAAAAGAAATGACATCTTAATCCCATTTAGAGCCAAGAGAACAGAGCACTGACCTTCCCAAGCCTGCCACACAGTGAACAGCCACACAGCATCCAGGCTCCTCCCGAAATTTGGTTTTCAAAAGGTTCAGCCAGTCCTCCACGATCTGACTTGGGGGTGGTGCTCCATCATCAAACGGCCAATCCTGAGGGGGGGGAAAAAATTCCATGAAATCCACAACCTCCAGCAGTGGGAGAAGAATCCTGGATTTAGTGGGGGGGAAAAAAAAAAAAAACAAAGCATAATAAACACAGTTCTGGGGGTGTTTTTCTGGTGGCACAGGAGTTTGTAGGTCGATATTATAATGCAACATTAAATGTTTAACAACCATTGAACTGCACTCTGCAATAAACCCCACACGAAGTCCTCTGCAATGAAGGATTTTTTTAGAAAAATAGCTGCCCTTGAAATCCCATTTTATTAAAAAAAGATGTGAAAATCAATAGGTGTTTTCAAATAAACACGGGAGAGAGGAGAACTCTGCTGAGTTCCTTCTGAAATCCTATTTGTGCTTCAGGCTCCGTGGAGGAGAAGCTGCTCCTAAAAATTCCCAGTTCCAATGGTGCAGCTCCTCCAGCTGCTGGGAATCAGGGAGTTACCAATCACCTGGATGGTTTTAATTTGAAAAAAAACCCACATTCACAGAAAGGTGTTTAAATAATGGCTAAAAGCCACATTTTTGCAGCCAGCAGTAAATCTAGACCACATTTAATATCAAATAATCAAAAATGCCATGGAAGCAGCTTCCCATTTTCCTGAGGACACACAGCTCTCCTGGAATTTGTGCTCCACATCTTTCCTTGCAGGCCCAAGCACAACATCCCACAGTTTATAATCCTCTTGGAGAAAGGATGTAAAGGGGGGGAAAAAACCCAGTATTTTGTAGTTATTTAGCACTTTTCTTTAGATGATTGTGATGTATTTTACCACAAAAACTCCTGGATTATTCCACAAGCTCTGGAAATGGAAGGAAATTGCTTTGAAAGGAGCCCTCTCCCCTCATCAGGCACAAACAACCCTTTCCTGGAGCACTTTAAGAACAGGTTCTGATTTAATAATATTCTCTGAAACCCGAAAACCACTGGAGTTTTCATTCTGAGATGCACTTCAACACTTCCTGAAGAACAAACACAGCTCAGAAATGTGCTGCAAAGTGGGAATGAGTCTGAGAGCTAAAAAACCCCCAAAAATACTGAAATAACTTTATATGGGATGAATTCTCCAAGCCTGAAGAGTGCAGAGAACTCCTTTGTTAAAGTACTTGGAAAATTAAAAATATCTGGGACAACACAGCAAAGTAAAAGGCCACAGGAATAAGATCAGCAAGTAAAACTTGTTCTTTCTAATAAAAGGCTTTTATGGGATTTTCCACTCAACCCCACAGTGCTGCCTGGATTATTTTAGGGCTGTGGCACCCCCTGTCCCAGGAAGAGAGGTACAGACTGCAGGATGCTGCTTTTGAAACGGGATTTCTGTGTATAAATTAAATTAAATCTTTTCCTTCATATCCACACAACTCCTGGGCTGGCCTGAGTCAACCTCAGCTGATCCCAGAGCATCCCAGAGCTGCTAAAACACAGCCCAGAATGAGGAACAAGAATAATTCTGGCACCAGGGAAGGAACTGCAGCAGAGTTTTGCAGGAATTTTTTCCTTATTCCGAGTTCTGCCACCCCTGGATTCCTGCTGGACAGGGCAGAAAAGCCATTTCTGAGCTGCATAATGAAAACAGTGATTAATAACCAGGATTGTACAAAGGGAAAACACAGCTCTCCCTGCAGCAGTGGGAAGGGGGGAGAGGCAGGAAAGGAAAGGGATTTATCCTCTTTTTCCCTTTTTCTGGAACAGCCCACCAGCTCCAGGTCTGCCCTGGCTCCAGGTGGTGAAGAAGCGACAGAACTTTGAGGTGACAAAGAACCTTTTCTTCAAAAATACTGGAATTAGAAGCTCCCAGAGCTGGCCTGAATCTGTGCAGGATGAGCCCACAGCTTCCACTTCCAGCCTGGAATCGCATGGCAAGGAATTCCCACCTCCAACGGGACACTTCCACCTGCCTGTGGCATCCTGGTGGCAGCTCTTGGGGGGGGGCACAGAGGGTCAAGAAAATCCGATCCAATAAATCAAGGAGTGAAAGAAGGAGGACAAGGAAACATCCCTTCGATCCTGAAGATGAACAAAGCCACCACAACCCCTCTGGTTGCCAAAAAAATCCTCCCAGGAATAAAAATCCCTGCCGGTCCCATTTGTGTTCTGAGCCTTGCCACACGAACCCAGCCCACAGGAACTAAATCCATGCCCAGCTCCTGGATGCCAGCCCTGCTGACAAACACGTGCAGGCAACAGTATTCCTGCTGTACCCAGGGAACAGCTCATTCCCTACTTTCTCACTCTGCCATCTGGAAAAAAGCTCCGGAGCCGCCACGTTCTACCCATGATCCACTCCCAGCTTTGCCAAAACACTCTCATTTTCGGGGGTTTCACCGAGTTTTTGACCTCAGCAGGGTAAAAAAAAAAGACATTAAATGGTGCTAAAAGAGGCACTGATCACCCCCAGGCTGCGGTTTTAATCTTTAATGTTCTTTTTTACAGGCAAATATTAGCTTTAAATAGCAAGGTGTTTTCTCAGCCGGGGGTAACTCGATCCCATTTCTGAGCAGTGACAGGGCTCTGCCTGGGAAAAAAGAAAAAGCAGGAATTCATGGGGAAGAGTAGCTGGATTGATCTCCCTCCTGGAGCAGTGTGCTGAGGCTTTTTAGGCTGAGGGAAATGTCTTCAGACAGGAGATTCTGCTCAAAGTGAGAGGCTCCACAGCAGGGCAGAGCTGCAGGAAACCCCATTTCCAGTTTTTTTAGCAAAGCTTCCTCAAAGAGCAGCTTTCGGTTCAAAATTGAGGTTTTAAAGCTTCCTGAGAACCAAAACCTTGAATTATTTTAGAAACACAGGCTCCAGAGCACTGCCCAACTCCTGCAGCTGCCCCACAGCCTGGAAAAGGTGGGAATTCCATGCCAGCTCAGGAAGAATCTCCCCTCTGGCACAGGAATTCTCTCCCAAGCCCCAGCTTAACTTAGGGCTCAGAGGGATTCTGCAGCACAATTTAATCCTTCCAGCCTCTGGCAGCCTGAGGAGTGTCCCAGGGAGAGGTTTCACAGCAGTGTGTCCAAAAACACCTCCGTGTCCAAGTCCCAGACAGCAATTCCAGAGGAAGGAGGAAAAACGCAATTCCAGAGGGCAGCCCTGCAAGGAGCGACTTTTCCAACAACACTGAGGCCCACGTGGCTGCCTGGAACTGGAATAAAAGCATTGCAGGGCTGGAAGCCAAGAAACCTGACTGACCTGGACCTGGAGTTTTCACTGATATGCCAGGATACAATTTTTTTTCTCCTCCTGGAAAACTGCAGGAGTTTTCCTCCGGCTGAGCCACGGAAAGCAAGAGGCAATGGAGAGCTGCAGGAAGGTTGAGGTGCAATTTCTGCCCTCACAACACCCGAGTGTTACTCACTGCAGCAAAATAAACTGATTATATCAGGCACACTCTAATAATTCCCAAGTATTGCCTGGAAAAACACTGCCTGCAAGCTCAGGGTGAGCACACACCTCTTAAAAAAACCTCCCCTGGAACAGTCAGACACCATTGCACAATGGCAGCTGTGATTAAGCAGGGAAGGAATTCCACCTGCTGAACTGGGAAGTGCCAGTCAGAGGTCAGGAGGACAGGGTTTGATGGGATTTTGGGAAGGAATTCTTCCCTGGGAAGATGGGGATGGGTTGAGATGGAACTCCCGGAGAAGCTGTGGCTGCTCCATCCCTGGAAGTGTCCAAGGTTGGGTTGGAGCAATCTGGGATAGTGGGAGGTGTCCCTGCCCGTGGCATGGATGAGCTTTAAGATCCCTTCAGACCCAAAACATTCCAGGATTCCATGACTCTGTCCTGCTGCAGCCATTCCACAGAAATCTGTATTAATGTGTCACCTACAGGCTCAGAAGTGGAGCTTTCTGTAACAGCAAGGAACGGGAATTTTATCCACATCCTGAGAAAACCAACAGCAAAGCCAAAAAATGCCGTGGCCACAGACAAGGACTGAACCAGGCTTCAACCACAGGGCTGAACACCATATTTTACCAAAATAATCACTAAAAAAGCAAACAAAATATCTCAACAAATCCAAAAATACACAAAGGTCCAGTGAGTTTCCCAAAGCCACCTTTACCTGGTGCTACTTTACTTTCCTTTTGGCCAAGCTGGAGCAGCCCCAAGCTCTTGCCCAAAGCATGAAGAGATTCCCACAAGTTCTAGACATGAAAATTCACATTTTTAGCCAGTTTTAAAGGCAACTCACTAGAACTTGGATTCCTTCTTTCTCGATTGGAGCTTGATCATAAGTGGCATCACAAACTCGCACCAAGGTTGTCACCCCGTACTTCTTCAGCTCCTTGAAGGGAAAGGAAAACATGTGAGCACTGATGAATGATAAATCTCATTTTACCAGCCATAAACCTCAACATTTTCCACAGTTTCAGGGCACCGAGGTGACTGCCCAAGGAAGGAGCAAGGGATAAAGTTTGTGAGGACGAGTTACAAGAGAGAGGACAAAAGAGAAACATCTCTGAGGGGAAAAAAAATTATACAATTATAAGAGCAAAGTTAAAATAGCTGCTTAAATCCTCCAAGCAGCTTCTTCTCCTCCTCTTTAAATAGAAGCCTGGGACTGTTTGCTTCAGCCAGTGTTGACATTTGGAGGCAGGGAGGAACAGAACACACACCCCACCATAGTCCAGCTTCCTGGTAATGCACTATAAGTAGCACTCTGTGCCAGATAAAGAATCAGAGGATCAAACAAAAGCTGCTCCAGTTCACTCTGAAGGTTCATAAAGCAAGCAGGAATTCCCTCTGGTGTCTGAGCTGAATCCTTATTGCACCTCACAATTAACAGGAGTATCTACTGGAGAGAGACTCCTGAAAAGGGAAGAAAATTCTCAATAATGGGGGTGAAATAAAAACAAAACGTGGCTATGAGGGAAATGGAGCAGTGATATCTGAGCAGACCCACGTGAAGGGACACTCAGGCAGCAGCTGGAGATGACAGGATCCCTCTGGAATGACAAAAACCTGCACACAGCAGATAAAAGCCCTCTTGAGAGAAGCCAGAAGGGCACAGAGATGTGAAATCCACTGTGCTGCTGCTCCTCTGCTGAGCCCAGCTGCCACTCGCACAGAAAATTGCATTTTGCTGTATTTAAGATGTCACTGTGTCAGTCACAGCGTGACCCACAGCATTGGCTCCTCTGGCAGGGTGACCCAGCAGAGGCCACTTTTCATGGATCAGCTCTGGCACCTGAAATCCCTGACAGTTCTGGGATGGACAGAGGAGCTGGATAACTCATCCTGTAAATTTAAACTTCTGTTTGAGTCTTGCATTTAATCCTCTGAGGGAAGAGAAAGCTCAGTTCCAACTCCTACCTGCTTCTTGAAAAGCAGCAGCTGAGCAAGGGGTTGGTTTATTAAAAACAGTGCATTGTTCAATGAAAAAGAACATCTGGAGCCACAGAATATTCAAAAACCAGGACAAGAACAGCAGAATCATGGAATGGTTTGGGTGGGAAGGGAACTTAAAGCCCATCCAGCTCCAGGGGACAGGGACACCTTCCCCTATCCCAGGTTGCTCCAAGCCCCATCCAGCCTAGCCTTGGACACTTCCAAGGATGGGGCAGCCACAGCTTCTCTGGGAATTCCATCCCAACCCCTCACCACCCTCACAGGGAGGAATTTCCTGTATATTTAACCTAAATTTTCCCTTTTCCAGTTTGAACCCATTACTCTTGTCCAAGGAGTAAATCCTTGATGGTAAGGGGGGTGTGTTTGTATCCCAAAATTGAAGCTCTTTCAAGCCAAGAAATGCAAGAATTCAGAAAAAAATCATCAGTGGCTCAGAAAAAAATCATCAGTGGCTTCTCTCCTCTTACTGTGAGGAGAATGTGAATAATGAAGACAAAAACCCCTTAAATTTTACCCTTTAATTTCAGGTAACAGGCAAAGCACTGAGCAGCAGAGGTGAGGAAGGACTGGTCAGCACCTGAGCAGGAATTCTGAGGAATTTGGGAATTGTTTTTTGGCCTCCTTACCTCGATGAACTTGCTGAGGGTTGCATTGGTTGGGTTGTGAGTGATCAGGAAACGCAGATTCTCGTATGTAATTTCCACGGGGGCTGGACGGTTCATAATGGCAAAGAAAATGTGTGAGGGGCCAAAAAAAAAAAAAAAAAGAAAAGAAAAGAAAAAAAAAAGAAAAATAAAAAGGGGGAGGGGAAAAAAAAAATCAATGACCTTGGAAACGTTTCACAGCAGAAAACATCAAAAAGACCACTAATATGCTTGGGATTGATCAGAGCTTGCTTTGACGGGTTTGTTCCTCAGGGATTTTGCTCCTAGAAAAGCAGGTTTGCTTCAGAATCCTCAATTCCTGGCGGGTGGTATCCTTCAGACTCCCGAAATTCCGACTACATGCAAGACTAGGCAGCCTGTTCTACATTTAGGCACTGGTGAGGCGAAGGAAGTAAGGGCAGGTTTTGTCTCCACTTCGTTTTCCTGGCGCTGAGTTCTGCCAGAGTCAGTGACAGGAATCTGCTTCCAATGGGCAGGAGATATCCCATAAATTTGAGCGTGTCCCGCTGTGTTCCCGGAGTCTTCAAGGCAAAGGGAATTCTGGCACACACGTGGGGAGCCCCCTCAGCTCACTTGGCAGCCAGGGTGCTGTGCTGGGCCTGGCAGAAGTCTGCCCTGACGCTCAGAATCGCCATAAATGTGCCAAGTATCCTCCAACAGAACACCTGGAATCAGGGAAAAACAGCGGGAAAAGCGTTGGTGGTTTCTGTTTCCATCATTGACCCGCCCAGAGAAACTCAAAATTAAGGCCAACACTGAAAAAAACCCCAAATAAATAGAAGTTCTGAGAGTCCTAATCCCAAATATTGTGAATATTCTCTTGGGATTTGTTGTAATTCCTGCTCCTGGAGCCACCAAGAACATGGAATTCTCGCTGTGCCCCCAACCAGGTGTCCTGGAATAACAGAGAACAGCATAAAGCCAAGCACACACTTGGAAATGTCATGGGCACAGCCCCACCTGCTTGGCTGGAGTCCAAATATATAAAAAATAGCACTGCTGTGGCTCTATTTTCTGAACAAAACCAGCAGCAGGAGCAGAAGTAAGAGCAGAATAAAAAAAAAAATAATAAGAGTATAATCAATTTTTCATGTCTTTGAGCTCTTGCTAGCAGATAAATTTCACCCAACTCGAAGTATCCCCCAGAAATCTATCAAAGTGATGGCCAAATGGTCATTTAGCTGCAATAACTTTTAGTTATTCTCAATTATTTCAGTTATAACCATAATAACTTTTAGTTATTCTCAGCCTTATCTCTATTTACAGACCTGGGCTTTAAAGGCAGCCAGTTTGAAGACCCAAAATTCAAAATACAAATGTTTCAGCAGTGAAGGATGGAACAAACCATGAAATTTAGGGAGATGAAAATGGACTTATCCCCAACTACCTCAAATCAGGAGCGAAATATTAAATTATCAACGTGGCTCTTCAGTGCTTTCAAAAATAATGAAGCCAAGGAGTCGCTGCTGACACTTCCTTTTTTTGAGGGGAAAAAAGGTCGAAATCAGATGGATCAAATCCCACCCCGCAGCCAGAAGTCACAGACTTCTGCAACTGGAGTGGAAAGGTCACGGTGGCACAGTGGAGTGAGGATAATTAGGGAAAAACACACCCCCACGGAGTTCCCATCCCAAACTTGTGCAGTGCTCAGTGTTTAATGAGATCCTCACTTTCAAACAGGCAAATTAAGCGCTACGAAATTACCTTTTCCACTGCCATCAAGTCAAAAATCACCCAAAGAACAGCAATTATTCCCTTAAAGTACAGCTTTCAGTGCCAAAATTGGTATTAATTAGCTTGCCAGAGGCAAGAGAAAAGCTGTGTTCAATCACCTCCCCCGACCTTAACGCAGCTCCTGCTCTGAGTGCCTGAAATACAAATTTCCTCCATGAATCCTGGGATGTTTTATCCACAGGATGGAGCCTCAGTCCAGATGGGAGAGTGCCCTCTAAACACATCAGACTCAAGTCCTTACATTTATCAATTCACCCTCTCATAGATCATAGAAAACTTAGAGGTGAAAGCCCAATTAGAACTTAATTAAGAAGAATAAAAATGTTTTTTATAAATAATTTAATGGCAAAATGAGGAGAAAGGAGAAACTCCATTCCTAGATTTCCTTTTCCAAGATTTGGGTTGGAAGAGCCTCATCCAGAGCTATTTTTGCCCTGGAAGTGGTATCAAATCAGGGTCATTTTGGATACACTTGAAATCAAAGAGGGAATTTCACCCCAATTATTTTAAAAGGTGGTTGTACAAACAATTTACCAGGTCATGAAGAAGTGGAATATCTCATTTCCACGTGTCCTAAGCATAGCAAGGAGTCACCAACTCCTTGGTGACCTTGGCCAAGTCTTTTGGAGTGGCTCAGCTCCTCTGAAAAACGGGAATGACACCGGCTCCCCTTCCCAAAGGGATATTCCTGAAGCATTTAATTAGCTCCTAGCTCAGGAGTGATTAAAAATGTAAAGCACTGTATTTAAGCCTGAAAAAGTTATTCCCAGCAGGATAAGGAGCTGATGTAGCACACAAGTCAAATTTTAAAAGTTTGGGTTACTGACAAATATCAAGTTTAAAAAGAAAAATCAGGCTTCTAATTAAGAAAATGAAAACTTATTGTCTACAACTTCCAATTTCCCCAAGTAAATACTTTTTAAAAATCTCCCTCCCCGTGTTACCAAATAAATTCACACTTCAAAACCCCGAGAGAACTGATGGCAATAAACTGTAACCAGGTCTGTGGACAGCAGCAAACAAGGAATCGTTTTTCAGCCAATTAACCTTCCGATTTTATAGGCAGAAAGTGAGCTAGGACATGGAGAACAACCAAAAAATGACAGCATGTTTGACGTGGCTGGCCTGGAAAAGGGAGCAGAACATCCGAGGAGGAAGCAGAGGAGGAAGAGGAGGAGGAAAAGCAGAGACCCAGCAGGACAAACAGCCGGGAATAAACATCCCTGGGGCTGAAAGGATGTGCCTGGGAGGCAGCTCCTGGTGGTGTTATCAGGGAATGGTTATCAATCAGCATGGAGAGGTTATCGATCTGTGCAGGTGGGAGGGATTTAGGGAAGCTGCAGCTGAACACACACAGAGATGCCACCAGGATTGGGCTCCCCTCACCCACGGCCAGGGAGAGCCTGATCCAAGGCAAATTTGAGAGAATTTCCTTTAAAATCCCATGAATGGGCAAAAATAAGCTGAAAACCTATGGGAAGGGCAGTCATTAAACAACATAAATCAACCAAGGTCACAACTGATCAGGAGAGATCAGGGAAATGAATTCCTGGCTCGACAGGAGGCACTCTGGAGATGGCTGGAAGTGAAAAGCCAACACACCCACGACCTCCATCTCCAGGGGCTGCTGTGGCATTGATTCCTAAATTAGAGATTCCAGCAGAGCCAGTGGCCCTGGATTGAGCCAACACCAGTCCAGGGTAAATGAAAAACAAGGAATGACACCGTGAGGAATTCCCAGTTCCACTGGCTCCTCCAAAACTGAGCTGCCCAGAGAGAGAGAGAGAGAAACAGCTCGGAACAGCTGCAGCTTCCAGGGATTGCAAAACACGGATCCCCCTGGAAAGGTCACTGGGATCCCCTTTCCAAATGCCCCAGGGCACAGGATGCACAGCACTCCCTGCTAATTTGTTACTCGGAATTAAAAGGATACTTGGGTGTTTGGAAGGCCTCGAGCCATCCCAAATCATTTTGTTCCTCTAAGGGAGAATCCACGTTCAGCGTTAAATTTGTGAGCTGCTGGATTTTCCTCTTCCATAACATCTCTGGCATTTCCACACGTGAAATCAGCACCACCAGTGGATCCCATCAAATTTGCCATCCTGCCATCAGGCCAGGCTTTTTTCTGTCACTCTGCCCACGCCAGGTTTCACTTCCCCTTCCTGAAAATTCCCCACTGAGTGACCCCCACTGGATCCCTCCACTGCCAAAATCTTTCATCTGGAGCATTTCCCAAGTGAAAGAAGTCAGAGACCTCCAAAACGAGCCTTAAAACTTACAACACAAATCAGCAAGAACCTAAAAAAGATCTTTTCTAAAATAACCTCTCCTAGCACACGGAGGAAAACCCTGGAACGAAATGGTTTTGGATGAACTCCTTGGAAACCCTCTCTGAAGGAAGCTTGCTCAGACTGACACGTGCCCGGAGAGGGGTGAGGTCAAAAAAATTTCACTGTTCCACCCTGTCCACCCCCGCGGGCGGCTGGAGCTCCTTCCCAGCTCCCTCCCAGTTCCCTCCCAGTCCCTCCCAGTTCGCTGACAAGCTCTGGGAGTGACTCACTCGTTTCCTTTCGCACCAAAGCTGTGTAAAAGCCGAAGCAGATACGGATCTGCCCGAGCAGGAACACAAAAACCTCCGGATGGATGAAAGAAGCCTCCTCGGCTCGAAAGTGACACGTCAGGAAATGGTGACAATTGTCACCTGCTCAGGGGGAGGACAGGCCTGCGGCAAAGCTCAGGAAGTTGAGCTGCCATCCCTAAACAGGAATGGATGCAGAAATCACCCTGGAAGCACCGGGAAGCAACTGGACACTGCCATAATTCTTCCAGGAAGGTGCTTTATGCTCTTCCCTCTCTTAAAGTGCTGTTCTGACGCTGTTTTTTTTTTAAAAAACACCTTCCCCACCCATCGCTTAAGCTTTTAGAGGATGTATTTGAATGTTATTTGCATTCCATGCCCAAAAAGTTGAAAGTTGCTGAAAGTGTTTGAAGTCGAAGTTGCTAAAAGTGTTTGAAGTCAAAAGCAAAAGGCCCTGCTGAGAAAAAAAAATAAATAAATAAAAATGAAGCTACAATCTTGTTTAAGCCACAGAATTATATTCAAGTAAAATCAAAAATTACTTTCAGAAATTTGTTTGCGACATCAATAACTCCTTGTTAAAAATCAGAATGCTGAGTTGTCTAAGCTGGGCTTTGATAACAAGGCCCTGCCTGATCAGCAGCTCCCCCCAAACAACTCAGACTAAATATTCTCACACTTCCAGCTGAAATATCAAACCCAACACCAAAACCCCATTAACAAGTCAAGCAAGACTTAAAAGCAACTTCAAAAATCACACAGAAAACACAGAAGCTGCAGAGTTGAGTCACTTGCACCTCGCTCATCTCGCTAATTTGAGTTTGCCATCCACCTCTGCTGGGAAAGTGGAGCTGGCTCCTCTGAGGAGTTAAAGCCAGGCTGACAACTGAGCCTGGGGCTGACTGATAAATGTCACTGG
Organism: Coloeus monedula; assembly: GCF_965178545.1. Classification (NCBI taxonomy): domain Eukaryota; kingdom Metazoa; phylum Chordata; class Aves; order Passeriformes; family Corvidae; genus Coloeus; species Coloeus monedula. The sequence continues at coordinate 2,005,655 of NC_138804.1, read as the reverse complement.
CCCGCCACAAAGTCCCGATTGTTCCCAGCCACAGCCCATTCTCCGGGGCACAGCTCGGTTTTCAGTGCAGAGAGCAAAGAACTGAACTTTTTAGCACAGCACAGAGAGAAACAAGGGGCAACAAAAAGCTGCAAGTAACAGTGACCTGAATGGAGCCAACCTGGAGAGGTCTTAGAGCTGGGAAAGGAGATTTCAGACTCATTTAGCCCTTCACAATCAGCAAAACGAGCCAGGGGATGATAGCAAAGCCTCTCTAAAGGGGTTTTATACTCTTGTATAAGAGCCTGAAGAGCTGCCAGGCTGCTCCAGCTCTCAGCTCACCTGCCCCAAAAAGAGCAACCTCCAAGCCAGCAGGGCTGATTTCCAATGTTTACACTGAGCTGCTCCAAATCTCCAGCTGCCAAACTGATCCAGAGGCACCGACAGCACCGAGCTGCTCTCTGCCAGCGCAGGAACATCCCTGACAACGCGATTTGCCCTCCCAAAACACGGCCAAAATACACAACACCAAACACAAATCCCAGGATGGCTCAGGTGGGCAGGGACACCTTCCACCATCCCAGGTTGTTCCAACCCAACCTTGGACACTTCCAGGGATGGGACAGCCACAGCTTCTCTGGGAATTCCACCCCAGTCCCTCCCCACCCTCAGAGGGAGGAATTCTTTCCCTGATCTCTAAACCCACTCTGTGTCAGCGTGAAGCCGTTCCCCCTTGTCCTGGCACTCCACGCTCTTGTAGGAAGTTCCCTGCTTGCCCTACACCTTTTCCAGCTGTGGATCACCCTCCTGGAGCGTGCTTTTCCATGAATCACCCGGCTCTCCCTCCCAGACCGCTCCACAGGTAACAGACCCGGAATTCCAGAGCGGGTCAAAGTCCAGGCAGGAGTCAGGGAAGCACCCTCAGCTCTGCCCTGATGCACGGAAAGCTTGGAGCACTGCAGGGTGCAAGGGAAGGACGGATCTCTGCAGGGAATTCAGCCTGGAATCATTCACTGAAGTTTATGAGGTGTAGCTAAAGAAAAAAAAAAAATCACAACTAGACCCTGAGTAAGATCCACATTCCTGGCTGTGCATCCACACTCCTACCTTAACTCCAGCTGAGTTTGAGCTGATTAAATCCAAGTATTTCTACATGTTGAGTCATAAGGAGACAGAGTTTTCTGGCTGCTGCTACTGGTGGGTTTCTCTTCTTTTTTTTTTTTTAATTTTTTTTTTCCCTCTCCTTTAAATCCTAACTGCAGTTCTGAGTCAGACCCTGCCTGGTTCGTTAGGGGAGTTTTGAGGCGAGTTTCCATTTATACAGGAGTCTTTCAAAGCCAAATTTCTGCCTTCCTCCTCCTCCTCGCCCCGAAACCAGCGAGCACAGACTGCCCCGGGAGAAAATGCAGATCGTGACTAATCACACCCAGGAACCATCATGCGACTGAGGGGAGGCCACTTCCAGCACTTCCTCACCTGTCCTCCAAAGCCCCAAATCCCAAAGCTCAGCTCCTTCTCACCCACAGCACGCCCCGAGCTGACATTCCCAATTAATCCGTCCCTCCCTGACTCAGACCTTCCCGCAGGTCACTCGCAGCACCCTGGGCCACGCCAGGACTTTCCTGAGGCATTGCTTGTCCTAGAATTCATCGGCTCCCCCCTCTTCCAGCCCCAAATCCCACAGGGCAGCCCTTTATCCAGACAAACCGGCCCCGGCGTTCGCAGCCCTGCCCCCACTCCCAACCCCAGGAAAACCACCACATCCTGGACACCCTTCCTTTCCAGCTCCATCTGCCCCCCTCCAGCCTGAGAAATGTCACCCTCCCCAGCCTTTCCCCCTCTATTTTCCAGCCCTAAACACAGAAAAAACCCTTCACTCTTTACAGACCGCCTCGAAGCTTCCCTTTCCCCTCCAAAAAAATCCTCAGCTTTTCTCCAACTTGTCCCCCATCCACACAGGAATAAGTAACACCCCTCCCCTCAAACACCCCGCTCCAAACGCCCCCCAAACCGGGTAGAACCCCCCCCCCCAAAACCAGGTACAACCCCTCCTGCAGCCTCCTTGTCCTCCCACTGTTTCAATCCTACAGGAAACGCCCTCCCTTCCTCAACATCCCCCCAAAACCGGCTGCAAGGGGGGGCTTGGACTCCCTCCCTTGGGGTTCACTCCTCGCAGCCCCTCCCCCAGGTGAGGGAGGACCCCCCAAACCAGCCCTGCAGGTAGAAGGGACCCCCCCCAATGCTTCAGGTCAGGGCCACTGTCCCCAACCAGCCCCAGGGGGACCCCCAGTGCAGCCCCCCCCCAAGCAGAGGAGGGACCCCAAAGGTGAGCAGCGACCCCCAAACCTCCTCCTCACACGCAGGGAGCTCTCAAAGCCCCAAAGGATCCCCCAAACAAACCCCACAGGCCGGGAATTTCCTCCAGAACAGGAAGGACTCCACGAACCAGCCCCTCAGCCCAGACAGAGCCTCGCAGACCCCCAAATTCCCCCCCAAAAACCAGCCCTTCAGCCCCGAGGGAGCCTCCTGGACCGCCAAGCCCACCCCAAATCAACGCCTCAGCCTTCTACAACCCCAAGACCCTCCAAAACAGCCCCTCAGAGCACAAAAGCCCCTCCAAACCACCCACAAGGGCCTAAGGAGACTCCCCAGACCAGAGAGCCCCCACCAGAGCAGGGAATCCCCTCCAAACACGCCAAGCAACACCCGGGATTCCCCCCCTTCCCCGGCTCCCGGGGCGGCGGCTCCAGCCTCCGCACGTCCCCTCCGTTGCCCCGAAGCCCCCCGGTTGCCCCCTCACCCTGGGCATTGAGCGGGCCGGGGGCCGGGCGGGGTCGGGCGGGGTCGCGGGCGGGCGGCGGGGCCCGTGACGGGGCTGGGGCTGCGCTGGGCCCGGTCCGGCCGGAGACACCGAGAGCCCGCGCGCCGCCACACGGCTCCTCGCGCACAGGCCGCGCCCCCCCCTCCCGCCCGCGGCCCCGTGGTACGGCCCGCCCCTCACACCCACGGCCGGCAGAGTGGTACGGTCCGCCCACACGCGCCCCCGCCCCGGGGCAGCGCGGTGGGCGCGTCCATTCGAGGCGCCGCGGGGGGGGAGGTGGGGGGGCCTGGCTGGGGAAAGGAGGGTTGCGTGAGCATGTCGCAGCAGCTTCCAGTGTCTGGAGGGGCCTCTAGGGAAGCCGGAGAGGGATCCTTCGTCAGGAACTGTAGTGGTAGCACGAGGAGCAATATAGGTTAGGTATTAGGAGGAAATTCCTCCCTGTGAGCGTGGCGAGGCACTGGCGCAGGTTGTGGAATGCCTCGACCCTGGAATTGTTCGAAGCCAGGTTAGATAATACCTTGAGCAACCTGCTCTAGTGGGAGGTGCCCCTTCTCCATGCAGCGGAGAACGGCTCCTTCCATCCCGCTGCTCTTATAACAACCCCCCCTATACCGTATGGTACAGCCCTCTTTCTACCCCCCTTGGGCATTGGTACGGCCCGAGGGCGGCTCGCCCTGAGCGGGCACCGACCGTCCCCAGTCACCTTTGGTGCGCCCCGGCCCCCCCCCGGGGCACTTGGACCGGCCCTCAGGCCGCACGTGCATGCGGAGCCTTCCACGCCAGCATCCCACCCTGCCAGCGCAGTGGTACAGCCCGCTCCCCCCCCTCAGGCGGCCAGTGGTTCGGTCCTCCGGGGGGTTCCCACGGGTTCCCCTTCCCTGAGCCCGCGGCGGGACCGGGATCGGGATCGGGATTTGGGGAGCGGGATTGGGATCGGGATTTGGGGAGCGGGACCAGGGTGAAGAACACAGTGGGAAACACTGGTGCGTCCCGCCCTGGCCCCCTCTGGAAGCCCCGTGTCCCCCGGGAGCGCCAGCACACGGTGGAACGGCAGTTAATGAAGGAGCTGTCCCCGCTCCCGGCTGAAGCACGGCATTCCGGGACTGAGAGTGATGCCATGAAGATTTTTTGCCTTTTCTTTTATACCCCTGTTATACCTTTTTACAACTTCTGTATTCCCAGTGCTTTTTGCCTCCGTTCTTGGACTTGTTTGTCAAGCTGAGAGACTCAACATTTTAGAAGCTTCGTAGCCAGGGATCAGTGTGCCCCAGAGCCCAAGGTGCTCTCCAGAACACATTCTGTAAACTCAGATAGAACCATCCAGGGGAAGGCTCCTTGGGGAGGGGGGCTCACTCGAGCCTCTCCTTGGGGAATCTTTGATAGATCTGCTAATTAGTAACACCTATAATGATATACCCGATCTTTGGGGACACACTCGGTGGGTGCATCTCGATGCATATGACCTGGACGTGTGCACCTAAGGGTCCTTAAAATAAATACCAAAGTAAAATCCCTTTTCCCCTTCTAACCGTGTCTGACTCTTGATTTTAACACCAGGAAAAGGCATCAAGAGCGTGGTGGGAGCAGGATCCTGGAGGGCAGGAAACCCCACGCAGGGCACAGCAGCGTGGCCTCAGGAGTGCTTGGGAAACACCCGCTTCCCGATCCCACCTGGAAAAAGGGGTCTGTTCCCGTCACAATCCCGCTGAGAAGGACCCGCTCAGAGCCGCCAGTCCCAGCTGGGGCTATCAAGTGCCACGTGTGCCCAAACATGGGGTGACATCTTCTCACAGCTCAGGGAGAGGTGGATAAATAAGAATCCCTTCTTTCCTGCACAGGCTGGAGGAGATGTGGAATCTCCCCAGTTATAAAAGCTGTTGTCTTCCCCTTTCCCGTGCTCTGACTGTCGAATTATTAATAGAAGGCCGTGTTTTATGCTAATTTAAGCAGCTGCGGTGCCTGGAATGTGTCTGTGCTAGTGAAGTGCTGCCTCTACACACCACAGTAACAAACCCCTGCACAAAAGGGGTTTTGCATTTATAGAATCACGGAATATCTCAAGTTGGAAGGGACCAGTAGGGGCCACCAAGTCCAGCTCCTTGCCCAAACCCATCAGCAAAAAAACTTGAATCATCCATGAAGGGGCAAAATTGAGGGCGGATCCACAGAGAGGAAAAAACGAACCAGCAAACCTTTGTCCCTCAAAATACACAGAGAAGCTGCTCAGTGCCACTTTGCTGGGCTTAATGGCTCTGCAAAGCCATAACTGGAGTCACATAAGCTCTGATAATCAGAGGCCTTAAGGCTCTTTTCTTTCCTTTTTCAGCACTGTGTGACATCACCTGCACACATCTCCTCTCCAAAGCCCTGTCCTCCAGCACAGAGCCAAGACAGAGACACCAAGGGCTCATCCCCAGAGTGGGCTCTGCTCCACAGGAACACAGGGGCAGGCAGAGGAAGCCTCAGCTCCCACAAGGACACTGCCAAAGCCCTGCTGGTCTCTGAAGGCCAGGGGGGACACGCTGAGCCCTCACTACCGCAGCCTCTCCCTCAGGGTGACAGTGGCAGGAGGGACACGCTGAGCCCTCACAGCAGCACTACCCCTGTACCTCAGGGCAGCGCTGTGAGCCGGGCAGCCCAAAGTCTCGGTCCCCATTCCCATTCCCATTCCCATTCCCGGTCCCGGTCCCGGTCCCGGTCCCGGTCCCGGTCCCGGTCCCGGTCCCGGTCCCGGTCCCGGCTCCCCCTCAGCCCCTTCCCGCGCCTCAGCGCCGCCGCCTGGCGGGAAAGCCGAGCGCGCATGCGCAGTGAGTCCACCGAGGCACTTTTTTCCCATCGGCCCCCGGGACCGATGTGGCGCGGGCACGAGAAGCGGAGTCGCCGGTTCGAATCCTGCAGTCGGCGCTTCCCGTTCGGTCGCCGGTTCGAATCCTGCAGCCGGCGCTTCCCGTTCGAATCGCCGGTTCGAATCCCGCCCGCGCTCCCAAGGCCATCGTCGGTTCTCTTCCAGCTTTGATTTTATGATTCTCTTTAAGCCGCATTGGTGAGGCCGCACCTCCAGTGCCGCGTTCAGTTCTGGGCCCCTCAAAGGCTTGTGAAAGGTGAAAGGACGTGTCTTGTGAGGAGCGGCTGGGGAAGCTGGGTTTACTTTCAAGAAATGGAGGCTCAAGGGGGACCTCATCGCTCTCCACATGCACCTGACAGGAGCTTGTGGTGAGGTGGGGCCGGTCTCTTCTACTCTCTACTCTTCTACTGTGAGAAGAGTGAGCTGACCGAGAGGAAATGGCCTCAAGCTGAGACAGGGGAGACTCAAAGTAGATATTAAAATTCATTTGCGGTCAGACATTGGAAGGGGATGCTTGCAGAAGTGGTGGAGTCACCGTGTTTAGAGGCGCTGCGTGATGCGGTTTAGGCACTACAGTGGCAGCGCTGACGGAGAGGATGAGTTGGTCTCTTCTGATGCCTTTTCCTGGTCTTAAAATCAAGAGTCATGCACGGTTAGGAGGGGAAAAGGGATTTTACTTTGGTATTTATTTTAAGGACCCTTAGGTGCACACGTCCAGGTCATATGCATCGAGATGCACCCACCGAGTGTGTCCCCAAAGATCGGGTATATCATTATAGGTTTTTCTAATTAGCAGATCTATCAAAGATTCCCCAAGGAGAGGCTCGAGTGAGCCCCCCTCCCCAAGGAGCCTTCCCCTGGATGGTTCTATCTGAGTTTACAGAATGTGTTCTGGAGAGCACCTTGGGCTCTGGGGCACACTGATCCCTGGCTACGAAGCTTCTAAAATGTTGAGTCTCTCAGCTTGACAAACAAGTCCAAGAACGGAGGCAAAAAGCACTGGGAATACAGAAGTTGTAAAAAGGTACAAAAGAAAAGGCAAAAAAAATCTTCACGGCATCGCTTATTCCCCGATTCCACGGCTCCCCTCCCGCCGCCGGCTCTCCTGAGGGGACGGCGGAACCCGGCGCATGCGCGGAGGCGCGCGGGGTGGTCCCGCGGCGGGGCCGGGGGGGGGCGGGCTCCCCCCTCACGCGCACACGGAGAGGGGCGGAGCTTCCGGCGCGGCACTTCCGGCCCCGGCGCTGCGCGGGCGGTGTGGCCGCTGCGCTCCCGCCGCTGTCCCCGCGCTGTCCCCGGCCCGGCCCGGCCCCGGCGTCCCCTCCCCGGCACCGCCTCATGCAGCGCCGCGACGACCCCGCCGGCCGCCTGTCGCGGGGGCAGGGACCCGGCGGCCGCGCGCCGCAGCCGCCGCGCCGGCCGCCCCGTGGCGGAGGGGCCCGCGGGGCCGCGAGTGGGGCGCAGCCGCCGCCCGGTGGGGCCGCGGCGGCCGGCGGGGCCTCAGGGCAGGGGGGCTCTGGTACTTCGGCCCCGCTGGCTGGCGGCAAGATGGAGCCCGAGAACAAGTACCTGCCCGAGCTGATGGCTGAGAAGGACAGCCTGGACCCGTCCTTCACGCACGCCATGCAGCTCCTCACCGCAGGTACCGGGAACCCCCGGCGGGGCGGGCACGGGCGGGGCAGCGCCGGGAGAAGGGAGAGGGCAGCGGGTCCTGGTGGCCGTTCTGGCTCTGGTGCGAGAGGGGGTTTAAAATCGCGTATTTCCTTGTGTAATCTCAGCTTAATCCGCGGAGCCACAAGTTTTGTGTGTGTTATGTTGGTGGTTGTGTTATATTATATTGTATTAGCCCTTGCGGTGTAACCTCAGCCGGGCAGAAGGAGAATCGAGAGAATGAAAACCCTGGCGGGTTGAGATAACCGTTTAAATAATTGAAATAAAATGCGATGATAATAGTAAATACGCTGATAATAATAATAATTGTCATGTTGAGAGGGAGTAGAAACAAGCGATGCCCGATTCCTCACCGCCCACTGAGCGATGCCCACCCCATCCCCGAGCTCCTCCCAAGTCTCTCCCGCAGTTTATAGGATGGGAATGACAGTCCGGGGGGATGGAATGTCCCTTTGGACAGTTCAGGTGACCTGTCCTGACCTGTCCTGGCTCCCCCCCCCCCGGTTTGGGGACAGCTCCTCTCCTTTACTGAGAATTCTTGGGGTAAACGCTGCTCGGGAGCAGCCAAAGTATCAGGGTGTTGGTAATGTCATTCCCATAAAAATCCTCAAAAACAGCTGTTAAGAATAAAATCAGCTCTGTCCCAGCCGAAATCAGGGCGGCCCTTTCATCCCTGGGGAGAGAGAGGGACCAAAAAGGAACCTTAAAAACCGGGGTGGGGGGGGGAAGGCTTCCCACGGAGCGGTGCTTGAGTCCCGCTGAGCCATTTCTGGGATTTTTCCCTGCTGGAAATCCGTGTCAGAGCTGGGCTCGTGCTTCTGCCGAGCCTGAGGAGGGACTGGAAATGGCAGTCTTTGTTCTGTGCCCAGCCGAGCCTTCTCCTTCCCCATCGCCGCTGTCCAATCGCCTGGCAGCTCGGATTTCCCTGGATCTCCCCGGTGCAGCTGCTGCACCGCCTTCGGGGCCTCCATCCAGCCGATTCAGCTGCTCCCAGACGCTGGAGTCAGCTTAAAAACGGGAATGAGTTCAAATATTCCCTGCCACTTTCTGCCTTCCGTGCGCGGTGGGGAGCTGGGAGGCTCCCAGAGCAGGAATCTGTTCGGATTTAATCTCTGTGTGAGCTCGCTGGTGCTTAGCATCGTGCTTTTAAATTATTTATTTTGTCGAGGCTTAAAAATGCAGAGTTTTTGGTGCAGCTCTGGAGGTTTTATGAGCTCGTTTAATGCAGGGAATAATTCTTGGGAATTGCTGTCTCTCCCGTTGTGCAAACAACTGGGAGAGATCGTCACGGCATCACTCGCCAGCGTCTTGATCTAAATAAATGAGTTTTATAATCCGATTTTCCATCAGTTTAATGGTTTTGATTAATAAAATTCTTCAGCCAGCTCGGCAGTGATGCCTCCCAGCCAAAGAAAATCCAAGGAGTTTGCAAATTCCCACACAAAGAGCAGCGTCCTGCAAAGCCTTCTTCACTTGAGGGGTGTAACGAGGATTTAGGAGGATTTATCCATTTAAAAATCGCTGATTGCAGCTTTGGGAGATTGAAAATTGGAACAGCTCCAGCTGTGGATATTTGAAAAATCGCTTTCTTTTTTTGGGAGCATTCACAGTCCCAGTTCTAGGTGAGATGAGCAGGAAAACGATGAGGAAGAATTTGAGGTAAGATGGTGGCTTTAGGTCAGTTTTTTTGCCTGGATGACCCCCAGAGTACTCTGGATTCCTGGGAATTTCCGACTGCTCGTGGCACCCTTCGGGGCTGTCGTGTTGGAGAGGCTGCTGTGCCTTGGAATTTCAGTCTGGGCCAAAGCTGTGATGCACAGAGCCAGCACAACTCCAGCAAAATGACTTCCAGACACAGAAATGATCCTGAGTGTCAGCAGAATTCCTATTCCAGCCTTTTTTTTTCCTCCAGGAGTGGAAGTTGCTCTGCCTCAAGGAGGGAGCCCTGCAGGAATTCTGCATTCGTTTCTCTTCAAACGACATGTTGAAGTTGTCTGAAATACTGTGGTGGTGCTGCAGCTGCATTTTTAGAGGGAATTGGCTTTTTTTGGGAGCAAGGGCAGGGCAGTGATGGGATTCTTATTGATTCCATGGACTCTGGGATGAAAGTGGCTACATTTAGGGTGCTGTTACCCTGAAGCGAAACTGAAAACTGGGATTTCTTGCGTTTTCAGATACAATCCGTGTTTCCCTCCTGGGATTTGGGGTCTGTGTGGCTTTCCTTTTCTGTAGGAATGAGCAAATCCTTTTTTCCTTTGGATTTCTGCTGTGGAGAGAGAGCAGGGGGAGCTGCTGATGGTGTGAAAGGCACAGCCCTCTCTGCTTCCCTGCTTTGGGAAGATGGGAGATATCCCACCTGTGTGTTAGCCAGGTGTGGGTTTTAGGGTTTTTTTGGGGGAATTTTAGCTGTTTTTATTTCATGGAGAGACTCCAAGGGTCACCTCTGAGCTTCCCAAGGATGTGTGAGCTGTCATTCCATGTGGGGTGGCCAGGAGGGATGGGAATGGGTGGGAAGGGCTGGATTCCAAGCAGGAAGGAGCAGCTGGAGTTGGAACAACACGTGGAAAAGCTGGGAGCAGCTGGAGCTGCTGGGGGACTCCCACACAGAATTCCCTGCTGGCTCTCAGGCCAGATCCAGGCTGTGCATCCTTGGGAGTGGGAAAGGGCTGGGTGGGAGTGTCAGATGGGTGGGTGGTGGCTCCAGGGAGCCCAACAGAGGGATTAGAGAGGGCTGAGCTCACTGGGGATGAGAAGTGTCACCCTGAAGCTCCTTCACACAGAGTCCAGGCTCTCCTGAAATGGAGATTCCCTCAATTGCTGTCTTTCCCAGTGGATATCCTGCCCCCAAACTGCCCCCTTAAATTGGCCCCAGCTGTCTCAGGCCAGGTTATTCTTCCAAAACCATTTCACTGTGGCACTTTTCAGTTTATACTTTGTCCAACCATGGCAATGTTCTCAACTGCTGTGGCTGCTGTGGCCATTCCCTTCCTCCCTCCTTTGGCCATTCCCATTCCTGCTGCTGTGGCCATTCCCGTTCTCATTCCTTTGGCCATTCCCATCCTCCCTCCTTTGGCCATTCCTGTTCTCTCTCCTTTGACCATTCCCATTCCTGCTGTTGTGGCCATTCCTGTCCTCCCTCCTTTTGGCCATTCCTGTCCTCCCTCCTGTGGCCATTCTTGTTCCTGCTCCTTTGGCCATTCCCGTCCTCCCTCCTTTGGCCATTCCCATTCTCCCTCCTTTGGCCATTCCTGTTCCTGCTGCTGTGGCCATTCCTGTTCTCACTCTTCCTGTCCTCATTCCTTTGACCATTCCCATTCCCACTCCGTCCCAGGAGCTTTTCCCACCTGTGCCATGTCCCACAGCTCACCTTTCCCTCCCCATGCCCCTTCTCCTGGCAGTGCCCTCCCTTCCCAGCAAAGCTCCAAAAGCAGAGCTGCCTGCCCAGGAATCCCAAGCCAGGGGGTGTATTTTGGGGAGGGAAACTGTGGGATTAGGCTTGCCAAGTTCTTGAAATCCATCCAGGAACAGGTTGCTGCTTCCCCTTCCTGAGAAATCAAACCAGCTGGGAAGCAGGGAGGGATGGAGGAGCCTCTGCTTTCCTCAGAGGTGCCACCCCAAACTCTTTGGGGATTTTTGGGGGAGCACAGGGTCAGTATTATTGTGCTGTTCAGGTAATGTTTTAGCCTTACAAATAAAGTGAACATACCTGTGCTCCCAGAGCCCAGCTGTGCTGCAGGCCAGCCTTTCCCATGGATTTTTATTATTAAGGAAAAACCTGGGCTTAGCTCAGGAGCACAAACAAGGAGCAGCAGCATTATCAACCCCCTTTACCTGCCCCATAGGAATCCTGCTGAGCCAATCCCTGCCCCACAGGAAGCCCTGGAAAAGCCACTCATGCTGCCAGCCTGCTGACATTCCCCGTGGCAAGCAGGTAACCTTCTCCCAGAAAACCTCTGGAATGGGCCTGGATCCTTCCAGGAATCCGGGTTTTATCCGACAGCTGCTCCTGGTGGCACATCCAGGTCACCACTGCCCTGGGTTTATCCTTCCTCACCTCTTTCCAGGCTCCCCACTTGGATCTGGAGGTGTCACTCACGTTGCCCTGAATTCCCAAAGTTTGGAAGAGCTTGGAATTCCTCTGCTGCTCCTTCTCCTCCCCTACGTTTTCTGTTCCATTTCAAGGCATGGAGCTGCTGCTGCTGCTTTTTTTTTTTTTTTTGTCTTTTTTGAGTGATTTTTTAATTCCTTGTGGCCCTCCCAGGGCAATTCCCAGATGTTTCTGCAGCTTTGGCAGGAGGCAGAGATGGATTTTGCTGGGTGTGAACTGGGATTCAGTGGTTTGCAGAGGCTTTCACCCAGTCCTGTGGTGTTTTCAGGAGGCAGGAAATTCCTGTGTTTAGTTCCATTTTAATGTTTAATTTTAACAGCAATGAATTCCTGTTTAGTTTCATTTTATGAAGGAAGTTTCAGGGTGTTTTATTCTGGATGTGTGTGGAGTAAACACTTGTTTATCAGCAGGATGCATTTTCAGAAAAACAAATTATTTGAGAAGTGGCTTTATAGGGTTTTAAGTTATCCTGAACCAGGCCACCAGTGCAACCTTTCATTTCCAAATCTTGATTCTCTGCTCTGTTCTGGGAGTTAAATTTAAAAAAAAAAAAAAAAAAAAAACCATAAAACGAACCAAGGCAGCCCTTTTGTCTTATTTTATAGATTTGGCAGTGCATGAACTTGAGGGTTTTTTACTTTTGCTTTGTATCTTCAGAAAAATCACTTCTTTTTAAAGCAAAATTCAAGAGATCTCTTTCAAAACGACTCAATTTTGAAAAGTAAGGAGTCATGGTAACACTTTTGTGAGGGAGCCAAGGGGCTGCAGTGAGGAGAAATACAAAATTCAGTGGTTTTATCACAATTCTGTGCCATGGTTTGAGCCTAGTTTGCAACGCCAAAACCTCTGAGTTCTGTTTAAGATCTTCCAACTAAAACCCACTTTATTACTGGGCCTATAATTAAAAATAATTCATTAAAATAGAGATTATTTAATGATGTTTCCTTAAGAGTGGATTCATTTTTTTATGGCTGTGGTCAGAGATGCTTCTCAGCTTGTTCCGAGGGCTGACGGTGACCCCTTGTTCCCTTTGGACGATCCCAGAATATTCCCACATGGATAATACCCCAAGTATCCACCACCATTAAGGTTGGAAAAGACCTCCAGGACCATCAAATCCACGTGGCAGGCTCGTGGGGCTGTGAGCAGGAGCGTTTCAGGCTCAAGCAGATGGTTTGACGTGGCCAGAAACCCCAGGAAATACAAAATATTGCGGCTGCACGGTGCTGTAAATGCTGCCCGTGACTAAGCAGGCTGCAGTTTGCTCTTGAAGCTCCATCCCAATGCTGTGGATAATCTTGGGAAGTGTCTCTTTCCCCTGGAAAAGGCTCAGGAATGACATTTGCAGCCCTTGGGTTTGTTGGTGAAACGGCACCGTTTGGTTTTTTGCCAAGGGTCGTGCTCCTCTCCTGGTAAAGAGCCTGAGCTCAGGATTTGGGGTGGATATTAATGATGTGAACGGTTTGGGGGGGTTTTTTCTGTTGGACCAAAGGTTCATCAGGAATTTGGGGTTGTTAGCAATGGCTTGGCTCCAAATTTGGATGAATTTGTCCTGGAGTTGTTGGGTTTTAACTAAAGATTGTGCGTGAGCGGCCACCTCTGGAAAGAGAATTCCAGGCAGCTTCCATTTCTTCTGGAAAATGCTGGGGGTTATTCCTGCACGAGGAAAATGCATTAATAACTCAGAAATGCCTGGAAGAGGATTTTCAATCTCCATGTGGGTCATCTCTCAGTGAAAGCTGAATTTCCAGGCAGCTTTCAGGAGATGTTTGTGTACCAGTCCCTAATTAACTTCCCTTAATGACCCACTTCCAGCAGGTTATTGGGACTGTCCCAGCTCCCCTCAGGCTGCAGCATTCCTTCCCTGCAGCCAGGCCACCTCAGTGGGGTTTTAAAACTCATTTTTAATTCACCACAGGCAATTAAAAACCCAAAAATCTTATTTTGAGGGCCAAAAAAATTCGTAGTTGCATTGCTGAGAACTCGTGACACTTTTATGGCTGCACACCTGAGGGTTTAAAAACCCAGTTAGGAATTATTTGTGTGCTAAATCCGAAATTATTTCATGAAATGAAGCTGGGAGAATTTCCTGACCCAGACCACACTGGTGTTTATTGGGAATCTTTTCAATTTAACTGAAACTCGTCGTGCCAGGAGGTGTTGCCACCACTAATTAAAGGACAGATTTCCAATAATTCGAGTTGGATGCTTAAAACCTGCTGATTTCTGTCACGTGGTAGCAAAAATTTATAATTTTCACGTCGTTTGGGCTGGTTTCTTTGTAGATTTAGGGTGGGGGCTGCGTTCAGGGGCTGGCAGAGGAAGGCACAGGAATTTCCTCGTGGCATTTGTAGGGTTCAATCCTTGTCATGATTCCATCTCTGAATGTTTGAGGAATATAAAGCAGCCCTATTTTTATCTTGTTTAGAAATTGAAAAAATTCAGAAGGGGGAGCCAACAAAGAAGGATGAGGAAGAGAACTACCTGGATTTATTTTCCCACAAGAATATGAAACTGAAAGAACGAGTTCTGATCCCTGTCAAACAGTACCCCAAGGTGAGGGCCAGAAAAGAGCAACTGAATCTCTGGGATTTGCTTGTTTTCGGTGGGATTTTGTGGCAGGAGTTAATCCAGTGTTCCACTGTGGGATTTGGTTTGGTTTTTTTTTTTTCCTTTGCAGGTCTGCAGGGTTTTTATTTCTAATAGATTGAATTTTTCTAGATTGTCTTGGGTTGTGCATAGCTGGGATCTGTGCTTGCTGGAACAGACAATTCCACGTGTGGAGCTTTGTGTTTTAAATTGAAGAACTCATTTAACTCTTGAAGATTTGCTGTGAAGCTGCTGCAGAATAGATGTTGGAATTAAACAGTTCAGGGGTGTAAATTTAGCTTGATTGTTCTGCTGGAGCTTTTTTTTTTCCATGAAAAGAAGGGTTTGAAACTTAAATTTTCCTTTTGAAACTTAAATTTTCTTTTTGAAACTTTAATTTTCCTTTTGAAACTCAAATTTTCCTTTTGAAACTCAAATTTTCCGTTTGAAACTCAAATTTTCCGTTTGAAACTCAAATTTTCCGTTTGAAACTCAAATTTTCCGTTTGAAACTCAAATTTTCCGTTTGAAACTCAAATTTTCCGTTTGAAACTCAAATTTTCCTTTTGAAACTCAAATTTTCCTTTTGAAATTCAAATTTTCCGTTTGAAACTCAAATTTTCCGTTTGAAACTCAAATTTTCCTTTTGAAACTCAAATTTTCCTTTTGAAATTCAAATTTTCCGTTTGAAACTCAAATTTTCCGTTTGAAACTTAAATTTTCCTTTTGAAACTTAAATTTTCCTTTTGAAACTTAAATTTTCTTTTTGAAACTTTAATTTTCCTTTTGAAACTCAAATTTTCCTTTTGAAACTCAAATTTTCCGTTTGAAACTCAAATTTTCCGTTTGAAACTCAAATTTTCCGTTTGAAACTCAAATTTTCCGTTTGAAACTCAAATTTTCCTTTTGAAACTCAAATTTTCCTTTTGAAATTCAAATTTTCCGTTTGAAACTCAAATTTTCCGTTTGAAACTCAAATTTTCCGTTTGAAACTCAAATTTTCCGTTTGAAACTCAAATTTTCCTTTTGAAATTCAAATTTTCCGTTTGAAACTCAAATTTTCCGTTTGAAACTCAAATTTTCCGTTTGAAACTCAAATTTTCCTTTTGAAACTCAAATTTTCCTTTTGAAACTCAAATTTTCCTTTTGAAACTCAAATTTTCCTTTTGAAATTCAAATTTTCCGTTTGAAACTTAAATTTTCCGTTTGAAACTCAAATTTTCCTTTTGAAACTCACATTTTCCGTTTGAAACTCAAATTTTCCGTTTGAAACTCAAATTCTCCGTTTGAAACTTAAATTTTCCTTTTGAAACTCAAATTTTCCTGTGCATTTTTTGGGTGAGGTGAGGAGAAAACGGAGAATGGTTTTTTTTTTTTTTGTCAGCCAACAGAACATTCAGAAAAATTTTTGTTGACGCTTTTGAGCTCTGAAGCTGATTTTTGTTTGGTTTTTTTTCTTCATTTCCAGTTCAACTTCGTTGGGAAGATTTTGGGACCTCAAGGCAACACCATTAAAAGACTTCAGGAAGAAACTGGTGCTAAAATCTCCGTGCTGGGGAAGGGTTCAATGAGAGATAAAGCCAAGGTAAGGGAAAACACACACCCCCAAAATTCCTTTTTTATGGTGGCAGAATTAGTGGCTCTCCAAGCATTTTCTTAAAAACCAACCCAGAAAAAGCTTCTCTAAAAGATGAAGCACAAAGTTGATAAAACAAGAATTAATCCCAGCTCCTCCCTGAAGAACCATTCACTAAAGGAATCTTTTCCCCTCCATCAAAAGATAAAAATCCCCTTTTTTAGCTGCTCCCTCTGGAATCCTTGCATTCTTCTGGTTCAGTGGAGATGTTGGAGCAGCATGTTCCTGATAATCTTTGCTGAATCACAGAGTGCCAGGAGGGGTTTTTTAACAGCAAAAAAAAAAAAAAAAAAAAAGAAAATCTGGGGAAAAAGATGGTTTTTATTTCTTCCTGCTTGTTTTCCAAACTGAGCTTAAGAATAGGCAGAGCTGTAAATTAATTCTGCTTTGACTTGAGCAGCACAAAAAGCTTTTTAACACTTCCAGGTTGTTTGTAACTTCTTAAATAACTGAAAAACAGTCCAAAAACCAGAGATATCTTAAAGAGATCTTGGAGCAGAGGTAGAGGAGCTGTTTGAGGCATGAAGCTCTACAAAGTGGTGTAAAAGAGGGTATTTCAATATTCTGAGGTCAAAACTTGGCTGGCACCAATTAAAAATGGTGATTTAGTAAAAAAAACCATCCAGCCATAAAAAGGTAGAAGCTTTTTTATTACAAAACTCTTCCCATCCATGCTCTGTACCCAAAATCCCTTCCCAAACCCCCCCCCCCCCAAAAAAAAAACCCCGTGAACAGGCAGCAACAAAAAGGCGAAAGATTTTTTTCCTTCTCAAACTCTGTATCCAAAATACCCTTACAGACCCTGGCAAGGCTGAGAAAAGAGCTAAAAAGAGGTCCAAAAAAGAGCTTTTTCTACCTCTCTGATAGATTTTCGAGCCCTGTGCTGTGCTTTGTTGCAGGAGGAAGAGCTCCGCAAAGGGGGAGATCCCAAATACGCCCATCTCAACATGGATTTGCACGTCTTCATCGAGGTTTTTGGGCCCCCCTGCGAGGCCTACGCCCTCATGGCCCACGCCATGGAGGAGGTCAAGAAATTCCTCGTCCCAGTGAGTGTCCTGCTCCTCTTTTTTTTCTTTCTGAGGGATGGATCTGTCTCGGTGTAGTGGTTTGGTCCAAAATACTCATTACTGTTTATCTGCTGTGAGATAAGAATTAGGAGAAATGCAAAGCAGGCACCAAACTTGAAAGAATATAAAGTTTATTAACAGACCTAAAAGAGGGAAGAAAAAAAAAATTATACCACCTTCAGAACTCTCCTCCTCCCCCCACCTTCCTCCCTTCTCCCACTGACAATGTAAAAAAACAACCCTTGAGATGTTCAGTCTGTTTATCACTTCCATAATAACCTTGTTCAGTCCATTTAGGAAGAGGAGTCTCTCTGCTCGCATGCGAGTCCCTTCCCCGACTTGCAGCTTTTCCCACAACTGCTTTCGAGGGTCCACTCTTGAAGGTTTTTGGGGTACAATTTTAAGGTTGAGCCGTTGAGAAACAAAAACAGAGGCCCTTCTCCTTCCCTGGGAGCAAAGGGTCTTCATCATCTTCATTGTTAGGACTATCTCTGGGAGCATCTCTAGGGACTGAGGTTTTCTCCTTTCCCCTGTGGAGCAAAAGTCCTCATCTGGTCCATCTCTCCCTGTCCAAACTTCTCATGAAATTACAGCTGCGTCAGCATCTGCCTATCTCGGCACAGGTGCTTTTGCTCACGAGTTGAACACTCCACCCCCCAGATCTTCATGGAATTACAACGGGATACTCTGACATATCATAGCTTCACAACAGAATTTCAGCTTTAAGCATCTCCTCTCTCTCTTCCCTCAGGTTTCAGCTCTTCACAGCAGTAAAAGGGTTAATCTCACCTCGGCCTTGCAGCCTTGCAGCTGGAGTGTTGAATTTTTCTTATCGCAGTGGAGAGGGGGGAGAGCCGAGCCGCTCCGGCTGCCCACGGCAAGGCAGTGGGGGGGGTTCCATGGCTGGAACAGGTCCATCGGCTCCAGGATGGCCGTGGCCTGGCCTGGCCTGGCCCAAGCAGGGCCTGGCCGGGCCCGCTGGCCCCCACACGGGGCCCGCAGCCACCTGTGCCAGCGCTGGAAACGAGAGAGAGCTTGGAGGGGGAGTTTGCCTATTCTTAAGTGTGGATCACAGAGGTGTTCACAACTTTAAGTGGCTTAGAGAATTGTCCATATTCAAACTGGCCAGCTGATAGGTTCTGTCAGTTCCCAGAGGAAGCTGTAAGCACCCCTTAGCAAGGACATCCCTTCCGGGACTCTCCTTGCTAACCCATGACACTCGGGATGGATGAGGTTTGCTCCTCCTGGGTGTAGCTGAGGAGAACTGGAGTGGGGCAGCTTTGGAGAATCCTTCAGGAAGGTGGTTTTTATTCCCCTAATCGTGCTTCAAAAGATGAAATTCCCAGAGGAAACACTTGGAGTGGGGATTTCTCTCCCAGGAGGAGCTGTGGGTGCCTTGTCCAGCTCCATGTGCCAGGTTGAGTGGGAAAATGAGTTTAGCCATGGGAGAGACTTATTGGATGGCTTCCCCCTGACTTGGAACTAAAAATTCAGCTGGAAAACTTCGTTGTCAGGTCAGGAATTAAACACAGAGGTGTTGAAGGGGGTGAGGATGAGGAGGGTGACTGCCCAGGCAGCTCAGTTGTTGAGTTTTGTGGCTTTTTTCTGAGTTAAATCGATATTTTTACAGCTTTAAGTGTGAAAAAAAGCTTTTTGCAAAGCAGGTTTTCCTACTTTTCCTGCCTCTTCTCACTGGCTCAGGGATGTGTTTTTCTGCTGAACCTTTTTCTTCATGCCTTCATGGCCAAATTCCTGTCATTTTGTGCCAGTGGGTGACAGGATTGTGCTGGAATTTTGCCTCCGAGGGTGGCAGAACTTGGAGGAGTCTCTCCCATGCTTTTAAAATTCAAATTGGTTGTTAAATTAGGGAAAAAAAACGAGGAAGTTCCCACATCTGGTGGGAGATTCCTCGCTCTGTGGTGTTGCTGTGGCACTGGGGAGACCCTGGCTGGGAGGCTCAGGGTGGAGTGTCCTGGATCCCCTCAGATCTTCCCCCTCCTGTGCCAGAAACCCACAAGGGATATGTAAGGAATGATGGATATCTCTGGATTATTAATTCCAGCTGAATGTGTGTGAGATATTCTGTGTGACTGAAATAAGATTGCAGTGGGATAGGGAGCACTGGGATGGTGCTGGGATCACCAGGAAGCACTGGGATGGTGCTGGGATCACCACAGGACACTGGGATGGTGCTGGGATCACCAGGAAGCACTGGGATGGTGCTGGGATCACCAAGGGAGCACTGGGATGGTGCTGGGATCACCAAGGGAGCACTGGGATGGTGCTGGGATCACCAAGGGACCCTGGGATAGTGCTGGGATCACCAGGAGCCACCAGGATGGTCCTGGAATCACCAGGGACTACTGGGATGGTTCTGCAGTCACCAGAGAGCACTGGGATGGTGCTGGGATCACCAGGAAGCACTGGGATGGTGCTGGGACCACTGGAATGGTCCTGGGTGACTTTCTCTGCCCCTTTAGTCCCCAAAGAAGGGATCTGCCAGCAACACACTGCATCCCTCAGGAGGTGAAAAGCCAGCTTGGATTTGGGTTTGGGTTTGCTCTGCATCCCAAGCCTTTCCTTTGGGAATGGGAACGCTGTGGATTTACCTTGTGGGGGCTCATTGCCCCTTTAAATGAGGGCTGTGGGGTGAGACTTGCCTGGGCTCTCCCCACATAAACCCTCCTGACATCCCTGGGATGCTGGGAACATCAGGACCTGCTGCTGGAACCTTCCTGGGAAAAGCTGCAGCAAATCCCAGTAAAACCACCCAGATCTGAACCGAGATCCTTCCAGCTCTTTTCATTCCAGCACAGCATCCTGTGATATCCTGGAGCTGTTCTCTGGAGCTGATTCTCCCTTTCTTTTTTAGGATATGATGGATGATATCTGCCAGGAGCAGTTCCTGGAGCTCTCCTATCTCAACGGGGTCCCGGAGCCCAACCGTGGCCGAGGCGTCCCTGGACGGGGCCGGGGAGCAGCCCCACCTCCCCCTCCACCCGTTCCAAGGTATTCCCAAAATCCCAGCCTTGGGAATGCTGGATTTTGCTCACAGTTGGTGCTGTCAGGGAAGGTTAAGCTGCTTCTTTTTGCACATCAGCTGCTGGGCCTGACCTTGGAATCCAGCCAAGGTTTTCCAGCTGGTTTGGAGGACAGAGTTTGGGATGTAATCCAACACAGGGTGATTTGGGATGGCTGGAATCAATAGTTTCAGAAAGGAGCCTCTCAGAAAGGGGCCTGGCTGTTGATGGATGTGCTGCAGCCCTCAGCATTCTCAGTTGGAGCTGCCCATCCTTGCAGAGCTCTGGGGTGGCATCATTCTGTCCTGGCTGTTGTGGGGATAAATTGACAATAAAACTGTTCCTTCAGTCCTGGCCTCACTCCCTGATCTGTGGGGTGGGGCTTTTCCTTGTGCCTGCAGTGTCCCTGCCTGTGTCCTCAGTGATCCTGAGGGATCTGGAGGGCTGGGAGTGATCCCAAATAGGTGGGAGAGGCTCCTTTAAAGTGAAATTCGCTGCCCAAAGTTCTGTATCAGATTTATTTCTTTGTCTGTCTACAGCTTCCTCTATCCCCAAAAATCCTGATCCTGACTCTGGGCTGTAGATCTGCTCAAAAATGGGATTTAAATGTCATCAGGAGGCCTCTCCTTGGCTGTGTGGAGCCACTTGGGCTCAGTGTGACTCAGTAGGCAAAGCTTAGCTGATCTGGATCACGTAAAACTCCCAACTTAGGCTGGGCTGAACCAAAATTCAGTGATTTAACCCCAAAGGGCCACCAAGCCCCGCTCACTCATTCACTCCCCACTCATGGGATGGGGAGAGAATGGGAAGGGTGGAAGTGAGGGAATTAATGGGTTGGGATAAAATTCAATGGGAAAAGCAAAGCAAAACAAGGAATTCATTCCCTGCTTCCTTGGGAACACACTCCAGCGGTTCCCCCGTGCCTCCTGCTCCTCCCCTCAGCTATGGCTGCATTTCTTCTCTTCCTACACCTGTACCAGCAGAATTCCCACCCCCAGGAGGGTTTTGTGCCTGCTCCAGCACAACACCGTTCATTTTCGTGCTGCTACAGAATCCCAAGCTCCGTTCTTGGCACCTCTGTTTCATTCCTGGCAACGAAACCAGAAAATCCCCGTCCTCAGTGAGCAGCAGCTCTTCACAACCTTTTTTTCTTTCCTTTCCAGGGGCCGTGGGGTTGGTCCTCCCCCTCCTCCTCCTCCTCCTCCTCCCCCACGGGGGGCCCTGGTTCGAGGAGCCCCCGTGCGCGGGGGCATCGCCCGGGGGGCCACGCTGGCCCGGGGGGTGCCCCCTCCCCCGGCGGTGCGGGGCGCTCCGGCCCCGCGGGCACGGGCAGCTGGCATCCAGAGGATACCCCTGCCCCCTCCGCCCGCACCTGAGACCTACGAGGAATACGTAAGGAATGGGGGATTCACCAGGGGAATGGGCGTGGGGTGGTCAGGGTGGGTGGTGGGAGGTTGTGGTGGCATAGGGATCGCCGGGGATCGTTGGGAATGGAGTCGGGATCGCCAGGGATCGTTGGGATCGCCGGGGATTGTTGGGAATGGAGTTGGGATCGCCAGGGATCGTTGGGAATGGAGTCGGGATCGCCTGGGATCGCCAGGGATCGTTGGGATCGCCAAGGGCTGTTGGGATGGTGCTGGGATCACCAGGGATCATTGGGATCACCAGGGACTGTTGGGAGTGGAGTTGGGATCACCAGGGATCATTGGGATCACCAGGGATCGTTGGGAATGGAGTTGGGATCACCAGGGACCATTGGGATCGCCAGGGATCATTGGGATCACCAGGGATCGTTGGGAATGGAGTTGGGATCACCAGGGACCATTGGGATCGCCAGGGATCATTGGGATCACCAGGGACTGTTGGGAGTGGAGTTGGGATCACCAGGGACCATTGGGATCGCCAGGGATCATTGGGAATGGTGTTGGGATCGCCAGGGGCTGCTGGGATGGTGCTGGGATCACCAGGGATCATTGGGATCACCAGGGGCTGCTGGGAATGGTGTTGAGATCACCAGGGATCATTGGGAATGGAGTTGGGATTACCAAGGATCATTGGGATCGCCAGGGATCATTGGGAATGGAGTTGGGATCACCAGGGGGTGTTGGCATCACCAGGGTTCATTGGGATCACCAGGGATCATTGGGATCACCAGGGACTGTTGGGAATGGAGTTGGGATCACCAGGGATCATTGGGATCACCAGGGACCATTTGGAATGGTGCTGGGATCACCAGGGACCCCTGGGATGGTTGTGGGATCAAAAGGGACCCCTCAGATGATGTTGGGATGGTGTTGGGATCATCAGGGAGCCCTGGAATGGTTCTGGGACCACCAGGGAGCACTGGGATGGTGCTGGGATCACCAAGGGAGCACTGGGATGGTGCTGGGATCACCAAGGGAGCACTGGGATGGTGCTGGGATCACCAAGGGAGCACTGGGATGGTGCTGGGATCACCAAGGGAGCACTGGGATAGTGCTGGGATCACCAAGGGAGCACTGGGATGGTGCTGGGATCACCAAGGGAGCACTGGGATAGTGCTGGGATCACCAAGGGAGCACTGGGATGGTGCTGGGATCACCAAGGGACCCTGGGATGGTGCTGGGATCACCGGGGACCCCTGGGATGGTGCTGGGTGACCTCCCCGGCCTCTTTGGCCCTCAGAGCAGGGAACTCCAGGTGTCCTAAATCCAGAGTAAGGGTTGGATTTTATAAAAGTGCCCCCAAGAGCTGAAGTTTCCTGTGGCTGTCAGGGCACGGTGTAAAAAACGACATCCAAAAATGGATGGAATTGGCATTTCACGCTCTCTTTCTGCAAGAGAATTCTTCAGGAAGCATCAAAAATCCCCTAAAAAGTCAATATTGGAATGAACAGGGGGGTGTTTCAAGCCCTATAACTCAGCAGCACCCTTCTGCCAAGCTAATTTTGGCATTTGTGCTGGTGGTGTTCCAAAGGGAAAATGGGAAACTGGTTTGGATGCACAGGAGCATTTTTTGGGAACGATCACAAATCCTGAGACACCTGAAAATTGGGTTTCTCTTCTCAGCAAAATGTTTGGGTTTTTTTTCACTGAAAAGTTCAGAGTTTGGGGGTTGTAAATGTGGGGTTTAGATGACACAAAATTACGGAATTATGGAGGGATCCCCAGGGATCATCCAGCCCAGCTCCTGGCCTTGCACAGACCCCCCCCAAAATCCCACCCTGTGCATCCCTGGCAGCGTTGTCCTGGAGCTCTGCCCATTCCCTGGGGAGCCTTTCCAGTGCCCAGCACCCTCTGGGGGAAGAACCTTTCCGTGGTAACACAATTCCAGCTCTCCTGGCACATGGATTTATGAAGCCTTGGAGATGGAATGATTTATAAATAAATAAGAATATGATTTATCCCTGCCGAGCCACGGAGCACAGCAGGGCTCTGCTGCCTCCACGCTGTGCCTGAGCCCTTTCCCTGTGGCAGGGCAGGATTTCCAGGCTCCTCTGGAAGCTGCTGTAGGTTGGATTTGGTTCTTCCACTCCTCTTTTGTCCTTTTTTTGTGACATTTTTGTCCCCATCCTTCCCAGGGCTACGATGACACGTACGCAGACCAGAGCTACGAGGGGTACGAGGGCTACTACAGCCAGGGCCAAGGGTGAGTTGGCTTCCCTTTTCCCAAAGGAATGCTGCATGACCTTTTTCCCTGGTTTTTTTAAATCCCATTTTAAGCCAATGGAAACATTCCTGAGCTGTGGAGTTCTGCTGGAATTCAGGGAATGACAGCGAGCTTCTCCTGGTTTTTGGGAAGTGGTGGCGGTGTGGGAATGGGATTTCCCTGTGTGTAACCACCTCGTTGCTTTTCCAGGGACACAGAATATTATGATTATGGACATGGGGAGCCACAGGAAACCTATGAAGCTTATGGTATGTCTGGGAATTCTGGGACAGGGAAAAAGTTGGGAATTGCTTGTGGTCAATTTTCCGGTTTTCCAATGTGTGGACAAAAAAAAAAATCTGAGGAGAACCTCGAGTGGTTTTCGTGGTGATTTTATATCTAGGTCTGAACAATGTCGCTGGGGGTTTAGATTCTTATCAAATTTGATTGTCTCAAAGGTGAGGCTTTAAAAAAAAAAAATCCCATTTTTTAACTCTGGAAATGTCTTCATTTCCTTGTAGCTTTAGAATATTTCAGGAGGTCTGGATTTCCACCCACAGCACTTGTGCTGCAGTCTGGTTCTCCTGGGCTGGATTTGATGTGGTTCCATCTGCTTCCTCTGTCCTCAAAAGCCCTGATCCTGACTCTGGGCTGTAGATCTGCTCAAAAATGGGATTTAAATGTCATCAGGAGGCCTCTCCTTGGCTGTGTGGAGCCACTTGGGCTCAGTGTGACTCAGTAGGCAAAGCTTAGCTGATCTGGATCACGTAAAACTCCCAACTTAGGCTGGGCTGAACCAAAATTCAGTGATTTAACCCCAAAGGGCCACCAAGCCCCGCTCACTCATTCACTCCCCACTCATGGGATGGGGAGAGAATGGGAAGGGTGGAAGTGAGGGAATTAATGGGTTGGGATAAAATTCAATGGGAAAAGCAAAGTAAAACAAGGAATTAACAAACACCATCACTCCAAAGGTCCCCTCTGCCTCCTGCTGCCCATTTATTTTTGAAGCCAGGCTTGGAATGGCATCTGGATGTGGCAATGAGAAGGAATCATTGTCCTCTGTCCCCACACAAGCCTGGGCTGCTCTGGGCTGAGCCAGAGTTCATTTTCCTCCCATTTTCCTCTGGGATTGAGGCTGGATTTGTGCTCATGATCCAGAGGAGTTTTCTTCTTGTTGGGCAGGGCTTAGACACAACCAAGGCCTTTCCTGCTCCTCACACAGGGAAATTGGGAGGGGACCCCAAGGAATTTTCCAGACCACGTAACATCCCGAATTCCCAAAGTTCTCCAGCGAGCTGCTTACAGGCTTGGAATTCCATGTGGATGGAACCAGTCCCTGTCACATCTGAGTGAGGGCAGGGAGTGACATTCACAACCAGCTGGAGGAGCTTCCTGGGACCCCTGGGAGCTGGGAATTCCGAATTATTCTGCTGGGAATGGCAGAATTAGGGAAGCAGCATTGTTGTCTCCTGCTCACCCTGCTCCGAGGCTGGAGTTCCAATCCAGGAGCCTCAGGATGTTCCCTGCTCTGGGTTTAAATCCCAACCCAGGTGCCTGAGCAGGGATATTTTCCAGCCCAGCTGCTCCCAGGAACTCTTGGCTCTTCCCAGGGTTTGCCTGTGTCACTCCCAGAGGACAAAGAGCCCTTTGTGCCTCCTGGAGCTGGCCGGGACTGGGAGGCCACAACGCTCCTGGGACAGAGCTGGCCCAGCTCATCTGTTTATCCACAGGGATTTCCTTGGCTCTCTGCTTCCCAGAAAACAGAATGAGGGGAAAAAATCACGGAGCTGGGCCAGAGATAGTCGGGAGAAAGCGGGAATGTGGTGGGAGGAAGGGGGTTTGGTGTTTTGGGACGTTGGATTTGAGAAGCAATCAGGGGTGGATGTTGCAAGGAAATTCTGTTGGCTTTTTTCATGGAATGCTGGCATGGTTTGGAGCAAAAGGGACCTTCAAGAGCATCCCCTGCCATGGAGACCTTCCACTATCCCAGGATTGCGTGGCCAGGAGGGTTTGGGATGTGCTGGGGGGTGCCCTGTCCTGTTACTGGTGCAGCACTTGGCAGGTGGTGTCTGTCTGCTCCCCAAAAATGTGAATTTTCCTGTGTTTTTGAAGGGATGGAGCAGCAAATGGTTTGGGGGAGCTCTTTTGGTGGATCACGAGCTGCTGTGGGGGATCAGGAGCTGTTCTTGGAGCTGTTTGGGGGATCTCGAGCTGGATTTTGGGGGATCTCGAGCTGGATTTTGGGGGATCTCGAGCTGGATTTTGGGGGATCATGAGCTGTTTTGGGGGAATCTCGAGCTGGATTTTGGGGGATTATGAGCTCTTTTGGGGAGCTGGATTTTGGGGGATCTCGAGCTGGATTTTGGGGGATCTCGAGCTGGATTTTGGGGGATCATGAGCTGTTTTGGTGGAGCTGCTTTGGGAGATCACTTTTGGTGGATCATGAGCTGGTTTGGAGGGATCACAAGCTGCTTTGAAGGATCATGAGCCCTTTTGGGGGATCTCGAGCTGTTTCGGGGGATCTCAAGCTGTTTTGGGAGAACACGAGCTGGATTTTGGGGCATTATGAGCTGTTTTGGTGGAGCTGCTTTGGGAGATCACTTTTGGTGCATCACAAGCTGCTTTGGGGGATGATGAGCAGCTTTGAAGCATCACGAGCTCTTTTGGGGGATCACAAGGTGTTTTGGGGGATCACGAGCTGGATTTTGGGGGATCTCGAGCTGGATTTTGGGGGATTATGAGCTCTTTTGGGGAGCTCTTTTGGTGGAGCTGTTTTGGGGATCACTTTTGGTGCATCACAAGCTACTTTGGGGCATGATGAGCTGCTTGGAAGGATCACGAGCTCTTTTGGGGGGATCACAAAGTGTTCTGAGGGAGCTCTTTTGGGGAGCTGTTTTGGGGGATCACAAGCAGGATTTTGGGGGATCAGGAGCTGTTTTGGGGAGCTGTTTTGGGGGATCTCGAGCTGGATTTTGGGGGATTAGGAGCTGTTTCTGGGGATCACTTTTGGTGGATCACGAGCTGGTTTTGAGGGATCACACTTCAGGGGATGATGAGCTGCTTTGAAGCATCACAAGGTCTTTTGGGGGATCAGGAGCTGTTTTGGGGATCACTTTTGGTGGATCACGAGCTGGTTTTGAGGGATCACAAGCTGCTTTGGGGGATCTCAGGCTGTTTTGGGGGATCATGAGCTGGATTTTGGGGGATCATGAGCTGGATTTTGGGGGATTATGAGCTGTTTTGGTGGAGCTGTTTTGGGGGATCACTTTTGGTGGATCACAAGCTATGTTGGGGCATTATGAGCTGTTTTGGGGGATCTTGAGGTGTTTTGGGAGATCACGAGCTGGATTTTGGGGAGTCATGAGCTGGATTTTGGGGGATTATGAGGTGTTTTGGTGGAGCTGCTTTGGGGGATTTTGAGCAATTTTGGGGAGCTGTTTTGGGGGATTTTGAGCTGTTTTGGTGGAGCTGTTTCTGGGGATCACTTTTGGTGGATCACAAGCTGGTTTTGAGGGATCACAAGCTGCTTTTGGGGGATTATGAACTGTTTTGGGGGATCTTGAGGTGTTTCAGGAGATCAGGAGCTGTTTTGGGGGATCACGAGCTGGATTTTGGGGGATTTTGAGCTCTTTTGGGGGATCTTGAGCTGTTTTGGGGCATCTTGAGGTGTTTCAGGAGATCACGAGCTGTTTTGAGGGATCACGAGCTGGATTTTGGGGGATTTTGAGCTGGATTTTGGGGGATCTTGAGCTGTTTTGGGGGATCTTGAGGTGTTTCAGGAGATCAGGAGCTGTTTTGAGGGATCACGAGCTGGATTTTGGGGGATCTCGAGCTCTTTTGGGGGATCTCGAGCTCTTTTGGGGGATCTTGAGCTGTTTCAGGAGATCAGGAGCTGTTTTGGGGGATCACGAGCTGGATTTTGGGGGATTTTGAGCTCTTTTGGGGGATTTTGAGCTCTTTTGGGGGATCTTGAGCTGTTTCAGGAGATCAGGAGCTATTTTGAAGGATCACGAGCTGGATTTTGGGGCATGATGAGCTGCTTTGAAGCATCACAAGCTCTTTTGGGCAATCTCAATCCCTTTTGGGGGATCACAATCCCTTTTGGGGGATCTCAAGCTCTTTCTGGGGGATCACAATCCCTTTTGATGCCGCTTCTTTTCGGCACCATCCCAACCCCTCTTTCCCAACCCATTTTTAAGGCTGACCCTCCACAACTCCTCTCCCATCCCTGACTTTCTCCTCCTCTTCCTCACAGGCCAAGATGACTGGAATGGAACCCGGCCCTCCCTGAAGGCCCCTCCGGCCAGGCCAGTGAAGGGGGGCTACAGAGAGCACCCCTATGGACGCTACTAAAACACAAAAAATGAGGGAAAAAATCCCAATTTAGGAGCAAACAGTTGTTACTGGTTCTTGTATCTCCCGGGATTCCCGTTGCTTTACCCACACCACACAAGTAATTGTCTCCCTGTTTTTCTTCCTGGCCCTTTTTTTCCTCCCACTCCATCCTCACCTTGCATTTTTGGCTTCTGTACGTAGGAACTTTTGGAGATGAGTTTAAATAGATTTAGAGGAGAACTTCTTAATTTTTATTCTTCTTTATTTTTTGGGGTTTTTTCGTTTTTTTTCTTCTTCAGTGTGTAGGTGGCCTTTTCTTTCTCTGTCGTTTTAGGTAAAAAAACACAACTGTACCTTTTTTAAGGAAAAAAAACAAAGAAACAAAACAAAACAAAAAAACCACAAAAAAAAAAAAAAAAGCTAAAAAAAAAATGTTAGTTTCCAAAGTGAAATGCTTTGCTTAGCAGTTATGAAATTAAGGTTTTGTTAAAACTTTTAAAGTTTGTTTTAAAGGAACCCATAAAGGTTGTAGTTGCAGAATCCCAAAGTAGGCTACATTTCAAAATTCAGGGTTATTTTTAAGAATTAAAATCATAATGTAACAGTAGTGGCTGCCACCATTTTAAAAAAAAAATCTATAACTTCAGATGCCAAACCTTTAAAAGGAGATTGCTGGTGAATCTTGAAGTTTAAATTTTAACCCAAAGCATCCTCAAAACAAATTAAATAGCATTTTCTAAAGAGAATTGACTTAAAACAAAATTAGGTTGGTAAAAAAATTGACTTTTCTTATGTGGATTTTGAAATCTAGCCCCCCGTGCAGTGTTGAGATATGCTTGGGAAGATTTTTCCAGTGGAAAGGGGTTCTTAGTTTGGTTCTAAATGAACAACTTTGAAGGGGAAAAAATACAAAGCATGGCTCTAATTGCCCAGTGTTTGATAGTAGAAAGAATATTCCATGGGTAGGCCTGTCAAATTCTCATTTTTTGTAGTGCTTGGGGGCAGAAAATCCGAGACAAATTCCAAACCCGCCCAAAAAAAAGGAAACAAAATCTGAATTTTCAGCAGTCCCAGCGACTTGTTCAAGTGTATCTCAGCACGAGCTTTGCAGAAAGAGGGACACTGCAGCTGTAAAAAAAAAAATCAAACCAATAAAACAAAAAGCTAAAAAAATGATCCAAAAATTTCACTTTGTACATAAAAGTCCTAATTGGATTTGTGCACTGTCCTCCCACTCTGTTCTTGAAGAGAAAAAATGCTACATGTGTAAAGCCTGCCTAACTAGGTAGCTAAAAACGTGTCACAATGTCTGTCGAATTTGTCAATAAAGTTTAGTCCTTTTTTAATCCAAGTAAATGTGATGAATTGTCATTTGTTTTTGGAGGTTTTTGGGTTTTTTTTTTCCAATAACTTCAATGCTAATTTGTCTTTTTTATTATTATTATTATTAGTAATAATTATTATTATCATTATTATCACTATTATCACTATTATTATTACTATTATTATTACTATTTTCAAACCGTGGAGGCATTTCTAAAAATGGTGGTTTTTTGGTAATTCTCATGCCAAAAAAAACGAGAAATTTTTCGAGCTCCTTGAGCTTAAATTTCTTTTTAAATCTATTTCTATGAAAAAGACAAAAACCAAATTGTTTTTCACCCCCTGGAAGTTGCTGAAAGCAGTTTTGAGAGCCTGGACTGTGGCAGAAATCTGAATTTGGAAAGGGTTTGCTGGTTCTTTGCTTGATGATTCCGATTTCAGGTGGCCTCAGAGGATATTCCAGAGGCTGCCAGGGCTGGTTGAAGTAGGAATGCTGAGAATTCCAAGGAAATTGCTTTCTGTAACCCCTTCCCTTGGCTAAGATGATGCCCTTCCTCCTTCCAGGCAGCTTTTACTTGGAAAAAACCACTTTAAAAATGGATTTTTCTTGGTGGCCGGTGCTGCAGCTGCTCCTTAAATCCTTTCTGAGAGGGTGTGGATGTGTAGATATTTAAGATTTTGATTTCTACTTAAAATTTCTATTTAAAAGTTAATGCTTCCTGGTTTGTATTTCCCATCCAGCACAAGAATTTGGAATTTTTAGGGGGAGAGGATTAAACTGCTCGGGGGTGAAAAATCGAATTTTAGGGAAAAAAAAAACAAAAAACAACAAAACAACAACTGCTTGTGGCAGCGCATGAGGGGAATATTTAAAAATAAAACCACACAAAAGTTGTATTTGTAGATCTGTTATTAAAGTGCAAATAACTGAATTTTCAACACTGGTTTGGAGTCAGCTTTCAGGGCATAATGTGATGAAAAGATCAGCCTATGCCCCCCCTTTTAAAGGAAAATTATCAGCAGGAGAAATCAGGATGTGTAAAGCTAACAGGCATCGCAAAGCCCAAAAAGGTAACCTAAATGTCTGATTTTAATATAGCACATTTCTCTTTTCCATAAACTCGTGACGTAAACTTTTACCCAGCCAACCCTTCAGATGTTAATTTAATGTAAAAGGGGAAGGAAAAAAAAAAAAAAAAAACCACAAAAAAAACCACAAAACACAAACCTGACAAAAACAACCCCCCCACCCCACCCCAAAAAAAAACAACAAAAAAAATGTTTAAAATATAAACATTTAAAACAACCCACATGGCTCCGGCATAAATTAGCAATAACTTTTAATAACGTGCCCTTGGCAAATGCACTGTGATGGAATGTGGGCCAGAAGGAATCTTTAAATATCCTGGATTTTTCAAGGATAAAGGATGGAAAACCAACATGAATCCAAGCTAGTCTTGCTACTGCCCCACCCCCCCCCCCCCAAAAAAAAAAACCCAAATTCTGCTCAGTTGTTTAAAAAATCAACTTTTTAGCCCCCCCAGTATTGCTGTTTCCTGTGAAATGTCCATAGCTCAGCTGAAGTTGCATGTTTTTTCCTTCATGTGTAATTGCATGCAGGAATCTTCTCTTTTTCTTGCTTTCTCCTTATTTTTTATGATGATTCTTCTTCTTTTCTTTTCTTTTTTGGCATCTCTGCTGCCGTCGAGGAGCCTCACAAATTTCGTTTTAATTCGCAGGAGTTTGGGGCCGTGACTCAGCGGGGTGAGGAGGAGGAGGAGGAGGAGGAGGAGCAGGGGCAGCGCCAGCTGGGTGAGTTTTGGGGCATTTTTACAACCCCTTCTTGAGTTCCCCAACGTGGGGGTGGCACCATCTGAGCTGCTAAATTCCAATTATTCCTTGGATCTGCACGGCCAAAAAAAAAAAAACCGGGAAGCTGCTTCGCTGCCTGCTGCTCTGGCAGAGGTCACGGCGTGGAGGAGGCTCCCGAGCTGAGGTTTTAGGGGATTTTAAGGGATTTGGGATGAGATCCGTGCCTTTGGAGCTGGGATTCAAGGATTTGGGAGTGCTCCAGGCAGCAGGGGCGGTGTTGGATTTCATGGAATCACGGCTTGGCTTGGGAGGGGCCTGAAAGGTTCTGTGTTTCCCAACCCTTGGGATTTGTTACCCGATGCTGCAGGAGCAGAGCCGGCTCTGGGAATGGCTCAGCGGGAATTCAAATCCATTAAAATTCCAGGCTTCGCATCTGAAACTCGCAGCCTCGCCAGTTCCAGCCCTTCCATCCCTCACTGATGGATTCTGGAATGGGATGGGGCTGCTGGGGTCAGTTTTTATGGAATCCTGCCTGATGGATTCCCTCAAGTGATCTTGGGATGCATTTCAGAATCCCAGGATGATTTCAGTTTGGGAGGGAACCTTAAATCTCATCCCATTCCCGTGGGCAAGGACACCTTTCCCTAGCCCAGATTGCTCCAGTCTGGCCTGGAACACTTCCAGGGATGGAACAAAGGAGATGCTTCCCTAAAAAAATCACTTTGATAAATGGATGGGAGTGATAGGGGGGGATGATCACATCAGCAAGGACACAACTCCCCCCTGAGGGATTCCTTTGGGAACAGCAATCCCTGGAAGTCTGAGATCCCTGGAAGTCTGAGATCCCTGGAAATCTGAGATCCCTGAAGTCTGAGATCCCTGGAAGTCTGAGCTCCATAAATAAAAATTACAAAGGAATCCACCCTTGAAATGCTGAAAAAGCCCAAAGCCAACGTAGGCACATAAAAGGACAAATCGAATTTTATAGGGAATGGTGAAGCTCCCAAACGAGCCCCTCTTATCTCAGGGCCAGTAGGAATGTGTGGGAATGCTGCAGCAGGGAGATTACCCTGAATTCCTGCACTTGAAAATCGGATCCTGCTGGAAGGGAAATGATAACAGGCCTGGATTTGTGGCCTGGTTATCAAATCCATCTTCATTTAGGGTGTAATTGGAACATCGATTTCTATGGCAATGCACCAATCTTTCCCGTTTCTCTCCTAATAGGTACAGCTTTTCTATCAAGTGGAAAAGATTTGATAGAGATCATCTCTTAGCATGCAGTTGGGTTGGTTTTATTCCCCCAAGTGGATTTTGTGATGCTGCCTTTGGAATAACCCAGCTCGTGCCTGGAATTTTGTGGGATGTTGATGGGAAACGCTTCAATGTTGTGGCAGGATGGAAATGGGAATATATCGAAATATAACGGGATGTGCTGGGTGTATTTTGCCAACATGCCCTGCATCAGACAGCTCCCTCCCTCCCTCTCCAGGCAGATTTTAGCCCTGGAGCCTGCCAGAGCTCGTTTGAGATCCCAAAATAACCCCTCAGCATCGGATGTGCCTCTCAGAGATGCTCTAATTAGCCAGACATCCCGGGGGTGATGCAGGGATTTGGGAGGGATCGAGATTCTTTGGAGTCTGAGTCACCTCAGTAACCTGGATAACCTTCCCTCTCCTGCTGGAGGTGCAATTCTGCTCACAAGTGCCAGGGATCTTCTCCTCTCCCTGCTTTCCCGAAGGCCTCATCCACATCTCGTTATTTGTAGGATTTTGGGAAAGACCCCAACCCAGAGAAAGGCCCCCGTTGTTCTTGGCTCTGTGCACGTCTCCTCTCTGGAAGTGTTTCCCAACAAAACTGTTCTTGTCAGGAGAAACTTGGCTCTGGGAACATCCTCCTGCTCTGTGCCTCAGCATTCCCATCCTCCCTGGCCTTTTCCCTGAGTGGGAACAGCTTTTCCAGCCTCCAGGGTTGTAAAACCTCAGCCTGGCCTTGCTTGGAGCTGGCACAAACCTGGATTTTGTCCTCAGTGGGATCTTGGGACAGCCACGGGGGAGTGAATCCGAGGAAAACACTCCAGCTGGACTTGCCAGAGGTATCCCCAGCAGCTTTGCCTGGAAGGAGACTCATCCCCTGCCCCTTCCTTACCCCTGGTTTCAAGTTGCTGTTTGGATTACTTCAATAAAGCAAGTGGCTCCAAGCTTTATTCTATGGAATCATGGATTCAGGGAATGCTGTGGGGTGGGAGGGACCTTAAAGCTCCTCCAGTTCCATGGCAGGGCCACCTTCCACGACCCCAGCTTGCTCCAACACTCCAGGAACATTCCAGGGTTGGGAATTTCACAGCTTCTCCGGGATATTTTATGTCTCCCTCAGCCTCACTGAAAGCACAGTGGGTTGAGGCTTTCCCTTAATGCATCCCTCCGAAATTCCATCTCGGATAAGCTGAGTCGGAGAGCACAGCTGGATTCCCTGCCCAGCTCTCGCAGCAGATGATTCTTTTTTATTCAGAATGAATTTGAAATCTGGATGAGAGCATCTGCCACGAGCAGAGCCAAGAAAAACAGCTTGAATGTGCATTTTCCCTTCCTTAACCCCTCCTGTTGCTCTCCTGAAGGAAACTTGGGCTCAGGGTCATTCCTGCAGCCTGGAGAGACCCTGGAGTGGCCCTGGAGGAGGAGGAGGAGGAGGCAGCAGCTGTGCTGTGCCCGCTGGGAGAGGCAGAGGAGAACAGGGAATGCATCCACATGGAGCTTTTGGGGAGGAAAACAGGCCTCAGGGAGCTTCTCCTGTCATGGATCAACCTGGAACATCCTGCGTGAGACGTGGGCTGCGAGGGGGAGGAATTCCTGCAGGTTGGGCAGTGTCCATGGGGCTCCCATCTGGGATGGTGAGATGTTATTCCTCATTTTTCTCCTCGGGAAGCTCCCTTGAGTGAGCACAGAACAGCAAGCTTCGCTGTGGCTGCTCAGTTGAGCCTTCCATGGCTGCCATATGTTTTCCTGGGAATGTTTTTCCACGCTCCTTTTGCTCCTTTTGCCAAGAGGGATGAATCTCCCAGGAGTCGATTCCAGAGCTGGTTGAGGAGCACAGTTAAAGACACTGTTTGCTATGACTGCAAAATGGGAATCTGCCAGGTTTGGGGTAGTGCTGGAGAACACCAGAGCCTCCCTTGGATCCCTGGTGGAATACTGAAATACAAACTGTTTCCCGATTGTGGTGTTCATTTCGCCACCAAAAAAAGGTTCATCTGTCACGTTCCAGATGCAAACCTGACATTATTTGAGCCTGGCCATGTTTTTAGGGATGTCCTGGTACCTTCAGAGTTGTTCCTGGAGGATTCTCTCAAACATCAGTTGTCAGGACACTCCTGATTTTTTGATGGCTCTGCACAGTCCCAGAATCAATTTAGGTTGGAAAAACCCTCCAAGACTTGTGACCCATCCCCACCACTCACACCTCCAGGGACGGGGACTCCAAACCTCCCTGGGCAGCCAAAAAAAAAAAAACCCAGAAAAGAAGGAAAGTTTGGCTCTGTGCAAGTCCATTCATTTCAGAGCCGCCTTTCCCTCCAGCCCAGGCAGGCCTGGCTCTCAGCCTCGTGTAACGCTCCATCTGTGCTGAAGCATCAACCCCCACAAACTCGAGCAAAGAACTGCCATAAAAACCCACCGAGGGCGCTCCGTGAAGACGCCCAAAACGCATCCAGGTGCATCACAGCCCCTCCAGCGGGGAGCGCCGCGCAGATGGCGGCAGGGATTACTCATTCCCTACAACAACGGGCTGCCGAGCAGTGCTGTTGGCTGGCGGCGGTGCTTCCTCCCGTTTCCACGGGCTCGGGGGTGACACCGGGAGGTGGCACCGGGAGGTGGCACCGGGACCCCGCGGTGCCCCCGGGTGGGCGTGGCCTGGCGGAGGGGGCGTGGCCCAGAGCGCGTTCGCGCCCCTCAGGAGCTTTGTCCCGCGCCGGCCGCCGTCGCGCCCCGCCCGCCATATTGTGCCCGGCGCAGGCGGAGCGGCGGCCGGCGATGGGTGAGGGGGGCCGGGCCGGGGGCAGCGCGGCCGGAGGGGGGAACGGGCGGAACGGGCGGGGGGGAGCCCGCCCGGCAGCCGGGGGGAGCGGCCCGGGCGGCGGGCGGAGCGCGGGAGAGCCCCGCGGCTCGCCCCGCCCCGCCGCGGTGAGGGGGGCGGCTCCCGCGCCGCGGCCTCGCCCGGAGCCCCTGAGCCCCTCAGAGCCCCTGAGCCCCCCCTCAGAGCCCCGCGTCCCGCCGCGGCCTCGGGGAGTGCTCACGGAGCCCCCCCGGAGCCCTCTGTGGCGCTTCCCTGCGAGTCCCGAGTACCTCGGTGGGGTCTTCGAAGCCCCCGGGGGTCTCGCTGCAGCCCTGGCCGGACCCTCAGAGCCCCCGGGGCCCCCTCAGCTCTTCTGCAGCCCCCACTTGTGCCCCCAAATTGCCCTCTCACAGCTCCCCCAGAGCCGCTGTGGCCCCCAGTGTTGTCCTGCAGTCCCGCCTTGTGCTCCCACATTTCCCTTTTACAGCCCCGGCTGCTCCCCTAGAGCCCTTTTGGCCCCCATTTGTACCCCCAGATTTCCCTTTACAGCCCCTACTGTGCCCCCACATT
This sequence comes from Coloeus monedula, assembly GCF_965178545.1. Taxonomy (NCBI): domain Eukaryota; kingdom Metazoa; phylum Chordata; class Aves; order Passeriformes; family Corvidae; genus Coloeus; species Coloeus monedula. The sequence goes on along the minus strand of NC_138804.1, from coordinate 1,970,200 downwards.
TCCCATTTCCCCCCTGGAGTTTTTGTGGCTCCTTCCCGCACCTCTGTGGACCCCAAACCCCCCAGGTCTGTGCCTTCACAGCTTCCACTGCTCCTTCAGAGCTTCCTCGGAGCTCCCAGAGCTCCAGCAGTTCCCAAAAACCATCCCAGCAGCTCCCCCAAACCAGCAGCTCCCAGGTGCCCTCAAGATCCAGCTCTAGGACAGGGTTTTTGGAGAACTCCCGAGCTCAGCATCAGCTTTAAAACTCCTTTAAGATCAGTCTCTAAACCTTCAGCACTTATTTTGTTGCTCCGGATGCAAATTCCAAAGCGGTGCAAGCTGGAAATGACCCACCAGGAAAAGGAATGTTCAGTCATTGGTCTGCCCTGCGTTTCCCTCACAGCTCAGATTTCACTTGGAAGTGGGGGGTTTTTATCATTTCGTGTTGTGTGGATTCTGCTGTGGTTAAACAGGATCCAGGGAAAGTTTGGAACACCTTGGGATGAGTTTTATGTGTGGCAAGCAAGCACTAAATTTGAGCATGACCTCAATGCCATCAAAACATAAAACAACAAATACCCTAAAAAAGTGGTGTTTTATCCCATCTTAAAGAGCCGACAATAAAATATTAATTTTAAAGAGCTGTAACCTTCAATTCCAACACAAAACTGAGTAAAATGCACCAAAACATCTCCAAATTCCCGAGTCCTTGGGGCCAGTTTTTGAGCATCTCTTGATGCTCATCATCTCTGCCTGGCAGATGGAATTCCTTGTATAAAGTGATGAATTCCCAGCACCTCAGCAAGCTTGGAGCTCCCTGGGGAAAAAAAAAAAAGGTGGAGAAAGTTGGATTATCCCGGAGCAACGGGTCAGGGCGGTGATGGAGAGGCCTGGAATGATCAATAAATGATCTACTAAATGCTAATTCATGAAGAAATGCTCATTCATAAATGCTCAATGTCTCCCTGCAGTGGTGAGGGCTGAGCCCAGCCCGCAGTGAGCAGCCAGGAATCCCCCCAAGCTCCTGGGAATGGCCGGGGGACGCCGGGGTCCCAACAGAACCTCCTACTGCCGGAACCCCCTGTGCGAGCCCGGAGCCGCCGGGGCCTCCGGACACTCCTCGGGCTCCTCCGTCACTGGCGTGCGCTCCCGGACCAGGTACGGGCTGCTCCCAGCTCCAGGGACAGCTGGGAACACCTCTGGTGTGGAATGGCTTGGGTGGGGAGGACCCTAGAGCTCATCCCATTCCTTGGCCTTGAAGCTCATCCCATTCCCCAACCTTAAAGCTCAGCCTTAAAGCTCATCCCATTCCCCAACCTTAAAGCTCATCCCATTCCTTGATCTTAAAGCTCATCCCATTTCCTGACCTTAAAGCTCATCCCATTCCTTGGCCTTAAAGCTCATCCCATTCCTTGGCCTTAGAGCTCATCCCATTCCTTGGCCTTAAAGCTCATCCCATTCCCCAACTTTAGAGCTCATCCCATTCCCCGACCTTAAAGCTCAGCCTTAAAGCTCATCCCATTCCCCAACCTTAAAGCTCATCCCATTCCTTGATCTTAGAGCTCATCCCATTCCCCAACTTTAGAGCTCATCCCATTCCTTGATCTTAAAGCTCATCCCATTCCTTGGCCTTAAAGCTCATCCCATTTCTTGATCTTAAAGCTCATCCCATTCCTTGGCCTTAAAGCTCATCCCATTCCTTGGCCTTAAAGCTCATCCCACTCCCCACCACCTTCCCCTATCCCAGGTTGTTCCAACCCATCCTGGGACGCTTCCAAGGATGGAGCAGCCGCAGCTTCTCTGGGAAATCCATTCCAGCTCCTCCCAGTGAGGGATTTCTTCCCCAAATCCCGTCTAACCTCTGGCAGATTAAAACCATTCCCAGCTCGCTTTCCTGTGGCTCAGCAGGTTGTTAACTCCCAGCTCCCTTTGCCCACATCCTGCTTTGTCCCTTGTAATTAGGATGGGTGTCCCTGAGACCCTTCAGGACAGGCTCCCAGGAGAGTTCAAACCCTTCAGTGACCATGGAATGAGAAATAAAAATAGAGACAATTTTATATCCAAAGCCCAGCTCGGGTTGTTGCATCTCCTGCGCCCTGAACTTGGTGTCAGGCAGAGTTTAGCTCAGGTGATGTGGCTCTGTAGGGTTTTTTTAGGATCAAATCCAGCTGGATTCTGTCACTGAGGCAGAGGAGGAGGGAGCAGCAGCAGCATAAACAGGAGGTGCTTTCTTTACTCTGCAAAGAAAATGTTGGGTCTGTCTCAGCACACTCCCTGCTGAGGGCCCTGAGCCAGGGAATTTGTAGGGATACAGTTATCCAGACAAGTCATTGCAAGGGCACAGAAGGTGGAGCAATCCACCTTTCCTGGGAAAGCACACTCCCAGGGCCTTATCCCAAGGCAGGGAATGCACAGATCACAGCCCAGCTCACCTCCGAGTGAGCCAGAGCCGTGCTTTTTGCAAGGGTATGAAGTGACAGGACACAGGGAATGGCTTCCCACTGCCAGAGGGCAGGGTTAGGTGGGATTTTAGGGAGAAATCCTTCCCTGGGAGGGTGGGGAGGGGCTGGAATGGAATTCCCAGAGAAGCTGTGGCTGCCCTTGGATCCCTGGAAGTGTCCAAGGCCGGCTTAGATGGGGCTTGGAGCAGCCTGGGATAAGGGAAGGTGTCCCTGCCCATGCCCTGGATGATCCTTAATGTCCCTTGCAGCCCAAACCATTCTGTGATCCCATGATTTATCAATCCCGAGGAGCTGAATCACCATGAATTTGGGAATCTGGGAGTTTCAGAGAGCTCAGGTTTTCCCCTCACTCAGGGCCTTATTTTAGGTTCTCCACCTCGTGTTTTAAACCCTGGCCCCATCCTCCTGCATCCCCCTGGATCAGCACTTCTGCAGCCACGCTCCACGATTGGGATCTCATTTGGGCATTTACAGTAGCAGTTCATGCTCTGCAGTTCCTTTGAGGCCCACACCCAGATTCCTTTGCCTGTTGTTATTTAGAGATTGCAGATAAATCTGGGAGATATTAATTCCCTTTGATTCAGAGGATCAGTCTGGGATGTGCTCACACAGGAATAGGCACCTCTGGCTAAACTCGTTTTTCCTCCTCAGGTGAACAGAAGGTGAAGAATGAACAAGGGCTTGTGTGTAATTGCTCTGCCTTTCATGTTCAAGCACTCTTAGATATGTAAATACCAACTTGAGGACTGAAAGCTTCCAATTAATTAAGAGAGCCACTGCTTGTCCCTCGAGTAGCACAACACAACCCTGGGTTTGAACCTGATCAACGCAGGGGATTTCATATCAAATGTCCTGGTGCTGGTGGCTGGCCTGGGCCCAAATATTGCTGTGTGTGAGCAAATCCCTGCTCACATCTGCCTGAAGAGTCACCCTGGCGTGCTGATATTCGTGATTTGTGCCAGCTCTTGATGGCTTGAGTTTCCCAATCAATCTTAGACCTGTGGGGGGGGGAGCTGGAGAACATTTCCCCTGTTCAGCCCTGGCTGTTGGCTTCCCCTGGCAGGAGTGGCTCAGGGACAGGCCTGTCCAGCCCCCCTCTGGCAGCTCAGACAGTCGTCCCCCTGCGGCACTGCAAGATCCCCGAGCTGCCCGTGGAGAGGAGCGTCCTGTTCGAGCTGCAGCTCTTCTTCTGCCACCTCGTCGCCCTCTTCGTCCACTACATCAACATCTACAAGACGGTGTGGTGGTACCCACCCTCCCATCCTCCTTCTCACACGTCCCTGGTAAGCACCAAAGGGCAGCTGGCACTCCCAGGCTGTCTCTTGGATCACTAATCATAAACTTCTAGAGAGAGGTTTGATTAAAAACTACAGCTGACTCTACAACCCTTCAGTGCTGCTTCTGCAATTCCTTGTTTTCCACATTTTGGGCTCTGGCTGCCTGCTTGGCATTCTCTTGGAAAAGAGCCTGAGGAGAAGAGAATAATTTGGGAGTTTCTGTGTTGAATGTGGGTTCCTGGTGCTTCAGGGAAATGGAATCGTTTTGGTTTTGTCCCCACAGAACTTTCACCTCATTGACTTCAACGTGCTGACGGTGACAACCATCGTCCTGGCACGGCGGCTCATCGGTGCTATCGTCAAGGAGGTAAAGTCAGAGCTGTCCTTCCAGGAGATCTGTAAAGCTCTGTGTCCCTTCTGCCATTCCAAACTCCTCCATCCTTCCCTGAAAACCTCTGTGAGATTCCCAAGCCGGAATTCCAGGCGTGGTTTCCAGTGGGAGGAGCAGAGAACAGAACTGAGCGCCCCAAACTGCTGCTCCTGCTGGCTCTGTGTCCTTCTGTGACTCTCCCTGAATTTCTGTCTCAGCTAAACTGTAGTGATTGTGCTTCTCTCCTCCCATCTGGCTCTTTTCCTGTTCTCTCCATCACTCCAGCTTTCCCCAGGGAAGAGCCAGGGCAGGTGGGTGTCTGCTCACTGTGGAAGCATCCCATAGTGAGCAGTGCCAGCAGAGTGGGCTGGGCACTGGTGACTACCAGACCTTAACTAGAAACTCTCCTCACTCCAGCTTGAGGAATGATTCCAGAGATTTTGGAGAGCCCAGATTCCACAGGAAGCCTCTGTGTCCTGATGTCAACTTGTCACTGGCACTTCCTTCCTACTTATGAATGTACACATTGAGTTTTCCCCTTGAAGAAGAGGGAATGCCCAGCTCTGCCCAGCTCTCTCCTGTGCCCACAGGCTTCCCAGAGTGGCAAAGTCTCCCTGCCACGCTCCATCTTCCTGGTGGTCACTCGCTTCGCCGTCCTCACAGGCACGGGCTGGAGTTTGTGTCGCTCCATCATCCACCTCTTCAGAACCTACTCCTTCCTCAACCTCCTCTTCCTGTGCTACCCGTGAGTATCCCTGGCTCAGGGCTGGAGGATCCACCCTAAATCCAGGGGGAGGCTCCCTGCAGTCCTGTGGGGTTCTGAGCTGGAATTCCCCAAGTCTTGGAGCACCCTGGGCTTGTGGAAAGTGTCCCTGCCCGTGGTGACAGAGTTTTCCCTGCACCTCTCCCTCCTTTGTCACATTCCTTAGTGGCAGCACACATCCATAACACTGACCCTTCTTTCAGCTTGATGTGAGCATTAATTATTACTCGTTATTGCTGCTCATTTCTTCTGAAAAGGGTTATGTGCTTTTCCCGTGGCACTCACAGAACTCAGGGCTTTGTTTTCCCGTTGTTCCTGAGCTCCTCTGCCAGGTGGAGAGGGATTCAAACAGCTCCTGCTTTTTGTTAACTATCAAAAGGAAATATTTGGAGTGGAAATAGCTCCCTCCTCCCTGGTAGATGCAGGAGGAAACATCCACAGAGATTTGCTGCTTGTGTTTGAGCTCAGAGCTCTTTCGGGGAGTTTCCCTTTGGAATCATGGAATGCCAGACTGGTTTGGCTTGGGGGAGGACCTTAAAGCTCATCCAGTAGGGACAGGGACACCTTCTATTAGACAAGGTTGCCGTGAGCCCCGAACTCCTGCAGCTCAGAGCCCCACAGGGCTCCAGGGAAATTCGGGATGGGAATGTGATCCCGCTGGGATGGGCTGCAGCTCCTAAGGTCCAACAGCCGTGCCTTGTGCTTCCCCAGGTTCGGGATGTACATCCCCTTCCTGCAGCTGAACTGTGACTTCCGGAAGGCGGGGCTCTTTGCCCAGGTGGCCAACATCGGCCCCAGGGACACGGGAGAGGTGACAGCCCGGGGCAGGGACTACCTGACAGTGCTCAAGGAGACCTGGAAGCAGCACACGAGGCAGATGTACGGCATGGAGGCCATGCCCAGCCACGCCTGCTGCCTGTCCCCGGACCTCATCCGCAACGAGGTGGAGTTCCTGAAGATGGACTTCAACTGGCGCATGAAGGAGGTGCTGGTGAGCTCCATGCTCAGTGCCTACTACGTGGCCTTCGTGCCTGTGTGGTTTGTCAAGGTGAGGCCTGGCTGGGAGGTGACGCTGGGCCTGTGGGGGCACATTGGGGGAGGACGGTCCTTACTTGTGGTGATGGAATTCTGAATGTCTGGGGGTGAGGGGTGAGCCTGTCCCTGTCCCCTGCTCCGTCAGCTGAGCATGGGGAGCATCAGGAGCTGTCTCCCTGGTTTTGGTGATGATGGCACGAATATTTTGCAGGAATTCTCCATCCTCCATCTCACACAGGCTCTCCTTTCTCAAGCAGGATCAACAGCTCCGTGCAGAGCCCTTGTTTTACCTCCCTGCCCCAGTGCTCTGTGCTGTGATGCCTTGGGCAGGTGAGGCTGTCCACACATGTCCCACAGTGTCCAAACCCTGTCACCCCTTCCTGTCCCCCCCCAGAACACTCAGTACTACGACAAACGCTGGTCCTGCGAGCTCTTCCTGCTGGTTTCCATCAGCACCTCAGTGATCCTCATGCAGTACCTGCTCCCTGCCCGCTACTGTGACCTGCTCCACAAAGCTGCAGCACACCTGGGCTGCTGGCAGAAGGTGGATCCAGCCCTCTGCTCCAACGTGCTGCAGCATCAGTAAGGAATTCTCTGCTGGGCTTAGGGCTGGAGTTTTCTCTTGGCTGGGTGGGGAGCGCAGCTTTAAAATAAAACAGGGAAAAATGAGAGCGGAGTTGTTGGCTGACACATCCAACAGCACAAACACCCCTGGCACTGTCCCCTGCCAAGCAGAGCTGGTTTTTGGCAAGGTGCCAGCTGCTCCTGGCCACAGCTACCTGCAGTTTGTCACTGCTGTGGTGACAATTCCAAACTGGGAGCAGAATCCCCGTGCTCCTCCTCGCTGCTGGTGGGGAGGCAGCAGAGCCCAGTGCCCCGTGCAGCTGGGATTAAGGATTCTCTTGTTCCCTGCAGGTGGACTGAGGAGTGTATGTGGCCTCAGGGGGTCCTGGTGAAGCACAGCAAGAATGTCTACAAGGCCGTGGGGCACTACAACGTGGCCGTGCCCTCGGACGTCTCGCACTTCCGATTCCACGTAAGCTCCCCTCTCCTTCCCAGGGAGCAGGGATAAATAACACAGCAGGATCATGTCCTGAGCACCTCAGGCTGGTGGAGATGGGGATCAGTGCCCAGGCTGGGGGAATCCTGGGGTCACAAGGGTGACTCCATCCAGAGCCAGTCAATGTATGCCCAGAGGAATCCTCACAGTCCTCTGCCTCACTCAAAGGTTTCACCCCTTTCCCAGTGCCTCACCGTGCTCTCCCACAGTTCTTTTTCAGCAAACCACTGCGAATCCTCAACATCTTGATCCTGCTGGAAGGAGCAGTCATCTTCTACCAGCTCTACTCGCTGATTTCCTCGGAGAAGTGGCACCAGACCATCTCCCTGGCTCTGATCCTCTTCAGCAATTACTACGCCTTCTTCAAGCTGCTGCGGGACCGGCTGGTGCTGGGCAAAGCCTACTCCTATGCTGCCAGCAGGGACTCAGAGCAGAAGTTAAATTAAAACAATTGCACTGATGCTCTCAGCTTATTACAGAACAAACAAAAACGAGAAACCCTCAGAGCTTTGTATTTTTGTTACCACTGCTTTTTTTTGTTGTCGTTTTCTTTGATAACTGATGTAATTAAAAGGAAAAAAAAAAACTATTTTTTTACTCCCAACAAGTTGTTCGTGTGTTTGTTGTTTGAATCCACCTCCACGAAAAGTTTGCTGCTGTTTGGGTGTGGGGAGGGATTTGTTAATGGTGCTGAGGTTTGGCAGGGATGGAGTGGGAGGAGGAAGGTGAGAGTTAAAGGTGAGCTAAAGCTCCCAGCTGGGTTCCTTTAGGAGGAGTTGAACCCTCATCCCATCCTTTTGGGGGTCCTGTGCCCCCTCCCCGTGCTCTGAGGAGGGAAAGGTGATGTTATTTCTCTAAAATGTTTTATTTTTAGATTGCTGAGCCCCAGCTGCTGCAGCCCCCGGCTTGCAGCGCCCTGGTTCGAGGGGTCCCCTGGGGATGGGGGACACGGGGGGAGCAGGGGGGGTTTGGGGGAGCCCCAGCCGCTCCCCTTTGCTGCTTTACCCGTGGGTCGGGTGTTCTGCCCCGGCTCCTCCTGCCCGACCTGCCCGTCAGGGTCGGGGAAGGAGGAGAAGGAGGAGAAGGAGGAGAAGGAGGAGAAGGAGGAGAAGGAGGAGAAGGAGAAGGAGAAGGAGAAGGAGAAGGAGAAGGAGAAGGAGAAGGAGAAGGAGAAAAGGAGAAGGAGAAGGAGAAGGAGAAGGAGAAGGAGAAGGAGAAGGAGAAGGAGAAGGAGAAGGAGAAGGAGAAGGAGAAGGAGAAGGAGAAGGAGAAGGAGAAGGAGAAGGAGAAGGAGAAGGAGAAGGAGAAGGAGAAGGAGAAGGAGAAGGAGAAGGAGAAGGAGAAGGAGGAGGAGGAGAGAAGGAGGAGGAGGAGGAAGGGACACGGCGCATCCCCCCGGCCCGGGGGCAGCGGGGCCGTCCCCGCTGCCGGGAGCAGCGCCCGTGCGGCCGCTCCGGGGGCTCCAGGCTCCCCCTACCCGCGGGAGAGTCCCGAGGGGGTCCCAAAAGGGGTTCCGGGGGTCCTAAATGGGATCCCGAGGGGTTCGGGGGGGTCCCGGGTCCGGCCTTTGTTCCGGCAGGGCCGTGTGGCCGCCAGGGGGCGCCCGGCGCGCGCGCTCCCGATCCCGATCCCGATCCCAGTCTGGATCCCAATTCCGATCCCGGTCTCGGTCCCGATTCCCATCCCGGTCTCGGTCCCGATTCCCATCCCGATTCTGATCCCGATTCTGATCCTGATTCTGATCGCGATTCTGATCCTGGTCCCCGTGCAGATCCCGGTCCCGGTCCCGGTTCCGACGCCGCTCCCGTTTCAGCCCCGGCCGCACCGGGCAGTTATTGCCACTGAAAGCGGAGATCAAGCACCGGAGCGGGTCCGGGAGAACCGGGAGTGGGATCGGAATCAGGACCAGGACACAGACCGGGACCGGCGGCAGCATCGCCCGTGGCACTGGGGAGGGGAAACGGGGCGTCGGTGCCCGGCAGAGCCCCGAGGGACGGCGGGGACACGGCGGGGACACGGCGGGACCGAAGGCCACCGGGAGCGAAGCCACCGCCGTTCCTCAGCGCTGCCGTCAGCGGGGCGAAGACCGAGGAAGAGGAAGGAGCAGCGGGAACAGCGAAGGCTGGAGGGGAGCCAGACGCGGCCGAGCCCGCGGGATTGTGCTCCCCCCGCGCCCCCACCCCACTCCCAGACCGGGACCGGGACAGGCACGGAGCTGGGATCGCTCCACTCCCGGGATCACCGAGGGGCTCCGCTGCTTGGAGCGGCTGCGGGAACCCCCCGAACCCCCCCCCGGAGGGTCCTGCGGGTTTGGGGGGGGCACAGAGAGGCCCCCCCCCAGCCTGTCCCTGTTTCCCGTGTGACCCCACCAGGACCAAATCCAGCCTCTGGCCGGGGATTCCAGCCGGGATGGGGCGGGGGGTGATGTCGGGGCCCCGGCCCCCTCCCCAGCGCGGCGGGAGGAAACGGCCGTGTCCAGCCTTTCCCGAGGATGAGGATTTCCTTCCTCCCATTGAGCGGGGACCCTGGGGTTAGCACGCACCCTGTGGGGCCCTGTGGGGCACTCGGCCACAGGGCGGGGGGCCTGGCTGGGAATTGGGGGGCAGAGACCCCCCGACACGCAGCCCTGGGGGCACGTCCCTTATTCCCCTCCTGCCTGGCCGGGATCCCGGGAATGAGGGAGATGGATTTGGCGGGGGCACAGGATGGAGACGTGCAGCCATTTCCTCTTCTCCTTCCCTTTTTCCCACCCCGAGAGCGCCGCGGATATTTCGGGGTGGACCCGGGGATTCTTGGCTTCCCAGAAATGCTGTTCCCTCAGCTGGGAAGAGCTGTCACCGGCAGCAGTGACACGTTTCATTTCCCTTGAACCGGGGCTTTCCCAGGGCCTCCGGGCAGGGATGATGTCCCAGGGGAGATCCCGGTGGGAATTCCCCTGGGAACACCACGGAAGTGGCTCCGCTGGGAACTCAGGTTGGTGACCCCGGGGGTCCCGGGCAACCCAAAGCCACGAGCTGCACGCCGGGGGTCCCGGGCTGGCCGGGCTCCATCTGCCGCGCTCCCCACGCCCGCTAATCCCGGGATTAGCAGCCAGATGCCAGGGGCAGGTTTGCCGCAGGTAACGAGGATCCCTCGGGAGGAGGTGACGGACATCAAAGTGCAGGAATTATGGCCGATCCCACCCGAGCCTGGGGTCCCCGGGCAGGAGGGCAGAGGGGACAGGGAGCTCACATCTGCCAAGACACATCCTGGCGTGTCCCCAAGCACAGCACCCCAGAATAGCGGCCACGCTGGAGCAAAATTCCCGGCAGAAATTCCCTCCATGGGCTCAGCATCGCCCGGGCTGAGCCCTCCCTGTGCACACCCAAAACTGGGAAAAGCTTCATCCTCCTGCTGCCTGCCGGGAATCCCCTCAGCAGATGCAGCTGATGGGAAAGTGGCTGATTTCCCTTAAAAGCCTGTCCCAACATTCCTGGGAGGCCACGTCTCCCACCCTTATCCCAGTTCCTGGGACCTCCAAGCAGCCAATTCCTGATTGCTCCCAGCCCAGCTCGGCACGGATGAAGGACTGCTGGATCCCGGATTTCTGGATGGTCCTGCAGCTCAACCCCCTCACTGGGGACCTGTCAGACACCTCCCAGCTCCTCCTCATCCATCCCAAACCCCCAGCCCATCCCTGGCTTGTTCGCTGCCAAATCCAACATCCAGCAGCTCCTGATGTGGCACAAGAAGGTGGGAAGGGACAGGAGCATCCCCCAAAACCAAAGGTGATCCCACCTGGGCTGTGCCACCCTGTACCTGGCAGCTGTAATTCCTCCCTAATAAATATTTTTTACATTAATAAAGCCAAATCCCCAAAGTGGTTAATTAAGGATTCGTTTGCTCGCTGTCACCACACACTGCAGCCAGTTTGGGGTGAGATCGGGGGGAAAAACATCCCAGTGCTGATCCTGTCAGCATCCCCCAGGCCGAGGGACCCCTGAGCAGCACCCGGGCCCTGCTCTCCCCCAGCCCCAGAGCCGCGGGGTCCCCTTGGGACACCCAAATTCTGGAGATGCTGAACTGAGCCGTGCTGGCCACAACAGCCCTGACCTTGCCCAGGGCTCACCCGGCCAAAACCGGGGCAGGCCACGGCCCACGAGGCCCCGTCCTGCCGTAATTACGAGCCCTCAATTAGCATACGCGCATCCTCATTAGCAATTACACGCACGTCCTCATTTCCTCATCCAAACAAGTCCACGATAGGGACCAGGAGCTGGAGCAAGGATCGGGCAGACCCCCGAGCCACCCCCGCAGCCTCTCCCGTCACCTGAGGCCACCAAACTCGTGGTGCACGGGAGCGGGGACAGCGCCCGCAGCTCCCCGGGCCCCCCGGCAGCGGCTCCCGCGGGGACCAGATGGTGACACCGAGCGCGGGGGCCAGATGGACCCTCCCGCCCGTGGTCCCCCCTCCGCTTCCGCTGCCATTCTCCCCCGGCAGCCGCCATAAATATGGAACAGCTCCGTTCCCCAGCCGGCAGGAGGAGGGACGGCGGCTCCCGGCGCTCCAGTCCCTTCGCTCCGGGCTGGGGGACATCGAGGTGCCACCCCCGGCATGGTGGACACGGCCCCCACTGCAGTTTCAGCTGAATATTCCCGGTGATCTGGGCTGGAGGCGCATGAGGACTGAAAGGTGGTGAATGGAGGCTCTGGAGAGCGTGGGGATGTTTCCCAAAAGTTGTGGAGAAGAGGGGGGCAGTGTCCGGAAGGTCGCCCGCCCCCCAGGTGGGTGTCAGGCTCTGTGGTGGCCCTATCCAAGGCCGAGCTCCTCAAGCCCTCGTGGAAACCCAAAGGCACATAAGAAACCCCAAACCCACCCTACACCGCTGGAGGTTTTGGATCCTTGGTCAGACCCCAGTCAGGCACCCCCTGAGTGGCAGCGCCTCCCCCTCGGCCACCAAAGGGGTGTCCCAGGGGTCCTGTTCGCCGCTTTTGGGATCTCCCAAGAGGCTGCGAGTCCCGAGGTGTGGCTGATCCGGGACACGCCAGGACCTGCAGCCCCACGAGGGGCGTTTGCAGCCGGAGGCTCTGCCGGGAACGGGCGAGTTTCGGTCCCACGGCGGGCACGGCCGTGCCCCATCCCCTCCCTGCGGGGACAACGTGCACCGGGACAGCTCCCGGCCGGGCCACGCTTCCTCCCGCCACCACCCCGGTGGCCTCGAGCCTTTCCTCCGCTCTTCCTCCGCTTTTCCGCCGAGCCCGGAGCCGTGGCTGCCTTCCTGCCCCGGCCCCGCTTCCTGCCGGCCGGCGCTGCCTCCTCCGCGCCCCGCATTCCCGGCTTTCCCAGCCGCGCCAGCACCATCCATCCTGCCCGGGGCTCCTTCCCGAGCTCCACACAGGGGGACCTGGCCTCCGTGCGTGTCCCCAGCCGCTGTCCCAGGACCCCGCGGCCTCCTCGAGCCTCCGGTCCCCAAAGCTCCACGTGGGACCAGTCCCCGACGCCGCTGCGGGGCGATTCCAGAGGTCCCTCCCTGCTCCACCCGCAGATTTCTTCCAGCTCAGCGGGAAGAGCATCGAACGGAGCAAATCTGCCCCCCGGGCTCACCCCAGGGAGCGGCAATTCCCCGGTTCCAATCACTTTTGGGGATCTACCTCTGACCTAGTTTCTAATCCAGCGCTCGGAGCGGCGGGGATGGCACGCAGGGCGCTGGGGAGGAGCGGGAGCTTTCCAGGAGCATCCACACCCCCCCGGCTCCTGCTTTTTGGTGGGGCTGAGGGTCCGGAGGCTGCTCCCGGCTCGGGGCTGCTGCTGAGGGCAGGACATTCCCACACTGAGCCCAAGGGTGTCCCCCAAAACCGGTCGGACGCGCGCGGCCGTGACTCAGCCCGGTGGCAGCGGGCGGGGAGCGTCGAGAGCGGGCGGGCAGCGGCAGGACGGGACCTGCGCGGGGCCCCCCGCGTCCCAGGCAGCCCTGAGCAAACAGGGAAGTGAAAAATTTCCTTTTCCTTCCTCCCGCCGAGCTGGGTGTCACCGCGTCGGGGTGACCTCCCCCTGCACTCCGCTGCCTCATGCATCCCCCCCCCCTCCCGCCGCTCCCTCCCGGCTCCGGGTGAGGGCTGGGAAGGGCTCCTTATCTCCCTTCCAGGCTGATGCAAGATTTGCTCATCCTGCAGCTCCCCAAGGCCGCGCTGCTGATGGTGTCGCCTTCCCTTGAGGGCTCAGCTCGCCGTGGGATTTCCATGTTTTTCACCAACCCCCTCGGCATCATTCCCTGCCCCACGGCCGAGACCAGCGAGGTTTTTCCCGCTGGCTCCGGGGCCGGGAGGGTTCGGTGCCCTGCGGGTGTTGGGAACAGGCTGCCAGCCCTCGGCTCCAGCCAGGAATAAGTGGATTAGGAACCAATCTCGTTATCGCTGCTGGCAGCCTCACAAGGGCCGTGGGATGGGGACAGCGATGGGGACGCTGCCGGTGGCGGCGGGGGTGGGGACAGGGGTGGCCGGTGCCCCGCGTGGGGTGGAATGTGGCCACCGCGCCTTGATAGCCAGGGCTCGGCTGCCTGCTGTTCCCAGGGATGCGGCATCCGGGCTCTAATGAGGAGGGACGGTTAATTAGTCAGTGTCAATTTATGTTAATTAGCCGGGGGAAGTGGAGAGACTGATGGCTCTGCCACCTGGCTGGCACTGGGGTGCGCAGGGCCGGGCTGGGGGGACACGCGTGGAGTTGAAGGTGTCAGGGCAGGACAGCGGAGCTCCCTGTGGGCACTCCCAGCCCTTCCTCACCTTCCCTGCCCGGTGAGTCAGGGCTGACACCCCGAAGGAAGCCCCAGGGATTTCCAAAACGCCTTGGAAACCCCCCGCGCTCCTGAGGCTGTTGGGGTGACGGAGCCGTGTGGGGCAGCAGCACGCGGTGGCCAGGCTGGGAATTTCGGAGGGAAAAGGAAGGAAAAGATGGATCCAGCCAAGGAATGAGCCCCTCTCCGGGCAGGGATGGAGCAGCTCCGTTGTTTACTCAATCCAGCTTGAGCTGCTGGTGGTTCCCGGGGTTGTTTCTTCTTCTCCAGACAGGGCTGTGACCACAGAAACAAAGGCAAAACTTTAATCCTGCAAATCCTCCTCTCTTCCCACCGAAGGCCGCGGTTGTTTGTCCCCCTCTGAGGGGACGCTGGGGTCGGACAGCGCCCGGGGGCTGCCCCGGGGACGGCTCAGCCGGAGCCCAGAGATGCTAAAAATATCTCCGTGTCTTCACGGAGGTGTTGCAGCCGCAATCAACCATGCAAACGAGACCGAAATTAAATCAGCCGCATGCGACAGGAGCTGTTAACCCCTGCCAGCGCGGGGACGTGTTCCCCCCGGCACCGCCGGGCTCCCGAGAGGGACGTGCGGTGCTTGGAGCGTGGGGAGCGGGCTCCGTGTCCCCCGGTGAAGCCGAGCCGCCGTCCCCCCGCTGCCCCCGGCCCCTCCCGGCTCGCTGCCATCTGCTCCGGGTGTATTAAAGGCGTGGAGGAGCTGCAGAGAAACGAGGTCAGGGCTGCGATGGCTGCGCCCGCCCGCGAGGACCCTGCCACCCGCCCGTGTCACCAGCGGGACGCTCCGGTGGCACCGGGAGGAGCGGGGGTGACTCTTTGGGATGTCCTTGGGCTCCAACGGCGGCTCGGGGCGAGCCCCAGCCGCGGCAGCTCCTTCCTGGCATTCCAGGTGGACTCCGCTCCGCCACGCCGTTCCCACATCCCGGTGCCAGCGGCGCTGCCAGACGCCCGAGCCACCCCTCGCCCTGCCCGTGCCACCCCTCGCCAGGGCCGGGGATGCACCGCGATTCAAACACCGCCAGCCCCCCAAATCTGGGCAGCGAGCCCAGCGCTTCCCCTCCCCCCGGGGGGGGGGGCTCCCCCGTGCCCGCCCCGGTGCCATCGCGAGCCCCCGCCCGTGCGCCAGCCCCGGTGCATGTGCGAGTCCCCGCGGCAGCTGCCTGCATTTCATGCATTTTTCAGGAGAAGAAGGTTAGTGGGTCACTCCAGCGCCGCAGGCTCCGCTCCAGCTGAGCTGCTTTGCTGCCAAACGCGGCCGGGCTGGCGGCGCGGGGGCTGGGCCGGGCAGGTGGGCAGCTCCAGCCTGGCATCGCCACCCCGAGGTGCTGCCGTGTCCCCTGTGCCCCCGCCGAAGGATGGAGCGGGATGAGCCCAGCCCGGTGCCCGTCCTGTTGCCAGCGAGCAGCGAGTTGAGGAGGGGTCTCTGCAGCCCCCCACGGTGCGGGGGTGGGGCTGGGCAGCAGCACCCCGAGGTTCAGAGCCCTGGAGAGGCGGGGAGGGAGCAGCGAGGAGGAAAAACGGCCGCGGTTAAAAGTTAATGCGGAGCCAAAACGCGGCCGCGCCAAAGCAAACAGCGGCCGCTTTTATGGCCCCCGCCCGGCAGCGCCCGCACGGCTCCCTCCGCACCCTGCCCGCCCCTCCCGGGCCCTGCACCCCCGCGGGGACAGGGGGCACCCCCCGGCACCGGCACCCCGGGCACACGGGGCACATCCCCGTGCTCAGCGGCTGCGGTGGGCGCCGGCAGCGCGGTTTGGAATGGGGTGAACCCGCACGGGGGGAAGGCAGAGCTGGGGGGACCCAGACGTTTGGGGTGGTGCCAGATGTAGGGTGAAACCAGACCTGGGTGAAGCTCAGTGCGAGGTGAAGCCAGACCTGGGAAAAGCCACATGGGGGACGAAGCCAGAGCTGGGAGAAGTCAGATGTGGGATGAATCCTGATGTGGGGTGACCCCAAGATGTGGGGTGAACCCAGACACGGAAAAAATAGACGGGGGGCAAACCCACAGCTGGGCCAACTCAGATGTGGGGGTGAATCCCGACCTGGGAGAAGCCAGATGTCAGATGGGTGCGAATCCAGATGTGGGGTGACCCCAGACGCGGCCGAGCCCCCCCTGGGTGCGATGGCAGCGCTGCAGCCCCGCTCCCCCCGGGTTCCCCCCGGGTTCCCCCCGCATCCCCCCGCGCTGCCGTTGCCATGGTTACGGCCATGCAAGTCTGGCCGAGCTGCATCCGCCGCTGCATCCCAGCGAGCCGTGGGGGCGGGGACGGCACCGCTGCCCCCAGCCGCGGCCACACCGCCGCCGTCCCCTCCCCTCCCGACCCCAAAACCGGCCGCCGACCCCTCCCGGGAGCTCACCCAGAGCGGGAGGGATCGGGGGTTGCCGAGCCCCTCCCAGCGGGATCCCCTTCAGACCCCGAAAGCCGTGCGGGAGTGAGGGGGGTGGGAACAGCACCTGCCTCTGGAGGGTCCAAACCCCCCCCGTGCCCCCTCCCAGGAGGATGGGAGCTCATCGGGCACGGCTGGAATGCCAGGGAGGCAAAGCGCTCCCCAAAAACCGCAGCCCCAGCACGGCGCGGGTCCCCCGGAGCCCCCCCCGGGCTCTCGGTGCCCCGGCAGCTGCGGCCCCGGGGACGCTTTCGGGTTTGCTCGGAGGCCAAGGGGGAATTCTGCTGCTGGCGATGAGGCAATCCCGGCCGGGGACAGCCCGGGATGAAGGGAAGGAGGGGATTTCTGATGGAAAGTTGCAGACAGCCCTGGCCCCGCCGGGATTCCCCCCCCCGTTCTGCTCCCGGCTCCCCCCTCACCCGCCTGGGATTTCGGGGAGAGGCTTTTCCCTGGATTTACCGGGGGTTCAGGTACCCCCAGCTGCCCCAGGAAACCGGGCAGGACCTCGGGGAGAGGAAACAGCAAACGGGAACGTTGGTGGTGTTGACACTTGCAGGTTCCTAATGAGGTTTTATAATTAATATTCCATTAGGATGAGCGGGGCGGGAAGTTTGTGGCTCTTGGGGATGATTTTCCACGCTCTTTGGGTACCAGAAAACAACACCCTCATCATCGAAATGCTCTTTAAGCTCCCTTCCAACCCAAACCGAGATGATTTTACAGCCTCCCAGGCACTCAGCATCCCTCCAGCCCGACATCCAGGAGCGGTTTGGGTGTCCCTGCGCTTTTCCTGCTGCCTGTCCGTCCATCCCGGTCCCTTCCCCCCGCATCCCGGACACACACTGGCCTCTTCTCTGCGCCTGGGCCCGTCAGATGTTGCTGAAAGGGAACAATGCCACGCATTGTCTGTCCCCGCTCGGCGGCATCAGCCCCGGCAGCGCAACAAAAAGCCACATTGACTCTCCGGGAGAAAGGGGCCCATAGATCCCGCGGCTCCCGGGGGAGGCACCGCGGCCCCGGAGCATCCCGGCCCCGCTTCCCTGCCCCGCGTCCCTGCACCGGCCCCGGGGACACGGGCTAAAGGGGTCACCGCTCTCGGGGGAAGGGCGGGGGAGGCGGTGGGATGTTGTGTCCCGCTGCCGAGGGATCTGTGCGATCGGCATCCAGCGGGAGGGGAGGGGGATTGTCCCTGTGTGCCCTGCTCAGGTGAGGCCGCACCTGCAGAGCTGCCTCCAGACATCAGGAGGATGTGGAATTGCTGGAGCGAGTCCAGAGGAGGCCACGGAGATGCTCCAAGGGCTGGAGTTCTCTGGAGCCAGGCTGGGGATGTCCACCTGGAGAAGGGCAGGCCTCAGAGCCCCTTCCAGAGGGTCCAAGAGAGCTGGAGAGGTTTGGACAAAGAGCTGGAGTGACAGGAATGGCTCCCCACTGCCAGAGGGCAGGGTTGGGTGGGATTTGTGATCCCAAATCACGCACAGCCCTCCTGCCACGCTGCCCCGGCCATGGCGTGCGGGAGCGCTCCCGCCGCAGCTCCGCAGGAAACGCCACGGGAAAAGCTCCCTTTGGACCGAGCCTGGCTTTTGTTTCCATTATAAACTTCCCTTCCAGCCAGGAAGGATGCTCTGGAACCTGTCCCCGCTCGGCCCCGGGCTGGGGGACCCTGCCCAGGTCAGGGGAGCAGAGCCCGGTGTGGTCCCACCCGCCGCCCTCCCAGCCCTGCTCCCGGCTGGATGCTGCATTCCCGGTTTTCTCCAGGCACCCTCTGGCAGCCGTCCTGCTCTTCCAGTGCTCCCGAGCCGGCAGCTCAGGGTCAGGGAGCCCTTTATCAGCTCCGAGAAGCAGCCTAAGGCCGGGATTCAGGAGATAAGGAGAGTGGGATGAGCGGGATGCCCGGGCCAGGGCGCTGTGGGGGTTCCCACTCTGCCAGGAGCAGCCAGGAGGGATCCACGGGCTGGGAAAGGCCGTGTGGGGGTGTTGACCCCCAAAATGCCAAAACTGTCCCGGGGACCGTGTCCATGGGGACCCTCACACGCCACCACTGTCCCCATTGTCACCCTGGGGCAGCCCAGCCCAGCCCAGCCTGAGGATGAGGCTGGAGGGGATTGGGTTCAGGGCCTGGCTTTGTTTGCAGATATCCCGATTCCTGGCCCTAAGGAAGAGCAGATGGGCTCCAAGATAAGATATGGAGGAGATTCCTCTCTCCTTCCTGCTCCGTGACTCAAAACACCTCAGCAGGACAGGGAAGGGGGTGACGGGGTGGGAAAGGCCCAGGGCTGGGAGAGTGGGGCTGATCCCATGGGATGATCCCACGGGAGGGAAAAAGCGAGCCCAGAAATAGCAGGAGCAGTCGCAGAAGGCGCCCGTTGCCATGGGATCTTCACAACCAAAAATGACGGGGCTCTGGCAGATACAAGAAGGGGCCCTTTCATGTGTTTCTATGGGAAGTCAGCGCCTCGCCACAGCCTCCCAGGCTGGAGCCTTGCCCAGGGCAGGAAGGATTTGGGGACACTGGTGGTGGGGACAGGGAGAGCTCCGGTAAATTCGTGGGACACCCTTTATTCTCCAGGTGCACGTCAGAGGTCACTCGGTGCTGCCTCAGCACCACGAGCAGGTTGGGCAGTGCCCGACGTCTCCTTGGTAAAGGGTAGAGATTCCCAGCTCTTCCTGCTGGGCCTTGTTCCCCTCAGGAATCCCCCAGCGTGGATGATTTTCCTCCTGCGGCTGAGGAAGCGCTGCCCCTTCACCCTGGATCCTCATGGGATGCGCATCCGGAGCATCCCGAGGCGTGTCCGTGTCCTGGGAAAGCCAAACCGCTGCGGCAGGGACAGCAGGGAAGGGGCAGCCCCCAGACCCTCAAGGAGCAGCCCCCAGACCCTAAAGCAGCTCTGGGCTGTCCGCAGGGGCTGTCCCCATCGCTGCCGTGGTGGCAGAAGCCTTGACCCTCCATCCAGCCAGCCCCGCACTCTCCCTGCTGGAATTCTGTCCCCGGAGAGATCTAATTAGTTAATTCCTTTGCTATTTATAAATCAATATGGAAATCCCTCTGGTTTTTTTCCCAGCGCTGTTTGGTCACCCCGGCTGGGCCCCCTTTAACTCGGGATAAAATCCTGGAGCGGATGATCCGGGTCCATGAATAAACAATTGCCTTAATTCCTCGTTAAGGGCTGGCGGGATGCAGGGCAGGACGAGCGGGTGGGGACGGTCCCTCCTGTCCCTCTCCAGCCCGGTGGTGCCGGGACTGGAGCTCCCTGCTCTGCCCCGCAGCCTCTGAGCGCTTAACACCCGATAAATTAATAATCAGCCGCAGTTTAAGTAGGTCTGGAAAGTGGAAAAACAACATCCGCAAGGATCCGGCGTCCCCCCGGCCTGGCGGGCAGCAGCGGCAGAGATTTGTCTGCCTGTCCATCTGCTGGAGGAGCAGCCAGACCATAATCTGTCCGTCTGCGGGGATCCTGCAAATTCCTGCCCCTTCCAAAGCTCCCGGAGAGCCCGGTGGAGCCGGAGCATCTCCCAGCCCGCTCTGCTTCCCTGCCTGGGATGGAGGAGGGATGGGATCCAGCACGGGGCTGGTGGCCGCTGGTTTCCACTGGGAGGGGTGGGACGGGGTTTGGGTGATGCTGGAATTCAGCAGTTTCTGGTTTCTGCCGGTTCCCGTCCTCCACCCTGGTGTCACCACACGGCCCCGGCCACGCACGGAGGAGGAAAAAATGTTGGGAGCTGGAAAAAACTGGCTGTGGATGCACCTGGGGATGGCCACGGTCACCCCATGGAGCTCCAGGGTTCTGGGACCGGCGTGGTCGCTCCAGAGGCAGCGGATCCATCCCGGCAGCGTGGGAAGAGCACGGGAAGGACGGACATCTGCCGTGGAAGGGGAGGCACACTCGGGAATCCACGGGGAGCGTGGCTATTTATAAACACAGCCCTTACGCAGCGCTGCAGAAGAGGGTTCGCAAGACAAGCTGGGATCGGGAGAGACGGGGATTCCTCGGAGATGAAAGCCCTGGAAAAATATCCTCTGGGAGGGCCTGGCGTGGTGGGAGGGATGTCATTGTCACCCCCCCCCGGTGTGCTTCTTGTCCAGTTTGCCCTTTCCACATCACATCCGTGTCCTGGTGCTCTGGGAGAGCTGTGGCATGAAATTCCTTGTCCCCTCTGGCAAAACACGGAAAAGGCCCGAGCTCTCCATGAGGTGGCTGCTGAGCCCAGCCCCAAAAATCCCCTCAGATCCAAGGGAACACCTTCCCACCAGCACCCATTCCACGGGGAATGTGTTGGTGTCCCCAGAGCCCCATCGGGGCTGCCACCAGCACCCCCAGGGCCGCACCCCCAGAGCTTCCCGAGCTTCCCAGAGCTTCCCGAGCTTCCCAATGCTCCAGCGGCGATGAGCTGCCAGTGCCACTCCCGTTTGTGGTTCCCTGCGGCTTTGGGATGGGAGATGGGAATGTCTCGGGGCTGTTGTGTGGATGGAGGGGTTTGGATGGGCGCTGTGAGAGCCGGCGCTGGTTGAGGGGGTTTTGGCACAGCCAGAGGGTGCTGGAGCTTCAGCAGAGGGATGGGATGGGATGGGATGGGATGGGATGGGATGGGATGGGATGGGATGGGATGGGATGGGATGGGATGGGGATGGGGATGGGATGGGATGGGGATGGGATGGGGATGGGGATGGGGATGGGATGGGGATGGGGATGGGATGGGGATGGGGATGGGATGGGGATGGGATGGGGATGGGGTGGGATGGGGATGGGATGGGGATGGGGATGGGATGGGGATGGGATGGGATGGGATGGGATGGGATGGGATGGGATGGGATGGGATGGGATGGGATGGGATGGGATGGGATGGGATGGGGATGAGGATGGCATGGCATGGCATAGTATATCATGGGAGGGGATGGCATGGGATGACAGCAGCACGAGGCCATTCCTGCAGACAAGACTCAGGATGAAATGACCTCCAGCAGAACAGCCGAAAACCTCTCCCAGAAGGTGGGAAGAGAAGCGTGGCTTTGACACGGGTATTTCCCAAGGCTGAACGGCTGCTGGGACACCGGGAAGGGCTCCCCAGCTGTGGCTCTGCCACGTTGTCCTCCCCAGCTGGGAACACCAGCCTGGAGCTGGGATTGGGAACAAACATCGTGCGTCCACTAAATACCACACTCCCTTGGACTTTGAGTCTTCCCAAACCCCTCAGCATCCCTGGAACGCCTGTTTTCCAGCAGGGAACACCCTGCCCGGCTCCTTGGGCTGCTCGGGACACTCCGGCCCTCACAGCCAAGCCGACAGCACCTGGCAGCCGTCCAAGGGCTTTTTATCAACTGGCACCCAAAAGTCAATAAGGAAGATGCCGCCTGTTTTAATTAACAGCAATTTCGCTCCAGCGGGGGTGAGCTGATGTGCCGGGGAGGGGGAGGGAGGCCGGAGACAAAACATGACCTTGTTGGCGCAGCGCACACAGCGGGACATTGTTTTCCCCTTGGAGCCTGGCCTTGGATCCTGCCAGGCTCCGTGGCACAGCTGGGTGCTGGGGACAGGGGGTCCTGCTGCCCGCGGTGGCTCCAGAGCAGCCCTGGTGGGAGCAGGATGCCTGGAAAAGTCCAGGGCACTCAGGAGCTGTCCTGCTGCAGCCCTCAGGGAATGTGGGTGGCTTGGGCTGGCACAAAAGGGTCAGGATTTTGGGACCCGCAGTGAAATCCAGCTGTGTGTGGGTGCCAGGGGAGAGCGAATCCCCGGCTGGCACTGCTGGATCCCTGGCAGGGATGCCGCAGGCCCCTCACCAGCTTGAGCAATCCATCAGTTTGGTGCCATTCTCCTTTCTCCTCAACGCTCCTGGTTCCAGGAAATCAGAGGAGAGGAACACCCAGAGGGGGAAAACCTCCCTGTGCGTGTGCCAGAGCGCTCAGCGAGGCAGGGAGCGGGGGTGTGAACCATGGCACGACCTGTCCCCACAGCAGGACCCCCGGGAATGATGGGGCTGGGATGAGCAAAACCCCGGGATGAGACACCCTGGAATGAGCAGGACCCTGGGGTGACAGGACTGAGGCCACCTGCACCAGGACAGTCCTGGGGGTGACGGGAAAGGGCCAAGTGGCGCCGTGGGAGCCTCCCAGGGGTGACAGGGATGGGGTGAGCAGCACCCCAGGGGCGACAGGGTGGAGGGCACAGGCACAGCGGGGGTGTTGGTGATGGGAGCAGAGGCACCCAGGGGTGCTGGTGATGGGGGCACGGGCACCCCAGGGCTATCAGGGATGGGTGAGCAGCACGCGGGGTGATGAGGTTGGGGGGAGCAGCCCCCCAAAGCTGCCAGGGATGGGGCGAGCAGCACCCCGGAGCTGCGAGGAGACCCTCCCCCACCAGGGAAGGGGGTGCTCACCGACCTTCGGGGGCTCCCAGGCGGGGAGGGGGTTCGGCGGCCCGGCGGGGCGGTGGCTCCTGCGCGGTCCCCCCGCCCCCGGGGCGGGCTCGGCACCGTCCCGCCCCCGCCCCTCGCCTTATCAGCGGCCGGCGGGGGGCTCGCCCCACTCCCGCCCAGCGCAGCCGCCGCGGCGGGGCCGGCACCTCCCCAAGTGCCGCACCATGGGCAGCCAGGGCTCCAAGGCGGCGGGCGGCGACCCCGACACCGCCAAGGCCAACGGGCAGGTGGGTACCGGGCGGTACCGGGGGTCACCGTGCGCCCCGCCGGGGCGGGCGGCAGCGCGGACAAAGGCTCGGTGGGGAGGGTGCGGTGATGGAGTCGAGGGGAACCTTCCTGCCCCGGCCTGGGGGGACCCTCCTGCCCGCCGGGCACCGGGGGATGCGGCACCGCCCGCGCCGCGCCCCGGGCTCCCCCCGGCACCGGGCGGGTTCCGTCCGCCGCCGCGCCCCGGTACCGGGAGTGGAGCGCGGGCGCCGCCCGGTGGTAGCGCGCTGGAACCCCCCCCCACCCCTCCCACCGAGCGGATCCCCCCCGTGAGACCCTTGCCCAGGCCCGCTGCACCCCCTTTTTATGGCTGGGCACCGCCCGGTGCGCTCCTCTCCCCCGCGGGAAGCTCCGCTCTGTGCCCGGTGTTCCCCGTTTCCACCGGCTGGAAACCCCCCCTTTCCCCGGCGTGGTGCCCCCCCCCCCCCCCCCCATCTCCTTATCCCCAGCTGGATCCACCCCCCCCTCCCCGGTGCCCGCTGCCCCCCCGTTTTCCCGGCTGGGAGCCCTTTTTGGGGTGCGGGGGTTTTGGGGAGGGGGCGCGGAGTGCCGGCGCTGCCTAACGCGGTTTCCCCCCGCAGGAGAACGGCCATGTGATCTACAACGGGGACATGACGCCCAAGGTGGGGGTCGAGGTAGCCCCCCAGAACGGGAACGGCTCGGCGGAACCCCCCAAGGAGGAGAGCGAGGGCGAAGCGAGCGGCGGGGACAGCATCGAGCCCGCCCCGGCCGCCGCCGACGGCGGCGACCCCAAAGCCGAAGGGGCCGCGGCCCCCAAGGACGCCCCCAAGAAGAAGAAGAAGTTCTCGTTCAAGAAATCCTTCAAGCTGAGCGGGATCTCCTTTCGCAAGAACAAGAAGGAAGCCGGGGACTCCTCTGGCTCCTCGCCCACGGAGGAGCAGGGCAAGAGCGAGGAGAACCCGCCGGGGGGGCTGCAGCCCTCGGCTCCCCCCGAGGAGGGGCCGGCGGAGGAGCAGGGGGAGGGCGGCGAAGGGGCTGAGCCCAAGGATGGGGGAGAAGCCGCGGGGAGCGAGGAGGAGGAGGAGAAGCAGCAGCAGCAGCAGGCAGAGGAGAGCCACGGAGACACAGCCAAACCCGAGGAGCCCTCGAAAGCCGCGGGGCCGGAGCCCACAACGAGCCCGGCGGCGGCGGCGGAGCAGAAGGAAGAGTAGAGGCCACCTGGGCATCGTCCTCACCGGGGACTCTCACGCCGCCCTCCCTCCATCCCTCCCCGTCCATCCCGGAACGCCACGGACTCGCCCACACCGCCCCGGCCCCCCTAGGACTGACACCACGCCCCGCACACCCCTCTTCCCTTCCAGGTATTTCTCCCCGTTCCTGGTAGAAAAGCTGGTTTGGATTCCCACCACCGCCGCCACTTGGAGTAGTTTGACCTGAATTCCTTGGGGAAAAAATAAAAATTAAAAAAAAAAAAAAAACCAAAAAAAAAAAAACCCACCAACAAAACCCAACAAAACTGCGGAGGAAGATTTGTCCCGGACACCACTGGAGTTTACAGTTTGTAAGAATCCGGATCCCACTTCCCGCTCTGGATCTCTCCAGCCTCCAGACTGTCCCCTCTCCTCCCAGTCCCACTGACTGTTCAATGGAATTTTTGATTTTTTTTTTTCGGGGTTTTTTTCGTTGTTTTTTTTTTGTTTTGTTTTGGGTTTTTTTGCTTAATTTCTCAGTTTACATTCCTGGTTCTGACTTTTCATTTCAAGTATTTCGCGCTTTTTCTAGAAATCGATGGTTTAAAAGCTAATCTGGTTAGTTTTTTATAATGTCTTCTATTGGCTTAAAACCATAAAGCTTGTAAGTCCGCTGTGTTTAATTCTGCTTCTAAGGGATAACTTTTAGGGTGTGGGGTGGACAGAGGGGGCCCTGCCAGCTGTATAATGTGAAGCCAACGTTGTTTTTTTTCTCTGTAAATAATTTTTTAATGGCCAAAAAAAACAACAACAACATAAAAAAAAAACCCACAAAAAAACCAAAACCACTTGATTTGCAATTTTCTAACTTGTAAAAAAACCCCCAAAAAAACAACAGAAAAAAAAAAAAAAAAGGAGAAAGAGGAAAAAAAAAAAAAAACCAAACCCAACGGAACCACTGAACAAAAGCTGTACTTGTAACATTTGAAAGGAATAAATGGTGACCCCTTTACGGGAGAGCTCGAGTCCTTCTTGTCCTGAATGCCAGGGAAGGGCCGGGGAAGATGGAGATGCTGATTTAGCCCAACAGCTGCTGCCTTTAATCACTGCTCGCCGTTAATTGACTCGCAGCAGATGCAGAGCCCTGGCCACAAAGGACTTTCCCACCCCAACCCCGTCTCCACCTCGGGATCGCTGCTCAGCTGCCTGCTGGGGACCTGTTTTCCTGCCAATCCTGGTTTTTTTCCCCCCGGTGGGGGCTGGAAAAACCTCAAAAGCCCCGGGATTTTTTTTAGGGTGAGGCGAAATTCCCGGTTTGAAGCTTGGTTTCTTTAAATCGGGCTTTTTTGGGGGGTGTTTTGTTTTTTTGTTTTTTTTTTTTAAGAGCAGGATTAGCTCCTTTAGGCTGAAAAGATCCCGGAGCACAAAAGGAGAGGGCTGGGAGCAAAGATTCCCTGAACAAAGGGAAAAGGAGGCAACAATGGTGCCTCTATCCCTGCTGCTGTCACCTGCGCCGGCTTTTCCCGAGCCAGGAGGAAGGAGCAGAGCCCTGGAAGCTGCTCCCACAGCTCCTCCATTTCATGGCCTGCTCCCAAATCCCATCTCGGCTCCCCAATTCCCAGCCCAGCACCTGCTCTTGGTGTTTGGGCTGGCGAAGAAGATGGAGAAGAGCAATGAGAAAGAAATAAAACCCCAAACCATTGTTTGCCCAACAGGCACCACCCTGGCAAGGGCAAGGAGCATCCGGGCTCTTGGCGAGCCTCGAGGTAGGTGGGAATGCCCCCCAAAATTCCTGGGTTTATGCAAGGAAGCCGAAAGAAGGGATCAGCTTCCCAAAGGGATTCATTTCTTTGATCAGCGGGGTGAAATAAATGGGGTTTTTTTCCCCCCCACCCCCTTGTTTTGAAGGAAATCTGGGATTTGGGAGCTGGCTCATCCTGGAGCAGCCGGCGGAGCTGCAGCGTGGCAGCCATTTTAGGAATGCCTGGAAAAGGGAAGGGCTGCGGATGCAGGCGGGATCGGGAAGGGGGAATTCAATGGGGATTCCATTCAAACTCGAGGGGTTTTGTTCCAAGAGGGGAGGATTTAATGGTGGAAAGGAGGACGGAGCTTCCCAGAGCTGCTCCAGCACCCAAAGTCCACTGAGGCAACATAAAGCTGGTTTTTTTTTTGGACTCCAAACCCAGCAGATTTGGGGTTTTGTGGCCATTTCAAGGTGCGATCCCAGCTGAGCTGCACAATGAACCTGCTCCTCATTAAATTAAGGAATTTTCATCCTCTTGGATTCCGCATCAAACCACTCAAATCCAGCCAAAAGATGAATTAAGTCCATCCCCTCCCATCACTTTGTTATTCCCAAACTGTTCCACTCCAAGCACAAACCCAGACAGGATCAGGGATGAGAACCCAGCTGGAATTTGGGAATAAAACCACCCCAGGTGAAGCTGTGAGCACAAAAAAAAACAATCACCAAAAAAACCCCCAAAACCCATCAGGTTTTGAGTTCCCTTTTCCAGAGAGAGGGAGGATTTCAAGGCTGTTTTGTAAAAACACTGGGGGGGGGGGGGGGGGGAGGGGGGAAAGAGGCAAAAAAATAAGAGAAAGCAAATAATTTGTAAAGGAAATAACCATTTACAAAAGAGATTCAAGCAGATTTCCAGGTGTGGGATAAATAAATAAATAAAATGTTCTCATGGATGGAATTAAACCAACATTGGAAGGGAAAAAGGGAAATTAATGCCTTCTTTTTCTTCCCAAATCCTAATTCCACCTCTAATTATTTCTTTGTTGGGATCTCCCATTAGATCCAGGAAATTAAAAAATTTTACACCTTGAGTAAAAAAAGCAGCCCAGGCTCACACCAACCATAGAAATGGACGAGTTTTTATTACAAAGGTTCTCAAAATTCAAAATAAACGCATCTTTAAAAAACCACAATAGATTTTTCCCCTCCCTTCCCACCCTCCCCAGACACAAAGTTACACTGATCTCTCTCTTGGTTCACCTACAAACACTGAAGAAGCAGGAGAGTGAAAAAACCTCACTCAGATGCCAAAGAGACTAAAAAACTCCACGGTGGGGGGAGGGAAAAAGCTGGAAGGGGGGGTGGGGAGGGAGAAAAGGAGTTAAAAAAATAAACCCTTTGAAAAAATAACCTGTGTGAAGTTTTAGCAGCATTATTAGAGTTGAAACCCTCAGCAGTGCTCCCGTGGGAGGGTGCAGAGCCTCTGGAATTCCAGAGGGATTCCCCCTGAGAAAGGAGAGCAGCGAGTGGGAACTGCCTGGAAAAAAAAAAAAAAATCCGAATTTTTCCCCAAAGTTTTTTTTTTTCCTCACCCCAAAAAGAAAGAAAAAAAAAAAACCAAAAAAGCTCAGTACAAAAGAGGCAAAAGAAAGGGCAGAGCTGGTCACAAAAGAGCTCTGGGGGTGAGAGAATGAGTGGGAGGAGGGAGAGAAGCTGTAAAAACGTTCAGAGCCCCATCTGCTGTTCCCTCAGGAAGGCAACAGTCGGCGGATAAAAAGGTTGGGATTTACTGGCCTTGGGAGGGAAATTCAGTTGGAAAACGTTGGGAATTTCACTTCAATCAAGAGGAAACTTTGGGTTTTGAGGGATACACATCAAGAAGAGTTGTCAGCCAGGTTCTGGGCTGGCTTTGAGGGGGTTTTTGCAGTGGTTTGAGAGGAAAAAGCAAAGCCTGAGGGGAGGAGTTCCCTCCCCAGCCAGAGAGGGTAAAAAATCAGGTCAAAAATCCCATCCCTTCCCTCCCTTCCAGGTGCATAAAATGCTGCCACACTCCCTGGATCCAGGAGGTCTTGGAAAACTCAACCACCCACTAAGGGTGATTTTCATTTTGTGTTCTCCACATTTGGGCTCTGGGGCTGATTCACTTTTTAAAAAAAACCAAAAAACAATCCAAAAAAGCACTTTTCAGGTTGATTTTCAGCTGCTTCACCTCTTTCCCCAAGGTTGCTGCAGGGAGGAGCCAACTCTATTCAAGAACTGCACAATTTTGACCCTGAGAAGTGGCACCAGCTTGCAGGTTTTGTTTTTGTTTGGTTTTTTTTTTCTTTTGCCATGGTGGAATCCAACTGAAGACCACGAAGGTCTCTCACAGGCTTCGCTTGGGAATTCTCCCATGAAACAAACACCCAAAAAAATAGAGGAAAAATAAGAATTGATGGCCATCTTTCCACCTAACCTGAAATGCAGACACTACTTCTACTTAAATTCTTCTTTTCCAAGGTTATTTCAGAGGAGAGAGCAAAGGAAGGAAGTGATTTTTGTTGTTGCTGTTGTTTTTGAGAGACACACCAAGGAGGGCAGTGGAAGGCAAGAGTGAAACTCCCCGGTCACCAAATCTGGGCTGCAGAATCCTCCCCTGCCTGCTCCCAGTGGAGTGCAGCAAGGAATAATTTACAGTTCTCGAGTCATTTATACAATTATATAGAAATATATACAGAAAACTTATATAAAATAGAAATCCTGTGGGGAGGAGGCATCCCGGGAGCTAAACCTACGACAACGACGACGCCCGGCCAGCTGCAGCCACTCAGGTGGATTTTGTCTCTTCCTTCACCCTGGGGAAGCAAAAAAAAAAAGGAAGGATTTGGTTGAAATCAGCAATTTGGGCTTGGATCTAACAAGAAGCCTTTAAAATGTTGCTTCTCTGGTTCATTTTCAGCTCAAATTTAATATATTGCTGAAGGAAAGAGAAGCGGTTTTGTTTTTCAGCCCTCTCAACACCTGCAAACTTCTTCCTGTGAGGAACTCGTGACAAAGTCACCCAAAATGCCACCTAAAATGCCACCTAAAATGCCACCCAAGCTGTCACATCAACCTCTCAACCCTCCCCAAACCCCCCTGGGCATGGGGAGTGAGCCAGGCTCACCCTTTGGGTTCTGCTGCTGCTGCCACTGCTGCTGCTGCTGCTGCTGCTGCTTTTTCCTCTTTTGCTTTTTCCTCTTCCTTCTCCTCTGGAATAAAATAAAAAAAAAAAAGACACAGAGCAGTGCAGGAGGAAAGGAGAAGCCAGGCAGAATTGCAGGAGGTGCCAGCTTTCCTGCTCACCTTTCTTCTCCTCTTCCTCCTTCTCCTCCTCTGCTTTCACACGTTTGGCTTTCTTGAAGTTGGCGACGTTTTTGCGCCCTCCTTCTCCCTCGTCCTCGGAGTCAGAGAATTCCTCATCACAGGATATTCTCTTGTTGGAATTTCGGACTGAGGGGGGAGAGGACAGAGGTTGGCTGAGCAAATTTTCAAATCAGGAAGCTCCCAGCATTAATTCTCTGAGTGGAGCCCACATCAATCAGGATTAGGCCATGATAAAAACACTTTATCTTGGCACCTGAGGCATCTTTGAACTCATCCCTTCCCCACCTGCTCCTGCCCCGAGATCCAAGATCACATGGACAGCTTGGATTAGGCACAGTGGGATGTCTAGACCTGACAGCACAGAGCACAACCTCCCACTGCAAAATCTGTCAGCTGGATCCCAAGGGCCAGGCTGGATCCAAAGCTCCAGGCTGGACACAAAGCTCCAGGCTGGACACAAAGCTCCAGGCTGGATCCAATGGATCCAAAGCTCCATTTTCCACTGCTGGGATACACCCAGAAGGATTCTGCCAAGGATTCTGTCCAGCACCCAACAACTACTGGAATTCTCCCATGATTGGAAATCACCTGGCAGAAGGGATCCTGCAGTGCTCAGCACTGCTTTGTCCTACCAAATCCATCAGGGAGGTGGGAATGGATTCAAAGGTAGACTCCAGGATTGGAGAATGGGATCTAAACCCTACATCCTGCTCTCCTCACGAGCACCTCACAGATCCTGCCCAGGAGAATTCCCAGCACCTACTGGAAATGCGTTTCTCGGGATCATCCTCCTCCTCATCCCCACTGTCTTCCTGGACAGCATCCTCGGGAATTGGCTGCATCTGGACCCCGGGAGCGTGAGGGAGCATGCGCAGGTTCTCGAAGAGCCGCTGCCTAGAGCCAGCCAGGGAAGGACATTTTGGCACCAGGGGCCACCCAGGGCCACCAGCCCCCTGTGGAAGGGGTGTTCCCCAAGACTCACTTGATTTTCTCCAGGTATTCGTTGGTGTTCTGGTTGGTCATGTTGGAGGGGCTGATGTGGAGCTTGAAGTCAGGCCCAAAGTACTCAAAGTAGTCGTTGTATGGAAGTTCTGAGGGGGGAATGAAGGGAATGAAATTCTCACTGGGATGATACAGGAGCAGCAACAGCACTGAGGGCATCCAAAAGGGATAATCCAGAGGTAACAAAACCCCCACTGCACCATTTCCCTGAGCTGTCACTGGGATATCAGTGTCCCTAAGTCCTGGTTCAGGGCTCCAGGGGGGAATTACCATTGGGAATCTCAGTGTCCAAAGCCACAGCAGTCTCATAGGTCCAGCAGCGGGCCACATTGCGGATCGTGTACCCCCCTCCTCCCAGCATCAGCATGGGCAGGTTAAAGCTCTTCACAAACTCCACACACTTGGCATGGCCTGCAGTGGAAAAAAAGGTCAAACTCATGGCATAAATCCCAAATTTTCCATGGAACTTCACGCTGTGTATCCTGCCACTTCAGCTCCTACCTTTGATGGTGAGGTTGAAGCAGCCCAGCCTGTCCCCAGACAGGGAATCGGAGCCGCACTGCAGGACAACGGCGCTGGGCTGGAACGTCTCCATCACTTTGGAGATCACCTAAACAACAAAGCCCTTGTCACCCACCCTTGCCCACAGGCCACTGTCACAGCAGCCCAGTGACAGCCAGGCACATGAAGACATCCCTGGTGCTCCCACAGCTGCCCTGCTAACACTGGGGCTCTGACGCCGAGGAGCTCCCGCACAGGCCGCGATTGTTCGGGGTGAACAGAGCCCTGGGTGAATCTTGTCACAGAAAACTCCATCCAAGCCCTCAAAGAATGGCCCCAAGGACAAAGTGGGAGCCACAGAGGATCCCTCAGCACAGGAGCCTTCACTTACAGGCTTGAAAATGGCTTCGTAGGACTCGTCGTCGATGCCATCCCGGAGCGGGTAATTGACAGCATAGTACTTCCCTTTGCCTGCCCCAATGTCCTGCGGGGTGAGAGAGG
This sequence comes from Coloeus monedula, assembly GCF_965178545.1. Lineage (NCBI taxonomy): Eukaryota > Metazoa > Chordata > Aves > Passeriformes > Corvidae > Coloeus > Coloeus monedula. The sequence continues at coordinate 1,939,165 of NC_138804.1, read as the reverse complement.
AGATCAGAGCTCACCAGAAATCCAAATTCTGGGAATTTGGAATCCACACTGGGAAGGGAAGCTTGGATTACAGTGTGTTCCAGTCTTAAGCCAGAGCTGTTCACTGCAGAGATGCACAGTAGCGGGCTGGGCTGGCACTGAATCTGTTCAGTCATTGAATTCTGCTTTAAAATTAAAATAAAATATTCTACTCTAAAATAATATCTATTTTAACATTTCTCTTATCACTCTCACACCCAAGTGGTTTATTAAAAATAGTTATTTCATCTATGGTGCAGCTGCACCAGCACCAGTCTCTGGGCAGGGCTGAAAAAATACAAATCCTGAGTGAAAGATAAGAGGATTTAGATCAAAACCCCACAATTCCTGTACAAATAAATAAAGAACCTTTCACCCCTGAGAACAGAAGTTCTGGCAATGTCAGAGGTCCCAAGGTGACTTTATCTGAGTGACACAGTTACAGAGAACTGAGTCACTGCAGGAAATGCCACTAAAAATCCACTCACACTTCCTCAGAAACCTTCACCCAAGAGTTTGCGTCACCAAGCTGAGTCTGCAAGGTGACCAAAATGTCACCTTCAGAGTCATTTTTGGGAGCACAACCCCACCAGAAGGCTGCTGAGAGGCTGAGAGTAAAGATTTGGGTTTAATAAATGATCAAGGAGCCTCCCATCCACAGCTCTGCCCTCGGAAAATGGGTGTCACTCAGAGCAGGGACACCCAGGAAAGCAGTAACAAGGGGAAAAAGACCAAATCTCCGGGGAATTTCGTGGCTCTCACCCTCAGGTCCCCAGTTCCTGGGAAATATTCTCCATACTTGTGGAAGGACACGGTCATGACACGGTCTGTGGTGTAAAAAGCCTCCTCCACCCCGTCCCCGTGGTGAATGTCGATGTCAATGTACAGCACCCGCTGGTGGTACCTGGAAAAAAGTCACAATATCGTGTTTATTCTGAGGAAAAACTGCTTCCAGAGCAGAGGAAACTGGGAGGAGAGCATGGAAGTCAGGGCTAGCCCCCAGGATTTAAAAGGGAAAGAGCTGCAGGGAAGGGACAGCAGTGGGACAGAAAATAAAGTGACTTTTGCTGCTGCAGCTGATCCTTGAGGGCAGCTCAGTTTGTTCAGATTCAGTCAATAAAATGCATTTTAATGCACATTTTTATGCCCAAGCCTCCCCCAGTGAGGTTTGCCTCGAGCCAGAAGCTGTCACAGCTATGGGAGGGTGGCAGAGGGGAGGAACAAAGAGCAGCAGCAAAATGTTCCCAAAAGCTTCAGGACAAATCCCTTCGGGACAGAGGAGAGCACAGCCCAAAAAATCAACTCTGCTGGGAAACCAGCTGAAAAATAGGGAATAAAATTAAAATCCTGGGGGGAAAGCACTGAGGAAGAGGGGTCAGTGGTGCTGCCCATACTTGAGGAGCTCCAGGATGGCCAGGACGATGTCGTTGACGTAGCAGAAGCCGGAAGCCTCCGATTTCTTGGCGTGGTGGAGGCCTCCTGCCCAGTTCACAGCGATGTCTGTCTGCTGCTTGTTCAGCTTCACAGCACTGGCTGGGGGAAAAAATCACAGAGAGCTTAAAGCAAGAGTGAAAACCCTGGGACAGAGGCTGAGGGTGAAGCTCCAGCCCTTCCCCCAGGGTTTTTGGGGACTCTACAAAGCTCCAAGCCAAGGGTTTGACACTGGGTGTCCCCACAAGCCAAGGGAGGGGATGGAAATGGGATACACGCTTCTCATCCCTTCCCACTTTTGCCTCAGAGCAGAGAAATCTGCACAAACCAGTCCCCAGCACCCAGCTGGGGTCACACTGGAGCCAATTGGGATTTCTCAGTGCCAGAGGGGAGGAGTTCCCTCCCCAGCCAGAGAGGGTAAAAAATCAGGTCAAAAATCCCATCCCTTCCCTCCCTTCCAGGTGCATAAAATGCTGCCACACTCCCTGGATCCAGGAGATCTTGGAAAACTCAACCACCCACTAAGGGTGATTTTCATTTTGTGTTCTCCACATTTGGGCTCTGGGGCTGATTCACTTTGAAAAAAAAAACCAAAAAACAATCCAAAAAAGCACTTTTCAGGTTGATTTTCAGCTGCTTCACCTCCTTCCCCAAGGTTGCTGCAGGGAGGAGCCAACTCTATTCAAGAACTGCACAATTTTGACCCTGAGAAGTGGCACCAGCTTGCAGGTTTTGTTTTTGTTTGGTTTTTTTTCTTTTGCCATGGTGGAATCCAACTGAAGACCACGAAGGTCTCTCAGAGGCTTCGTTTGGGAATTCTCCCATGAAACAAACACCCAAAAAAATAGAGGAAAAATAAGAATTGATGCCCTGAATGAAGCTTTTGAATGCAAGGTTTGATCTGAGATCTATCCAGGTCATTGAGTGAAAATGCATTCAAAGGAAATTCTCCTCCCCCAGCCCCTTCCATCAGCTTCCTGCACGTTCTGCAAGGCTCCCAGGATCCAAACAAATGAAGAGATTCTGTGGAATTCTCCAGCCCTGGGAGCAGAGAGAGCACAGAGCTGCTTCAAACACTGCTGGTGCTGCTGAGGCCTGGCACAGGAAATACAGACTCGAGGTGTCATTGTGGGAGCAGCAGCCACAGAGCTCTCAGGCTGTGCACACAAACAGTTCCCCAGCAGCCTTTCTGTGAAGTGTGAGAAAATAGAAAACATTTAAATGCTCCAGCTCTCAAAACTTTCAGTTTCTGCTTTGCCTCACGTCCAGAGTTGGTGGTTTTTTTGTTAAAAACAGCAGTTAAGTCACCCTGTTCTTTCCTTTCCAGGTTGTGCCTGCCCAGAGCAAGATTTTTACAACTTTTATTTTAATGTTAAACTCACATTGATTTTTTTTCTTCTTATTATTCAACCCTGCTGTTGTGGTTTTGTTTTAACTCTGTCACTGGTGATGGTGCACGTTGAGTGAGGTAACCCAAATCAGCAATTAACAAATGGAGGGGGATTCATCCATAGGCAAAGCTCGGATTCACAGGGAGAAATTTGGGTTTAATTATTAAGGAAATCAGAAATAGCTTCAGAGAGACAGAACTACATGAAACACATCTGAAGAAGGGGCAAATAAAAAATTCACAGGATTTGTGATCTTACCAACAGAGCCTCCAGCAGAGAGCTGACAGAACTCGAAGAGCCCATCAAACACAGGGCAGTCCTCCCCAACATTAACTGGAAAAGAATGGAAAAGAGTCATTAACATAAAACCAGGAATCAAATCCAAAGTTTACACCACCATCTGGATTGGAAAAACTGGCCAAAAGTGTTAAACAATAAAATGCTGGGATGGAATGACAAAATGGAAATGTGTGGCTGATACTTTGCACACTCCTTTGACTTCAAATCACTCGGTTTTGGGTACTCAGCACAACTGGAGTTTTAGCCTCAATAAATCTTTCCTGTAATTAATTCCACTATTAAAAATAGTTACTCATTAGAAGAAATTAAACCCCAGGCCCTTTTGATTTACTCTGCCCAAGTCTGGCATGCAAGAATGGAATTAGAGACTGTTCATTCCCTTTCCAGCAGGTTTTGTTGAAGAAAAGCTCTGCCCTTTGCATGTTTCATTTCCACATTTTGGCTTCTTTGGGGAAAAAACCACAGTGCAGAAAACACTGAGTGCCAGAGAGAGCAGAGTGTTCATGAGCTGTGGCTGCTCCAGGGGTAAACAGGTCAGTTTGGGTAGAAATGCACTTTGCTGGATGTCATTTGGTGGATTAAAGAATATCATGGACTGGGGGGAGGCTTTCAGAGTGTATTAATCATGAACCTTGTGCTTTAGTATCTGTCCCCTTCAGCTCACAGGGGGTTCCAAGACTAAAATGTTGTTTAAATGAAGCTTGAGCTCTCCTCACTGTTTGTCTGGACTTGTTAAGAGATTTGCTTTGCTAAAAAACATCAGCTGAGAGTGGAAGAGACACCAAATCCAGGTTTTTGTACCATTAAAGAGCCTTTCCGTGGATTGGAGAGGTTGGAACAAGACAGCAGCTCACAATTAACCAATAAATTAATGAGGTGTTAATGAGTATCTCAACCCAGCCCCATTTCCAAGCTGCCACTGCCCTGAAAATCCTTCAGATTTGGGGTAGAATGGAGGAGTTTTTAGTTTGCTGGTTTGAAATACCCCAACTCTTCTGGTTAAAATAAAATCCATGCACGTTAGAAATGGAGTAGTTCTGTCATCTCCAAGCCAGGAAGGCAATTTAGACAACAAGAAAACCCCACATTTCAAAGGATTTCCCTCAGCTCCTTCAGCCTGAGAGAAGGACCTGTTTCCAAAATGTTTATTTACCAGCAAAATCAAAGTCAAGAGAACGACAACTTCCCGTGGTTCTTCCTACTAGTTTTATCCCAAATTTCTAGAGCTGGGCTGGGATTCCCAGCTCCCAGATTTGAAGCTGCAGCATCACTCACATCTTTGCATCTGCTTGCTGTACTCAGACATGTTGTCAGGGCGGATGGACCTCAGGAATTTGATGTAATCATCGCTGTGGTACTTGGTCATCTCCTCTGCATTCGCCTTGTGGGGACGCTGCAAACACAGCAAGGATTGTTCTGGAATTCAGCCCCCATCCCTAATTCCCGTTTTAAATCCCACATGTACCCCCAGCAACTGCAAAAAAGTATCAAAGCAGCAGCTTTAAGTAAGAAAAACTCGATTTGGAAGGTAGCAATGCTACTGTTGGCAAGTGTTACTTATGCAAGCGTGGGCATAAATTGAATTTTAAGGATAAAAAGCAATTTTCCAGTGTCTGAAGCCTCTCTGAACCCCTCCCTCCAACACCCAGAAGAAACCAGAAATTCATCAACACAACCGTTTGGGGTTTCATTCCTTTCCTCTCAGAGAAAAACCCCAAAATTCAAGCCTGAAACATCAATTGTGACGTTTTCTAACTCTTTTCTCTTGACGAGCAGCACTCACATAGATCTCCATCTTCCTGTAGAGGCCGTAGTTGAGCAGGAGGTTGTGGGTCATGCGGATCCTGTGGGGTTTCATGGGATGCCCTTGGCCATAATAATAATTCCCAACATCACCTGGAAGCAGAAAGGAGTTTATCATCAATTCCTGGAGAGGGAATCACAGCCGAGCCATCGGGACCTCTGTGATTTCTTTCTCCTTCAGCAGTGGCTGGGATCTCCCACTTTCCTGGCACGGGGATATCCATGGATTCGGGAAAGTTCATCCACAAATGAGACAGAAGTTTGGAAATTCAGGCAATTTGGGATGCCAACATCACACTGCCACCACTGGAAGGTGTCCTTGTCTTTGGAAAATTGGATCATTGATGTTGGATCATCCTTCCAGCCCAAACCATCCCAGGGTTCTGTCAGATACGAGGAAAAAGCTCCAAGATCTTTGGGCCAGAGGAGTTTTGGGCACAGGCTGAGTGCCAGGAATGTCTCCCAGGTTTCACAGAGCACTCGGAGCAGAATCCACAGGGGCCAGGGGAGTTAATCCCGGCTCAGACAGTGACTCAGCCCAGGAACACCCGGCCTCTCTTTCCTCCTGTTTACCCAAGGGCAACGGGATCCAGGGAATTCTGCCACTCGGCAAACACCACCCAGCTGTGCTTTCACAGCTTCAACCTTTTTTTTTTATTCCTTGAAATCCTCCAGAGGATTCCCAGGACTTTCCAGGCACCCCCTGAGGAATTATCCTATGGGACCAGGAGAACAAAGTCACCTTCCTGCAAATCCCACAGGTCACCTCCCCACGTGGATTTTCTCCTCCAAACCGAGCTCACATTTCACTCCCCTCACTGCTAACTGGGGTTTTTTAATTCCACCTCCTTTCCCAGCAGGACTTATTTCCCTGAAATTTACAGGAATTTCACTTTCAGATTTCTACCTCCTGCCTGGTTTGGCTGCCAGCAGCAGGAATCTCTCCCAAGCCTCATTTTCCTGGGAAACCAGACCAAGTTGTTCCTGGAGTTGGACAACTCCCGACCCGTTTGGGAAGCAGGAGATCCAATCCGGTCTGGCTGGTGACTCAGTGGGGAGAATTAATATTTCATCAGCACTCTCAACATTCAGCAGAAGCAGTTTTTCCTCCCGTGGACATGGATCTATTTTAAGGCAAGGAAAGGAGATGCCAATGGTGCAAATCCCACATCCAGGCAGTTCTGCTGCTGGAATTTACCTGCCTGTGGAGCTCTGAGGAAATGGGGGGGGTTGTGTTCTCTCGGTAAAACTTCAGAACATTGCATTCTTTTCAGTAAAATACTTTTTTTTTTATTGAAAATAATTCTGTTTTCTGAAATATTGGAAAATCCATGCTGGTATTTTACTGAGGCAACCAACCTGACAGGAAAATACATCCCTGAAACGATCCCAAAATCAAGGTTTGGGGAACTTGGAAGAGACGTTTGAGGCTCTGCCTAGAAAATCCAAGCACAGAACTCTGTGAAGCTTTTAAAAAATCACCATCAGCTGTCAGTGGAGTGCCCTGGGTCAACCCTGAGCTCCTGTTCCCTGTGCTGAGCACATCCCAAGTCCTGGGGATCCATGGATGAGCTCAGCTGCTCCTGGACGTCAGAGCAGATTAAGAAGTGTGAACTTAGCAGGCACCTCTTCCTCTGCTGGGGTTAAACAAATCCCTCCACAGGGAGATTTTCATGGAGAAGTTCCATCCAAACCTTTCCAAACGCCCTCAGGATTCCAGAAAGGACCCTTTGGATACCTTCCCCCACCTCAGCATCCCATATTCCTTCATCCTATGAAATTCAGGGAATTCCCACACCAGGTCGGGCTATTCCAACCTCTCTGTGTGGAAAATAGGAGGCCCAAATAAACAAACTGTGCATTTCCCCACAGTAAAAAGCAGCTTTTCACTCTCAGCTGTGGATGTTTGAGAGCTGCTCAGAGAAGAAAAGTGGAAAAATAAATTTAAAAAAAAAGGCACTAAAACCTGGCCACAGAGTATGGAACCCAAATTTGTGGGGCTCCTGTGCAGCAAAGACCTGCAGGGCAGCAGAATTTCAAACTAAACAAGTGCTCAAGTCTGATTTAAGAGAGAATTTTGTGCCTTTAAATATTACAGTTGATAAAACCAACGAATTGCTTTGTGAATTGGTTGTATTCTAAGGATTGAGAGAAATTTCAGAGTCCCAGAATGGTTTGGGTTGGGAGGAAATTTAAATTTAATCCAGTTCCATGGGCAGGGCACTTTCTACTATCCCAGGTTGCTCCAGCCTGGGCTTGGACACTTCCAGGGATCCCTTCTCTGGGAATTCTATCCCAGCCCCTCACCACCCTCACAGGGATTGATTCCTTCCCAATATCCCATCTAACCCTGCCTTTTTTTTTTTTTTTTCAGATTAAAGCCAGATTTGGACACAGAGACCAATTTTTCCAGGCTGGTCTGGAATTGTGGCACTCTTTAAGTTCCAACCTGGCATTTTAGGGATGAAGGGCTCGGTGTCCCCTGGGATTTGGGAATACTGGGAGTCACACAGAGGGGTTGGGTGGTGAAACTGGGCCTGGTTTCACTTGAGCCAGAGCTCTAATCCTGCCTCCTCTGTGCTCTGACTGGCTGAGTCAGAGACCCAGCAAGGCTGAAAATCTCACATTTGAGGAAAAAACCTCACGTTTTTAGAGGGGAAAAAAAGCCCTCAGCACACGCCTGGCACAGGATTTGGAAGAGCCTCCCCCACTGGGCGCATCCTTTGAGAGGAAAAAGTAGCAAGACCAAGTTTTCCTTTGATTTCAGGCTAAAAACCGTGATGAAACAGAGAATTGCACAACGCCTCTCCCACAGGGTGAGCACAGAGCCTGCGGAAAACGAGCCTGCCCATCACCAGGGCACCAAGTCAGCCCTCCAAAGGGAAAGGGAGAGGGGCAGCACTGGGATTTCTCCCACTGGAAACCCCACAGGACACCCAGTGAGGGGTCTGGCCCCGCTGTTCCCTCCCTGCTCCACAGGGATGGTGACCCAGCCCCAGAGCCAAAACCAAAAGGAGCCACTCCACAACCCAGAGCCAGCACTGGGGGCTGGCTCCTGGACACGGGAGCTCCCTGCAAACAGCCACGCAGCCACTCCCAGAGCCTTTCTGTCCCCTCCCGACACCAAAACGCTGTCCCAGGAGTGCCTCTTCCTCCTCAGAGCCCGTCCTGTCCCCCAGCACCTCCGTCAGCACTCTGCAAAATCCTTCTCCAGCATCTCAGCATCCAAAGCGTCTCCTGGCTTCGTGCCCCTCTCTCCATCCCGGACCCTTCACAGCCTTTCCCATCTCCCAAACCTCCAGATCTCCACGCTTCCCCCATCCCATTCCACCCTCCCCGATCTTCCGCCCACTCTCCCCATTCTCCTCCCCACATCCCCGCCGTGCCCCCCACATGCTCCCTGCGCCCTTTAACCCCACTAAAAACCCCACACAATCCTCGATCCCCATGCCCTGACTGCCCCCGCCCAGCAGTGCCCCCAATACCCATCCCTGCAGCCCCCAGTGACCCCCCACAACCCCTAAACGCCCCTCAGAGCAGCCCTCACCCCCATGCCCTCCGATGATCCCCCATTATCAGCCTCCCCCCATCCCCAGCACCCTCCAGCGCCCCCCCTTCACCCCAGCGACCCCCATTACCCCCACACCCCCTCCCCAGTGACCCCCATTACCCCCAGTGACCTCCAGCGACCCCAATACCCCTTCACGCCCATTCCATGGCCCCCCAGTGACCCCTCACCCCCACCCCCAATAATCTCCACTCCCCCCCCCATATTCTCCCCTCACCCCTCCCCCCCCCCCGTCTCCGGTGCCCCCTCAGCCCCTCACCGCCCCCCTGTCCCGGGACGGTTTCCCCGCGGCCCGGCGGCCCCGGCGGGTGCCCGTGGCCCCTCACCATCGTAGTAGTAGCAGACTTTGCGCTTCGTCCCCTGCGTCAGCGCCATTTTCCTGCCTCCCCTCAGAGCGCCCGACCCGCCGCCTCCCCGCGCAACCAACCCTGCCCGCCCCGGGCCCGCGGCCCCGCCCCTCGCGCCGTGCTGTCCAATCGCAGCGCTCCGTTCCTCCCCCTCCCGCCCGCCGACCAATCGCAAGGCGCAGCGGCACCCAGCAGGTTAGGCTGCGCGCCGGGGGCGCCTGGGCTGTACCACTGCGGAGGGGGCGCGGGGGGTGGGCGGGGAGGAACCATTCCCTGAGGGGGGGGGGCGCCAGGTGGGGCTGAACCATCCCAGGGGAGGGGGGGCCCCAGGGCAGGGTTGACCCACGTGGGTGGGCGAGAGAGGGGCCGGGGGGGGTCTCACAGGGCTGGGGTGGGGGTCAGGGGGGTCAGGGGGGTCCCAGGGGCTCCCCGGCACGGGTTGGTGCGAGTGGGGTCCATCTGCCGTGGGCATCACCCCGCGTGCCCCATTCCATGGCAGCCTGGCCCTGCGAGGCCCCCGCTGCTGAAAAGGCCTTTATTTCCCCAAAATTATTACGGGACGGGTCCTGCAAACGCCGTGGGGGGAGAAGGAGCATCCCACGGCCAAGGGGTGCGGTGGCCAACGCTGCTGGTGGGGCTCCTGCCATCACCGGGGGGCACAGCCAGAGTGGGGTGAGGTGACCCCTGGGCAGCTCCTGAGGGGCTGGAGCCTGGATCTGCCCCCTGGAAAGCGCAGGGACAGCGTGGTGGGCACCAGCAGAGCCCCTCTGTGCCATCCCCCTGCTTTTGGGGCTCTGCTTTGGCCGTCCATCCCCTCCTGAAGGGGTGAAATCTGCTGCTCCCAAGCTCTGGAGCGCTTCAGATGTTCACTGCGAGCTCCAGGCAGAGTTCAGCCCATCCCGGGGCGGTGTCCGTGGAGTTCTGTGGGCATGGGGGGGCACCCCCAGCACCTCAAGCCAGGCGTGTTCCAGCTGTCAGGGCTGCTGCTGGTACTGGCCCTCGGTGGCCGTGAAGAAATCCTCGAGCACGCTCTTCATGAACTCGAAGGTGGGGCGCTCCTCGGGGCTCTCCTTCCAGCACTGCCTCATCAGCTCGTACAGCTCCGCTGGGCAGTTGTCCGGCTGCGGCATCCGGTAGCCCCGCTCCAAGTTCTGGATCACCTCGGGGTTGGTCATCCCTGCCAGGGCAACACGTGTGGGGCTCGGTTTGGGTCACCCTTGGTTTGGGTGGGCGTGGGTGCCACCCTGGGGGTTGGTCATCCATGCCAGAGCAATGCCCAGGACTCAATTCTTTTTGTAGGGACCACCTTGGGGTTGGTCATCCCCTGCCAGGACCCAATTTGGGTCACCTCTGTGTCATAGGTGTCACCCTGGAGTTGGTCATCCCTGCCAGGACAATGCCCAGCACTCAATTTGAGTGGCAGGGACCACCCCAGGATTGGTCACCTCTGCCAGGACAGCAGACAGGACTCAATTTGTGTCACCCCAGTGTCACAGGGACCACCCCAGACTTGATCATCCCTGCCAGGACAATGCCCAGGACTCAATTTGGGTCACCCCAAAGTCATTGAAACCACCCTGACCTTGGTCACCCCTACCAGGACAACCCCCGTGGCACCCAATTTGTGCCACCCCCACCTCGCAGGGACCACCCCAGGGTTGGTCACCCTTGCCAGGACAATACCCAGGACCCTCTTTGTGCCACCCCCACCTCACAGGGACCCCCCAAACCCTCCCAACCCCCGAAGGGGCGGGGTGGGGGGACCTTCCATCCCCCTTCCACCTCCTCCAAACCCTCCCCGCGTGGCTTTGGTGTCCCGGGAAGGCCGGCGAGGATGGATGGATGGACGGAGGGCAGGGAGCCAGGCTGGCAGCAGCGTGCGTGCGGCTCGGCATGCACACACTCGTGGGCGTGCCAGCCCCGCAGCTGCCGGAAAATCCTGACCTGGATACGGGATCCGGCCGTAGGTGACGATCTCGGTGAGCAGGATCCCGAAGGACCACACGTCCGACTTGATGGTGAACGTCCCGTAGTTGATGGCCTCGGGTGCCGTCCATTTAATCGGGAATTTAGCCCCTGGGAAGCGGCGGGAGGGGAGGGAATGAAGCGTCCTGGCTGAGCTGGAATCAGCCCCAGCTGCGTTTAATCCGATGTGACAAGCCCCAGCCACGCTCTGTCCCTGCCTGGGGACCAGCTGGGTTCGGTGGCAGCCCCCTGACCCTGCAGTAGCCACCGGGCAGGGCTGCCAGCCCACCCCAAGCAGGAGCCCCGCATCCCCACTCCAGCTGTGGGGAGAGAGATGGAAAAGGGGGAAACATCCTTGCAGCCCCTGCTCGCCTCTCCTGCAGCACCCAGGCTGGGTTGGGGTCCCTTTCCTGATGTCCCCAAGCTCTGGCACCCCCGGGGCTGGCCGGGGCTCACCCTCCCGAGCCGTGTACTCGTTGTCCTCGATGAGCCGGGCCAGCCCAAAATCGGCGATTTTGCAGCACAGGGTGTCCGAGACGAGGATGTTGGCAGCCCTCAGGTCCCTGTGGATGTAATTCTTGGCCTCGATGAAGGCCATGCCTTCAGCAATCTGTAATTTGTCATTATTAATGAATTGCAAATCTTAATGAACACCTCCAGCCCCACTGAGGTGGTTTTTTCCCCCACTTCCATCCCCATTTCTCTGCTCGCCCCTCACCTGCGCTGCCATGTCCAGGAGTTTGTTGGTGCTGAGCTTGACTCCTTCCGAGGTCTTGAGGAAATCCACGAGGCTGCCTGCAATGAAAGCAGCAGTTCTCAGCTTCTGGTGGCTGTGGGGGTGGTCACAAGGGAGCTGTCACCCTCCCCAAAAAATCTCCCAGCCCCCAGGAAGGTGGGCAGGGGGGAGCGGGCAGAACACCCTTCCTGCAAAGTCCTTTTTCCCCCTCTCTTTTTTTTTTCCCCAAGCTGGAGGTGGGAGAGAGCAAAGGCAAAGCTTCCCCAGGGCTGCAGGCAAAGGAATCTCTAAAACGAACGAATTTCCCCAGCTCCCATCTTTCATTTTTCCTGGTTTTGGAGCCGGCACTGGGAGGTGCTGGAGTCACATCCCTGGAGGAGTTTAAGGCACGAGCAGCACTCGGCGCTCTGGGCTGGTTGAGGTGGGGATTTTTCACAGCTTGATCTCGATCTCGAAGATCTTTTCCGGCCTTAAAATTCCAGGGGGAGGGGGGGTGGCCTCACCCTTCTCCATGAACTCGGTGATGATGTAGATGGGCTCCTTGGTGACCACGGCGTAGAGCCGCACCAGCCGCGGGTGCTGCAGCTTCTTCATCAGGTTGGCCTCGGCCAGGAAGGCGCTGGGGGACATGCTGCCAGCCTTCAGGCTCTTCACTGCCACCTTGGTGTGCCCGTTGTAGAAGCCTGAGGGGAAAAACGGGGAAGAACGGGATGGGGAGAGGGACTCCAGGTGACAACAGCGGTGCCAGCCAAGGAGGCGACACCGGGGCTGCTCCACGGAGCGTCCCAGCCCAAGGAAGAGGTGCTGGAGCTTCCAAAAGTTGATTGGGAGTTGTAAAAGTTGGCTGGAGATGGAGTTTCACACCCCAAAATGCCTTTGTGGTGTGGCTGGAGGGTTTTTGGGGTGGTCACAGCTCGGTGCTGGCCACTTCCTGTGGCCACACTTTGAGGCAGCAGCAGGCAGGGATGTTTCCGAGTGGGGTTTTCAGGGAGGGTGTTGAGAGCTGGGTTTGGAGTGGGATGTGGTGCTGGAGGAGCTGGGAAGCGATGCCAAAGCCTGGCTTTGACTGGGAAGGTGGAGGGGACTTTGTGGGACAGCCAGAATCCGTGGGAATGAAGGCAGAGACCCCCACGGGGCTGTGGGGTCTCCCCCTCTCTCCACCAGCAGAGCAGGGATCCGGGGATGGGAGAAAAGGGAAGTTTGGGCTGCTCTGAGTGAACCAAAGCTGCCCCAGGGCTGAGTTCTCCCACCTGCCAGGACCCTCAAAGCCACAATCCCACACCTTGGGCTGTGCTGGCTGCTCCATGTGAGATCCCAGCTGGATCTTTCCCGGCTGGAAGGTCCTGCTGCTCACTCTGGTGGCCCAGTTTCACCCTAACTCACCCATCCAGACCTCTCCGAACTGCCCCGCTCCCAGCTTCTCCACCAGCTTCAGCGACTCCCGCGGCACCTCCCACTCGTCCTGCCACCACGGCTTCTGCGGCTTCTGCGTCCGGCAGGGTTTGCCCAGGCGGCAGCAGAGCCCATCGGAGCTGCCTGGGCCAGGGAGAGGCAGAGCTGGGCCAGCGCAGGGCACCCGGCACGAGCCAGGGGCAGGGAGCAGCCTGTCCTGCTCATCCCATCCCATCCGGTCCCGTTCCCTTTCCCGTCCCGTCTTGTTCCATCCCTGTTTCCTCCTGTACCGTCCTGTCCCGTCCCATCCAGTTCTCTCCCATTCCCATTCCATCTTTTCCCTGTGCTGTCCCGTTCCATCCTATCCTGTCCAGTCCTTTTCCATCCCATCCCATCCCATCCCATCCCATCCCATCCCATCCCATCCCATCCCATCCCATCCCATCCCATCCCATCCCCATTACACCCTGTCCCATTCCATCCTATTTTAACCCATTCTGCCCCATCCCATTCCCATCCCACCCTGCCACATTCCTATCCCATTCCATCCTGTTCCGTCCTATCCCGTTCCGTCCTGTCCCATCCCATTCCCATTCCATCCTGTCCCATCCATCTGATCCTGTCCCATTCCCATTTCATCTTGTCCCATAACACCCTGTCCTGTCCCATCCCAGCCCGCAACATTCCTATCCCATCCCCTCTTATTCTGTCCTATTCCCACTTCATCTTGTCCCATAACGTCCCGTCCCATCCCATCCAATTCTCTCCCGTTCCCACCCCATTCCCTCTCCATTCCCTCTCCATTCCCGCCCCATTCCCGCCCCATTCCCGCCCCATTCCCGCCCCATTCCCGCCCCATTCCCACTCCATTCCCGCCCCATTCTTGCCCCATTCCCACTCCAGCCCTCCCCATTCCCGCCCCATTCCCGCCCCATTCCCCCTCCATTCCCGCCCCATTCCCGCTCCGTTCCCGCCCCGTTCCCGGCCCGTTCCCGCCCCATTCTCACGCCATTCCCGCCCCATTCCCGCTCCGTTCCCGCCCCGTTCCCGCCCCATTCCCGCCCCATTCCCGCCCCATTCCCGCCCCATTCCCACTCCATTCCCGCCCCATTCCCGCCCCATTCCCGCCCCATTCCCGCTCCATTCCCGCCCCATTCCCGCCCCATTCCCACCCCATCCCGCCCTATCCCGCCCCATTCCCGCCCCATTCCCGCCCCATTCCCACCCCATCCCGCCCTATCCCGCCCCATTCCCGCCCCATTCCCGCCCCATTCCCGCCCCACTCCCACTCCATCCCTCCCCATTCCCGCCCCATTCCCACTCCATTCCTGCCCCATTCCCACCCCATTCCCACCCCGTTCCCCCTCCGTTCCCGCCCCGTTTCCCCTCCGTTCCCGCCCCATTCCCGCCCCATTCCCGCCCCATTCCCGCCCCATTCCCGCCCCGTTCCCATCCCGCACGTGTGTAGTGCTGCACCAGCTCCCTGAGGCTGCCGAAGGGGACGCGGGGGGAGATGTAGAAGCCGCCGTTGTCCAGGTTCCGGATCTTGTAGTGCTTCACCGTCTCCCCCTGGCTCTCGTCCAGGTCCCGCACGGACAGCGAGTACGAGCCTGGCGACAGGGACGGGGACAGCGGCTGGGACCCCGGCACCCATCCCGTGCTTCCCGGATCCAGAGGCACCCGCGGGTGGTACCTTTGGAGGTCTCGCTCTCGCGGATGAGGAAGGAGCCGTGGGTGTTTCCCGAGGCCAGGAGCTGCCGCTCGGCGTCCTTGCGGCTGATGTTCCTGAAGAACCACCTGGGGACACGGGGCAGGGTGAGGGATGGGGGGGACCAGGCTTTTGGGGTTCTGTGGGATGCTCCAGGCTCCCTCGCGGAGCTCGGACGTCGCTGGGACACGGCTGCTGCTCGGTCCCTACTCACGGCTCGGGCTCCAGGCTGTTCACCAAGGCCACGAAGTTGTGGGGGATCAGCCCCTCCTGGCCCGTGGTGAGCGACTGCGCCTTCCACCACTCCCCGTTCCTGCCAGGACACAGCGCGGTGAGACACCCCCCGTGCAGCTGCCAGGACCCTGCACAGATCCCCGGCAGCTGCAGGGGTGCTGGGACACCGCTGGAATTCGCTCACTCTTCCAGGACGCGGAGCTTCTCCCCCTTCCGCAGCCCCAGGTCCCCGTCGTGCTTGGGCTCGTAGTTGTACAGGGCCACCACCAGCTTATCTGGGGGAACAAGCGCAGGGACGGGGTGGCAGTGGCCGGTTTGGGGGGTGTCACAGCCACCCCATGCCACGGCCAGGCCTCACCTTGCATGGGGGAGCACGGAGGTGATGCGGGCTCGTAGGACACCAGCGGGTCTTGAACCTCGGAGTTGTTGCGGATCAACCTCTGCCAGGGGACAGGAGCCCTGTGAGCCCTCCCCTTGTGGGATTTGGCCATCCCGTGGCCACTTCTGGAGGTGTTTGGCCTCTGGGATGGGGGTCTGTCAGCCCCTCCTCACCTGGCGCTTGCCGTCGGGCTCGATGGGGTAATTGCAGTGCTCACAAATGTCGATGTTCTCGATCCAGTCCTCGTCGTAGTCGGAGCTGCAGCAGCAGCCCATGGTGGCTGTGGGGGGACAGAGGTGACTGGGGGAGCCTTGGGACCCCCATCCATCCATCCATCCATCCATCCATCCATCCATCCATCCATCCACCTTCCCACATCGCCTGGCCCACCCCAGCTCCCCATCTGAACCGGGGGCACTCCCTGACTCTGTCACCGTTATTTCCTCCTAATTTATTCTGCCTTCGTTAATTAAAACCACTGAAGGCAATTAGTCCCCAGCCTGAGGCTCCTCTGTCCCTGGCGCTGCCTCCTGTGCCAGCTCCAGCCCTGGGGCTGATCCCTGTGCTCTCCCTGTCGATAACAACCTCATCATTAATATTCCATTAGCAATTAATACACTCCTGCAGCTCGGCTTTAATGAGGTTTGGCTGGGCAAACCCCGATCCTAAAAGCAGCTCCTGGGCTCCCAGGTGGATGTGGGCACTTCCAACGTCCTTTTCCTACAAATTCTCATTCACCCCATTTCTCCTGCACCAGAGATGTTCCTAAACGCCCATCCCTGCTCCGGGATTCCTCTGCACCTCACCCTGGACCACCCAGCACCCTCCAGCCTCAGCCACGGTGCCACGGGTGACACTTCCACCCGCGGTGCCACCACGGCGTGGGCACTGATGTCATGAGCGCTGCGTGGGCTCTGCAAACCACCCGGGCACCTCCCGCCTTCCCAAGAACGCTGAGCGTGGCACAAAACCGGGAGCAGCGCGTGGAAAGGGCGGCCCACGGCCCCGGAAAAGGCTCTTCCGCAGAATCCCCCGCGCCCACACGGCCGGGATTCATCTCTGACCCCGCTTTTCCAGCCTTAGCTCCGGGGCTTCTTCAAGCGCCCTGCTGCGGTTTCCGCGGGGCCGGGAGGGTTTTGTCACCGAGAGCCAGCCCAGGTGTGCCAGCCGCACAGCCAAACCCCGCCGTGACAGCTCTGATGTGGTGGCAGCGAGGCCGTGCAGCTGCCAAGGTCCCCGTCCTCGCCAGTGCCCGGTGCCCAGCTGGGCTGGGAGAGGCTTTGTTGGGGGATGCCGGACGCTGGCACCGCTTTGTCCTTGTTTTCCTGCCTGGGAGCCGGGGTTTTCTCCAGCACGCACAGAAATCCATCTCCTCCCACAGTGCCAAGGGGGACATGGCAGTGGGGGCTTCCTTTGAGTGGGGAAAGGGGTCCCCAGGGAGGGTTTGGGGTCCCCAGGGAGAGGTTTGAGGTTCCCAGGTAGGGGTTTGGGGTCCCCAGGTAGTGGTTTGGGGTCCCCAGGGAGGGGTTTGAGGTCCCCTGGGAGGGTTTGGGGTCCCCAGGGAGGGGTTTGGGGTCCCCTGGGAGGGTTTGGGGTCCCCAGGGAGGGGTTTGGGGTCCCCTGGGAGGGTTTGGGGTCCCCAGGGAGGGGTTTGAGATCCCCAGGTAGGGGTTTGAGATCCCCAGGTAGAGTTTGGGGTCCCCAGGGAGGGGTTTGAGATCCCCAGGGAGGGGTTTGGGGTCCTCAGGGTGCTGCCAGCCCAAGCCCCTCAGCTTGCACTTCCAGGTTTGGTTTTCCAGACCCGGAGCCCCCTCCCTCAGGTCCAGAGGTGGCCAGAAGACAAGGACTGTCCCCACAGTGGCCAGAGGGAGCAGGTGACGGGCGGTTTTGGCCAGGAGAACACCCAAAAGTGACCTCCCCATGCTCTGCAATGCTGCTTTGGGGACTCAGATATTAAATCCCACCCTGCTGCCTTCAGCTCCTGGTGGCACCCATTTGGGGACACGCTTTGGCACCCAGAAAGGGGTTTGGCCACGCTGCAGGCAGGGTCACAGCGTTAAAACCACAGATTTTCTTTTTGCTGACTCTTTCCTGATAATTCCCAGGAGCATCAACACTTCCTACATTTCCAGCTGGTAGCCAGAAGAGTGAAAAAATCAAAAAATTCACCAACATTTTGAGGGCCTTTCTGAGCAAGACCCAACTCAAGATCAGCTCTTAGGGACAAGAACAACAGCAAAGTACCCTCATTTCTTGGCCAGAGCAAAGCACCGCTGAGAAATCCCATTTCCATCCCCCTGACTCTGTGGAGGAGAAGCCCAAAACCCCTTCAAACACCTCCAGCAGAGGCGAGCGGTGCCAGGAGCTGTTTTTTCCTCCCGGGGTGAGGAGGGAGGTGCTGCTATTGTGCCTTTTTTTCTTACAGCCCCAAGCCACAGCGTAATTTCCACCGAGCAGCAGCCGTTTCACCTGCGCCAGGGCCACACCGGGGGGAAGGGGGGAAGAAAAAGGGGCGTTTGAAGTCGGCTTTTTTGGTGGCTGCATCTGTGCAACCGAATTTCTTTGTGCACAGGGGCCTGGCAGGGAGGGGTGTGGAGGTGCCCCTGCCGTGCCAGGTGTGCACGGGTGGCTTTGCCAGGCGTGTGTCCCTCTCTCCCTGTTTTTTTCTCTGGAGTTGGGCTCCCTGTCCTGTGCTGTCCCTTCTGCCCACGTGGCCCTGGCCAGGTGCTGTTGGTTTGTCACCGGTGTGGGTGGGTGTGAGAAGAGCTGAAAATCTGGGCTGACCCCATCGCTGATGCTCTTCCGGACTCACCAGAGTGTCCTTGAGCCAGCTGTGAGCCAGATGTGACCCCTCTGGACGGACACCCAGCGCTGGCACAGCCCCGCAGGGCCACCAGGGACCGTGTCCCCAAAGCTGCCATTGCAGCAGCGAGGTGTTGGCACCGCGACAGCACCAAAAATGGGAATTTCCGAGCGCCCGAACCCCTAAACTGGGCAGGAGCCCCCGAGGGAGCGGCAGCGAGCTGCTGGCTGTCCCTGCACTGCCCTCAGCCACAGCCCTGGGGACAAAAGCCCTGCTGTGCCCTGGAAATGCGGGTTTGGGGAGAGCCCTGCTAGGGGCCCAGCGCTGCCACCCCGGGCAGGACCCCCAGGCGGGCAGGGGACATCGGGACAGAGCCTTTCGCTCCGATGTCCCCACCTGGGAGGCCCCAAAGGGATGTGGGGCCCAGCCTGGCTGCCCCCATCCCCACCCGGCGTCCAGCGCTCACATCCCCCCACAGCAACGAGCCCGAACCCCCATTTCCATCCCTCCGAGGAGCCCTCGGAGAGCAAAACTCACCCCGCACCCCCGCAGGCAGCCGGGTGCTCCCCAAATCCCAGCGGGACGCGCAGACCCTTTCCCCCGGCTCTCACCTGTCGGCAGCGGGGTGAGGACCGGCCGCTCTCAGAGTCCCATGTCCCGGTGGGGCCGTGCCCGTCACCTCCTCCCCATCCCCCCGGGACCCTGCGGGGCACGGAGAGGAGCCCCCCGAGCCCGGCTGCGCTGCCGCCGCCGCCGCCCGCTGCCGCTCCCCGCCTTGCCCCGGCTTCCTGCCTCATGAGCAAACTCAAGAGGAGCTGGTTCGCAGCTCTCGCACGACCGCAAAGAGCGAGTGACAAACCCCGATGGCTTCCTGCCATCGCCGGCCCCGCGGGGGTGGCCGAGGGGATGCTGAGACCCTCAGGGCCGCGGGAGTGGCCGGCGACAAGCAGGGGGTGGTCGTCACCTGCTGCCCGCGCCCCTCTGTCGCCGGTGCTGTCCCCTCTCCTGTGTCCCTCAGTGCCCTGCCAGCCCCTCCACCAGCTGTGGGGCACATCCCGCACCCCGCAGCCCCCGATTTGGCTGGCACCGCTCTGGCACCGCGGTGCCACCGCAGAGTTTGGCACCTTGAGAGGCGCAGTGATGAGGAGCGGAGCTGAGGGGACACGCTGTGCCCCTGCCAGGCTGCCAGCCCCGCGTTTTGGAGCCAGCTCGGAGCAGAGCAACCACAGCACCATTGTCTCGGCTTTTTTGATCGAACGCGAAGCCACAGGGAGTTGGTGGCAGCTCGGTGAGGTACAGGCAGGAAGCCCAGAGGTGTCGGCGGGGGGGCAGTGGCAGCTTGGGGGGAACATCCAGGCTCTCCTCACGTCCTGGGAAGGAGAAACAGCCCCCAGAACGATCCTTGGGTCATCCCATAACTTCTCGGAGTCACCCCACAGCTTCCCCGCGGCACTGCTTGCACACGGGGTTCTGCGAAAGTCACCTCCCCAAGCGGCACCTGGAGCTGTCAGCACCCCCAGAAAAAGGCCTGGAGCCACATCTGGAGGCACAGATAAGGAAAACAAAAATCAACTCTCACCCTCACCTCCTTTTATTCGGCCTCAGAGGGCTGCTCCCCACATTTCCCACCGGGCCAGGCCCCAAAACACCCCATGCCCCATGGGGACGGTGACGATCCCCGTGCCACCACCGCATGGCATCGCCCTGGGAGCAGCCCTACGGCTCGGCGCCGCCTGCCCCGAGTCCTGAGGGATTTGGGGAGGGATCCTTGAGCCCCAAAACACCCACGGCTCCCCCGCAGCCTCCGGGTGTGGCTCAGCAGAGGGAGAAGCGCCGGGAGTTGATGTTCATGCGGGTGACGCCGATGTGCTTGAGCGGCGTGGAGAGCAGGAAGGCGGCCTTGGGGGGGATGTTGCAGAGCAGGTCCGAGTCTTCCTCGCAGCCCTCGAGGCCGAAGGTGGCGTCGTCCAGCATCTCCTTGTGCTGGTGGCAGGCCTGCTCCACCTTCAGCCGGTGCAGCCGCGCCCGCAGCTGCATCAGCTGCTGCGCCAGGCGCTGGTCCAGAGCCTGCATTTCCCGCTGTGGGGGAGAAGGGATGGAGCAGGATCGGCTTTGGATCAACTGCCTGGGCAGCGCGGGTGGGGCTCGGCCAGGGCACAAACCCAGCGGGGACCACCCTGGAATCAACCCTGGCACAGTCACAGCTCAGCTTTGCTGTCTGTGCTACCCCCGGAGCAGCAGCAGGAGAGTGACAGGCGCTGACCCCCACGAGGCCACGACCCCCGGTGCTGTGCGGGGGCAGGAGCAGAGCTATGGCACCGCAGAGCCACAAAAAATCCTGGAAAAAATCCACGTACAACCAGCAAGGCGGGCAGGGGAGCTCAGCTCCCACTGTGGCCGGAGCGCCCTGACCCTGCCATGCCCCGCCAGCTCGGGCACGGAGGAGTTCGGTGGCCCCATCCTTGTCCCCTTCCTACTCACCAGCTCTGTCCTGAGCCACTCCAGAGCCGCCTCCACGGTGGCAAAGCCACACACGCCACCATCCTGCTGCTCCTTGGGGTGCCCGGGGCTCTGCTCTGCCCCCCAGGTGCCCGCGGGGGTCCGAGCACCCCAGCGCTGCCCCCTCACCCGGGCTTCCCACTCCAGGTACGAGGGTCTGCGGGTCTGCAGCTTTAGCTTGGCCGTCAGCGCCTTCACGCTGTCCAGGTTCTCCTCCTCCCAGGTGGGCTCCTCCTCGCCCAGTTCCTTGAATTTCAGCTGGCTGAAGGCCATGGTGGGATAAAGAAGAGCCCTCCCCAAAGCCCCCGCTGACCTCTGTCCGCTCAAACCCTCCTCCCCAGGGAAATGAAGCCCCCACCCTGACCACGAGCACCCACCCACTCACTGCCCCAGCTACACCCGATTCCCGGCTATTTATCCACCCCTCGAGGACAAGTCCGATGGGCAGGAATTTCCTCATCCAGAGGAGCGCAAAGGAGGAGGTGTTTTTGGTTGGTTTTTTTTTTTTTTTTTTTTGGGTTGTTGTGTTTGGTTTTTGGTTTTGTTTTTTATCATTCCTTTCCTTTTCTTTTTTAACAGCATTGTCTCCGCCTGGGAGGAGACTCCCCGTTCCCGGACGGAGCCTTCACCGGGCACGGAGGAACGGGAATGATTTATCCCCGGGTGCAGCCGCCCCTCCTCACCCTGGGGGGGGGGGCCCAAAAAAGCCCAAGGAAGGAAAAAGAAACGGAGGGGGGGGGACCCACGGGGGGCAGCCGGGGTCCCGCACCCGGACGGGACCTTAAGGTGGAACCGGGTCCGGACCTGCCCTGTGCCACCTCCTCCCTACCCGGCGGGCTCCAGGGGCAGCGGCGGTGGCTCAGGGGTCTCACCTGTGCCCCCTGGCTCTCACCTGCCCCGTGGGTGCCCACCCCCGACCCCTCCAGCCTCCCCCCCCCCCCCAGAGTAGCCCCCAAATACTCCGCGTGCTCCCCCCTCGCTGCTCTCCGGCCCCGCTGTCCCTCCGCGTGTCCCTTCCCACGGCCCCGCCCGTGTCCCCTCGCTGTCGCACCGCACGCAGTGACCCCCCCCAGACCGAGCTCCGGGGATCGCCGCGTCCCTCCGGACCGGGCCACCTTAAACCCGACATCCGCCGGCCGGGCCGGGCCGTGCGGGGCATCGCCGCCCTCTCGCTTCCACCCCGAGCTCCCCCTCCTGCACCCCCAAATCCCCACGCTCGCACCCCGAGCTCCTCCGCTGATGCCCCGCTGGCACCTCAGGGTCCTCTCCTTGCACGCCAGGACTCCTGGTGCACCCCACAGTCCCCTCCTTGCACCCTGAGACTCCTCCTTGTGCCCCGAAGTCCCCTGCTTGCACCCCAAAATCCCCGCTTTCACCACAAAAGTCCTCTCCTTATGGCCAGCAATTCCCTGTTGGCACTCTGAGGTGCCCTGCTTTGCACCCCACTGGCCCCACACTTGTCCCCCGCGGTCCCCACCTACCACCAGCCCGAGCAGGTAAGCAAAGGGGTGGCCGGGGCAGGACCACCCGCCCTCCTCCTCCTCCTCCTCACCCAGGACCCTTGGCAGCAGCTCCTGCCCCGTCCCCACCCCGGGGGTGGCTTTAGGGACAGCAAAGCCCGTGGGGACCCTGTCAGCGGGGTCGGGGTGGGGCCTCTCCCGGGGTGCAGCCCCAGCGCGGCCGGGAAGGACCCGGAGCTGCTCCCTGCAATCCCATTCCCACCCCAAATCCCCTCCCTCCAGCACAGCCGGTACGGGGGGACGCCGGAGCCAGCTCAGCCCCCCCCCCCCGTGCCTCAGTTTCCCCGCTGCCTGGGAGGGAATGCGGCACCCCCGCGTGCTGGAGGTGACAATGCCACCACTCGGAGGGGGAGAGCCGCGTGACGCACAGGGAAGGGGTTTCCAGCCGGGCCGTGCGCTGCAGGATTTCCCCTTTCTCCCTCTCCCTGCGCCGGGCAGAAGCAGCGCCCATGGAGTTCTCGGAGCTGATCAAGACGGCGACAGTGGAGAACGTGCTGCTGTCGCGCTCGGGGCTGCCGGCGGTCAGGGGCACCCTGTGCATCACCAGCCACCACCTGCTGCTCTCCTCCTGCCCCCGCGGCGACGTGGAGCTCTGGCTGCTCATCCGCAACGTGGACGCCGTGGAAAAAAGGTGCGGCTGTCCCCAGGGCTGTCGCGGTCACCCCTGTCTGAGCTTCCCCTCCCAGCCCTGGCACCTCTGCCTGAGCTGGAGGTTCCCCCCTCCCACACACCCCCTTGCTCTGGGTGGGCACCCCACGGGCACCCCAGTGCCCGCCCAGCCTTGTCCTTCCTCTTCCTCCCGGCCCACCCGCGGCAGCAGCGGGCATTGACCTCCTCTCGCCTTCAGAGTGCAGAATTTGGGCTGGTACCAGCCCCCCCGGACTGGCGGCTCCCTGCGGGACACCAGGTTTGGCTTTTTTGGCTCTTTTGCCTCTGCCACCCACCCACCGTGCCCCATCCCGGCTGCGGTGGCAGATGAGAGGCTGAAGTCCGGCACAGCCGCGGGGGGAGAGGGCAGCTCGGCGCTGTCTGTGTGTCCCCGTGTGTCCCCCACCCCCCTCTCGCCTCCCGTAGGGTCTCCGGTTCCTCCGGCACCATCACGCTGCGCTGCAAGGACCTGAAGGTGCTGCAGCTGGAGATCCCGGGCATGGAGGAGTGTCTGAACATCGCCAGCTCCATCGAGGTGAGCCCCGGCCGGCGAGCAAAGGGTTGGTCGGGGAAAAAGCGGCAGCTGCCGTGTTTGCTCTGGGTCTGGCATTAACTGGGTAAACACCCAGCTCCGGCAGCGCTGGCACCGGCTGCCCACGGGGCTGGGAGGCGGCCAGGAGCAGGGAACAGCCCTGGGGACACGGCGGGGACGGTGCCAGCGCCCCGTGCCCGTGAGCAGCTCCGCCTGTGCCCCCGCCGCAGGCGCTCTCCTCGGTGGACTCGGTGATGATGATGTACCCGTTCTTCTACCGGCCCCCGAGCCTGAGGCTCGAGCAGGGCTGGCACCTCTTCCCCCTGGAGCGGTACTTCCAGCGGGTCGCCTCGCAGGTGAGCCCGGCCCGGGAGGGACCCGGTGCCTTCCCCGCTCCGTGCCGGGCTCGCCGCTGATGTCGCCTCTCCCCCAGACGAGCCAGTGGCGGCTGAGCACCGTGAACCGGGACTTCAGCACCTGCCCCTCGTACCCTCCCGCCGTGATCGTGCCGGCGGCCGTGGGCGATGACACCGTGACGAAGGCGGCCCGGTTCCGGCAGGGCGGGCGCTTCCCGGTCCTCAGCTACTTCCACCCCAAAAACGGCACCGTGAGTCCGTCCCGTCCCTCGGCCCCTCTGCACCCTGCCAAGGCCGCCTTGCTGCTCTCCCCGCCCCGCCGTGCCTCTTCCCATGTGCCTCAGGAGGTGGGATTCCATCCTCATGGAATCCTGGAATTGGGTTGGAAGGGATCTTAAAGCTCATCCCGTTCCACCCCCTGCCATGGGCAGGGACACCTTCCACTAATCCCAGGTTGTTCCAAGCCCCAATGTCCAGCCTGGTCCCGGGCACTTCCAGAGATCCAGGGGCAGCCACAGCTTCTCTGGGAATTCCATCCCAGCCCCTCCCCACTCTCCCAAGATCCCATCCAGCCCTGCCCTCTGGCACTGGGAAGCCATTCCCTGTGTCCTGTCCCTCCACCCCTTGTCCCCAGTCCCTCTCCAGCTCTCCTGGACCCCCTTTAGGCCCTGGGAGCATCTCTAAGCTCTCCTTGGCGCTCCCCTTCTCCTGGCTGCACATTCCCATCTCTCCCCGTTCGCTGCAGGCCCTGCTCCGCAGCAGCCAGCCCCTGACCGGCCCCAACCGCCGGCGGTGCCGCGAGGACGAGAAACTCTTGGGGACAATCCTGGACGAGGGGGAGCGAGGCTTCATCATCGACACCCGCTCGGCCCAGGCGGCCAAGCAGGCCCGGATGAGCGGCGGCGGCACCGAGCCCAAATCCTCCTACCCTCAGTGGAGGAGGCTGCACCGAGCGCTGGACAGGTGAGGGCTGGGCGCTGGCACTGCGGGCCGTGGGGATTGCAGCCCCGCTGGCAGTGGCACCAAGCCCTCCACGCCTCTGTCCCCTCTCGCAGAGGCCGAGCGCTGCAGGAGAGCTTCATCAGGCTGGTGGAGGCTTGCAGTGACCCCTCCCTGAGCATGGACCGCTGGCTGAGCCGGCTGGAGAGCAGCCGCTGGCTCAGCCACGTCAAGGCCGCCCTGAGCACGGCCTGCCTGGCTGCTCAGTGCCTGGACAGGTGAGGGGAGCTGCACCTTTCCCACCTTTCCCAAGCCCTCAGTACAGCCCAAAATCCGGGCACCACCCCTGGAATCGCCCCAATAGGGAGGACTCCAACGTGCTGGTGCACGGGGCGGAGGGGACGGACACGACGCTGCTGGTGACAGCGCTGGCTCAGCTCATCCTGGACCCGTCCTGCCGCACCCTGGAGGGATTCCAGGGGCTGCTGGAGAGGGAATGGATCGAGGTGAGAGCTGCAATTCCAAGGGGGGTGGGGATGCCAGGCTGGCTGAGTGCCCTCACACCATATCCCCCCCTCGGGGTCCCGCAGGCCGGACACCCCTTCCAGCTGCGCTGCGCCCGCTCCGCCTCCTCCCACGCTCGAGGGAAGCAGGAGGCGCCGCTTTTCCTCCTCTTCCTCGACTGCGTGTGGCAGCTGAGCCGCCAGTTCCCCTTCTCCCTGGAATTCGGGGAGCAGCTGCTCCTCACCCTCTTCGACAACGCCTACGCCTCCGCCTATGGCACCTTCCTGTGCAACAACGAGAAGGAGAGGTCGGTGTGGGGGCACAGCCACGGTCGCCACCCCGCAAACCCCTGCTGGGCACAGTTTGGGTCCCACCAAACCCTGGTGGGGACTGAAATATTGTCCCACGTGTCCCCCCCAGGAGCCTGTGTAAGGTGAAGGAAAGCACACACTCGCTCTGGGCCTGGCTGAACCAGCCTGAGGAGAAGCAGCAGTTCCTGAACCCTCTCTACTCACACAACCCCTTGGTGATCTGGCCCTCCGTGGAGCCCCAGAGCATCCAGCTCTGGCAGGGTGAGCGGGATCCTCCCAAAAATCCACCCTCAGCTCCGAGCTGGGCTGGCTCAGGGGAAGCTGCTCTGCTTTTCCCTCTCTGTCAGGGGCTGGAATAACACCCAGCCCCCCTTCTCTCTCCCAGGTTTATTCCTTCGCTGGATCCGTCCTTCCCAGCACCTGGATGAGGCCTGGGCGGAGATCCAGAGGTTGGTGGAGGGAAGCATCAAGGAGAGCACAGGGAAGAGGCTGAGCCAGCCCCTCCCTGACCCCACTGCTGGGACAGAGAATGAAAGATGAAAGATGGGCAGTTTGGGATTTTGGGATAAGGCGACACTGGATATTCCCATGGAAGTGCTGTGCAGGACACAGAGCCCATGGAGAGCTCTGGGAGTGGGGACAAACCCCCTTTCCCAGCTTTGGAGTGCCCGGACTGAGCTCGTGCCAGTAAATCTCTCTCCCAGCCCTCGCCTGTGTCCCGCTCTTCCATAGGGAAGCTGCTTCTTCCCAGTGGGATTTCAGCAGTGCCTGTGGATGGCTCTGGGGCTAAAGGGCAGGAGATCACAGCAAATCCCAGCAGGAGATCACACACAAAGCCAGTAGGACCCAGTAAACCACCACCCCCTCCACAAAACCACAAAGGCTGCAGCCTCAGTGTCGTGCCAGCAGCTCCGAGCCAGGAGCCAGCCTGGGAATTCTGCCCTTGGGCCCAGTTTTGAGGAAGGAAAGAGGAAAAAAAACCCATCCCTCTGGAGAGACAAGAGGGTGGGAGGGTGAGGAGCTGCAGCACGAGCTCCTAGGGCAGGAAATAACTGTTCCATGAGGAAAGCTGGCTCAGGGTCAGCCCAGCAGATAAACAAAGCGGCGGAGCCGGGCGCGTGCGTGGCAGCTGGAAAACAATTCCTGGCTGCTGCACTTCCAGCCTTTTCACACTTCAGGGCTGGGCCTGAGGCTGTGGAGCCTCCCTGGGAAGGAGTTCATGGATGGGCAGAGGTCCCGGGAGGAGCAGTACTGCTGTCTGTCTGCCCATGGGTGTGGAACAAAGCGCTGACAGCAGAGCTGGGAAAACAAAGTCCTTGGGTTAATTCTGGTCCAGCTCAAAAAAAAACTTAAAAAACCCCCCCAGAGGTGTTTTTCCTTGTGTTTAGAAAAGATTTCTATTTATTTCCTGATTTTTTTCCCTCCCCTGATGTATAAATATACCCAGCAGGCAGGCAGCCAACCCAGTTCCCCTCACCCTTCTTCCAGTAAAAGCCATTCCTGCCCTTTGGAGCTGCTCGAGTTCCCGCTTCCCCAACTTCCCCCAGCCCCCAAAACTGCTGTCAAGAATAACTTCAGGCCTTTTCAACAGTCCTGTGGTGGAGCCCATGGACTGGGCAAGGGCTTGGAGAAGGGAGAAGGAGAGGGAAATCCTCCTTCAGGCTTCAAACTCGAACTCGAAGTACTGGGGATCGAAGTAGTGGATGCGGACGTAGCCATCCTCACCCCCACTGCTGTAGCTGCAGGGAGCAAAGGGAAAGTCAGGAATGCTGCTGGGAGCAAAGAGTGGGAAGTTTGGCCTCATCAACCCCTCCTGGAACTGATAGAGGAACCACAAAGGGGACAAAAAAAGGATCAGTGACACGGCCAAAGTGTGGGACAGGGTGAGATTCACCCCCCCCAGGGCAGCCTGGAATGGGGAAATTCAGGTGCTGGCTGCAGAAATCCTGTGGATCTGCCTGTATCCCAACTAAAAAGTGGGATTGGGTGGACTGGGGAGCACTGCAAAAGCCCTAGGGAGCCTCTCACCTCTTCCCATCAGGGTGGAAAGCGACGCTGTTGATGGGCCCAAAGTGCCCCTTCACTCTGCCAAACTCCTCCTCAAAAGCCAAGTGGAAGAACCTGGGAGGGGGAAGATTTAAATTGTCACAAGCCTGGAAAGGAAACAACCAGGGAATCCTCAAAAAAACCCAAAAAACAACCTCAAGGGCTTCTCCAGCACTGCCAATTCCCAAAACAAAGGGAAGTGCAATCCCTGGGATGCCAGGAGTGCTCCAGATGAGGATTTGGCCCTGCCAGAGGGAAAAGGACCAACCTGGCCTCGAATTTGCCAATCCTGGTGGAGGTCGTGGTCACATCCATGGCCTCCTGCCCACCCCCGAGCACGACCTGCAGGGGAGAGAAACAAAGAGAAACCACAGCCCTGCAGGGCTTCCTCCTGGGATTTAGGGAATCCCGGAATCGCTGAGGTTGGAAAAGACCTCCAAGAGCAAATCCAGCATTGATCCCCACCTTGAAACCAGAGCAGAGCAGGGAGGGCCAGGTCCAGAGGTTCCCTGGACACCCCCAGGGGTGGTGACTGACCCCACCACTTCCCACTCATCCCACAAATCCCACAAACCCCCCAGCAGGCCTCCAACCCTCTGAGGAATTCCCACCTCCTCGTTCCCCGTGCCACACCCAGCAGAATTCCCCAGGCTCATCCCAGAGTCCTGGTTTTAAGCTGGATTGGGAACACTCAAAATGCAAGAATTTCAGGAGAAAGGATCCCCTGAGAGAGCTCATCCTTACGTGGTCAAAGATGGGGGAAAGGGCAGCAGAATTCACCGGCCGCTCCGTCCGGAACGTCTTCAGATGCTCCAGGGATGTGCAGTCAAAGAGCTGTGAGGGAAAAGGGAGAAATTCATGAATTAACTCACACAGATCCAGCCTTGGGCCTCACCTTCATGGGTGTTCCCTCTGCACTCGCTCCTGCAAGTTCAAATCCCAAAAATATTCCCCCAGAAAAGGAAATCTTTCGCCTTCCAGAGGTGGCAAAGTGCAAATATTCTACGGAAACGCCAGAATATTTCACTTTCAATGCGTGGCTGCTCATTTGGCACCTCCCTTTTCTCCCTGAACATTCCCAAGGAGCAAAAAAACCCCTGGGAGCAGAGATCCTGCCTGGAAATATCCACAGGCTGCTGGAAAAGCTCACCTTGGCCGTGTTGTCCTTGGAGGCAGTGATGAACATGGTCATGTCGCGGGAGGTCTGGATGTCGTTGATTTGCTTGGTGTGCTCCTTGATATTCGACAGCTGCTCCCCTGACTGGAGGAGAAGAGGCAATTTCAGGGAGCTGGGAAGGGATTTCCTCATTAAAAACAACCTGGGAGATTCATGGAAGGGAATCCTGGGCTGCTTTGGGTTGGGAGTTTAGAAATGGATTTCATTCCACGCCCCCACGCTGAGGCCTCACTTCCAGCCGCGCTCGGCCTCCTCCTATTTTAATTATCCTTGATGAAATCGCTGTTTGGAGCCCCCAAATCCCACATCCCAACCCTGCTGTCCCCCCAGGAATGCTGCTCCATGCTCCCCCAGGCCCTGACCTTGGCACTGAACTGGTTGAGCTCGCCGTTCTCGTGGCCGGCGATGATGAACTCCCCGAGCGGGCCCCACACGGCGCTGGTGATCTTGGAATCGCTGCAGGGAATCTTCATGTAGGGCTCGTTGTTCTCTGGGGGAAGAAGGGATCAGAGAGCCCCTGAGGGATGGATCCAGCATTCCACATTCCTTCCTGAAACCCCTGGAGCAGCCCCAGCTCCTCACCGATCTGGCTGGGGTCGCGCAGGTCGAAGAAGCTGACGAAGCACTGGTATCCCATCTGCTTATCCGTGGAAAACATGATGATGTTCCCTCCAAAGTCGAAGCCACACGTCCTCACGGCTGAGCTGGTCTTCACCAGGGCCAGCTGCTTCCCTGGGAGCAGCAGAGAGCTCAGGGATCATTGGGGGAAGGGTGGGAAAAGGGAGATCCACAGAATCGCTCGGGAATCGCTGAAGGATTTTCCAGCCTTTATCATGGAATGGTTTGGGTTGGAAAGGACTTCAAGCTCACCCAGCCATGGGGAGGGACACTTTCCACTAGCCCAAGTGGCTCCAACCCAGCCTTGGGCACTTCCAGGGATCCAGAAGCAGCCAGAGCTTCTCTGGGAATTCCATCCCAGCCTCTCCCTGCCCTCACAGGAAGAATTCCTTCCCAAATCCCACCCAAATCTCCAGTTTGAAGCCGTTCCCTGGCTCCTGTCCCTCCGTGCCTTGTCCCCAGTCCCTCTCCAGCTCTTCTGGAGCCCATTTTGGCTCTGGGAAGGGCTCTGAGCTCTCCCTGGAGCCTTCTCCTCTGCAGGCTTTCCCAGCCTGGCTCTGTGGCCGGGCCTGTGGGTGCTCTGCAGGCTCAGGAGGTGCCACAGCTGTGGCCCAAAGGGGGATTTGGGAATGGCCTCACCTGTCTCACAGTCCCAGAGCCGACAGCTGTTGTCTGCAGAGCCGGTGAGGACGTGCCTCGTGTCCCCTGGGCTACCAGTGAAGGAATACCAGCCCCAAATTCCACCTGGGCACCCAAAGAATGCTTCTACACCAAATTAAAAACGTGGGGTTTTTTGGTTTTTTTTTTTTGGGCAAAGTCAACATTCCAATATGGACACGGAGTTCTTCCCAAATCCCATAATTTCCCCCATGAAATTTGAAGGAAAAGGCTCCATGTCTTGCATTAAAACAACTTTTCCACGTTTTAGTCCCTGCAAATCTTCCCAAAAATCCAGGGAAGCAGCACAACACACAACAAATCCAAATATCCCTTTGGATGTCATCCCAAATGTCAGGATGGGAGGAAAAACACCCAAAAGTTGGGGAAAGAAGAGGCAGCAGGAGAGTTAAATGCTGCTCTTTGAGAGGAAAACGAGGAGGAATCAGCGGGAATGAATCACCCACGAAAAACACGGCACAAACCGGTTTTTGGGATCAAAGGATACAATCGGCATCCACACACCACACAGCTCCCGTGTGCCCATTGTAGGTTCCCAACCTCTCCCCGTTCACCGAGTACCACACGTTGACAATCTGCGAGGAGAGAGAAAAAAAAACCCCAAAAACCCGATAAAAATTAACAAACGCCATTAATTACACGGTTTAGCGGGGCTGGGGAGCACTCACGGGATCCTTGGCCACGGTGAACAGCAGGTCACCCTCGCGGTTGTATTTGATCTGCGTGATGGAGCGCTCATGGCCCTGTAGCAGGATGGGCTTCTGTAATTAATGATTAAATAAGAAATGAGTGAGGGAGAGGGGGGTGGGGGGGGCGAGCGCGGCCGCCGGTCCGGAGCTTCTGGGGCGCGGGGGGGGCGGCTAAGCCGCCCCCCCCGCGCCCCAGAAGCCCCGAACCGGCGGCGTAGAGTCGCCAAATCGCCGGTGGCGACAACAAATCGCGAGCACCGCGCCCGTCGCGACATCGCTCTCACCATGGCGGCCACGCCGAGGCGTGAGGGGGGCAGGCACTTCCGGGTTGGCGGCGGAAATCCGTCACGATCACCATGGCGACAAAAGGAGACTTCCGGTTAAACCGGGAAGTGGAACGGCGTTGCCATGGCGACCGCGGGTGAGGGGGGAGAGTGATGGCGGCCGGATTTGTGTGGGAAATGAGGGGGGGAGAACGTGGTTGGGGGGCTCTGAGGGGGTGTGAGGGTTCAGGGAAGAGTGTGGCGGCGCGGGGAATGTTGTGGAGAGGGGAGTCAGGCTCTTCTCGCAGGCATGGCAGCACGGGGAGTGGTTTGGGTTGGGCAGCACCTCAAGCATCATCCCCGCGGGCGGGGACAGCCGGCACTATCCCAAGTTGC
Source organism: Coloeus monedula (assembly GCF_965178545.1). Taxonomy (NCBI): domain Eukaryota; kingdom Metazoa; phylum Chordata; class Aves; order Passeriformes; family Corvidae; genus Coloeus; species Coloeus monedula. Next base: position 1,907,914 of record NC_138804.1, on the reverse strand, counting down.
TCCAAGCTCTATCCAGCTTGGCCTTGGGTGCTTGCCGGTGTTGCAGAGCCCGGTGAGAGGGGCTCCGAGGCATCGGTGCCACTGATGCCGGCTTTCCGCAGGGCAGGCCGCGGCTCTGGCCATGGTGGCCGTGCTGTGGGGTGGGAGCAGCCCCTTCCTGAGGGCAGCGGCGGCGGGCATGGACGAGCTGCGGGGCCGGGGCCGCTTGGGGCAGCTGCTGGCTGAGCTCCGCTTCCTCTGCTTCAACTACAAGGTGAGAGCCCCACATTCCTTAGGCTCCTTCCCGTCCCTGAAACTTCAAACGCCGAGAATTCCTCGTCCTCAGTGCCCACTCTGCTCTTCCCGTGTGGTGTCCTGTCATTGCCGCTGCTCCTGCCATGGGCTGGGCTCAGGGATTGGCACCCTGTGGCCGATTTTGGGTGCCCAGCTCAGCTCGGGGTGGGCAGGGCTGGGTCCCCTCGCTCAGCTTTGTGTTCTCCTGCAGTACCTGGTGCCCTTCCTGCTCAATCAAGGCGGATCCCTCCTCTTCTACCTCACCTTGGCCTCCACAGGTCGGTTCCTGGGGCTTTTTTTTTGGGGTGGTTTTCTGGGGTTTTGGCAGGATCAGCGCTGTGGGTCAGTGACTCGGCCGAACATCAAGAGGCTGCCTTGGGATGGTGACAAAAAACCCCAAATTGTCCACTTTAAACTTGGTGTTTCAGACCTGTCCCTGGCAGTCCCACTCTGCAACTCCCTGGCTTTGGTTGTGACCTTGGTGACTGGGAAGATCCTGGGAGAGGACATTGGTGGGAAAAGTAAGTCCCACTTGAGGCATTTCCTCAAAACCTCAGCTTTTCTTTGATTTCCAGGATTTGATTTGATTTGGTTTGCATGATTTGATTTGATTTCCTTGATTTGATTTGATTTCTGTGATTTGATTTCCATGATTTGATTTGATTTCCATGATTTGATTTGATTTCCTTGATTTGATTTGATTTCTGTGATTTGATTTCCAGGATTTTATTTCCATGATTTGATTTGATTTGATTTCCATGATTTGATTTGGTTTCCATGATTTGATTTGATTTCTGTGATTTGATTTTATTTCCTTGATTGCCATCATTTGATTTGATTTCCAAGATTTGATTTGATTTGATTTCTATGATTTGATTTGATTTCCTTGATTTGATTTCCATGGTTTGATTTGATTTCTATGATTTGATTTGATTTCCATGATTTGATTTGATTTCCTTGATTTGATTTCCAAGATTTGATTTGATATCTATTATTTGATTTGATTTCCAAGATTTGATTTGATTTCCATGATTTGATTTGATTTCCATGATTGATTTGATTCCCATGATTTGATTTGATTCCCATGATTTGATTTGATTTCTATGATTTGATCTGATTCCCATGAGTTGATTTCTGTGATTTGATTTCTATGATTTGATTTGATTTCTGTGATTTGATTTGATTTGACTTCCATGATTGGATTGGATTGACAGTGTGTGGTCTGAAGATACCAAACACCCCACAAGGCTTGAACTGGGTCAGAGCAGCTTTGCCTGCAAAAAAAGGGAATTGAATTTGGTCTGAAAGGGAATTGAAACATATTTGTGAGCAGAACCGGTAAATTTAAAAACAAACTGGCTGGTTTAAGCTAGAAGAGTTTATAGGCTTGAACTTTTCCCTCAGGAGACATTCAACCAGGAGAGAAACACTAAATAAACCACTCACCATGGAAAAGGAATGGCCCCAAATCCCCCAAATGACAACCCCCACCTTTCTTCCCCAGCCCTGATATTGCACACCAACACTGCCCTACTCAAAAAAAAATCCAGGAAAGGCAGGAAATTGGACATTTTCAAACTCCAGGACCTGGCAAAACACCTCGAGGTTGTTATTTGAGCCACATTCCCAATCCATGTTCATTCCCACAGGAGCTGTGGCAGGAATGCTGCTCACCATGCTGGGAGTGTCCCTGTGTGTGGCTGGCTCCTGAAGGAGAAGCAGAGCAGCAGGACCTGCTGGAAGGTACCTCCCCCCCTGGCTGAGGGAGTTTTTGGCTCTGTCCCACCTGGGAAGTTGTGTTTGGATGTCAGGATCCATGGATTCCCTGAGCACCAGGCTGGGAGCAGGCCCCTTGCAAAGCTGAGCCAATTTCATGCCTTAAGGAATTTTTTTGGTGGCTGTTTCAAGACAAAAACGATGAAATGGTTTTTTGCAGCATTGGAGGGATAATAAATGGTTAATAAATCATCCAGAGTGACCTCCTGGTGATGGATTTTTGATGAAAAGGAGTTTTTAGCATTTCCCAGAGGGACAACGACACAACGAAAATCTCTTGATGAGAAATATCCGATGCAGAACAAATTTCCTGGCAGACATTGGGTTATAAAAACATCAGTTCTGTTTGGTGCTTCCTCCTTGCCAAGCTCAGCTGAATCAGAGCTTGGAAAAGCAGCATTTCCTTGGAAAAAAACAGGAAAAACCTCCCTTATTTAACAACATTGTGCATCTAATTCCCTGCTCACTGATCCTCTGCTCCCCAGGCCTGGAGGATGAGGATGAGGGACTTGGATTCATCCCAGAGTCTGGGATGTGACAGAAATCAAGGATTCACTTCCTGGTACCTGTGCTGTGTTCCAAACTGTCCCCTTTTCCCATCACATTCCCACTGGGAATTCTCCAGAGCTCTTTGCTGCCAACACCTTTTGGGGTTTTTTTTTTTCATCCTTGGGATCACTGGCATCCCTCAGGGATTTAATCCAGATCTGTGAGCTCTGCAGGATTTATGGATCAGCATCTCCATGGCAGCAGCTCTTGTGACTGCTTGGGAAATCCCAAAGGTCCTGGAACAGGTTAAAGCACGCCATGGACACACCTGGCACCAGGCAGGAGAAATCAGGAAGGCAGGAACAGGTTCAGCATCAGGAAAAATTTGTTTATTCCCAAGAAAACAATCGAAATCATCCCAGAACAGAAGGATCCACAGCTGCAGGGCTGCAGTGTCCACGCAGGGCAGGGAACCCCAGCAGCATTTGGGAATGTGGAATGTCCCTGGACTGGAATGTCCCTGAGCTGAGGGAACTGACAAAGCACCAGGTCCTTTCCTGGCTCTGCCCCAGGAGGAAACGCCCAGAGCCAGAGGAAAAGCAGGAATGAGGCTCATCCCGAGGATCAGGAGGGATGGGCCCTCCCTCCCCACCTGCACAGCACAGCCAGGGAACTCCTCCCAGCTCAGCACTTGAGTGTTCCCCAAAATCCACCACTTGGAGGTCGTGGATGTTGCAGATCCATCCCAAACACACAGCTCAGATCCCCAAAAATCCCCCACTTGGAGATCCCAGAGCTATCCCAAACACTCAGATTCCCAAAAATCCCCCACTTGGAGATCCCACAGCCATCCCAAACACACAGATTCCCAAAAATCCCTCACTTGGAGATCCCAGATTCCCAAAAATCCCCCACTTGGAGATCCCACAGCCATCCCAAACACTCAGATTCCCAAAAATCCCCCACTTGGAGATCCCAGATTCCCCAAAATCCCCCACTTGGAGATCCCAGAGCTATCCCAAACACACAGATTCCCAAAAATCCCCCACTTGGAGATCCCAGAGCTATCCCAAACACTCAGATTCCCAAAAATTCCCCACTTGGAGATCCCACAGCCATCCCAAACACACAGATTCCCAAAATTCCCCCACTTGGAGATCCCAGATTCCCAAAAATCCCCCACTTGGAGATCCCAGAGCCATCCCAAACACTCAGATTCCCAAAAATCCCCCACTTGGAGATCCCACAGCCATCCCAAACACTCAGATTCCCAAAAATTCACCACTTGGAGATCCCAGATTCCCAAAAATCCCCCACTTGGAGATCCCAGAGCCATCCCAAACACTCAGATTCCCAAAAATCCCCCACTTGGAGATCCCACAGCCATCCCAAACACACAGATTCCCAAAAATCCCCCACTTGGAGATCCCACAGCCATCCCAAACACACAGATTCCCAAAAATTCACCATTTGGAGATTCCAGAGCCATCCCAAACACTCAGATTCCCAAAAATCCCCCACCTGGAGATCCCAGATCCATCCCAAACACACAGATTCCCAAAATTCCCCCACTTGGAGATCCCAGATTCCCAAAAATCCCCCACTTGGAGATCCCACAGCCATCCCAAACACACAGATTCCCAAAAATCCCCCACTTGGAGATCCCAGATTCCCAAAAATCCCCCACTTGGAGACCCCAGATCCATCCCAAACCCAGATTCCCACATGGAACCCCCACAGTTCTGTGGGAAGAGCTCGTTCCTGCAGGTCCCTGCTGCCCTCAGCCATTCCCCTTCCACACCAGCACCAAAAGCACCTTCTGGAAGGGAAAATCCTCCCATTTCCTACTGGGATCATCCAGCTCAGCCAAGAAAAACAGGGATTTGGTGGGATGGATCCCTCCAGGACATGCCACAACCCCCCTGGCTGCGGATGTTTAATCCTGCTTGGACCAAATATCACATTCCCAAAAAATAAAACTTTTTTTTCTGGAGTGAAAAATCCAGAAAAATCCAGCTCCATCCCACTGTGCTGGTGCTGCTCCTGAGCTGCCCCTGTCCCATCAGGAGTGCTGCTGCAGCTCCAGGCCTTCTCCAAACCAATCCAAAAACTCGGGAATGCCTCCGGAGCACTCGGGAATTCCCAGCTTCCGTTTCAGCAGCAGGAACTGCGAGCCCAAGAAAACCAAGCACCCCGTGATTAAATCCCAGAGCCAAATCCCTGCCACATCCACCCAAATCCCTGGAAAACAGAATCCCTGGCACTGTCCAGCCCATCTTTCCCGTTTGGGAAGAGGCAGGAGCAGCTCCTCACGTTTTTCCTGCTGGCGATGGCCTGCTGGATCCACAGCAGCTCCAGCAGGAGATGCTTCCTGTAGGATTGGAGCTCCGAGCGGGGCACACCCTGCAGGTCCGCTGGGATTTCTGCCCCAAAAATGGCAGAAAATCCCATTGTTATCACAAAGATCCCGACTGGGGGAGTTGTTCCAACCTTCCCAAGATGTTCCCGAGGTTTTTATCCGTGTCCCTTACCCGGGCTGCCTCCGAGGTCGCTGCTGTCCCATTCTGAGGTCACGCTGTCGTTGTCCCACTCCTCGCTCCCTGCCGAGGCTCTTCCCTCCTTTCCCGGGATTTTATCAGCACCTGACCCCAAATTTGGGGGGTTTGGGGTTGTCCCACTGGGCAGAGGGGCTGAGGAGGGGGTGTTCCCACAGCCCCCAGCCCGCTCTGGTCCAGGGGGATCCGGCTTCTCCGGGGGTTTTTTGGGAATGGTCTCATTGTTCTCTGCAGCCTTCCCTGGATCCAAGAGCTTCCGTGGGAGGGGCTGCCCAAGGGAAAAGAGGAATAAAACAAAAAAACCCCAATACAGGGGGAGGGAAAGAAAATCTGAGGAAAATATTTTAAAAAACCCAAGAAAGTCTAAAAGAAATGAAATGGAAGAGAAAATATGAAGAAAATATGAAGATGAATAGGGAGAAAATATAGAGAAAATATGAAGATCAATTGGAAGAAAATATAAAGAAAATATAAAGAAATAGAAATAAAATGGAAGAGAAAATATAAAAAAAATATGAAGATGAATAGGAAGAAAATATGAAAAAAATACAGAGGAAAATACCAAGAAATAGAAAGGAAATATAAAAGAAACTATTAAAATATACAAAAGAAAATATATAAAAGAAAATATATATAAGAAAATATCCCGAGTCCCGGGAATGTTGCCCCTGCTCCAGAGTCCCGGGAATGTTCCCCCCCGCTCCCAATTCCCGGGAATGTTCCCTCCGCTCCCCATTCCCGGGAATGTTCCCCTCCGCTCCCCATTCCCGGGAATGTTCCCCTCCACTCCCGACTCCCGGGAATGTTCCCCCCCACTCCCAATTCCCGGGAATGTTCCCTCCACCCCACAGGCCTGGGAATGTTCCCTCCGCTCCCGAGTCCGGGAATGTTCCCCTCCGCTCCCGATTCCCGGGAATGTTCCCTCCACCCCACAGGCCTGGGAATGTTCCCCCCACTCCTAATTCCTGGGAATGTTTCCCTCCACCCCACAGGCCTGGGAATGTTCCCTCCTCTCCCCATTCCCAGGAATGTTTCCCCCCCGCTCCCGATTCTCGGGAATGTTCCCTCCGCTCCCCATTCCCGGGAATGTTCCCCTCCACTCCCAATTCCCGGGAATGTTCCCTCCTCTCCCCATTCCCGGGAATGTTCCCCCCGGCTCCCCGCGGCTCACGGACCTCGGGGCCGAAGCGCGGCAGTTTCAGGACGCGGCCGCTCCAGCGCAGGTGGCTCAGGTCGCCCTCGATCTCCAGCACCACGGCCTCGAACTCCTCCCGCACGCTCCGGAGCCGCCTCCGCAGCAGGAACCCCCTGGCAGCGGCCTGGCACGGCCCGGGGGCAGCGCTGGAGCCGGGGCACACCCGCGGTGCCCCCCGAGCTCCCTCCCCGCCCGAGCCGGAGCATCCCCCGCGCCCAGATGCGCCCGTTCCAGATGTGCCCGTTCCAGATGTGCCCCCACAGCCGCATCCAAAGGCCCCTTCCAGATGCGCCACCCCAAGGGTCCCTCCCGTGCAGCTGTGCCCCCACCCAGCCTTCCCTTCCCGACACCTCCAGCGCTGTTCTCCCGCCCGCCCCGCGTCCCCCCGGCCCCGGCCCGCACCTGCAGCCGGGTCACGGCGCGGAGGAGCCGCCGCCGCCGCCCCTCGGCCTCAGCTTCGGCCCCGGTCCCGGTCCCGGTCCCGGTCCCGGTCCCGGTCCCGGCCCGCGGGCCCAGCGCGGCCGCCATGGCCCCGGCGCCGCCTGCTGACGTCATCGCGCCGCCACCGGCCCCGCCATGGCGCGAGGGGCCCGGCCGGGCCCGGTTGGGGCGCCCGGGGGTGGCGGGGGCCGGGGCTGGGCCGGGAGCCGGGCCGGGGTCAGGCCGCAGCGTCCTCGGGGTCCGAGCTCTCGGCCAGGTGCAGCTTCTGTCTGAGAGCGGGTCAAGGGGAAGCGCCAGCACCGTCCCTGTCACCAGTGCCACCCATGTCACTGCCGTCATCACCAGTGCCACCAGTGCCACCCATGTCACTGCCACCAGTGCCACCAGTGCCACCCATGTCACTGCCGTCATCACCAGTGCCACCCAGCGCCACCGTCACTGCCACCAGTGCCACCAGTGCCACCCATGTCACTGCCACCAGTGCCACCAGTGCCACCCATGTCACTGCCGTCATCACCAGTGCCACCCAGCGCCACCGACACTGCCACCAGTGCCACCAGTGCCACCCATGTCACTGCCACCAGTGCCACCAGTGCCACCCATGTCACTGCCGTCATCACCAGTGCCACCCAGTGCCACCGTCACTGCCACCAGTGCCACCAGTGCCACCCATGTCACTGCCGTCATCACCAGTGCCACCCAGCGCCACCGTCACTGCCACCAGTGCCACCAGGCCGCCCCCACTCCCTGCCAAGGATACATGGAGCTGCTGAGCTCTTCCAGCTGTGGGAGCAAAGGAAGAGGCTGAAGGACCGGAGGGGACCCCGGGGGTGTCCCGGCCCTGGCAGGGCACAGGGGTGACGCTCACGTGTGCCAGCAGCTGGTCCAGGTTCCTGTTGGCCGCCGCCTTCTTCTGCTCCTCCGGGAGCTCCTCCACGCACACGTCGAGGCCGAAGTGGAGCCGCGCCAGCTTCTCCTGCATCTCCCGCACGTGCTCCAGCTGCTCGAAGGAGCACTCCTTCCCTGGGGAAAGATCCACCACAGCCCCTGCTCATTCATTCCCCGGATCCAGGGGAAACATCCGTGGCATTCCCCCATTCCACTCCTTCCCTGCGCCCATGGAAAGGATCCATCAAATCCCCCAGCCCATTTCTTCCCTATGGATCCAACATTTTCCCCATCCCAGCCTGTTCCTTGTGGATCAAACCCATTCCCCATCCCGCCCCTTCCCTGCAGATCCAGAATTCCACCCTGTGCATCACCCCTTCCCTGTGCATGGATCCCTCCATCCCCCATCCATCCATCCATCCATCCATCCATCCATCCATCCATCCATCCATCCATCCCTCCATCCATCCCTCCCTCCATCCATCCCTCCCTCCATCCATCCATCCCTCCATCTCCCAGCCCATCCCTCCTTCCCTACGGATCCACCCCACCCTCACCCCACGCACCCCAATCCCTCCCCTCACCGAACGCCTGCAGCTTTCCCGAGTGGAAGTCGCTGAGGAGGCTGAGCAGCCCCCCCTCCATCTCGCACACGTCGGACACATCCGTGAGGAAGCTGTGCTGGAGCGGGGCCCCCCGGGACCCCCCCGCGCCCGCCCGCACCCGCTCCTTGCTCGTCCTGCGCGGGGAACACGGCGTTGGCATCGCCCGGGGGGCTCCGGCCGGGCTCCCGCGGGTCCCCCCTGGCCGCACTGACCGCCGGGGCCGGGGTCGCTGCCGGGGCGAGGGCAGCGTGGGCAGCGGCAGCGCGAAGGACGTGCTCTTGCTCGGGGGCAGCGGCCGCGGGGCCCCGGCGGGCGCCGGCTGAGCCAGGCAGGTCTTGGAGCTGCGCTTCTTCCTCCGCTCCTCCATGGCCGGCGCTGCGGGGGCTGCGGGGGCTGCGGGGGCTGCGGGACGGGGGCCCTGCGTGGGACTGACACGGCGCTTGGAGGCTCCTTCCCTGCATGGAGATGACGGCTCGTGGAGAGGACGCGGCTTCCCGGGGCACAGCGGAGGGGTGCGGGGACCCCCGGGACAAAGCGGGGACAGCCACGGGCACCGGGACCCCGGGACAAGGGGGGGACAGCCACGGGCAGCAGGACCCCCAAGATAAGAAGTGACACCCACGGCCACCGTGAGCCGCTCCAGGGCTCGGTGGCGGCGGCAGGACCGGAGCAGGAGCTCGGCCCCCCCATTCCCGGGGGGGCTCCGCTGTCCCGGCGCCCGGAGCATCCCCGCGCGGAGCTCGGCCGGGGCCTGAACCGCAGCCGCAGCTCCGGCCGGGCCTCGGCTCTCGGCGTCTTCCCGATGGAGAAAAGGATTTCGGTCCCGAACGACCCCGGAGAGAGCGGAGCAGGGACCGCTCGGGGGCCGTCACCGCGGGACTCCCGCACAGCCCCCCCCGAGCCCCGGGCCCCGCCGGGACGGGGCAGCTCCGGCGGCTGCGGAGCTCCTTTGTCCCCTTTGTCCGCAGCCTCCGGCCGCCGTCCGGAGCGCCACGGCCCGGGACTGACCTGCGCCAGGCCCGCTCCGGCCTCCGGGACCCGATGGACACCCCGATCCCGATGGACACCCCGATCCCGCCGGACACTCCGAGCGCGCACAGCCTGGGATTTGCATTTAAAGGGAAAGGGAACTTCCTCCAGGCTCCGCAGGACACCGGCTGCCCGCTGGACGCCCGGACCCGGCCCCAGCCTCAGTCCCGGGATCAGCATCCCGCAGTTTCGGGAATGGGGCAGGATCCGGCGCCCGAATCCGCGCAGCGCCGGCGGCAGCGGAGCCCGCGGAGCCCCCGGGGCATTCCTGCCACCCCCTCCCGCCACCCCGGCCGCGGGGTTTACCCCGAGTCCCCTCCGGTGCCACCGCAGTGCCGCGATCGCGGGATCCGTCCCTGCAGGAAGCAGCCGGGAAGGAGCCGGGAAGGGCCTCCAGCCCTGGCGCAGGGCCGGGATCAGACGAGTCCCGTCCGCCCCCCCCCCCCCCCGCCTCCAGCCCGAGCGCGGCTGCTCCTGTAAATCCCGGCAGGATTTTAAACCGACCTTGGACATTTTGGAGCCGATGGGGGCACAGGGGACCAGGCGGGAGGGGGAGGTTGATACCCCCAGAGCCGGCACCCTCAGGGCTGGTGGCTCTTGGTGGCTGCAGCAGCCCGGGGAGGGAGAGCCACGCTGAGATGCCCCGCGCTGGGCCAGTGTCCCCTCTTAGCAAGGACATCCCATCTCACTGCAGCGAAACGTCCCTGCCAGCCTCCCCCCGCCCCATACCCACTGGAAAGGCAGGATCAGAGCCCTGGGATACAGGGAAGTTGTGTCCCACGGAGGTTGATGTGGCCACCCCACACCCCAAAATCCTCATTCCCCCCGTGGTAAAGAACGAGAGACACCAGAGGCGAGGTCGGGAGTGTTTCTATTGGATACAGGATACACACAACAGCTCCCGCGGAGGTTTCTGTACCGTAACGGGGAAAAGATGGGGAAAAAAGGGGGTTTGGTGAATTTCTAAGGGGTTTTCCTTTTACTGAACGAGTGGGAGAAGAAGTCCAGATGCCGGCAGCAGCCCTCGCTCAGCCCGGCTGCTGGGAATGGGGGGGTCCCACCAGGCCAGAGCTACATTCGTGGATCATCCCGGAGGAACCGCACTGAGGGCGAGGGGCTGGAAGACAAAGCCACGCTCAGCTCCAGGGATTGTCCCAGTGGATGTCCTGTGGAGACTCAGGGCCTGTCCCTGCTGCCTTCCTTAGACCTGGATTCCCTGGGATCACCTGGAGGAGAAGGGGACACGGAGACAGGTCCTTCACGGAGGGAAGATGTGAGAGCAGCTGCGTTGCCAGAAGAGAATCCCAGACCGATCCACTGGACACATCCACGGTGGGGAACGTCTCCAGGCAGCTGGCTTCAGCTTCCAGCAGGAGGAAGGCAACGCTGGGAGTAAAGTCTGTCACAAAAAGAAGCTGCAGCGAGGTTTGAAGCGAGTCAAGTCTTCCAAAAGAACAGCGAAAAGAGAAAAGCCTTGAGAAACTAAAAGAAAATCCCGAAACCCGGTGCCAGCAGGTCCCATGTCTGTCCCTAAACTCCCTCCCAGCACATCCAGGCCCTGCAGGGGGAGGCAGCGCTGGGGAGATGCTCTTCCAGGCAGAGAGGGGAAGGAAAAGCGGGGCTGGGATAGCACAGGCAGCCCACGTTAGGAGCAGCCCCACGGCGCAGTCCTGGAGCTGATCCCGGCGATCCGGCTGGAGCAGCAGCTCGTGGAACACGCACAGGGCTGAGGTTTGATCCTCCTCGAGTCCAGCGCCGTGGATGCCTCCAGGGCTGGGGCAGAGGGGCTCGAGGGCACCTCCCCAATCCCTGTGCACAACGATGCGAAACACTTGGGAATGAGACCTTTGGATTAACTGTTTAATACACTTTGTGCACGTGTGCGTTCAGCAAAGAGGCAACTGTGAATCGTAAGGCGGTTGAGACATTGGCAGGGCCTGGGAAGAGCAAAAATCCCAGGGCTGGGACCAGGCACCCCCTTCCTGCTTCTCCTCGTCCCCATTCCACACACAGAACCCACGGAGAGGAGGGGAACGGCCTCTTGTGCCCTCAGCTCACACACGAGCTGCCAGCAAGAGCCAGTCCGGGAGCTCCCTCCTGCCTGGCAGAGGGAAGAGGGAGAATCCAGCTCTGGGAATGCTCTGGAATTCTCCCAGCTCCACTTTCACTCCAGGCTGGGCTCGTTGTGTCCCTTGTCCCCGGCACTGCTGGATCTGCTTTCCTGAGCCTGCCAGTGCCGAGGTCTTTTAGTGAGAGGGACGATCAGTTGAGGCTCCATAGCTTCAATATTCACACAGGCAGGGAGCTGGGCCCTTCTGCTCCTCATGGATATCCACAGATAAAGTGTTGCCCTGCACATTTTTATATAGCTCATACATATATATATATATATATATATATATGTGTAAAATCTTAAAAAAAACCCTCCAAAAACCTAAGCTAGGAAATCTCACATCCCCAGGAGGGCTGTGTCCTGTCCTTTTCCACCTGTCCCAGCACCGGGAGAGGGGAGTCCAAGCAGCTCCCAGGCCACCCTCCCTCACCCCACACCTCAGCGCCCTGCCCGGGGCTCAGTCAGTGCCCCGAATCCCCTCCTCAGTCCCGCTCTGCCCCGCGCCTCCCGTGCTCAGTTCTGCCGGGATTTCCACGGGATCCGGGCTGTGCGTGGCCTTTCCCGAGCTCAGGGAATCCGGAGCGCTCCCCACGGCCTCGGAGCTGTCCCGGGATGGGTCCTTCAAGGGCTCCAGCAGCTCCGTGTGGGCACACAGGTCCTGCACCTTCTTGTTGAGGTCGTTGCGCTCCGTCTGCAGCGCCCGGCACAGCTTCTCCAGGCGTTGGATTTTCACCTGGAGCCCCTCCAGCTCCTTGTCCCGAAGGGTTTTCTGTAGGAGGAGGGGAAGAAGAGGAGAGATGAAACCCCAGAGGGATATGGGGGGGATAGGACAGAGCAGGGGGATGGTTTTAAATGGAGGGAGGGCAGGGTTAGATGGGATATTGGGATGAAATTCCTCCCTGTGAGGGTGGCGAGGCCCTGGCACAGATTCCCAGAGAAGCTGTGGCTGCCCCTGGATCCCTGGAAGCATCCAAGGCCAGGTTTGGAGCATCCTGGGATAGTGGAAGGTGTCCCTGCCCATGGCAGGGGGTGGCACTGGGTGATCTTTAAGCTCCTTCCATCCCAAACCCTTCTGGGATCCTGTGAAGCTTTAACAATGCCTTTTGGGGTAGGATCTTGCTTGTCCTGAAACGGGGTGGAACTGGATGAACTTTTAAGGTCCCTTCCAACTCAAACCATCCCAACGACTGATTCTAGGGAAACCCAAGAGGAAAATCCCTTCAGCACCCACAGCAGCATCAGAGCTTCCTTCCCCTGTGCCCCCACAGAGCACCAAGGCAGGACCTGTCCTGTCCCCATCCCACCCCTCCCCAGCTGCTCCAGAGCCTCCCCTCACCTCTTCTGCCATCTCCAGGAGCGCCTTGTTGCTGCTCTCCCAGCGGGAGCGGTACATGGTGGTCTCCTTCTCCAGCTTCTTGATTTTCTTGGTCATCTACAGAACCACAGGAAGGGCACAAATCGAGTCACAGAACGCCGTGAGTTGGAAGGGACCCACAGAGATCCAAATCCAGCTCTTGGCCCTGCTCAGGACACCCCAAAATAAATAAATAAACCCCAGGGTTTATTGCAGTGACATCCCACAGGTCCTCAAGTGTCGCCCCAAACGGGTCTAGACCCAAAAAGAACTGAAATGATGGAGCTGGAGCTCTTCCAGCTCCCAGCAGTGAGGAAAAAGCATCACCCACCTTCTCCATCTCCTGTTTGAAGGTCGTGAACACTTCACTGCTTTTGGAGAGGGTGTTCTGGAACTCCTCAAACTTCTCTGTGTAGAGAGCCAGCTGTGGGGAGAGACAGGGAGCTCATGGCACCCAATCCCTGAGAGGGGAGAGGCCAGCCAAGGGCTGAGCTGCTGCCCTGGGACACGGACAAACAGCAGGAGCTGCTCTGCCAAAGGAAAATTCTGTCCTAGGGAAACATCCTCGGAGCAGAGTGTTCTACAAACACCTCCTGCCTGCGGCAGGGTGATCCCATGACTGCTGCCAGTGCTGGAAAACGATCCCTGAACGAAGTCTCAGCTCACCAAAACCAAGCCCAGGACGGATCCTGCCCCTCTCTTTTCCAGATTAAGGAACTTTGGGTCGTTCCTTGCTTAGGGAAGGAGGGAAACCCCCCCCAAACACAGCAGGCTGAGCACAGAGAGCAGGGAACTCACCTGCTGCTTGAGGTGGGTCTCCTGCTGCTTCATCAGCTCACACATCCTCTGCGATTCCACAGCTTCTTTCAGCAGCTGGGAAAGAGCAAAGCATTGTCTGGGAATGCTCTTGGCACAGCAGAGGCACGAGGAGCACAGCAGGGCTCCAGCCTGGCTCCTGAAGATTCTCAGGAAGCAGCCACTGGGCATGCCAACATCTGGGATAACACTCAGGGATGCGCAGTAAGAGGCAAAAAGCAGAAAAGTCCAACCGAGACTTACAAACTCCTTCTCCCGCTGGTGCCTCTCCTCCGCTTCCTTCAGCATCTCCTGGGCCTGCTGCAGTTTGGCATCCACCAGCTGCTGCTGCAGCTCCTTGTGCTTGAACACCTTGTCAATGTGCTGCCGGGGGAACACCACGGGTCAGGCAAAGATCCACGAGTTCCTCCTCCCCTCTGGAAGCAGGAACAGCCTTCCCTGGGCAAGCCCTGCCCGGACCCACCTCCTCCCGCAGCTCGTACTGCTCGATGAGCTTCTTGAGCCTCTCTGCCAGCTCCATGTTCTCCTGGCGCAGCTTGGAATTCCGCTCGTTGTGCTGCTCCATCTGCAGCTGGATGTCGTTCAGCGTCACCTGGAAGTGCGAGGTCACCTCCTTCCTCTTCTCCTCCTCCTCCCTGGCGCGCTGGACGCCTTCCTCCTGCGTGAGGGACACGGTAGGGAAGGGAGGAGATGGCCCAAATTAATGCTCCCGAGCCATCCAGCCTCCTTACATCCATCAGCAGAGCACTCAGAGCCTTCCCCCTTCCCTTTTTTCAGTGGATGAACCCCGAAGGAACAACTTGGACGCTGTGGGTAATGCTGGCTCAACACCAAAATTAAAGCACTGCCCTGATGGCAGAGTGGAGGGCAAGCACTGGGGAAAGTGGATTTGCCAAAATGGCTCATGGAGAGCCCATGGAGAGGGATCCAAGAGCTCGGGAAGGAGCAGAGCCTGGAGAAACTCACCTTGAGGGTGCGGTTGTGCCTCTGCAGCTCCCGGCACAGGCTCTCCAGCTTGCTCCGTGCCAGGATGGCCTTGCTGTGCTCGCTCTGCAGGTGATCCTTCTCCTGCACCAGCTGGCTCTGCTTCTTCTGCAGGATCTTCATCTGCTTCTGGGAATTCCGGTGCTCTTCCAGCTGGGAAAGGGGAGCAGAGGGCTGGGATGCAGCAGGGCAGAGCTGTGCCCCGCTGAGGGGGCACGAGCTCGCTGTGAGTTCTGTGACACCTCTGAGCAGGGCAGGGTAACACAGAGCCCAAGGGCCTTTCTCCTTCCCGAATTCCCATCCTGCTGGAATCTGAAGGACCTGCAGGTTCCCCCAGCCCAGGGAAAAACCGCCCACAGACACTTTGGACATGCACAGGCAGCCCCAAACCTCCTCCAGTTGCAGATCCATGCTTGGAACCCCACCTGTGCCCAGAACTGAGTCTGGTTAAATGCAGGATCAGGCTTTGTGTGTGTGAAAACAGATCTGAGCTCCTCCTGCACCCAGATTTGCCAAAATTCCTCCTGTCCACGCTTCACGAACAACGCCAGGCTTGACCCAGCAACGCCCACCCTCTCCTATCCAGTGCTGGAGAGAACCCAGGACACCACAAAGCTCCAGTGTATCCCTGGAATGTCCCTCTCAAAGCCCTCTCCTGCCTCCCTGAGCTGCCACATCCTCCCCCAGCCCCAGGACTCACCAGCTCAGCGTATTTCTTGCAGAGCGCTGCCAGTTTCTCCTCTGATGTGCTCAGGGTGTTCAGGGTCTGCATCAGCAAAGTGATTTCCTTGCCTGGAATGAGATGTGGAACGGGAATAACTAAATAAATAGGATAACATGGCTTTACAGAGAGTTCTGGCTCGGAAAGGTGAAGAAAAGTGGGACCAAGCAGGTGCCCGGTGCCTTCCCAGGAGAACAACGGGAGCAGCTGGGGAGAGACCTGGATTTTGGAGAGGAAAACCATCCCTGGGCTGGCTGGAGCCAGCTGTGTCCAGCAGAAGAGAAACCCACGGGATTCAGAGGCTGCACTGGGTGCATTCCTCGCTCCCACAGAACAGGAGGACGCTCCCAAACCCATCCAGGGCTCTGATTTCACCGAGGACCATCAGCGTGGTACAAAATCCATTCATCCACGCACTGATATCCTCAGTTCCTCAGCTGGAGCAGGGAATCCCTCACCTAAACCCTTGGCTTTCTTCTTCTCCTGAGCCTTCTTCTGATCCCGCTCGCCGCCCTCCTCTCCGGGCCGGAATTCCTCGCTTCCCTTGGTGTTCTCCTTCTCCCCGTTCATCTCGGGGCCGCCCGGCTCCTGCTCCCCGTTCCTGGGGGATTCGCTCCGGCCCTTGTCGGGTTCCTCGGGCTCGGGGGGCTCTCCCTGCCCTCCGTCCTCCCCCGGGTTCTCCTGGCTGGCATCCACACAGTAGGTGTTCAGGATGTCCTCCAGCTGCCGGCTCAGCTCCTCGGAGACGTCGCGCACGGCGGGACGGGAGGATTTGGGATCCTCCTGAGTGAGGGGAGCTGGGGGGAAAAACGGCAACACAAAGCATGAGGTTCCCCCCTCCTCAGCCTGCTGGAAGCACACAGGGAATGGGAGGTTTTTCCTGGCTGGACTTCCAGCAGGATAAGCTGCTTTGTTCCGGCTGCGTCTCCAGCCGGCTGCCCTGACAATGGCAGGGCATTCCCAACAGCCTCTCCTTTGATCAGCAGAGCATGACCAAGCCCCTGACATCTGTCAAGAGGGAAAATTCCCCCCTCTCCCCTCGTTTTTTTTTTTTTTTAAGGAAAGCAGGTTGCGTGTGAGCTTTTTCCTCCCACAGGAACTGGCAGCTCGGATCTCCAGGGTTGGGCTTTTTAGCATGACAATGGATTTTAAACCTGGGTGAGCAGCTGGATCCCTGGGATCAAGCATCCCTGGGCAGCAGGGATGAAGCAGGCAGAACATCCTGGCAGCAGCCAGGAAAGGATAACTCCTCCAGGACTGCACACCCACAGAAATAGGGGGAAAAACCCAGGATCTCCTGCCCCTACAAAGAGCTGGATACAGCAGCCCAGCCTCATGCAGAAAAAGCAGCTCCCTGGCTCTTCCCAGGCTCAAACCCGCCCTCACACATTCCAGGGAATGCCAGCACTGCCCCCAGCCGTGGGCAGGGATAGAATTCCCTGGTCTCCAGGGATCCCTCACCTTCCGGGGCTGCTGCAGCCTCTGGTGAGTCTCCCTCTTCCAGCCCCATCCTGCTGCTTGTTCTGGAAGGACGTGGAGCTTCTTTGGTCTCCACTCCCTGGTTCTTCATCACAGCCTTTCCACCCTCTCAGGCTCTGCAGAAACAGAGAGGGAGCGACTTTAAGGACACCTGGAGGATTTTAGGAGTCATCGGCCCAGGCTGGGAAGGAGCCTGTTCCCTGCAGGAGCTCTATGCTGAGGAAAGCATCGCCTGGCTCCCAGTTTGTGTCAGGACAACTCCTATTCCAGCTGTGGAGAGCTGGGATCCCCTCCTGGAGCAAAGCAGAACCTCCCAACCCACAGATAACAGAATTTTAACCCCCTCAGCCCTTTCTGCCCTTCCCAACTCTCGGATTTCAAAGCTGAGCCAGAGAATGGAGCCTGCACAGCACACAGACCAATTCCTACTGAATTCCCCCGGCCAAGGAGAGCCTGAAACCCCAGCTCCTCACCCCCGAGGGGTTTGGATGTTCTCAGCCTTCCCATCCTCTGGGAATTGGGAGCTGAGGATGCTGCTGGTCTAGAGGGAAGGATGGGGCTGTTCCCAGAGAAGGCAGAGCCCCTTCCCGTGCCCCCCGCCGGGACCAGCCCTGCCAGGGCTCCTGCAAGGAAAACCCGAGGGCAAAGCGGCGGCAGAGCCCGGCCCGTGTCGCCACCCACGTGCGGGATCTCCAGGGCAGCGCCCTTCACCCGCACCTGCCCCGCGCCTCGGGCGCTCCTTTTCCGCTGCTGCTGCTGCAACCTCGCAGCTCCGGGCCGAGAACCGGGGCTCGGGGCCGAGAACCGGGGCTCGGAGTGCGAACCGGCCCCGCAGCACCCCGGGACGCCCCGGCCCATCGCTCCCTTGGCACCGGCACCCCCGGCCCGGCCCGGCCCGCGGTGCCCCCGTTACACCGGGAACCGGCAGCTCCGGGCCCCCCCCTGCCCCCCAGCCCCGTTATCGCCCCGGGCGCGGCCCAGCCCCCGGTGGAGCCTCCGCCTTCACCACCCCCCTCCCGTTAAAGCAGCGCCGCGCTGCCCCCCCTCCCCGCACCGCCGTGACGTCACGCGCGCACCCCGTGACGTCAGCGCCGGCGGTCTGACGCAGGTGCCGCCTCGTTCCTCAGCCAACGGGCGCGCAGGGCCCGGCGGCGGCCCGGCGCATCGGCGGGGCGGTGGGTGCCGGTGCCCGCCCGGGGCCCGCCCGGGGCCCGCCCGGTGCCGGGGTGGCGGCGGTTCCGGCGGTACCGGCGCTGAAGGAGCGGCTCGGCCCGGGGCCTCCAACGGCCGCGCGTGCGCCCGCCCGCGCCGCCGCCCAATCAGCGCCCGCCGCGCGGGGGCTGCCGGGAAGCACCGGGGAGACGCGGCAACCGCGGCGGGACGAGCCGGGGGAACTACAGCTCCCGGCATGCTCCGCGCGAGAGAGAGGCCGTGAAAACTACAGCTCCCGGCATGCTCCGCGCGCGAGAGAGAGGCTGTAGAAACTACAGCTCCCGGCATGAGCAGCGCGGGGGTTGCCATAGGAGCTACAGCGCCCGAGCTGCTCTGTAGGCCTGGAAGGAGAAGAGGTGGAGGAGGAGTAAGAGAAGGAAAGAAAGGAAACTGTGGCCTGCAATCCCGCCATGCCTCGGGGAATGGGGAGGAAGAAGAGGAGGAGGAAGGGGAGGAAAAAGAAGATATAACTAGTGCTTACAACTCGCAGCATGGCACACAAAGGGCCGGGCCTGCGGCCTACAACTCCCACCCCGCCCCTCGGGGCGGCGGCGGGGGATGAGGGGAGGGAAAAGCGTGGAGAAGCAGAGGAGGAAAGAAAGGGGAAAACTGTGGCCTACAGCCCCCAGCACGCCCTGCGCGTGACCACCCATGGGACTACAACTCCCAGCACGCCCTGCGCACGACCACCCTGCGGCCTACAACTCCCAGCACGCCCCGCGCGCGGCTCCGCCGTTACCGGGCGCCCGCCTCACGGTCCCGGAGCCCCCTCAGCCGCAGCCCCGAGCCCCCCCCCCGGGCACCCCCAGCACAGCACACCCGGGCACCTGCACAGCCGGAGTTTATTCGTTCCACAACAAGGGCTCGGCTCCCCCCCTGCCCCGCCGCACCCCAGAACTCGGTGTTTGCTCCTCTGTTTTTAATGAAATCGTGGCAAAGTCACGCAAAAAGCGCCGAGGAGGCTCGGGGAACTCCGTGGTCACGCACAGAGGATGGGAGGGAACGGGAGAAGCAGCGGGCCAGCCCTGAGCCCGGTGGTTTCCAGGTGTGCCTGCCTCACAGTGCTTATTTACAGAAATTTCATACATATAGTTTTCTCTGTGGCCCAATTAGACAAATAATCTACCTCTCTATAATATAAAAAATACAGAGATTTGCCGTTTTTGGAAGTAAAATGTGCATTATCCGACTGTGAGCAGGAGGTAAACCTGAAAACCTGGTGCTGCTGGAGCTCCCACCACCACTGTCAGGTGGAGGCAAATCTTCCTCCACCCCAAACCACCCCAAGGCAGGAAAAACCCAGAATTCAGACCACGTTTCTCATGGAAAATAAAGTATTTCAAGTAAAGATGAAGGTGGGTTTCAGCATTTCAGAGCTCTCGTAGCAGTCAGTACAATGCAAACCAAACCTGTGCAACAGCAGCTGTGCTTCCTGCTCCAAAAAAAGCCACCCCAGTTCCCATCTTTGGGCTCTTGTTGCTTTTTTTTTTTTGACTCCTTGGAAATACCACTAGCAGTTCTTCAAAAAACAACCAAAAAAAATATCTAGACAAAGGGAAGCAGCAGGAAAAAATAAAACAACAAAAACAAACTTCCCAGCAGTGAGAGAAATTTCTCATTTTTCTGTCCATTTTCAGTATTTTGCATCAGGGAACTGGGCCCTGGGAGGAAAGCCAGGGCTAAACTTTGCTCTTGGCATATTAAGAGTCTTTAATAAAGAGTAACATGTGCAAAACCAAAAAAAAAAAAAAAAACCAAAAAAAAAAAAGAAGAAAAAAAAAATTTAAATAGATCAACCCACATTTCTCAGAATTACTGTGGCCAGAACAGCTCCCTCCTCTCCGTGTCCTCACCCAACCCAAGGCCGGAGTACCCGAGGTAAGAACTGCATTGGGGAGACACCACCACAAAGAAGAAGCCACCAAGAGGTGCCACCTGTCACCTCCATGTCCCTCCTGCCTCCAAAGCCACGGGAGCAGCAGCCCAAAGAAACAAGGAGCAGAAATTCCCCTTCTTTCCGGGAGGACCGAGCGCTGTTTGTATTTGCGGAGCTTTCCTAAACAGGTGGAGTGGATGTCCAGCCTTCCCAGCCAAGACCAGCAGCTGCTCTCCCAAACTTTCCAGAAAGTTTGTGGTGGTTGTTTTGGGCTTTTTTTTTTTGTTGTTGTTGTTTTGGGGATTCTCCCCAGGGTGTATTATAGCTGGAATCCTTCCATGGGAGCCTCGGATTGCTGGAAGATGTATTGCTGCTGGTTCTCATCCACCTGGGGAGCCACGGCCGCGTCGTCCTCCACCCCAAAGTAGTGCTCGATCAAATCAAAGGCTTTCTGGTAGATCTCCTGGTTCTCGTGGCTCTGGAGGAATTCTATTTTATCCAAACCTTTGAGGGAGAAAAAAGTGCAAAGGGATGAAACAAAGAAATCCACTCTCCATCCTCGTCGCTCTCTTCTGGGAGCGGAACTGACACCTAAATCCAACTATTCCAAAGCTGCCCCTGGATCTCATCCCTGCCAGGCAGGTTTAGCTCATGCAGATGTGCTCCTAGCTGGAGGCTCATCCCAGATTCCAGTGGAATTCAAACAGCTGGCTGTGAGGAATTTGGTAGCTGCAGGGGGTAGGGAGGAGCAGCAGCCTCCAGCTTTCGCTGCCCTAATTAAATCCAGTGCTGCACAGAAAGCATCCATGCACAATATACCCTCAGGAATTCCAGGAATTACTCTTCCAGAGAGAATCAGGACACTCAGAGTAATGAGAGGGCAAAGCAGACAGGGAGTTTCAGACCAAAATAGGAACGTGCTCTTCCTCAAAGCATCGAGAGCAGGACAAAAAAAAGAAGAAAAATAAAAAAAAGAAGAAAAAAAAAATCCATCACCACCAAATTAAGTCACTCCAGGGAAAAGCAAAGTCTCCCTGGATTTCCAGTGTTCAGCTGTGAAGAGTCAGAGCAATTTTAGACCCAGAACTGTCACTTTTTACTTAGCTCAGCTCATTTCTGGTGCCATGATTTTCAGCTTGGACTCCAGATCCAAGTATTTTCTCCTCGCCCAATAAATGAGTTTGAAAATCTTTTGGAACAAATATTGGCTATTTTGGAATATAATAAACCTCTCAACAGAGCAGAAAAGCAGCCAAGAGACCCTTGCAGTGCCCAAAGCCCCACCTACCATAGGCCTCCTCGATCAGGCTGCAGTAGGGGTTGATCCCAGTCCCACTCTGGTTGGCTTCCTGCTCTCCCAGCCTCAGGATGTTCTCCAGCCCATTCAGTGCCACCAGAACAATCTTGGAGTCCATGACAGTCAGCAGGTCACACAGAGGCTTGATACAACCCAAATTCACCAGGTACCTGGAGAGAGAGAGCAGCACCAACATCCACTGCGTGCTCAGGAGCTGGGAAGCATCACCTCTGCTCCCTTGGAAAGGGAAATCCATAAAATCTATAAAAATTTTTCATAAAAATACAAAATGCATAAATTTACCTTAAAATACACGTTTACTGCTCTGCAAGGTTAATTTTGATCCATTTATTTGCATTTGTACAACCCCTTATTTTCAGAAATCTCTTTTTTTTTTAAGCAAAGGAGCCACTTTTGAAATCCAGGAGCTGCTCAAATTAAGTCCCCACTGGAATTTCATCTGTCATTAAGTCTGGACACTTAACCTAAGCTATCCAAAGAGGCACGGACAAAGTTTGAGACTAAATTACCCTCATCCAGAAGGAAATTCCAAGTTACAACCCAGCTCCTCCTGGCTCAGGTTCTCTCCAAAACTCCTCCAAATTCCTTCTTTGTCTGGCAATTCCCATCAAGGCCAAGCTGCCAGGAACCCAGCCAGATGTGCCCCAGGAGGAGGCCCCTCAGGGAATACCTGATCTGCTCAGGAGTCCCTCCTGACGTGGCGTTGGTGATGGCCCAGGCTGCCTCTTTCCTCGTGCGGAATTCTGCTTTCTGTAGGATTTCTATCAGCACTGGGAAAATGTTGGCATCTATGACTGCCTGGGAAGAGAGGGCAGGGAGAGGGGTTGGGATTGGCAGTGTTGTTCCCAAAAGGCTTCTGAGCACCTGAAAGAAACCTCTACCTCCATATCTCAGTGTAAAGAATTTCCCAAGCTGTACCCTTCAGTGATTCCTGGGTTTTATTCCTCAGGGAAATCCTATTAAACAGCAGATATTCCATAACCAGCACAGCAGACAATCCCTAGGAACGCTGAAAGCACTGCTCTGCCTCCCTATGTAGGTCAGGAAAAGGATAATTAAACCTCAACAAGCTCCAGCTCTTCAAAGGGATTGAGGATGGAGAAATAGGGGCTGTATCTCCTCTTATTCCAGTGATCCAACCTCAGTCCATGTGCTGGTGCCATTCCCAAGCTCTTCTTTAGCTCGTTTGGCAGCAGCAGCAAATTGGTAAAATTACTGCAGAATAAGAGATGTGACCAAATCCAGCCTCTAAGAGTCAGGGTAAGGAAAAAGCTGCAAATCCTTAATGCTGAGCTTGGAATTTGGGATCACTGCAGGCAGGAAGGAGAAAACTGTACCTGGATTTGTGCTCTGTTCCCTGCTGTGATGTTGGATATGGTCCAGCACGCCTCTTTCCTGATGGATTCCTTGGGACTGCTTAATAAATGTAGGAGGCAAGGCAGGGCTGAGCAGTTTAGGATCACCTTCGGGACAAAAGAAGAAGTGAGATCACCCAATCCAGGCACAGCCACTGCACCCCCTGCAGGGAATTCCTCTCCTCTCACCTGGGTCTGGATGTCGTCCCCTGTCACAATGTTGCCAACTGCTCGAAGAGCTGGAGAGGCCACTTTGTAATCGTTGTGCCTGCAGGAAAACCGTGCAAGGACAAACCCAACTCCATCAGATCCCCGGGATATTCGCAGTATTCCCCTCCCCATTACCCCATCTGCATTATTTCCTTAGGATTCCATCCCCTGCCACACAGCACACATGGGAAGCTGAGCATATTGCCACTGAAAACAAAGCTGCAACACAGTTTGATCCCTTGCATCCCGACTCCATCCTCTTTCCCATAAGGATTTTGGAGAAACAAAGTCAAACTGATTTTTCCTAGGCACTGTTCTTTGATTTGCCTCATAACCAGGCTTCCATTTGAAGTTTGAGAGCACACAACACTCTGCCATCATTCAGGAAATCTGGGAAGGGAGAGTGAAGTTCCTCCCAGTTGTCTGTGTAGTTGGCCCACACTCCTGTGATCCAATTTCAGAAACTTATAGGGATAAGGTTTCTTTGAGCAGCGAATTTGTAATTTTGGGGGGAGATATTGAGACCAACACAAGTGCTTTTCCATAGTGTAGAGAAGAACTGGAAAATCTTCAGCTCAGGAAGACAAACCAGCAAATTACAGCTGTGAACTTGCTCCAGATCCTCCTACACCATCCCAGCTCAGCTCAGGTGCCTGGATCCCATGTGCACAGAAGGTTTGAAATGCTCTGATGGGATTTTTTATGTGTCCTGCTCCCAGCCTGGCAGATACTCACATTAAGAGCTCCACCAGCCTCCTGCACACCCCTGAGTCCACCACAGCCTGGATCTTCTCGTTGGGACCATCGGACAGGTAGGACAGAGCCCAGCACGCGTCTGCCAGCAGGTCAGAGTCACTGTTGAACAACAATCGGGACAACACTGGCAGGCAGGGAGACACCTGCAACAACAGCCACCACCCAGGGTTAGTCACCAGGCCAGGACCACCACACCTGCAGGCAAACCCCTCCTGCTTGTGCTGACTGCTCAGATAAAGTCCTGCACGGCCACAGATCCCTCCTCCCAGTCAGCAGCTTCCCACAGCTCCTAAGCAGCGTCCAAAGCCACCTCAACAGCTTTGTTGCTACACTCAAATGACACTGAGGAATTACACTGAGCTTTGGAAGCTCCTCATGCTCCTATAAAAGAGCTCTGCTCCATTTCTGACTCTAAAGAACCCTAAACAGCTCAGGATTCAGACCATCAAGTGACACCTCAATCACTTTTAAGTGGGTTTGTATTTACACTCAATTCAGGTTTCACCCCTCACCACAGACTTCCCAGCTTTGATAGGTGAGTTTGCACTTTAAAAAAGTGAAAACTCATTGATTTAAAACATTTGTTGTGCTACCAAAGGAGGATGAGACACCTGAAAAGCGAGCAGCAGGACCTTTAGTTAGGTTGCCTGGAAAAGGAAGCTACCCCAGCTCCCAGGAGTTGTGGTTTGTAGCATTTGGAAGTCCCAGAATAGTTGCTGGTCATAATTGAAGTCCCAAAATTCCAGAGCTCATAAGAAAATGATTTAGAGAAACTTTCTAGGGAAGCTTGAGCCTGTCCCTTATTTGAGGGGTCCAGCAGAAAGGTTGGGAAAAATTAAACAGGTCCTCAAACAGTGCTGAACATCCAGCTCAACCTCAGCAGGAAAAACCTCACCCTGTGCCCTCCTTGAGTTCAGCAGCCCAAAACAACCCAGACAAACATCTTCACTGGCTGTCTCCCCATCACCTGGCTGCCAACAAGGCATTTCTTCTCACCTTATCAAATTCAGGAGGTGGACTCTTCCCTCTGCACAGGTTTGACAAGGCCCAGACAGCGTTTCGTGTCATTGTCAGCCTGGTGGACGTGGTAAGGAGCCTGAACAGAGAATTACCAGGGATTATTGTCCTTGATGTGGAAGCAGAGGGAATCAAAGGAATTAAAACTAAAACATTTCATTCCAGTTCAGCCCAGGAAGACACTCCCAGCCCTCACCAGAGACCAAGGGACACACACTCCTCAAGAGTCTGAGCTCTGAGGAGGACGTGAATCCTGTGGGATGAGGAGTCAGGCAGCCACCTGTGACTGACACCAGGAACAGCAAAATCAGCCATTTGTGACAAAGCCTCCCCTTTCCAGGAGTGGGATAAAGATTAATTCCTGTCAGAGCAACAAGAACCCAGGCCTGACAGATTTACATTATCACCACGCTGAGGGAGGTGGTGAGAGAGAACTGCTCCCATTCCAAGACCCAAAAAAATCCATATCCCAAGCAGAGAACAGAAGCTCAGGGACACCCTGTGACTCCAGGAGGAGCAGCCCAGTGCAGTGTGAAGGAACATTACCCACAGGAGTCCCACTCATCTGAGCCAGTGGTTTGATTCCCAGGGATCACACACTGCCAGGCAATCTGTGGGGCCAGCTCCAGCACTGTGGCACAGTGGGACTCCCAAGAACTGCTCTGGCAAGTGTTTGTGGCTACTCACATTAATAAGGGAGGAAGAATAGCGCAGTTAAGGACGTAATCTCTACACACAGAGCTGTCTCCAGCAATGTTCCCCAATGCCCAGACAGCCTGAAAGGAAACAGCACCAGTTTTAGCATTCCCAGGTTCTAAGAGGGAGAAACAGGCAGTGTGCTAAGGAAGCAACTTTCCTGTAATTCCAGGCAAACATTCCACGTGTGCTCTGGAGCCAGTTGGGATCACTCAGTTGAAACGCTGCCATTCTGAATGTGTGGTTCTCCCCAAAAAATCCCAGAGGAAGGAGTGATCCTTACCTGTTCCTGAACATCCTCAAAGTCAGAGTTTAAGAGCTCTATAAATATGGGAACTGCCCCAGCCTCAATGACAATTTTGGTTTGTTGGGAAGTCCCCGAGGCGATGTTTGTCAGGGCCCACGCAGCTTCAAACTGAAACAAGTGACAAATGGGAATTAAAAAAAAAAAGCCTGATTTAGCAAAATAGCTGTCATTACATTCTGGCTACAATTCCTGCAGCTTCTGCTCCCAAAGGTTTTGTGAGAGAAAGGAAGAGAACACCTCAGCAGTGAAAGGATTTTATTT
This sequence comes from Coloeus monedula, assembly GCF_965178545.1. NCBI lineage: Eukaryota > Metazoa > Chordata > Aves > Passeriformes > Corvidae > Coloeus > Coloeus monedula. The sequence continues at coordinate 1,882,188 of NC_138804.1, read as the reverse complement.
TCTTGAGCAATAAAAGAGCCACAACTGCTAAAAGCCTTCTCAGAGGCCACAGCTGCTCAAAGGACAAGCAAGAGGAGATGTCACCACCACATCATTTCATCTCCACAACCATTTCCCAGCAAGAAAAGTGAAGAGACACAGTGCAGAAACACACGAAATAGAAATTTCTCTGTATTTCATCTGACATCCCAAAGATGCTGCGAGTTCAAGGGAAGCTGAGCAGCAAATTCCCTGCTTTTGCCTCCCTTTCTTGGTTTCCAATCAGAATTCCATCCAGTTCTCCTGGAAATTAAGCCACTCTGGTCCATGGCCTGGGGCCAGAGGCAGGGAGAAAGATGAAAGCAGTCATCAACTTGGATCAAATTCCATGTATGGAAGTCTCTTGAACCCCTCCAAAGGAACCAGGACCTGTTAGCAAGCTGGAAGGAATCTCAGGAAGCCAACCAGGCCTTCCCCCTGCCCCAGGCAGGATCAGCACTGGCCAACCCATTTCTAACATTTCTTGGCCTCTACTTAAAAGCCTCCAGCAATGGAGGTTTTTTCTCACACAGTTTCTTCCTGTGTTTATCCCATGGCTCCAGCAGCTCCCAGCAGAAATATCAGCTACAGGAAGGCCAAACTCTCTCCAGCTGCAGCTGAATTAGGTTATTTTTTCACCAGTATTTTTCCAAGAATTTAATTCAGAGCAATTTACAATTTATTTTTTTGCCTGGCCATTACAGACTACTTTTGTCTTCTCCTACAGATCACATAACCCGCATTTTTGGGGTTCAAAACATCATTTTTCCCTAACAGCACCTGTGGATTCTCATTGCTAAGCAAAGGTTAAACAGCTCCACACCCTGAAGAACTGATAAAAGAATCTCCTTTACCTGTAATGTGCAATTTTCACTTCTTTTCAGGAATTCCACGAATCTCTCCACCACTCCCTGAGTGTTTATCACCTCATCTATTGGAGGATTTGGCTCTGAAACAGCACGGCAGTGTCAGAGAGTGAACAGGCCTCATGCAGGGGAATAACAAGCCTGAAGTGTTAATTTAATTATCTCAAACTGGACTGAACTCATCAGGGCAGCTCGGCAGAATAATTGTCTGTACAATTCACACAAGTGGCAATCACCAGCAGTACAAGAGATGATCACAATTCCAGATTGTGGATACTTATTTTCCCCAAGCTGCAAAGCTTTTCTGCACAAACCCTTGCAAAAAGCAGGCTCTGTTAAATCCTGGGGCAGGGGTGAGTTATTTTTACCTTTGGAGAGTAATTTCCTGAATTTCTGAGTGGTTGCTAGCTGTAGGTCAGGGTCATCTGAGAACAGCATCTCTACCATCTCTCCTGTGATCAATCCCTCCTGAAAAGATGCAGAGGAGACAGAGAAATGGTTTCATTTCACACTGAGACTATTTCAGGCATCACACACATGACATCCTACCACCATTTGGGCTTAGCCAGAAACCCAGAGATTCAAGACTGGGGGTCCCAGCACATTATTTACTTCCTGGCAGACTCTTCCAGTTCACATTTGCAATGGGAGAAAAGGGGAAGACACTGGAGGAGGATTTTGAAGATGCAGCTGGAAATAACCCTTGGTAAACCAGAGTGAGCAGCAGGATGGGGATTCCCTGGCATGGGCTGAGCTTGGCAAGGCTCATGGCTCCACTGGCATCCCTCTGGACCCCCCCAGAGGAATAAAATTTCCCCTCAGGAATAAATTGCCTCTTTGCAATTTAGCCAAGGGTTTGTGGCTGTTCCAGCTGCCTGCACCAACTTACACCAACATTCTCAAAAGTGTGGGAACAGAAACATTGGAGGTTGGCAGTTCTGTACAATCAGAGAATCCCAGAATGGCTCAGGGTTGGAAGGAGCTTAAAACTCATCCAGTTCCACCCCCTGCCATGGGCAGGGACAGCTTCCACTATCCTAGGTTGCTCCAAGCCCTGTCCAGTCTGGGATAATTCCAGGGATGAGGCAGCCACAGCTTCTCTGGGGATCTGTGCAGGGTCCCCCCACCTCCAAAGCATTAAATTTGTCTGAAGGCAACAAGGAAAGGCACCTTACCCCACATGTTGTGGAAGTAACGTAGGAATCCACCAGGAGACTATCAAACATGGAGTCATCTTCATTGATCAACTCCACATTCCTTCTTTTGAAGAGCTGGTGGGGAATAAAACACAGGGGTTGTTATTAGAAAGCAATGATGAACAGGCTCCACAACCTGACATTCTTGTTCCTCAACCAAGATCCCTCCTAGGCTGAACGTAGCCGGAGTAAAAAGTGGTCATTAATAACAGCTCTGCACTCTCAGGACTAGTCTGGCACACAAACATGCTGAGTCTTGCCCTCAGATGTGCAAATGCCCAAGTCACTGAGACACTGGGGCAGGCAAGTGCAGAATTTGGCCAAAAGTCATGGAAACTGAGCAAAAAGCAGCTTGGGGAGGCACTAATAAAGCAAATATTTAGTCCCACACACATCGTTTGGGAATCACCTCACGCTTCCAGAGACCTCCAAGCCAAAAAAGAAATACAGTCAGGGTTAAAAAACACATGCAGGCCAAACTTTCACTTGCTCTTCCTGTTTCTCCAGGAAATAATCCCGTTGACTAATTACATCTAGAAAAAAAAAAACCACCACCACCTTTAAAACCAAGGATCTGTGAACAACAACAACAAAAAAATCCTCGCGTAGCCCCCAAAAAAAAAATCCTCGAGTAGCCCAAGAACAAAGTGCTTGGAAAGCTCTCCATGGGAGCTGTGTCCAGAGAAAAAGAGAAAAGCAAGATCTCGGTTAGAAGAGGAAAAAATAAGGACTGCCAACAAACCTTAATGCACAGATCCTTGAAGATTCCAGTTAGGCAGCAGCACAATCTGGGTTGTGTTAAGGCTGAACACAACCTACTCAAGGTGACAGTTACCTGTTGCTCTCGTTTCTGTTTGCGCAGCTGAATCCCTTCCTCTTCTCTTCTCCGGCGCATTTCCTCGGGATTTAGGGCTTTGTTCTTGTAGCTCTTCATTCGATAGTTTTCTGTGAAAACAGGAGGAGTTCTGCCTCAGGCTTCCTGCCACTGCTCCTGGGTGTCCTCCCCGAGGAGCTCCACGTGCACGAAGCATGGAATAACCAGCTCAAACACGTTTCTTCCCTCAAAGTACCTTTGGTTTTCAGCAGGAATTCTTATTTCCTTGCTACCATCAAGGACTTTTTTTCCCCCCCCCCAGAGGTTCACAAGGCAAAACCCCAACAGAACGAAGGTGTTGAGTTTATAACAACAAGGGAACAGAGCTGAACGTGAGGGACAGGCCCCGTGTGTCCCACCAGGTGTTCAGCACCTGACCTACTTCTGCTGCTGCTTCAGAGCTGAGTAATGCAGCAATTCCAACCTGATTCCTCCAGAGTTTGCCTCCCAGTCAGGGAAGGGACACTCCACTACCTGGCACAGCTGCAGGCAGCCAGGGCCAAGCTGGAACTGAAGTAGGGAAGGATGCCAATCCCTCACTGCTCCAGCTAAAACCTCCTGCTTTCACCACGGGAAAACTCTCCAAACTCTCCCATTTCTGACGTTATTTGCACATCTGTGCCCTTCTCAGGACAGGAAACAATCAGGATAAACATCAGAGGCCCAACTAGCCCTGAACCAAGTGACCACTTCAGAACTCATTTGAAAACCAACATTTTTGGTTTCTTCTCAGCTCCTAAGGGCAGGTGGAAGTGTTCTGTGGAAGTTTGCAGTTTTATCTCCTGATCCCCCTCATTTCAAACCTGAGGCACCCTCAGCCCCATGGCTCACAGAAAGTTTCAGTCCCATTTATCAACCACCTCCAGCCGCTCTGGAGCCCTTCCAAAATCAACTGGAGAAGTGTCAGACCCAAAAGTCCACAGCCAACCCAAGAAAAAACATAAACTAAATACAAATATCCAACTTTTCATTACTAAGGAAAGACAAAACAACTGGAAAAATTAGTATTTTAACAGGAGAGGAAACAAAATACTTTCAGTTCCATGATTTCCCAAAACCAGCTAAAAAGACACCAAACAAGAGAGAAATCTACAGGTTTTAGGGGTTTTATCTGACCATACAATAGCCAGGTGTCACATACATATAGATTTAAATTCAGAAAATGTATTTAAGCACCACTGCTCTGCTTTTATTCATATTTCCACCCCACTGCTAATGGCTCATGCAGCCACACGGAAGAGTAAGAGTTGACAGCTTAATTCTTTAAACAACTGAAGAATCTTAATCCTCCTTTTGGAAAGCAAAACCTCCAATTAAAAGGTGGCTTTTAAGAAAAGGAGGAAGGAAAAGTGAGGATACACGGGATTACCAGGCAGTCACATAAATAGCCAAGTGACACATGACAGTTCAGCTGCCTCCAAACTCAGCTGTGCCACCCCAGAGTTGGGAAAGAGCCAGACTCAGGAACACCCAGAACCTTGTCCTTTAAGGACTGGTTTTTTTTGGTCCCAGGCCATCAAGAACTGTCATCCTGCAGGGAAACCCCAGAGATAACTCTTCAGGGCTGGTTGTATTTGTCACATCACTGTGCAACACTCTGTGACCCAAAATTCCCTATTTTCTCTCACACAGGTTTATCCCTCCAGATGATTTCCATTAACTTTTCCCAGTTCATCATCTCTGTCAATGCTTTAATGGCACGAGAATGCTGATTTGTGACATTCCACCCCATTTCCATGGCAACAGAGGGATGTGAGAAACGCAGGATCAGGACCTCCCAGTGAGCTTCTGTCTGCAGCAGGACCAAACTCAGGGAATAAAACACAACAGGACAAATTCTGCTTTTGGAATGTTTCGGTACAAAACATCCAGTTCATCCCCAAGTGCAGCTTTGTGTTAACCCTAAACTCCCAATTCCATCTGTGGGAATACCCCCAAAACCCATTCATCAGGCTCTGGGAGTAGCTGGGCTGTCAGGAATGGGGAGCAATCCCCTGCTCCTAAGGGAGTGATGCATGGAACAGACTCCAGCCACAGACTTTCCCTTTGCTCTGCAAAGATTTGCTTTTATGGAAGCACCAGTGGACACTGAACTCAGAACCTCAGAGAGTTCACTCAAGAAAACAGCAAATCTTGCCAGATTCACTCCATTTAAAAGAGCTCTGATCCAGCTTGGACAAAACATCCCTTCTGCTTTAGGAAGCCCACAGTTCCCCAAGTTTTGCCTTTTGTATCTCCCTGGATTAGTGAACTTCATTTGCAGCAGCTCCAGTGAAAAATAAAATAATAATAATAATAATAAAAAAAATCAGTATTTGCATTTCAAACTTAAGGACAAAACTGAAGTGAACAACACCTTTCCAATTCCCTGTGTAAAGCAAAACCCCTCAGGAGCCGGAAGAAATTTGGCTCCTGTTGCATTCACTGAGGGGGGAAAAAAATCCACCAGCTGTCGAAGAATTACTAATCCAAGTTGCCACACTCAAACTGGAGGATGAGAAGGTATTTAGCATTTAAAAGAAAGGAAAAACAAGGTGAAGCTTCACTTTAAAGGCTCAGCAGAGCACTCAAATCCCTGTAAAGCCAACGCAAGTTCGAGCAGAAAACTGTAATTCCAGGGTTGTTACTATAACGGCTTCTTGACGTTCCTGGATCAGGAATCCAACCCTGCCTCTTCCCAATTCTCTGCATGACAAGAAGCATTTGCTTCAAACATTTTATTCAGCTGCTGATTAAAGCCTGGGAGCTGAGTCACTGCAGGGACTTGTGCTGCTTAGTCAGAGCAAAGGCACAGAGCTCACACTGCCAGACCTGACACGGCTCTTTTGAAGCCAAAACACCCTTTCCCACAGGGAATCTTCCATAAGGAATCTTCCAAAGGTGGCTATGAATGCACAGCCTGGCCAGGAGGGCTGACAGCTGCTCTCTGCAGTGGGGAAGGGTTGGAGAATTATGCAAGTGTAAATAAATACACTTGAGGAACTTCATCAGCACTAATCTGCCAATTAGTGCCCGCTGGGGACATTCCCGGCTCTCAGCAAGCACCAGGTGACCTCCAAAGGCCCTTTCCACCCAAGTTTTCCCTGGGATAGTATAAAGTTGGTGGTTTACAATTTAAACTCCCCTAAATTAGACAAATCGCAGCAAAATAAATTGAGTGAGCTACTGAGTTGCATGGGACAAACCTTATTCCTCGTATTTCTCCACTTCCCTGAAATCCCAGAGGAAGTGCTCATCTCTTCCTAACATAATTAACATCTCCAGAGGACTCTCCTAAAAAAAAGTGTGCCCAGGACAACTATATTAAGTGAATTGAAACGGTGGAAAAAGAAGACTAAATCATCTGGACTACTTAAACACAAATCAAATGAAATTGTTGGCAATAAATACATAAAAGTAGTTGAATTAGCTGTACAGACTGTAGAAAAGGACAGCTCCAGAAATCAGTCAAAAGCACGTGGGTTTTTTTTTTTGCTGTCACTGATAGTTTTGCAGTGAATCAACAAAAAAAAAAAAAAAAAGAAAAAACTCCCTTTGCTTGCTCAGAAGACAAGAGGGCAAAGGAAACTAAACAGGAGAACAACTACACAAGAAACCCTATCAAATAATCACAACTCCGGGCTGTCCCCACAGCCCTGCAACTCCACCAGCTGCAGCTAAACCCTGGAAAAGCAGCCGAATTCTGCTGTGCTGTCGCTCGAGCAGGTCTGGTTTGCACATTTGCTCTCACAGGGTTTGCCACAAGCAGGCTCCCACCACGGAGCTGTCCCGGAGCAGCCTGGCCCCGTCCCTGTCCCGGGCACTCGGCTCCGGGACACGCTGTGCTGGTAAATCCCTGATCCCCGCAGTTATTTGGCTGCCATTGGCTCGTTCCCTCCGGTTCAGCTCCCGAGAGCCAGGGATGTGATATCACTGCTGGAATGTGCAGCGCTGGGAGGGGGAAGGGAGAGGCAAAAATTCTCTTTGGGGAAAATTCACAGGCAGACAGCGTTTGCTGCTCAGTCCCGAGGGTCAGGAGAAGATTAGGAATCCTTTTGGAATGTCCATGCCCCGATGGAAAAAGAACCCACCAACCCCTCAGCTCAGTTCCCAATGCTACCTCCTCCTGGTTTGAGCTTTTCACCCCAAAATTTGAGGGCTTTAAGTCCTCTTCACCCTGGTTTATCTATTCTGAGACATTCAGATTTCCTTTAAAAATGGACTGATCAAGCACAAGTGTCACCTGAGAGTCACTTAGAACAGTCCCTAAAACAGGGATTAACTTTAACTGACTCAACTTAAACTCGAGCCAGGAGAGTTACAGGTTAAAACCAACCAGAAACACTCAGAGATAATTACAGAGGGATCTAAAATTCCAATAAATCCATCCTTTCCAACAAGTGCTTTGCCTCAGAAACAAACAGGACTGTGTGATTTGCTAAGCAGATTTACCTGGACCTCACCAGCCCCAGAACTGAAAGCCTGAAGGAATCAGGACTTTCACTCTTGCAGGGTTTTAATGATCAAACTCTCCCCCTTGACAAAGTTCATGTTTGCTCTCCTGAACTAAAGCAAACAAAGCAAAACAGCCAATTAACTGGAAAATTCATCAGCCACGGGAGTTTTATTAAGAATTGAGCGTTAATACTGCTCCATGGGTTAAACAGCACTAAAAAAGGCATTTAAAGATGTCACTTGCACAGCAAACGAGGAATGACCTGATGACAATTTCCAACAATATCATTAACTTAAAATAATGAAAAAAACAGCCTTAGCTAATTAAAAGATAATAAAGTTACATGAGGATAATTCAAATGAAGGGGATATTAAACTCTTGCAGTGGTGGGAAGAACGGGAAGTTCCTGTGCACAAACTCCTCAGCTCCACATGAAACTGCTCCAAGACTTTCCAGACATTCACACCAGGCCCCAGGACATTTTTCTCCTCAGAGCTGCCTGTCGAGGTTTTGCATCTCAAGCCATAAATTAAGATTTAAAAGCTGTTCAGGGCCGGGAGGTGCAGCAGCCACACAGAGATGTGGTTACTGACTTCTCCTGGAACATCACAGGAGGGTTTGGAGGCAGCAGAAAAGTTCCTGACGAGATCACAACAAGCAAGATCCCACCTCAAAGGGCATTTTTAAGGCTTCACAGAATCGTGGAATGGTTTGAAAGGAGCTAAAAGCTCATCCAGTGCCACCCCCTGCCAAGGGCAGGACACCTTCCACCATCCCAGGTTGCTCCAAGCCCCATCCAACCTGGCCTGGGATAATTCCAGGGATGGGACAGCCACAGCTTCTCTGGGAAATCCATCCCAGCCCTGCACAGGGAAGAATTCCTTCCCAGTATCCCATCTAAACTTGTCACTTTAAAGCCATTAAAGCTTCTGAAGCAGCTCTGGTTAAAAGACAATCCTGCAGGTGGAAAATGGAAACACTTTTCCTTACAGGAGACTGAAGATGTTCACTGGAATTAAGGATTAAACACAGCTGCTACAAGCTTGGCTTTTCCACCTCACCCTTCCAACCCCTGCCTTCCCAGAGGAATCCTCAAAAAAAAAAAAAAAAAAAAGCCACCTCTCCTCCCCAAGCTGGGACCTTCCAAGTCAGGCACATCAAAGCAAAAAGCTGCTGGAATTAAAGCACCTTTTGAAGGGGCGACACTGAGCTGTGATTTATTTGCAGGGGGCAGAGACCTGCTTGCAACAGAGTCCTCTCCTTCCCAGCAGTGTCGCGTCAGCCGCGGTGACACAGGGCCAGCCCAACACGTGCACGGTGACATTGAGGGCTGAAGCTTTCTTTTATAAAAGTCACAATAACGCAAAGCCCTGCTGGGTTATTAGAACGGCGAAGAGGTTATCTAAATTCTCACTCCAACCCTGAACTCTGCGAGAGCTCAGAATTTAAATCAAGCAGTTATCTGAGAATTTAAATGAAGCAGAGGTCTGACAGCCAGGGACACCCTGATGAGGCTTCAGCTGCAGCAGGTCCCGCTCAGGGTGTCTGCAGCAGGAACAGCCCTAAATACCCCAAAGTTACCGCACTGACACCCCAAAACCGGAGTCTTACAGCTCTCACAACCCAAACCCGAGCTCTTGCAGCACTGACACTCCCAAACCTGGGGTATTTCACCACTAAACCCCCCCACCCCACCCCCCGCAGCTCCCGCCCCACCCCGCAGCTCCCCAAAGTCGCTGCTGGCGTTACCCAAAGAGGTCACAACCCCCGGCCCGCCCTCACCGAGAGCCCCCTGCAGGCCCTCTGCGCCCCGAACCCCCCCGGGAACGGCCCCGGGATGACTCAGCGGCCGCGCCGGCCCCGCCGCCCTCAGCCCCGGGAGCGCCCGGGACGCCGGTGAGAGGCGAGGGCGGCGGCAGCGCGGGGCGGACGGGCTGTGCGTACTGCCCGGCCTCGCGGCGGCTCCCCCGGCCTCATCCCATCCCCTCGGCCGTGCCCGGAGCCCCCCGAACCGCACCCGCCCCTCACGGCCCTCACCCATCGCGGCGGCTGCGGCGGCGGCTCTGGTGGTGCTGGCGGCGGCCAAAATATGGCGGCACCGGGCGGGGCGCGGGCCGGACGGCGGCCGCGCGGGGCCAAACCTGTGCGCGCGGAGGGCGGCGGGGCGCGGCAGCGGCGCTCGGGTGCCCCCAGCGGGCGGGGGCGGAACTGGCCCGGCGGGCGGGTCCCGGCACTCGGGTTCTGTCACTCGTGTCCCTTCACTCATGGTCTGCCACTCGTGTCCCGGCACTCGGGTTCTGTCACTCGTGTCCCGGCACTCGTGGTCTGTCACTCGTGTCCCTTCACTCATGGTCTGCCACTCGTGTCCCGGCACTCGGGTTCTGTCACTCGTGTCCCTTCACTCATGGTCTGCCACTCGTGTCCCTTCACTCATGGTCTGTCACTCGTGTCCCGGCACTCGTGGTCTGTCACTCGTGTCCCTTCACTCATGGTCTGTCACTCGTGTCCCGGCACTCGTGGTCTGCCACTCGTGTCCCGGCACTCGGGTTCTGTCACTCGTGTCCCGGCACTCATGGTCTGTCACTCGTGTCCCGGCACTCGGGTTCTGCCACTCGTGTCCCGGCACTCATGGTCTGTCACTCGTGTCCCGGTACTCGTGTCACGTCACTCGTGTCCCGGCACTCGTGTCACTCGTGTCACGTCACTCGTGGTCTGTCACTCGTGTCCCTTCACTCATGGTCTGCCACTCGTGTCCCGGCACTCGTGGTCTGTCACTCGTGTTCCTTCACTCATGGTCTGTCACCTGTGTCCCTTCACTCGTGTCACATCGCTCATGTCACTCGTGTCACGTCATTTGTGTCCTGTCATTCGTGTTCTGTCACTCGTGCCCCAGCACTCAAGTCCCGCCCCCCTCATTCGTGTCCCGTTCCCTTGGCTGCAGAGAAGGAAAAGAGGTGGTGGAGCTCAGCATTCCCCCACGAGGAGCATCCTTTGGGAATGGTGCCAGGCTGTAAGGAACCCTTGGGACAAATTCCCTCCAGTGCCAGCAGCCCAGTGGTGTCGTGGAACCATGGAACTGCTGGAGGGGGTTTTCCATCTATCCAGGCTCGTGGGTGATGTGCCAGGCAGAGACAAACCTGGATCACACTGGGTGGTTTTTTGGGGTCACTCAAAGCCCTGAAAAGTGAGGATCCCCCTTTCCCTCTCCTGATGGAGATGGGAGGAAAGAAAAATTGCCTGTGTCATCCCCATGGCAGAGGAAATGAGGACACCCGGGACTGGCAGCGACTCTGAGAATTCCTTTAATTGCTGTTAACTGCAAGTCTGTAAAAGGTTTGGAGAAAGTCATTGTTACAAAACTACCAGCTGTTAGAATTGTTCCTGGTTTGTCACCCCAGCTAGAAAAGGCTCAGGGAGATGCGGAATAGTTCAAGAACAGAGAATATTGCACAACCAACCCACCGGTTAATTCGACTAAAGAAGAAAAGAAAGTGACACAGATGCTGCACCCTTGAGCTCTGCTGTGGGATCAGCTGGGACTCACACCAGCCCCAGGTCCCCACTGGTGTCCCCTGCCCACCACAATCTGAGGCAGGACAAGGTGAGGCTCTGCTGGACCCACCACACCCCAGGCAGGAGCAGAGCTGTCCCCGGTCCCCAGGGGTTTGGCAGGACAGGGATGCTCCTACCAGAAGTCACCCCAAAAGAGGAAAAACCAACCCCAAAACCCCAACTCTTCTCAGTGCATCTCATTTAGTGCTGTCCAAACCCAGCAGGAAACCCCCAGCCTCAGTGGAGCGGCCCTGGAAGGGGCAGGACCAAGGCAAAAAGTGTCACCCCACCACCCCAAAGGTCAGAGAGAGCAGCAAGGCCACTGTCCCCTTGGGATAACTGTGCAGTAGCAACATCTTGTGTCATGATAAGGAAACGGCCCCAAAAAGAGGCCGTGGGGCCGAAGGAAGCGTCGCAGGCAGTCACGGGGGCTTAAGGGAAGGAACCCAAGTGAGCACAGCAAAGCTGGTGGTGGCTGCAGGGCCTGGCACGGGTGGGACAGGGGGCAGATGGGCACACACAGCCTCAGCCAACAGGGACCACCTGCATTTGGGGGCCTCTCTCTCCCCAGGCTGGGAGAGGGAACGGCCAAGCAGAGGTTGAAGTGGTCAGTGGGTCAGGCTGGGGCTTTGCAAGGGCTGAACTGGGCACCACAACGAGGGGTTCTGTTCCAGGGTGACCAAACCTCTGCCAGCCCAGCAGGGCCTCAAGTAAGAGCAAGCCACAAGGATTTTGCTTGGAGAATTTAACTAGAAAGACACAAAACCCAGTGCAGGAAGGTGGTGCAGCTGCAAAGGGGGGAGCAGCAGGCCTTGGCTCTTCGAGGAACTGCTGGAAACGGGAGTTTCCATGAGAAAAAGCTTCCAAGACAAAAAGCCAGGCAGAAGCTCAGGGTTTGGCAGGGGGTTTGGCTCCTTCCAAGGTCAAAGCCACAAGCCAAATGCCTTTTTCTGCAGCACCTCCAGCCCCCAAGCCCTCCCTGGGTGTTGCTTTCCGGGTGGGAACTGCGGAGCAGCGAGCGGAGCAGGCACAGCCACATCCAGGAGCCTTTCAGCTGGAGGTTACACGTGCACACACAAGCAAGGAAGGAGCCAGCTGGCAGCCTGGCAGCCCCCAGCACACCTGGCAGGGCTCTGAGTGCCCAGCTGGCCCCAGGGACCCTTCACTCTGCCTCTTCCTGACACGTCGGGGTCAGTTTTGGCTTTGCCAGTCTCTAGGACCTATGGAGAAGTCGGGCTCCCCCGGGTGCCAGTGACCTCCTGCTTCCTCCTCCTGGATCTGAAGGGGTCACTTGAGTTGCCCACAGGTTTTAGCAGGAATGGAACTCCTCCTCCAGCCTGGGACTGCAATCCCCAGCACAGTCACACACAAAGGAACAGCCGGTCCGTGATTGAATTCACATTCGATGGTGGAAATGAGCCTGTGACACACGCTGGAAGCAGCTGCTTTATTCCCAGTCTTCCCACTCTTCATCTTCCAGCTGTGAACAGGAGGAAGTTTGTTTCTGAACTGTTTCTGAGCTGTTTGCAACAGTTTGTTTCTGTAACTCAACAGCTCCTCCTGCCCAGGACACCTGAGCCAGCACAAAGCCCGATGTATCCTCATGCTGCCACGCCTTCCCAATAGGGATTTGCCTGCTTTGTTCCCCATGGGAAACCTCAGCACATTCATCCCACCAGTCCCTCTCTGCTCATGCAGCATCACCCCCAGGGGTTGGTGATGCTTTTGGGGAGCAGTTTTGCCTCCCCTGACTCACCTCCCCAGACATTTCCACCTTGGAGAGCGCCAGCTGCACCTCCTCTTCGGTCATGTCCAGATCAAAGTCCTTTTCCCAGTCCTCGCTGATATCCGTGCTGGAGCCTGGAAACACAAACATCCCCCACTGAGCCACCAGAGCTGGTCCTAAAGCCCTGGAATCCCCAAGGCTCAGAGCTACCACAGCCTGCCTGAGGAGGGAAAGCCTCCACATTCCCAGGAACAGCTCTCTGACAGAGATGGGATGGACTGAGCCTGCTTCCCTCGGGGAACAAGTGGGAGAGGTGGATGCTCAAATATTTTTCTCCTCTGGCCTGGGAGAACTGGGATGTGTCAGCTTCCAGTCACACAGAAAATGCAGAGGGTAAAGAATGACAGGAGGGACTTAGATACGGGGACTGTCATTGTCCCAGCAGGGACATTCCTAGGGATGACAGGCAGAGGGAAGCAATCACCACATTCCCTCCACAGAGCACAGCCTTTCCTGGCATCCAGGGACCAAAGGCCTGTTCTGTTCAGCCAGCAGACCTTTGATTTCCTTCTCTTTCCTCTCCCCCATCCCCATAAACCCAGAGCCCTTTCCCCAAGAGGGTTCCCAGCCCCCACACAAACCTTTCTTGCCGTTGTTGGAGGGGGTGGATTTGCCACTGTCCGAGTTGAGCTCGAAGACTCGCAGATCTGTGGGCCCTTCCTCTCTCTGAGTCTCTGTCCTGCCCTGCCCTTTGCTCTCCAGCTCCCTGAGCTCTGTTCCAGCTACCGGCTCCGAGGATGCTGCTGATTCCTCGGCAGGTGCAGAAGGCTGAGCAGCTTCTGGGGGCTTTGGCTCTTCCAAGGTGGCCTCCACCAGCCTCTGGGAGAGGTCCCCGGTGCCCGTGGGTGGAGCTGCAGTCTGTAGCTGGGTGGCAGGCACAGAGGCAGGGTTTGCAATCTGAGTCACAAGGGACACGCTCTCGCTGCTCTCCGAGGGGCTCTGCTCCACTGGGACCAGCTCTGGGGGCAGCACAGCCCAGCTCTCCCCGGAGGGGCCCTTGGCAGCAGCGGGGTGGTTTCCCTCCGGGGCTGCCGGGGTGGGTTCTTTGTGTGCTGCTCCTGGAAATGTGATGTTTGCACAAGGCAGAGGGGACATCCCCAAGAACTCCTCTGTAGGGAGGCAGAAGAGAAGCGAGAGATGTTTCAGCAAGTGCAGCAGCAGTTGGGCTGGGAGCCGGATTTCACAGAATCAGGGAATGGCCTGAGCTGGGAGGGACCCACGGGGGTCGTGGAGTCCAACCCCTGGCCCTGCACAGACACCCCAACAATCCCTAACTCTGCACATCCCTAAGAGCATCATCCTGGAGCTCTGGCAGCTTTGGGGCCGTGACCATTCCCTGAGGAGCCCCAGCACGCTCTGGGGGAAGAGCATTTTCCTGATATCCAACCTAAACTACCCCGAGCCAGCCCCAGCCATTCCCTCAGATCCCATCGCTGGTCACACAGAGCAGAGATCAGAGCTGCCCCTTCACTGCCCCTTGTGATTTGTGGGAGAGGGATGATGAGTTCTCCACAAAGCCTCCCAGAGCCCCAAAACCTGACCCACCTTCATCCTCCTCCCAGCCTGGCTCCTCTTGGTGCATGCTCTGCTCCGCTCGCTGCTTCAGAGCCTCCCTCCGGGCTTCGTCCTGCAGGGAATTCCACATCAGCAGCAGCTCACATCCCCAACCCCTTCCTTCCCCCAGGCATTTCGGCATCACTGACTCCAAGAAGGCAGCCCAGATCCCTGTTTTCCCTGGAAAAGCACCCCCAGGGAGCCCCCAGCCTGACCTACCTGCTCCAGGCGATGCACTTTGTAGAAGTAGCGCTGCCAGAACTCCGAGTGGGAAACAGCCACAGGGACCTGGGAAAGGGATCAGGAAAGGGATCAGGAAAGGGATGAGCCCCTCAGGGGGAGAGCTGCAGCTGCTGCTGCTGCTGTGTCCCTCTCTCCTCCCAAAGCTTGGAACCATTTCACCATAGCTCAGCATGCCACCACAGCTGTTTCCATTCCAACTGCAAGGGGCAAACAGCTCAGGGCTTCCCTGCAGCATTCCCCGAGTCAGGAATTGCCCAGGCAGGGCCTCACCATTTTGGTGTAGAGTGCCCGGATGGAAGGGCTGGTTGCCAGCAGCTCTGCAATCTCCCCTTTCTTCTCCTCCAGGCTGAACTGAGAGAGCCAGGCCTCGAGCAGCTCAGCAGGGCCTGTTTGGGACGAGCACAGGGATAACAATCCTTGGCACAAAAGGGCAGGAAGACTTGGGAAGTTTAATTGGAAAGGTGCTGGGGCAAAAGAGGAAGGAGACACAGGGCTCAGAGCTCCTCTGCCAGCCCAAGGCCACGTGGCACCAGTTTAAACTGGGCCAGTAAATTCAGCCTAAGCTGGTCCTTGAGGTAAGAGCCAGATCTGCTCTCTACAGCTGGCCCCAGCTACAGCCAAACCAGCCCTGCTGGCCAAAGGCTTCAGGGAATTCCAGCTGACCCCCAGACCCCCCAGGGACAGCACCCTGGACCCCCCTGGACCCTCCCATACCATCGGGCTCGTTGCAGTAGGTGGCTGGGTCGGACTGGAGGCTGTAGAGACGAGCCTGGAGGAGACACACAGGGACAGCTGTGAGGGAAGGGACAGCAGCAGAGCCAGGGGACAGGGCTGAGGATGCCACATCCCAGAGCATCCCCCTGGGAACGGGACACTCACCTTGGCACTGTCGTAGGGCTCGGTGGTACCTGAGGGTGTTGCCATCAGTGTTATCACATCACAGTCAATGGTCTTGTCCGGTGAGGGAGCAAAAGTGTCCGAGATGACCCCCAGGAAGTCAGACAGCCCCTTCCTCACCTTTTCCGTGGCACCTGAGGAACCTTCCGTCCTCTTCAAGGGAAGAGGCAGCACAGTGTCAGTAACACCCCAGAATTCCTGGGTGGGATCCTTAAGGAAGCGGGATCTCTCCCTTCAGGAGAGTGCTATGGAGGAGACTGGGCTGCATGGGGGTGGTGGGAGGCACCTGCCTCAGGTGGGGAACTGAGGCTTTGTGGGAAGGACACAGCCAGGTTTGGGGCTGGCTGCTTTGGGGTGGGACTGTCCCAGCAGCAGCTGTGCAGGGCTGAGGCTCACAGCTCGTGTGGGGAGCCTGTGTCACCCCACAGTGACACTGCCAGCATCCCAGCTGCTCAGTGTAAGGGGAGAGGGAACCACAAGGCCCCTCCTCTGCTCATCTGCAAGGGCATGGAGTGACAGGACAAGGGGGAACGGCCTTAAGCTGAAGGAAGGAGGGGTGAGATGAGATATTGGGAAGAAATTCTTCCTTGTGAGGGTGGTGGGATGGAATTCCCAGAGAAGCTGTAGCTGCCCCATCCCTGGAAATGTTCCAGGCTAGGATGGACGGGGCTTGGAGCAACCTGGGATGGTGGAAAGTGTCCCTGCCCATGGCAGGGGGTGGCACTGGATGATCTTGAAGCTCTCCCAGCCCCTACTCACTGCCAGCTTGTCCTTGACCACGCTGGCCGTGGCGGCGATGGTGCAGGCTGTGTCGTGCTGCACCACCTGGGTGAACTCTGCCAGGTCCCGCTTCATGAATTCCAAAGCCTCTGTGGACTGCAAGGAGACAGCAGATGCATTGTCCAGGCTTTTGGTTCTCCAACAAAGCCAGGATCGCTCCCAGCACGTCACAAAAATTCAACCGTGAGAGCAGCTTGGGCAAAGCGTGAGACCAGAATAACCTGAATAACAACAGCACTTGCTATGCCCAAAACACATCCCAGGAGGGTTGAAAGCCAAGAATAGAAAAACACAGGTTGGGAAAAGCCTGGGTTTAGGGTTTGTGTCTAATTAACACAAGCAATGCTGCCACAGGCAGGAAATGACACACCCCAAAGCGACGCTGGGAGCACAGCCCTCCGTGCTCGGGGTGATCTTCACGGGACAGAGCCCAACACTCAGCCAGAAGGTCCCCAGTAAACCCATCCCAATCCCAGCCTGGGCAAACTGGGGCCGCCCCACAAGGTCCCAGTGGTTCCCACCTTCTCCTTGACAGCCTGGTAGCTCTGCTGGAGCCAGCTCCGCCACCAGCCCCCGTCCTCCCTGCGCGGGACACGGCGGCGTCAGCACAGAGCCCGAGCCCAGAGCAGCATCCCAGAGCGAACCCCAAACCCCAGATCCCAAATCCAGATCCTGACCCCAGAGCAGCATCCCAGAGCGAACCCCAAACCCCACACCCCAAATCCAGACCCCACACCCAGATCCTGACCCCAGAGCAGCATCCCAGAGCGAACCCCAAACCCCACACCCCAAATCCAGACCCAGATCCCGACCCCAGAGCAGCATCCCAGAGCGAACCCCAAACCCCAGACCCAGATCCAGACCCCAGATCCCGACCCCAGACCAAACCCCCAAACCCCAGATCCCAAATCCAGACCCAGATCCAGACCCAGACCGCAGATCCAGATCTCAGATTCTGATCCCAGACCTCAGAACCCGGATCCCACATCCCGATCCCAGATCCCGATCCCATATCCCAACGCCAGATCCCAACCCCAGATCCCACATCCCACATCCCAACCCAACGTCCCAACCCCCATATCCCAATCCCGATCCCACATCCCAACCCAACATCCCAACTCCCATGTCCCAATCCCGATCCCAATCCCAACCCCAGTTCCCGATCCCAGATCCCGATCCCACATCCCGATCCCACATCCCAACCCCAGATCCCAACCACAGACCCCGATCCCAGATTCACACCCCGACACCCCAAAACCCCGCCCCGGCCCCGCCGCCCTGCCCATCCCCATCCCGGTCCCGGTCCCTGTCCCGTTCCATCCCGTTCCCTGTCCCGTTCCCTGTCCCGTTCCCTCCCGCTCCCGCCGCCCCCGCCCGTGCCCCGCTCACCCCTCCGCCATCTTGGCGCGGTGACGTCACCAATATTTACCGACCCCTCACCCCGCGGGCCCCGCCCCGGAGCCGGGCCCTCCTGACGTCACTTCCTGCCCCGCCCCGGGGGCGCGCCCCGGCTACGGCGGCCGGGCGGGACCGGGAGCGGGGCCGCGAGCGGGGCCGGGCGGAGGTGAGCGATGGGCACCGGGCAGGGCCGCGTTCCGGGGCATCTCCAGACCGGGCAGGGCGGTGCTTGGAGCAGGGAGGGGTCCCAGTACGGAGCAGGATGGTTCTTGGCGCTGCGGGGCATCCCGGTACCGGGTAGGGTGCTCCTTGGCCTTCTAGGGCATGCTGGGGGACCGGGCGTACCGGGACCTTGGCGGGATGTGGAACTCGTGGTACCGGGCGGGACGGTCCTTGGAGGGGTATAGGATACCCGGTACCGGGCGGGACGGTCCTTGGAGGGGTGTGGGACCCGCAGGGCCGCGCAGGACGGTTCTTGCCGGGGTCTCCCCCCCTGTCCCGGGTCCCCGCGGTGTCCCCGCGGCGCTGGCAGGGGGTGGCAGCGGCGGTGTCCCCGCGGGTCCCGGTGCTGACGGCTCGCTCTGTTCCCGGCACAGCCATGGAGGTGCAGTCGTACTACACCAAACTGCTGGGGGAGCTGAACGAGCAGCGCAAGCGGGATTTCTTCTGCGACTGCAGCATCATCGTGGAGGGCAGGATCTTCAAAGCCCACAAGAACATCCTGTTCGCCAACAGCGGCTACTTCCGAGCGCTGCTCATCCACTACATCCAGGACAGCGGCCGCCACAGCACGGCCTCGCTGGACATCGTCACCTCCGAGGCTTTCTCCATCATCCTGGATTTCCTCTACTCCGGGAAGCTGGATCTGTGCGGGGAGAACGTGATCGAGGTGATGTCGGCCGCCAGCTACCTGCAGATGACCGACGTGGTCAACTTCTGCAAAACGTACATCAGGTCTTCCTTGGACATCTGCAGGAAGATCGAGAGGGAAGCGGCTTTCTACCAGGCTGACAGCGGGAGCTCAGCCAGGGAGGGCACCTCCCTCGGCCCCAAGAGCTCCGCCCCCGCGTCCTGCCTGCAGGAGAAGGAGAGGATTCCACAATGCCAGCGGGAGCCTCCCTGCGGGGACTGCAGCACCCTGGAGCTGGTGGTCAGGGACCCCCTGAGCAGTGACTGCCCCGATGACCCCTCGCTGCCCAAAGGGGTGGAACCCAAAGTGGAGTTCGACCCCGACGAGGTGGAGGTGGAGGTGGGCGAGCGGCTGCCGCAGTTCCCCGCGCCGCTGTCCCTGGAGCAGATGGAAGAGGGGCAGCCCGTGGAGCTGGCCTGCAATAATTACCACATGAAGCAGTTCCTGGAGGCTCTGCTGCGCAACAGCTCGGCTCAGAGGAAGGAGGACGTGGTGCATCACTTTGTCCGGGGATTTGAGGGTAGGGCTGAGGATGCAGGAGTCGCCGTGAGTTCCATGATGGACATTCACAGCGACTGGTATGGTGAGGACACAGGTGAGAGGACTCGGGGGGTGCAGCCTGTGGAGTTGAGGAGGGAACAGCTTTGTTGGGCCGCTTCTTTTGTGACTCTTGTTGAGGAATATATTGCTGAATATTTTGGCACAGTGAAATAAACTCTTGTTGTGCACTTGAAAAGCAGCTGTACTCGTTTGTTCGGTGCAGCCCGTGGGAGGTGAGTATTCCTGACAGCTCTGCAGCTCCCAAATCACCCCCCAGACTCCAGTGGGGGTGATTCTGCTTTAATAAACTCACTGGGACCTCGTTGAAAGGCAGGTGCATTTTTAAAAATCATTAAGAGCAATCCAACAGCAGCTGAGCTGCCACAAGAGGGATCTGCTGCACGACCCGCTGCAGCAGGAGCTCATCCCACTGGAGCTCCTGCCAGTGCTGCTCTGTTTGCTCCTGCTTGGGATTTCAGAGGGCAGGAATCAGTTTTATCCAACACTGAGGGATCCCTACAAGTCCTTTAGGAGCACTGAAAGCTTTAAACTCTGTGGTATAGCATAAAGATGAGGCTTTTGTCACTTCTGAGCTGCTGGTCACTGAGGTTCTGCTGCTGCCCCGAGCCCAGCACCAGTTGGAATATCTCAGGAATATTTCCTGGCAGCAGTGTCAGGCACCTGGAGAAGAAGAAAATCAGGCCCATGTGCATTTCTCCTGATGTGGACAATAAAGATTTGGGCATTTTATCTGGTTTTTGATAAGTGCCTTGTCCAAACAGCCTTGTGAAGACAGGAGGTGGCTCTGACAAACTGCAAGTGCCACAGGTGCCGAGGATGTGACAAATGCCACAGCGCTGTGGGCAGCACACAAGTTTATTTTCACATCAGCTCGAGCTGCCTGTGCAATCTCAAAGCCAATAAAACTGTCAAATCCTCTCTGCTTTCCAATCAGGCACTGATAAAATCACAAATCCAGGTTCAGTGCCACCAGCAGCTCTCAGAGCAGGGCTGGCACCACTCAGGCTGCTGCTTTTCCACGTGTGGCAGGGTGAGAACATCCAACACACAAACTTGGCTTCTTTTCTTCCCTCTCTCAACATCTCCAGGCTGTTAATGAGTCATGAAAAGGGAAATGCTTCCAGAGTTTGACAGGGAACATCGGGTGTCCTGACAGTGCAGCAGAAATCAGTGGGAGATGGGTTTTGAGTAGGAGTGAGGGAAAAGAAACCAAACCTTCCATTCCTTCTGTTTCTGTGCTAAACCAGGACATTGTAGCAGCGAGGAGAGTGGGAGCTTCTCAGCTTTCAGTGGTGCTGCTGCCTCAGCTTCCTCACAAGGCACCAGAAATGAGAAATACGAAGTCCTGATACCAGAATGGTGCACTCAGGTCAACAGAAGAGATAAACACCACTCCTTTCACGTGTCCACCTCTGTTCCATCACCCTGCTCCCCTTCACAGCAGATGGAAGGGAAACAGGCACCTGCAGAGCACTGGAAGCAAGGCAGGACTAAGAACTGGGTTGGTTGGGGTTTTAATGAAGCTCTAAACGCCCAGCAGGGATTTGCAATCCTTTGGGAAGCTCCAGAATGGGGTGAGATGACTCTGGCTCACACCATTAACACCAGACACACCTTTTTTGATAGTGGGTTGGATAAACCTTAATACAAAGGATGCTCTGCAACCTCACCTGCTTGACACACAAAACATTTCCCTGAATCAGTGCCTGGAACAGGGAAAATTAATCCTTTGGCATCACATCTCCACCTTTCTGCTGGAAGGGAAGCTGGGCTGGTGCTGAAAAACTTGGCAGTGCCCATGTTTATGTAAAATGGGATCTTCAAGTTTAATTTTCTTCTTGCACCTGACTCCATAAATTGTGTAATACTTGTGGTTTGGTTTTAGGAACAGTAAAACATTGTCAGGAAATATGTTGGGAGTCCTTCATCATGCTATTCCCAGCAGGAGGGCAGTAGAAACAAAGAGTCATATTTTCAGATCTAAATATAAAAGCACTTGGACAAAATGTGCTATTCCTGCCTGCAGTTTGTGCTCGAGGTTTTCGTTGCTGATGCTGTTTAATGTTAATGGTTTCATAATTAACAAAAAAAAAAAGAAGTGGCTGAGATGGAGCAGAGACCCCATCGCACTAAAAGCAGATTTTTGGTACTTCATTAAGTGGCTTCTTAAAATAAAATGAGCAACAGGGCGTCTGCAGCTGCATGAATTCTGCAATGGCACCAGCTGAGGAAAGCCCAGGTAAGCCAAGCCCAGGGAGAGGGCCCAGTGCAGCTCTCTGGCCTCAGCTTTGCAGCGAGCAGGACGAGGAGCCAACCCGAGGTGCCTGAGTGTCCTTGGGGTGACTTTAGGATGTGGATCCCATATCGCTGCCCATGCCCAGAAATTAATTCCTGTGCCTTTCTATGCCTCTAAACTGAGCCTGAGAGGGGGAAGGAAAAAACTGAGCAAAACTTTTTCAAAGCAGTTTGCAGCTTGTTCAAGGTCACACACAGAGATAGAAGTTTTTTTTCCCCCAGCTGCAGCAGGGGAGGGAGGAAGCAGCCAGTTTGCTGCTTTCCAGTCAGCTTCTGGCCAGTTGTTTCAGTTTCTTGTTCTCCAGAGAGAGACTGAGAGTTGAGCTTTGTTTTTCCTTCCCTGGAATTCCGGGAGTTTTCTCCCTTTTCTACTGGACTGCCAGATTTTCTCCCTTTTCTACTGGATTGCTTCAACCTCAGAGCACATCAGGAGGACTTTCCACCGGGCACAGAGGGCCAAGCCCCAGCTCTGAGGAGACCAAAGGGAGAACTCTTAACACTTCCCCAGGTTTTTCCTCCACAGCGACAGATTTTATTATTTAGCCTTATTATCCTTTCCCCTGTGTTTGCTAAATAAATAGCTTTATCTCCTTCACTTCCCTTCGAGGAAAATTTCTTTTCCCCCCAGCCTGGTGGGGGGAGGGACGGTTGTGCCTTCTCTCAGAGGACCTATTTCAAAATTCAGCCAAACCGCCACACTGAGCTAACCCCGTGCTGTGTGTTCTTCTCCCCAAGGTGACGTGCTGGTGGTGCCCATCAAGCTGCACAAGTGCCCCTTCTGCCCCTACACGGCCAAGCAGAAGGGGATCCTCAAGCGCCACATCCGCTCCCACACCGGGGAGAGGCCCTATCCCTGCGAGACCTGCGGGAAGCGCTTCACCCGCCAGGAGCACCTGCGGAGCCACGCGCTCAGCGTGAGTCTGGGTGGTTGTGGCCACCAGGGAGTTGATTCCGAGGGTTTTCTTGGCGTTTTCCAGGTGGATTTCCCGAAGGAAATTGCCTGGAGGAACCCGGAGTGCTGAGAATGTTTCTCTGTTTTGAAGGGGTTTTGCCGCCCTGAGCAACGCTGGTTTTACCTCCAACCTTGGAAAAAGTTACCAAGGATCAGACAAGAACTAGGAAATGCAGTGGTGGGAATTAGGTGATAGACTAGGAAATACAGTGGTGGGAATTAGGTGATAGACCAGGAAATACAGTGGTGGGAATTAGGTGATAAACTAGGAAATACAGTGGTGGGAATTAGGTGATAGACCAGGAAATACAGTGGTGGGAATTAGGTGATAGACTGGAAATACAGTGGTGGGAATTAGGTGATAGACCAGGAAATACAGTGGTGGGAATTAGGTGATAAACTGGAAATACAGTGGTGGGAATTAGGTGATAGACTAGGAAATACAGTGGTGGGAATTAGGTGATAGACTGGAAATACAGTGGTGGGAATTAGGTGATAGACTGGAAATACAGTGGTGGGAATTAGGTGATAAACTGGAAATACAGTGGTGGGAATTAGGTGATAAACTGGAAATACAGTGGTGGGAATTAGGTGATAGACTACGATGTAAGATTGTCACAGGGTGAAAAATTTAGAGGTTTTGGGCTTCTCTTTGTAGTAAATAGATGAGGGTAAAAAAGATCAAAATGGAGGATTGTTGTTGTTCTCTAAACCTTCTCCTTCTACTACTCCATGTTCTGCAGTAAAAGTGGTTTGGGATGATTGGATAGAGAATTCCGCAGTTCCTGCCCGTGTTACTGAATAATTGGTAGGAAAGTGAAAATAATGGACATTTTTAGTAACTATTGGTTAAAATATCTTTAAAAGGCTGTGTAAATCTTGATAGAGAGCCTTCACTCCTGCTTTCTGTGCTCTGTGCTGTACCTGGGTCATGCTGGTGGCTCTGTTCCTCTGATAAGACTTCATAAACAACTATCTGGAAGCACTGAAACTCCAGGAAAAGTCTCAGTTTATCTTTGAAACTCCTTGCAAGGACTTTCAGTAAATTCTCTCCCATCAGGAGGGATTTGATTTATGGCATGGTAAAGTGTCAGTTGCCAAAGCGAGAGAAACTTTTCAGTTAATAATAATAATAATGATAATGATAATGATAATAATAATAATAATTAGTATTTGGTTCGTTGTTTTGCTCTATTGGATATTTGGCATTTCTCCTGAAGCACACAGTAAGGATTTAGGCATTTTGTTTTCCCAATCTGTTCGATCTGGGAAGGAATTCTGCCTTGTGAGGGTGGTGAGGTTGTTGATTCCCTATTCCTGGAAGTATCCCAGGCCAGGCTGGACAGGGCTTGGAGCAACCTGGCATTGGGGAGGGTGTCCCTGCCCATGGCAGGGATGGGCTGGATGAGCTTTGATGTCCCTTCCAACCCAACCCATTCCACGATTTTTGTCCTTTATGGCATCACAATGGAATCCCCTTCAGGTGAAGCGTGGCTTTTCTCCTGTTTTGGGAATCTCTCCCAACCCAGCAGGTTGCTGGTTTTCCCCTCCCCAATTTTGCTGTTTTCCCTGCAGGTCCATCGCTCCAACAAGCCCATCATCTGCAAGGGCTGCAGGAGAACCTTCACCAACAGCCTGTCCCAGGGGCTGCGGCGCTTCGGGCTCTGCGACAGCTGCACCTGTGTCACCACCACCCACGAGGACTCCATGCCCATCAACCTCAGCCTCATGGAAACAGCCTCAGAAGGCCAGGAAAAAGGGGATGCTGACAACGATTGGCCCATCTACGTGGAGTCTGGTGAGGAAAATGATGCAGCTGATGATGATGATGGCGATGACAAGCAGGAAATCCACCGGAGTTTGTCAGACAGAGAAACTCTGATGTAGCAGTGAGAGGAGAGGGGGAGCACTGAGAGGTTCCCCAGCAGTGTCTGGGACAGAGAACTGCACATCTGCCCACTCACTGTGACACTGTGCTGGTTTTTATTGTTCTGGTTTTTAATTCAACAGCGGGGAGAATTGGAATTTTTAAGGTTTTTTAAGTTTTCAGTGCTGTGCACCAGAAATCTGTGAGGAATCTTCTGCCTGGGGTTCACAGAGGTTGGACTCGAGCAGTTGCTCTGTCCCCTGGTTTTGGTTTTGCAGGTGGAACACCTCGGGGTTGTTTTAGGGACAGGTTTCTTCAAATAATGAGTTGTGGTCCTTAATCCCTGATCTGAAAGGGGCACCACCTTTTCTCTGAAGATGACACAAAATGTGGTTTACATCTCTTACCTTGGAACTTCTCCGAGCTAATCTGTGATCCTTCTGCTTTAGGACAGTGTTACCTAAATGATGAACCTTAAGTGTTTGCTGAGACTGGGTTTGACCTGGAAACCAGGGCAGAAAAGCCAGGATAACAAAAACAAAACAAGAATATGCTGCTGCTGAAAGGATAAGCAGGAAGAATAAACACATCTCACATGTCCTTAATTGCAGGAATTTAGAGATCAAGCTTCTCTTTCTGAATTTTTACTGCATCTTCCTCTCCTAAGAGCTCAGGCTGCAGATCTTCAGCCCTGTCTTTAATGTCACTCAGATATCAGTAGGCTTGGCTTAAATATCAAGCACAAATAATGGTGTCTTAGTGGCCTGGACTAAGAGAAAAGCCCAAATTCTTTTCAGCTTTTTACAGTAGGAGTTAAAAGCTGTCAAGCAGGTTCCTTGGGAATTCTGACTCTGGCAGATTGAATAACCAGATCCACACCTGGTGTAGCTGAGGAGCAGTGAAATATCTGAGCAATGCTGTCAAAGAGCTCTGAATGCCCTTTTGGAATCCTTTTCTTTCTCTTTTACTGTAATTTCTTTTAGAATTCGGGGATCCTCTCATGGTTTATGCTTTGCGATTTTATCCAGAATTTATTTATTTTTTCTAAAACACTCCACTGTGAGCCTCCTGTTTCTTTGCTGGGGCAGCTGAAGGTTTTCAAAGGAGGTGAGATTTTGTCACCTTTCCAGCAGCAAGTTGATAAGAGCTATCAAAACTCAGGCTGGGAAGCTTTAGAAGAAAACCCACCACCAAGAGAAAGCCTGTTTGCTTAGGGGTGACCTCCTGTTCCCTGACAAAGGGACAAAACTGAAATATACTGTGAAATCAGACTGTTAATGCTTCTTCCCTCTGCTGTTCCCAAGTGTTTCACGAAAAGGCAAATTTGATGAGCCTTTTTGCCTGTGCAAGTGCTTGCTGGAGCAAGTGCTGGATCAGAATTCTGGAGACAGATTTGGCTGACAAAGAGGGAGCAGTTCCTCCCACTTGAGGCGGTGTTTCTTGAGGGTTTTGGTGTAAAGATTTTACACTTGGCAAACCTAAAAAACCCAAGAGCTCTCTGATTTAACCAGGGTTTTTTTTCTGCATACCTCGTGCTTTTGTTTCATATGCTGGAAAAGAGCAACTCAGCTTCTCCCTCTCCTTCATCCAGCAGTGAAACAGTCCCACTGTGATGTCAGATTTATTTGCCAGAGCTGATTCTGCTCTCACAAGTGCAGCCAAAGGTTCATTGCCACACCAGGTAGGATGAGGAAAGAAGAAACGAGGTTCTTCTTAAAGAATTCACTTTACTGGTGGCTGGTGAAGAGAGCAAAAGGTAGAGAGACTTCTTTTGAAGTGGTCTGGTCCAAGTTCTTGATGAATGTCACCATGGAATGTGCTGGTTTTATTTTCTATCCCTTCATTTGGGTGAGTTTCAGTCATCCCTGTTCCAGGTCATCTGTAAATCTGAGTTTGTAGTAGCTGAGACAAGACCTTTACAGAATTCCCTGCTCTAGAGCTCCTGTTTTAGTCCATCTGAGTTAAGGGACATTGGAGGGACAACTCAGGTGGGTGCCACATTTGGAGCTGAGCTCCTCTGAAAATCCTGCTGTGGTTTTGGCTCCTTGGTGCTCTTGAAAACCTGAGCTAAATGTGGGGCTTGTAAATTTTGCTGGAACATTTGGAAATGCCTCTTCCAGCCTCCCAGGGCTTGTCTTTTGGACTGCTGGATTTTTGGTGAGTCCATCCAACACCAAAGGGTGATAAAGGAGATAAAGGAGGGACTTTCTGCCTTGAGAGCACCTGGGAATGAGCCACAGATCACCCGTGTTCGTTGGGAGACTTGCTTGCTGATGGCAGCGGGGCAGGAATGTAAATAGGGATCCAAAATGATATTTAATGACCAGGCCTCCCCAGTTCTGGTCAAGGAAGATTCCACCTCATTGTAAATATTGGTAGAAGCCACTAGACCTGGAATATCAGCTGAGCCTGGTCCTGGCTTGTGCTCCACAAGGTTGGGAAGCTCCTGGCATGGCCGAGCTCTGCTGACTCTGAGCCTGTGGAGACACTGGGAGCAGGGAAACCCTCGGGAAGTCTGGGTGGTGCAAGAGCTGCAGGAATGGCTGCAGAGACCTTTTCCTTCACCCTGCTCTCTTTGGTCTTAGAGATTGTTTCTTGTGTGTCTTGTGCCTAGAGAATGGAGCTGTCAGGGGTGTGGGGTGGGCGGGGGGCAGCTTTTCCCCAGGGAAAGGCACCACCAAACTCGGGGTTTCCTGTTGAATTGTCATTTTTTTGTGCTGCTTTGTTTTCCGTGGAGTCCTTTCAGCCTTTGGATGTAGAAGAGGGTGTAGTTCATGTAAATCCCTTTGCTTGTGCTTCCCACTTCGTTTTCTGGATGTTTTTTTCCCTGAAATCTTCCATTTGTAGACCCAGCCTCTACAAGCTTTGAGAAAATGATGTTGGCTGTTTAAAAAGCTTCCTCTGGTGCTTGCTGGAGAATCAAAAAATGTCGTTTTTAGGGGAGTTATTTCTAATAGAATCTCGTTCTCAAAGGTTTTTAAAGGCCGTGCAGATGACATATCTTGAAGTCTTAGCTCGTCGTACTTGACTTTGTTTAGGAATACACATTTTAATGTATTTTTGCACAGAAATGCACTGTATTTCACTGAAGGAATACATGCTGCACTGGTATTTGTAGTGCATTTCACCTCTTGGTGCAAAGTCCTTGTAAATCTTCCAATTGTGCTCGTTTAATTTCCTGCTGTTTTGTAAGACACTTTCATAACCGAAGTCCTTTAGTCCAGTAACGATGACAAATTCTTATAAACTGAACCTTATTTGTAGAAGTGACTGAAATATATTTGTGGATCTTGGAGCATTCTGGAGTTTTTTGATTGTCTAGAAAATAAAACTCTCTGAGAGGGTTGCTTGGATTTTTTTTTTACTGTTCAAATGTTGACTGAGTAAACCTGAGAGTGTCTAGTTTCAATTTCTTGCATTAAAATTAAATAATTAATATTTCCATTTCATTAATCCAACTGAAAAATGAATAGATCTATTTCTGGGGACAGTTAGTTTGCAAGAAAAATCAGAAAGAACTAAAAGGGTCCTATTCACTTCAACCCCAGCCAAGGGAAATTTTTAGAAAATCTTTTATTTTATTAACACTGATTTGGTTTTCTTAACAGTCTTTGTAGTTTTATGTTAACTTTTTAAACTCCTTTTAAAACTTTTCATTTCTGGGAGGCAAACCCCGATCCCAGCTAGGAGGAAATGCATATGGGGACGGGGAGAACAGCATCCCAAATATTCTTTCCAGATAATTTTGAATTATATCGACTATTTCACAAACGATCTCGCGGCAAATACACAATTTTTCCTTTTTTTTTTTTTTTTTTCCCCCCCCCATGAAAGAGGTGAGGCGCTGAAGAACTCAAGATGGGGTGAGGGTGGTTGTCTCCACCCTTGGTGAAAAGCATTTTTTGTGAGGCGAGGAGGGAGGGAAGCAGGAGAGCGGGGCAGCCAAGGGCCATCAGAGGGTGTCAAAGAACTCCCTAATGATTTGGGGAGGAGAATCGTTTGGATGCAGCCCTAAATCACCAACGCGAGCTGTATGCAAATACGGGACATTTGGGTGTTCCGAGTGACGATAAAGAGTTTAACGAAGGGTTTTAATTGTCCTGCTGGAACAGGATGAGGGGTTTGGGCTCCCGCGTAGATGAAGTTCCTGACAAATCCTGCTGAGATGCGCGAGCAGCTCCTGGAAACGCTGCCACCAAATCTCCTTCTTTTCCTAAATTGTACCTTGCTGCCAGTGGGAAGATTCCTCCCTGGGCTTTAGGACAGGGCATTGGGAATTCCCGTTCGTTTTGAAGAAGGAAGCGATGTCCCGGGGACCCCGAGGCTGCGGGGATTTGTACCTGGAGGTTGGGATTTGTGCTTGAAGAGAAGGTGCAGCTCCAACCCGATTCAACTCCCCTGGTTTGGTCCTTGGGAAAGCTGAGGACACGAACGATGATGCAAATGAAGGAAACCCAAATCCGGGCTGGCAGTGATCACATGCAAATTGTAGTCTCAATCTTAATTAATTCCTAGGCTTTGAACTCTTCCTTAAGTTGTTCCGGCACAGGTTCTTGAGTTTTTCCTTGGTAAAAAATATCCCTGGATATTTAAAGTTGGAAAGTGCACCATCACTGAGGGCTGCGATTCTTTTAACTGGCATTACTGTTAATTAAACTATTATTATATAAGACACGATACCATTATATATTATTACCGTTAATCACGTTTGATTACCAAACCCAAGGAGAAATGTACGTCAATTTTTGTATCAGCAAGAAAAATGGAATTTTTTTAGAGTAATTGGTAAATTCTTCTCTGAAGAGCAGACTCTCAGCCTTGATCTGCAACACTCTTGCTGTGAGGAGCACCTCCTTCACCTCGTTCACCCAGCTGCCAAGCACATTCCCCCTGGATGAACTCTCCAAACAGCATCTCAACTTCAAGTGGGACTTTCTCAGCTGGAATCAAGGGCTCTAAAATTTAGAAACACGAACCAGAAAACCTCACTGCATGTCTGGGATTGTTTGGGACGCACTGTTGTGCACAACAGGATGAAATCAGCCCCACGTATGAGAAAACCAAAGTTTGTTCCGTGGCTGTTCGTGGATCCACAGCACAGAGCAGTGAGCAGGAAGTGCTCTGAGGAAAGCACTCGTAGCATCTTTAAAAATTCTAATTAAGCTACTCTAGATATCACTGAACATTTCCCTCATATTTTTAAAATTCTATTGCCTGTTCCTGGCAGATGGAGAGCCCTCGAGCTCCTGTTGACATCGACACAAACCCCCACTGACAGACGAGTGAAAGCACCACCCAGGCAGGTCAAACAGAACAAATACCTACAGGTAACACTTTTCCAAGGGAAGCTTTCAGCCGATGAAATAAATCGGGCATAAATGTGGAATAAAAATATGTAGAATGTTGAGCAACCTGGTCTAGTGGAAAGTGTCCCTGCCCATGGTCTTTAAGGACCTTTCTGACCCCAACCATCCTGGGATTCTGTGATTCCATGTTAAATAGAAAGAGGTGTGACTTAGCTGGCTTGACAGGCAGAAATAAACTTTAAAGGCGTGAATTCAAGAGGTATTAAAACCTGATACTACAAATAGATGTTCTGGTTTATATTAAACTGATGGTTTAGTTGGCTGTCTTCTTTATTTCTCAGTGGTGAGAGCTACGAGAAGCTGGTGTGGATTCCAGTTGTTTCATGTTCAAGAATGATTAATTTAGAGCAGAATCTTACAGAAGCAAAATGGCTTTCATGAAGATTTTAAGAGCATGGCCTGAGTTTGAAAGGAGAATCTACAAAACTAAGGAAGTTTATAAAAAAAGGGGAAATAAGCTGGAAAAAATATTGTTACATATATAAAACCCATATATATATATATATATACAAAATATGAATGGATAAAAATTGGAGATGAATAAATGTATATTAATTAGTGGGAGAATGCTTCTAATGATCAAAGGAAAGAGTCTTTGGATTGTTATCTTCTAGATAAAGAGTCTTTAGTCAATTTTGCTACACTGGGGAAAGAGAGATGAATTGTTTCAAGGTGGAAAGTCTGAAGTTAGGGAAGGGAAGGCTAAAAATGCCACAAAGGACTCGGTTAAGGAAGAATGGTTTCCATGGGAAAATAAATATTTATGAAAAATAACTGGGGCGTCAAAATCACAGAAAAGACCCTGGTGGTAAGAAGAGGAAGGAGAAAGACACTAAACTTCGAGGGAGAGAAGGTGAGAGGTCCAGGTTTCGCTTTCAGACATGCTTTCTTCAGAAGATAACAGATACCAACAGAGAAAAG
This sequence comes from Coloeus monedula, assembly GCF_965178545.1. Lineage (NCBI taxonomy): Eukaryota > Metazoa > Chordata > Aves > Passeriformes > Corvidae > Coloeus > Coloeus monedula. The sequence continues at coordinate 1,851,717 of NC_138804.1, read as the reverse complement.
AAGATGTCACATCTCCTTTGGAGGATGCTGCGAGAGAAAGGAGAAGGATTTGGGTCATCGAGGCCCGCGCTATAGATAAAGGTGTGAAAAGGAGGCATCTAGGGCATCCCATCCCCTCCGGGGCAGCATGTGGGTGTGGGAAGCGGCGAGCGGCGGCGGCCGCGGGGCGCTCGGGCCGAGGCAGGCGCTGGGCTGCGGCTGCAATCGGTGCGTTGCCCCTTTAATTGTGTCCCCAGCCCTCGGGCGTCTCTGTCCAACGCCCACGTCAGCAAATACCTTTTGTTTCTCTCCCGTTCGGGCTCGCAGGGCTCGGGGCTGCGGGAGCAGCGGCGCGTCGCCTCCAGGCACGGCGAGCCCCGAGGCGGGGCCGGGGACCCCGCAGCCACCGCCCGCTCCCCCCGGCTCGGCGGCAGCCGCCCGCAGCACCCCGCCGGTGAGTGGCGGCTCCCGCACGCCGGTAGGCCGGGCAGGGCGCTGGGTTTGGGGCGGAAAGGGCCCCGCAGCCAGCCCGGTTGCGAGGGGCGGCGAGGAGGGCGCGGGGCTCCGCAGTGTCCGCGGGCGCCTCGGGCCGCCCGGAGCCGCTCGGTGCCGCCCGGAGCCGCTCGGTGCCGCCCGGTGCCGGGGCTGCCGCGTCCCCGGCGGGCGCCATTTGCAGCCCCGGGCGCGGACACAAAGGGGCTGCGCGGGGCGGGCGGCGGCGAGAGGGGGCGGCGGGGGCGCCGCCGGCGCGGGGGCTGCGGGCGGCGGGGCGGGAGCGGCACCGGGCGCTGGGCACCGGGCGGGGACACGGGCGGGGACACGGGGGGCTGTGCGGAGCGGCAAACGCGGCTCCGTTCCCGCAGGCGGCTGCGGGCGGCACGCCCGGCCCGGGGCGGTCCGTGCGGGCGGAAGGGAGCGCGTAGCCGGCCGGGGCCGGCGGGCGCTGCGGTCCCCGCGGCGGCAGCGGGGCCGGGAGGCGCCGGCGCCGTCGGGCGTCCTCGGCTGCCGGAGACCGGGCGGGCGGGTGAGTGACGGCGGCCGCGGCCAATGCCGGGGGCCCGGGGCGCTGCCGCCGAGCCCCGCTCCCGGAGCTTTCGGCGGTGGCGGCGGCGGCGGGGCTGGAGCCCGGGCGGAGCGGGGCGAGGCGGAATCGCCGGTTCGGGGCACGGTCGCGGTCGCAGCCGCAGCTGCTGTTGGCTCCTCGTCTTCCCGGAGCTGCCTGAAGGCTGCGCAGCTCCAGCGGGCGGCACGAGTCCAGCCCTGCATCCTGGGGATGGAGATGCTCCCGTCTCTGCCAAATAACGCGGTCTTGGCTTTGTCATCGCTCTTGTCTTCTTGCAAAATGAATCTATGGTTGGGCATATCGCGGTTTAAATGTATTTATAGATATAAAGAAATGAGATTATTTGTAAGGGTAGCCGTAAAATTGGGTCTGACATCTTTGGCTGAGTTACGCAGTATTGAAGTCAAGAGTGTAATGATTTTCTTCATTTTTTTAGAGCAACGTTTCATTTCATCTTTTCTGGGATGGAGATTTCTTCTCACCAGTTTCACCTCTTGCAGCAACTAAATGAGCAGCGCAGGCAGGACTTGTTCTGTGACTGCAACATCCTGGTGGAGGGAAAGGTCTTCAAAGCCCATCGCAATGTGCTGTTTGCCAGCAGTGGCTACTTCAAAATGCTCCTTTCGCAGAGCTCGAAGGAAACGAGTCAGTCCACAACAGCCACGTTCCAGGCCTTTTCTCCTGACACCTTCACAGTTATCCTAGATTTTGTGTATTCAGGCAAATTGTCCCTCACCGGTCAGAATGTGATCGAAGTCATGTCGGCCGCCAGCTATCTGCAGATGACCGATGTGATCAGCGTGTGTAAAACCTTCATAAAGTCCTCGCTGGACATCAGTGAGAAGGAGAAGGATCGCTACTTCAGCCTGTCAGACAAAGATGTGAGTTCCAACGGCGTGGACCGATCCTGTGTGTACAGTGGAGGGTGGAGGGCAGAGAGCAGCCCCCCACATTCCCACTCAAGCCCAGACCCTGGGACTTGTATGATGGGCGGGAATGCTTGGAGCAATTTCAACTATTACCCCACCTCTCAAAGAAATGCCCAGCAGCAGCTGTCCAAACACGAGCAGCGGCAGGATTCCATCAAGAAATCCCGGCACCTGGGGCTGCAGCAACCCTCTGACATCCCCCACTATAAATCAAGCAAGCTGGAGGACAGGGCTGCCGAGCCTGCGGGCCACGCCGCGCCGGCCGAGGAGCAAGTTCACATCGACACGGAGGTTGAAGCTCCTCACGTGGGCTATCAGTTCGGCCAAGGGGCTGAGGTGATGCCCAGGGGCTTGGCTGTGTCGCAGCAGGAGCACGAGTCACCCCGCTCCTCCAGTAAATCCAAGTCTTCTAAAGCTGAGGAGCAGTACGGGAGCATGCCTTCCATCCTGGGAGTCATGGGGAGCTGGGCTGAAGGTGAGTGGGGTTTAGAGTTGAAGGTACACAGACACCTGGTAGTGCTCTGTTCCAGCCTTGAGAAAATAGATCTTACTCAATAGTACAGCACTACTGCCAAAAAGACAGATGTATTGTCCAGAAATGTAGGTTTGGAAAGTTTAACTCGTTATTTTAAAATAATTTTAGGTGATTGAAGTACCTGGGGTATAAAGCTGGCCTTTCAAAATGAATTTAAGTGGGGAGATTTTTAAGCTCGTTTTCACAGAATGGTTATGGTTGGAAAGGTCCTTAAAGCCCAACTTGTTCCATTCCCTGCCATGGGCAGGGACACTTTTCACTATCCCAGGTTGCTCCAAGCCCTGTTCCAGCTGGCTTTGCCTGGTCTGTGTTAACACAGCCAATGGTCCACTCCTCCTTTGTTGCACTCCTGTGCAATCCTTGTGCTTGAAACCACCTCTGAATGCTGTTTCTAATAAAACTCATGTGCTATTCTTCACATGAAACACCTTTTCCTAGAGCATGACTTTGATTTTTTTTTTTTTTTTTTTTAAATACCATTATCTTCTGATAAAATACAGATGACCTGGCCAGGATGAGGTTCAAGTGCCCGTTCTGCAGCCACGTGGTGAAGAGAAAAGCCGACCTCAAGCGTCACCTTCGCTGTCACACGGGAGAGCGGCCGTACCCCTGCGAGGCGTGTGGGAAGAGATTCAGCAGGCTGGATCACCTCAGCAGCCATTTTCGAACTGTGAGTATTTTTAGCACCTGCCTGATTTATTTAATGTGTAAATCTGGCTAATTAAACACAGTGTGAGTGTATCTGGTTGATCTAATGACTCCTGTAAAGAAGAGGGAATAGAAAATTAATTTGGTTTGGTTGCAGTCAAATTGAGGGATAATTTGCAGGAAAGGGGAGGAATTTGTTGGGTAATTGATGGCTTGCAGAGGTTCTGCTCTCTGCAGCCTGTGAGAGCTCCTGTGGCCAATTACCGTGCCTGGGCTGGCACAGTTCCCTGTTTGATGTCTCTCAAATCGAGTTAACGCTACGATTTGACGCTGCTCCAACCCTACTTTTTGTCATCTCCAAAACCCCCCTTTTGGTGGATGCTTTATCAAATCCATCCATTCCCATTTTCCCAGATCCACCAGGCGTGCAAGCCCATCTGCAGGAAGTGCAAGCGCCACGTGACCGAGCTGACGGGACAAGTGGTCCAGGAGGGGACCCGTCGCTACAGACTCTGCAACGAGTGCCTGGCAGAGGCTGGCATAGACAGCATCCGCATTGACTTGGAGGCTGAGGCACCTCTGGAATTCCCACAGGATGGGGATAAGGATTCCAGGTGGCACTACGGGGAAGACAACAGGTCTGACGTGGAGATCGTGGAGGATGGCTCGACCGACTTGGTCATCCAGCAAGTGGATGACAGCGAGGATGAAGCAGAGGAGAAGGAAGTGAAACCAAATATTAGGTAGTTGGAAGATGAGGAGTGGGAATTCTGTGGAAGAGGGAGAATGCACTGTGACCATGTGCCCTCTGCCAGCTGTTGGTGATCCTACAGAGACATGTGGTTGAACAGGTCCAGACTTGCATGTATTTATGGACACGTCATTGAGGCCATTCTGGTTTGTTATCAGAACCCCCAGAAGTTGTTTTGGTAAAAAGAATCCGTCATGAAATAATGGATAAACAAGGAAACTGCAGTATTACATGGATAATTTTTACAGCAGGCAATGGGGCACGTCTCAAAGCCCTCTTGCAAGGGAGTGAGGTCTAAATACTTAACACAAAGTCACAGATTACTGTAAATTGCCCATTTTTTACACCTGCAGAGAGGTGGGGTTTATATCATTGGGCAATAAGCAAAGTATAGAGACCCCAGACACCAGACACCCTCTCTTGAGTGTTCAGAAGTGAAGAGAATCTTCCATGAAATGTCATGAATTCTTCATGTTAAGATAAGGAAAAAGGCAGCTAATTAAGGAAGAGCATTCAAAATGTTTTGGCACTTTTGTCTGGAAAAGGACTTTTGTAAAATTTATTAGGATAAGGTGAATCTTTAGTAGATCATTCGTTCCAGACCTATTTCTTTAAAAGAAAATAAGCACATGAATGCTTAACATATCAGATACAAACTGATTAAAAATTTGGATCATTAATTGATGCCAGTAGATGTTTTAGTCTCAAAATTGGGATCTCAGACTGGGCTGTTTTAATAAGCACTATTAAAATACTCCCTTTTTTTTTTTGGAAACCTCTCAAAAGTGCCCAGACATGGTGGGATTGTTGGGGTGCAGGGCAAGGAGTTGGACTTGGATGATCCTTGTGGGTCCCTTCCAGCTCAGGATATTGAATTCTGTGAACCTTTTCCAGTCTGTACCATATGCCAGCGAGATCGAGATGTACTGGAAGTTCTAGACACCAGATTTGTGTCATTTCATCTACAATTAGGCTTACAGAGATGAGTAATGATGAAGAAATTTGACTTCTCTAACAAAAGAAGCTACTTGGTTTTGTTGCTTAGTGAGTTTCTCTTACCCAGCACTGTCAACAGGAGAGGAGCAGAAGATGCTCCTGGGGTGCTGTTGCTGCTCTGCATTCCTTGGACAGACCTGAGTGTTATTCCAATTCTTCATCTTGGGATCATGGAACTCAATGGCTGTAGACTTAGAAAAATTACCTATATTTTTTTCATTTTTACAGCTTTGTAAGCATGTTTGGCTGAACCCCGGGGTTTCTTACACAACAATCCCATATATATATATATCTCTATATATATATACTATTTAATCTTTCCCAGGGACAGCTAAAAAGTCTCTATTTTATTTTTAGTTGTGTAAAAACTGTATAACCTTCTTGTATCACCATGACCAGAGAGTGCAACATTTTCATTCCAGGCTGCAGGTGACCAGCCCAAGGTCTCTTAAATGACAACTTGAGAACTTCATGTTAAATTCAGTGTAAGCATTAAGCACCCTCCCCTCTGTGGGAAGCATCCCAAGGACACGAGAAATGGTATTTTATTGTTCCTACAAAAATTATCATTCATTGGCTTAGACTTGGGGAAGGGGTGACTTAAAAATCTTTGTGATGACCCACATGAAAACACCTTAAACAAGACTTACACTTGCCTCGATTTTATGGGACACTCGGTCAGCAGCCCACAAAATGGACTTGGTGTGAAAACAGACATTTAATTTCTTGGAGCTTTTAAACTCCTAAAATGCCTGTTATTAAATGGCAAAGAAATATTCCTGAGCAACCTGGACTAAATCAAATGCACAGAACAAGAAATATTGAAAAGAATATGGAGTAACTTTGCTCAAATTTCGCAGCTGTTTCCCTTTCCCTTTCCATTAAACAGTTTGACAACAAATTCCAGGTTATCAGTGCCTGGGATACAAAGTGGCTGGAATTGGTCTCTGTGTGTTTGGGGATGGATGAAGGGGAGGGGAAAATGAAGTGTTCTCTCCAGGCCTGAAATCTTAACTGCCAACTGCAAAGGTCAGCCTATTAAGTGTTTCTTAATAGTGGGGGTGTTTTTAGAAGCAAAAGGATTTTTGGATCAATACTCAATTTAATTAGATACCATAAATCTAAGGATTCTGAGGACCAGCTGCTTCAGAACAAGATCTGAAGTGGCTCTAAATGGGCAAATGGAACAATCTATCCATAGGAAGACTTTTAGTTTTTAAACACAGGCAGATTAATCGTTGATTTGCCGGGCAAATAAGGGCTTTTTTTCTGGATTTCTATGTTGTTATTCTCAGTAGCATGACTAGATATCTGTAGTCATTTTTAAAGTATCTTATTAAGCTTGGAGGTTTAGCTCAAGGCTGCGATTCCCACAGGTCAGTTATGTTTTCTGTTCTTTCAAAGTTACCATGTTTACATTTGTTGCCTTAATTTGGTTGTTGTTTCCTTATTTTTGTATTGCAAGATCAATGTTAAGTGCCTTCTGTTTTCCACATCCTTCATTTTACAGTCCCATGTTTCCCTTGGGTTTTTTTTCTCTAAATGAAAATATTTGGGGTTTTTTTGTCTCCTTCCATTGTCTCTGATTGTCTTCTTCATATTTCTGTGAGGATCACGTGCCACTCATCAGCACAAGTAACATTTCCTTTCCTTTCAAGGAGGAAAGTAAAGGCCACATAGGGATGTTCCCACTGAATTTATTTATTTCCTTGTATTTCTTTCATCTTCATGTCTCTTAGGGACAAGGTTTAGTGCTGGATTTGATCTTAAAGGTCTTTTCCAAGAACTCTGTGATTATTTTTCTTGGCTCGTGTTTACTTTGTGTTCACAAAACCACAGTCAAGAGTGAAGACAAAGTTCATCATCCTCTGATTAATGTCTCACCTCTTAACTATCCTTATTTTCTGACAATATCTTCCCATCCTTTAAAGGCTGAAGTACTGAATTAAAAAATTCCCTTTCCCCCTTTTCAGGTGTTTCTTACAGAATTCTCTCTACCACATAAACCTATGACTTGTGTGATGCTTGATTAGTTCTTTCACATCATTTCCCTTTTTTTTGTTTTGTTTTCCATTAAATTACCTAAACATTTGTATTTACAGTCCAAAAAAATGTCACTTGTCCTTATCTTAAAGGTTAAACTGTTAGGAACCCCTCCTTAAATTGAAAAGAAAAAGACAGACCTCAAAAACCTGACTTCAGAATGAATCTCCCTTTCCAACCTTTTGTAGTTTGGATTCTATTCCAGTTCTAAAGAATTGACATAAGGAAAAAAAGCAAAAATATTGATTTAGGGTGGCTTTGAAAATACCTGAAAGCCCACAGATCTCTCACAGAGGGCTGACACTGACTGCTGCAGGTATCCTTCCTTTACTCTTGGCTCTGCAGAATGTTCCATCCTCCAGGATTTTGGGATCCATCTCAAGTTTTCAATGATAACTTAGGAAAAAAAAAAACCCACAAAACACTCTGTTGGGTATAAAATGATGGAATATACATTTCTTCCTTGCAGCATCTGGTCACTGTCAGAGTTATCCCATTACAGAGCCATGCCTATGTCTACCTTATATTTTAATTACTGTTGGTTGGAGGCAACATGTACAGAAATGAAATAGAAGAAAAATTCTCCAATTCTGCCCAAAAGATTGAATTTTAAAGAAAAGGATGTTATAATCCTCCAGTCCTTGCCTGCAGAATTTTTCCATTCCGTACAAATCTGTACCAACACTGTCTGTTGAGTGATGGGTATAAGTTGATAAGCTACTAAGAAAAGCTTATAATAGCATTTAGTTAAATATTTTCTATACTGTTTAACTTAAAACCCTTCTACATTGGAGGCATAACCTTTCATCCTATTTAACTCATGAAATGCAAAGAGGAGGCTTATTCAGTGCATCAAGATTTTAAACAGAGCAAGAACACAGAACAAGAGATTTTGTAAGGAAAATTGGGAGGAGTGGCTGGAAAGAACCTTCCCTATCTTGGCTTAGCTGCTGGACTAAATTAAACACTGTTGAAGATCTCACCCGACGCTTGACTGTGGAAATGGGAACAGTTCTTTACCAGGTTCATGCAGCCTGCTCTGAGGAGGGGAATGTACCGATGACTGCAGAGCTTCCTTCTCAAAATTATTCCATGATCTCGCAGAATAAGACTGAAAGAATCTCATCTAACAGGCACGAATTTGAAAGTGTCTTGTCTTCTAACAGGCATCCTGATTCCATTTCCCACCCAGAAGGGAAAACAGGACAATCTGTGTCTTGCACTCCTACGTGCAGCGCTTTGCTTTGGGATTATCCTCACTGTCTGAATACAAAAATCCCGTTATAAAAAAGCTGCGATATCGACTTAATGTCATTAATCCTACACCGCGGAGCTCCGGATCTCTCCCGTTCAGGTGGCTCCTTCCCTCCACACACAAAGGTAGCAACAACAAAGCTTTGTGTGAGCAGGGCAGCGGCCTCCGGGGCAGCATGTGGGTGTGGGAAGCGGCGAGCGGCGGCGGCCGCGGGGCGCTCGGGCCGAGGCAGGCGCTGGGCTGCGGCTGCAATCGGTGCGTTGCCCCTTTAATTGTGTCCCCAGCCCTCGGGCGTCTCTGTCCAACGCCCACGTCAGCAAATACCTTTTGTTTCTCTCCCGTTCGGGCTCGCAGGGCTCGGGGCTGCGGGAGCAGCGGCGCGTCGCCTCCAGGCACGGCGAGCCCCGAGGCGGGGCCGGGGACCCCGCAGCCACCGCCCGCTCCCCCCGGCTCGGCGGCAGCCGCCCGCAGCACCCCGCCGGTGAGTGGCGGATCCCGTACTGCTCTGCACCGATGGGAAGGACCGGGCGGGCGACGGGGCTGACGGCGGCTGCGAGCGGGCGGCGGCGAGGAGGGCGCGGGGCTGCGCAGTGTCCGCGGGCGCTTCGGGCCGCCCGGAGCCGCTCGGTGCCGCCCGGAGCCGCTCGGTGCCGCCCGGTGCCGGGGCTGCCGCGTCCCCGGCGGGCGCCATTTGCAGCCCCGGGCGCGGACACAAAGGGGCTGCGCGGGGCGGGCGGCGGGGGCGCGGCGGGAGCGGAGCGGGGGCGGCGGAGCGCTGCCCGCGGAGGGGGCGCGGGCGGCGGGACGGGAGCGGCACCGGCCTGGGTAAGCACGGGCGGCCGGCCCCGGGCGGGGACACGGGGGGCTGTGCGGAGCGGAAAACGCGGCTCCGTTCCCGCAGGCGGCTGCGGGCGGCACGCCCGGCCCGGGGCGGTCCGTGAGGGCGGAGGGGAGTGCGCAGCCGGCCGGGGCCGGCGGGCGCTGCGGTCCCCGCGGCGGCAGCGGGGCCGGGAGGCGACTCCGCGCCGGCGGAGCTGCTCCGGCGCCGTCGGGCGTCCCGGGCTGCCGGGGAGCGAGCGGCCAATTCCGCCGGGCGGGCGGGTGAGTGACGGCGGCCGCGGCCAATGCCGGGGGGCCCGCGCCGGGCGGGCGGCGGCCCCGGGGCGCTGCCGCCGCATTCGAGCGGCCCCGATGCGCCGGGGCAGAGGCTGCGCCCACCGCCGACCCGCGTCAGCCGCGACTCTGCCCACGGCGGGAGGGCCAAGTTCTCTTGCCCAGTCTGAGAACCATCATGGCTTGGTCGGCATAATTTTCGTTCTTTTGGGATACGGAGTAATCCCGCTGGGATATCTTTTCACCTCTTTTGGAGTTGTTAAGTTTCTTCTCTCTTGTTCTGCAGAGTAGCAGCCGCAGGGAGTTTGGAGATATATTGGGAATGTGATGGAGTTGTTTTAAATTTAAGAGAGTCATCTCTTTAAATTAGGATTCAGCATCATTGATTTAGATTGGCGTGATGATGTTTTTTCCTTTACAGCAAACCTTCCTCTTACTTCCAGCCTGGAATGGAGATTTCTTCCCACCAGTCTCACCTCCTGGAGCAGCTGAACGAACAGCGGAAGCAGGACTTGTTCTGTGACTGCAACATCCTGGTGGAGGGAAAGGTCTTCAAAGCCCATCGCAATGTGCTGTTTGCCAGCAGTGGCTACTTCAAAATGCTCCTTTCGCAGAGCTCGAAGGAGACGAGTCAGCCAACAATAGCCACATTTGAGGTCTTCTCTCCAGAGACGTTCATGGTTATCCTGGACTTTGTGTATTCAGGGATATTGTCTTTAACGGGTCAGAATGTGATCGAAGTCATGTCAGCTGCCAGCTATCTGCAGATGACAGATATCCTCAATGTCTGTAAGACCTTCATTAAGTCCTCACTGGATATTAATGAAAAGGAAAAGGATCATTACCTCAGCCTCTCGGCCAAAAGTGCGAGCACTGAACCCGCCCGCCCGACTCTTTATCGCTCCCGAAGGAAAGCAAAGAGCAACCCCCGGCGTTCCTACTCGATCCCGGATGAAAAGCCTAACGGGAATGAAAACTCCTGGAGCAGTTACAGCAGCTACCTGTCCTCACAGGTGATCCTGCAGCGGGCAGAAACCCAGCTGTCCAAAAGAGGCAGGAAACAGGGCTCCACGAGGAAGCGCCGCAAGCACCTGGGGCTGTCGCAGAGCCGGGAGCTGGGAGGGTGCAAATCGGACAGAGCGGAGCGAGCCGGAGCCTCGGATTCCAGTCACATCTCCCGGGGGGAAGAGGAGGCCGAGTTTGATGCCGAGAACGCCGTGGATCGGGATGATTATGGATATCATCACGGAGCAGAGGCGGTACCCAAGAGGTGGTCAGTTACTCAGCTAGAACAAGAACTTTCCAGAACTCCCGAGTTCATGGAGTTAAAGGCAGAAGAACTGTACACCTCAATGCCCACAATTTTAGGGGTGATGAGTAGCTGGAATGAAGGTAAACAATGGAAAAGTTTGGTTTTATTTAGGAGAATTCAGGTGATGATTTGGAGCGAATTTGTATGGCTGCATAGAAACCAAAATGATGCCTAGAATTAGAGGTGATTTTGTCTACTCAATTTTAGTGCTAACATTAAGATTTTGCAGCCAGAACAGGGCATGGGAATTGGAATGGGAGACACAGGCTGATCCAGGTATTCTGTAAAGTTCAACCAAAACATGCCTGATTATTTGGGCCCAAGTAGAGTTTAATGAAGCCTCAAGGGCTGTAACTGACTTGGGGACCTGAAGGACTAAATTTCTCCACTATTTGGCAGTAACAGAAGTGTTCAACCTCAGTCCAACCTGAGTCCTTCACATGAGAGGTCCTGGCATTGCTGGGATATTGCATTTTGGGGTCCAACCAGCCCAAGCTTTCGTGGCTGTTTGGCCACACTACTGATATCACCTACCTGGAGAGGGTGGAACAAAGCTGACAGGTTCATTCCCATGTGCATTCTGTTGGAAATGAACACATCTGTAGATCATAATTGCATATGCTAAAGGCATCTTTATATATCACACAAAGATTATAAATGTCAAAGCTATGAACCATTAGCTGGTGGAAGAGTCAGATATGACAGCTATATATAAATAGCTGCGTATTTATGATCACCTGTATATCTAAAAAATATTGTCAGTAAGAAAACACCATCAAGTGGCCAATTAACACGTTAAATAAGAATAAAAATGCAAGCTGTGGGAAATACATGTATATATAAATCTAACAAATCTATATCCCCCAAAGCCTGTATTTTATGTATCATTATATACTTATATATAATATATACTTACAGAAGCATCCAAATATCCCAAATATTTGGAGATTTCTCCTATTTAAAGGAAATTAGAGCTATCACGTATTTTAAGCTGAATACTGATGCAAGTGCAGCAATCCAGGCTTTGCTGTGTGCCCTGTCCCTGCCAGGTGACCTGCCCCGGATGCGTTTCAAGTGCCCCTTCTGCACCCACACCGTGAAGCGCCGCGCGGACCTGAAGCGTCACCTGCGGTGTCACACCGGGGAGCGGCCCTACCCCTGCGAGGCCTGCGGGAAGAGGTTCACCCGCCTGGAGCACCTCCGGAACCACTTCCAAACGGTAGGAAAACCCACCAGGGTTCACTGGTGGTGATGCCTTTTCGTGGTCTTAAAATCAAGAGTCATGCACGGTTAGAAGGGGAAAAGGGGTTTTAATTTGGGATTTATTTTAAGGATCCTTAGGTGCACACGGCCAGGTCGTATGCATCGAGATGCACCCACCGAGTGTCTCTCCCCCCCAACATCGGGTATATCATTATAGGTTTTTCTAATTAGCAGATCTATCAAAGATTCCCCAAGGAGAGGCTCGAGTGAGCCCCCCTCCCCAAGGAGCCTTCCCCTGGATGGTTCTATCTGAGTTTACAGAATGTGTTCTGGAGAGCACCTTGGGCTCTGGGGCACACTGATCCCTGGCTACGAAGCTTCTAAAATGTTGAGTCTCTCAGCTTGACAAACAAGGCCAAGAATGGAGGTAAAAAGCACTGGGAATACAGAAGTTGTAAAAAGGTATAACAGGGGTATAAAAGAAAAGGCAAAAAATCTTCATGGCATCAGTGGCAGCTATGTAAGCATTCCACACCCAACGCCAGAAAAGCAGCACGTCAGCTTGAATTGTTCATTATTTAATGTGGCAAATTGTATTTAAAATGTCATTTTTTTAGCACGATTCAGCACGTTTTCATTGTCTAAAAAAAGGATGAAGGCTTGACATTTTACCATGCCATAAATCTAGTCCCTCCTGATGGGAGAGAATTTACTGAAAGTCCTTGCAAGGAGTTTCAAAGATAAACTGAGACTTTTCCTGGAGTTTCAGTGCTTCCAGATAGTTGTTTATGAAGTCTTATCAGAGGAACAGAGCCACCAGCATGACCCAGGTACAGCACAGAGCACAGAAAGCAGGAGTGAAGGCTCTCTATCAAGATTTACACAGCCTTTTAAAGATATTTTAACCAATAGTTACTAAAAATGTCCATTATTTTCACTTTCCTACCAATTATTCAGTAACACGGGCAGGAACTGCGGAATTTTTTATCCAATCATCCCAAACCACTTTTACTGCAGAACATGGAGTAGTAGAAGAAGGAGAAGAAGGTTTAGAGAACAACAACAATCCTCCATTTTGATCTTTTTTACCCTCATCTATTTACTACAAAGAGAAGCCCAAAACCTCTAAATTTTTCACCCTGTGACAATCTTACATCGTAGTCTATCACCTAATTCCCACCACTGTATTTCCAGTCTATCACCTAATTCCCACCACTGTATTTCCAGTCTATCACCTAATTCCCACCACTGTATTTCCAGTTTATCACCTAATTCCCACCACTGTATTTCCAGTCTATCACCTAATTCCCACCACTGTATTTCCTAGTCTATCACCTAATTCCCACCACTGTATTTCCAGTCTATCACCTAATTCCCACCACTGTATTTTCTAGTTGTTGTCTGACTGTTGGTAATGTTTTCCAAGGTTTGAAGCTAAAACAGCGTTGTTCAGGGGGGTAAGAACCCTTAAAAACAGGCAGAGAAATATTCTCGGCACTCTGGGTTCCCACAAAGACTGACTTTCCAAATTTGAAATGCTTTCAGATACACCAGGCTGGCAAACTGATCTGCAGGAAGTGCAAGCGCCACGTCACGGAGCTCACGGGCTGCGTGGTCCAGCAAGGGACTCGACGCTACAGACTGTGCCACAAGTGCTTGGCAGAAGCCAATTTTGACAGCATCCCCGAGGATTTCGATGCATCTGAACATTCTCCTGTGTCCTCCACGGGCAACAAACGGCCCAAATGGGCTTTGGAGGAGGAGCAGAAATCAGATGAAGAGACAATGGAGGAGGAGCCCTATAATTTGGTTGTCCGACATAATAACGATGATATTCCAGATGAGGCAGAGGAAAAGGTGAAGCCAAATCTTAGGTAGATCTTTGTGTATTTGTTATTGGTGGGTTCAAGATTAAATGACTCGTGTCCTACCAACTAATGCTGGTTTACTACTTTTAATAAAATGAAGTATTGCTAAAATTCTATTCTGAGAAGCAAAATTTGGACTGAAAGTTGTTTTGCCCACATGGAACAGTGTAATTGCTTGTAAATGTCATCCAGAAAGTACTGAGAATCATAAAATAGCCTGAATTGGAAGGGACCCACAAGGAGCATCGAAGTCCAGCTGCTCACTTATTATCTGGAAACTATTTAGGAGAATTGTTTTATATTTCATCGAAGACTTGCTCAGAGCTCCAACTCATTGTGAAAGTGTGAATCAATTTACAGTTCTACAAAGGTTCTGTACGATGCAGATTTTTAAAAAACAAATATTGCTGATTTGCTTTGGAAAAACTCGTACTGAGGTGGGCAGCTGAGAAATGTTAAACCACTTTTTTTTGCTGATACTGTAATTAATTTGTACATCAGAAACTTCCTAAGAAAGGAGCGAAGGAAACAAGTGGAATTCTTCCTGCTGAAGAACCTATTTACCAGAGATTTGTTTTCTCAGTGAACTTACTGCTTCTTATAGTTGAGAAAAGCATGATTTAGGAACTCCCACAGCCAGAGTAGAGTAGGTGACCAGAGCATCTGTAGTGCACTTGGGTAGTATGAACTTACCTTTTTTTTTGTACTGTGAATTTTATAGAAAGATACACCAACGTGGTTCCAAGGAAAATAAAAGTGCAATCACTGGAAGTACAGTTGTCAGGTTTTTTCCATTTTTTTTTTCCAGGATTGATGCAAGATTTGCTTAAACCCATCTATCTTACTCTAGGAATAAAGAGGCCAAGTCCCTCGAATTTCAGTGGGACATTTATGCCTTAAGATCATGGAGCTACTTTAGAAAGGCTCTCTTGCTTGTATAACTTTAGGGTGCTTGACAGCATGAAAACATTTTTTATAAGCACAATTTCCCTCAGAGGTTAAGCAACCTTTGTAATTCTGGAGTCTCTTTAGCTTTCTTAGTCGTATTTATTTCCCCAGCCACTTGGCTCAGAGAACCTGCACTTGGTAGAGAAACTAAAAACACTTGGTACTAAAATGATTAAAAAATAAAAGCTCAAGGAGTGCACAGAGGAAACCTTCTGCCTGAGAGCAGAGAATGGCATTCCCAGTGGGTACTCCTGATAAAGAGCCACTGTTTGGTCTCATGTCTCATTTGATGCTGTGTTTCCTTTCCCGGTAGCAGCATCTGTAGCCTGAAGTTACTGCCAAGAAAGCAGAAATTCCCCACAGAGAATTTGAGAACAGCCATATTGATCCACATCCAGGCTCTGCCTCCAACAGCTGCCATTAAACTCAGGAAAACTGAGAATGGGGCAAGCTTCTGGAAAAATTCCCTAATGCTCTCCCAATCTCCAGCCTTTTTCAGTTTTCCTTGAAATGTGTAAATTTAGTAACCACCAATGCAGGTCTTTTCCAAGTACTTCATCACTCTACCCTGCATGAACAGAATCCTTTGACATCTCCCTAAAGGGTTTGCAGTCTAAGGGTGTTTTTTAATTACCCACCTTCAAGTAGTTAATTGTCTCAGTGGTCTCCTGTAAAGCCCTGGGAGAGCAGCACTGTGAGCTGAAACCTGCCACTACCACAGCTGTGCAAATGAACAAGGTGAATTTAAGGCCTGTTTTGTAGTAAGTACTTAATAAATATTGGTGGGGGGGGAAAAAAGATTAATAACACTTAGTTAATTCCAAATGTTTTCCTAGCAAGCTCCTGTCAGTATTTCAAAGAGTAGAGCACTTCAGTGTGTTACTATAGCCTGGGACTGATCTTGGGGCACCTCAGCATTTGTCTACAAAGTTAAAATTTAACCACGTAAATTTCTTTTCTCACGTTTTAGAGAGCTGAGATAAAGGAAGGCTGCCCTCAGCTCCTACACCCACCTCCCCACAGACCCAGCTCTGACCCCTCAGCCCCTTGTTCACTTCACCACAGCCCCTCAGCCCCCTGTGCCCATCTCCTCATAACCCCAGCCCCTCGCTCGCCTCCCCACAGCCCCTCTGCCCCTGTGCCCACCTCCCCTCAGCCCCAGCTCCACCCCTGAGCCCCTCAGTGTCCATGTCCCCATAGTCCCTGACCCTCAGCCCTAGCCCCTCGCCCACAGTCCCTCAGTCAGAGTCCATGTCCCCACAGCCACTGACCATCCACCCCAGCCCCTCAGTGTCCATGTCCCCATAGCCACTGACCCTCATCCACAGCCCCTCAGTCAGTGCCCGTGTCCCTGTAGCACTGACCCTCCCTCAGCCCCAGCCCCTCAGTCAGTGTCCGTGTCCCCACAGCCACTGACCCTCAGCCCCCGCTGAGCCCCTCAGGCTGTGGGGAACAAGCGCCACCTCAACTCGACGCCCGATTGGCCGATCCCAGTCACGTGACGCAGCCAGCCAATGAGGTTCCAGAGCGGCCTCTGAGGGGCCGCAATGGCGGCCACGCCCTCAGTGCGTCCAGGGCTCTGCCTGAGGAGGAATAAACCCCAATCTGTCAAAATCACGCTTATTTTGTACCATTAAACTCGCACGTTGCAATTCTTACTGATAAAATAAAAGTCTGCTCACCTTAGCAGGGAACAAAGCACACGTGTAATTAATTTGTGTCTGAATTGGCCGGACAAAATCACTCACAAAGCCACTGATTCTTTCAGTCCAAGTTTTATTTCGGCATTCAGGCTTGCTTAAAAAAATAAGAGGGGTTTTATCCCTCCGTCTTTACAACATGGAAATTAAACCAGAACTATTTAAGATGACTTTATAGGATGAGACACCACCTCCAGAGAAAGGCACTTGGAGCATTTACAGTAACAGAGCAAGCCATGCCTGTGTTCTTCACCTTTAAATTAAATTAAACAGCAGGTAATGCACACTTGCCATCCCATTTAAAAACAACACCACAACTTTGATTATTTTTGATTAATTCTGATTCAACGAAGCCCATAATCCTTTGACATTAAAAGATGGTCTGTATTGTCCTCTCTAAAAGACTGATCCAAACCATCTGCTTTTTAAAAAAGATTCTGTTTTCACAACATAGAGTTGGGAGTGAACCCAGGGAGAACCTGGAACATCCCTTTACAACCTGGTGCATCCCCTTCCACCACAGCAGCAAAGCTGCCAACTTTCCAGAGTTCTCA
This sequence comes from Coloeus monedula, assembly GCF_965178545.1. Classification (NCBI taxonomy): domain Eukaryota; kingdom Metazoa; phylum Chordata; class Aves; order Passeriformes; family Corvidae; genus Coloeus; species Coloeus monedula. The sequence continues at coordinate 1,834,820 of NC_138804.1, read as the reverse complement.
TAGGTGATAAGAGGATTCCAGGTACACGGTCACAGGCTTTAGGATTTCACGTGGCAATTTATTTACAGCAATTCAGCACCACCTGCTGGCACGACTTCTTTTTTAAGTCGTTTAAAAGATGTGGTGGTTTGTTTGCTTAATTGGCATCGGTTTTTTTGGTGTCTAATTTTAAACACTCCGATTTTTTTTTTTTTCGACATTACATCTGAGCTGCTGCAGCTATTTCAGATTTATGTAAAATGGAGGAGGGACGTCAGCCCAGAATTAGAACATGAAATATGCAAATGGAATCAATCTAGATGAACATTATCTCCTGCCACCCTGCAAAAAGAGAGTATTTTAGTTATCAGCTCCACCAATTTCTGTATTTCATACAGCCCTCAGCACATTTATCAGCCTTAAAAGATGACTGCCAGCATTCCTGGGAGACTTCCAACCTGTACAAACCTCTCCTTTCTCCATATCCCCCAAAACCCCAATTAATTCTTCTTATTCTCTGTCTCACTGGCTGACATTCCCTGCAATCACTCCCTTCAATTTCTGGTTTTAACTGGCCAATTCCTTCATTTTCTCCACAGGGATTACAGTTTTGGGGGGCTTTTGCCAGATGATGACCAATATCCAACTCAACCACACTCTTCTTGCTTTAAATATCAATGATGACAAAGACTTCTGGCTTTTCATCTTCACAGATCTGCATTGCTGAGTAAGTTATGGCTTTGACCTCTGTGCCCTAGGAAAGAGACACAAATCATAAAGTTTCTAAATTTTATCCCTTTTATCAGTTCATAACCCCCAGTTCTTAGCACTTTCCTCAAATGCTATCCATTTTTTTCCTCCAAAAAGCTGTATTTGTTCTGATGAATAAGGAAGTTACCATACTAATGGCCAGGCCAAACAGTGGAAAGGGAACTCTTCCCTTATTTTATATCCTCTCAATACCACAAATTCCTCCTCTTACCTCTGACAGACCATCAACATTTGCTAGGCTAAAAATGACACAGGTAAAGACATCAGATTTTGCTTCTAGCAATTCTTTAGGGGAAAAAAAAAAAAAGAAGAAAAAAACAAAAACTGACTAAGCAAAAGGCTGTACCAGTAAATGTGGAACCCAAGCACACAAATTCTGAATAAAGATTGGTTTTCTGTGTTACCAACATCACAAAAAGGAAGCCAATTGTTGAGTTTTGCTAGTGCTGAGGAAAAAAGTCATGCTTAGGCCAACAATTTCAGGGACACATTCACAGAAAACATGCAGAAAGTGAGATCTTGAGTTCAGTGGTAGCATTCAGCCACATTTCTATTTTGATCTCTGGAGGTCTGATTTAAAGGACACTACACCTCCCCTCCTAAAATGGAAAAGAGGAACCACTGCCTACCTGTGGGTGTTTGTCCAAAGAGAACTCTTCTCCCCACCTGTAAAGGCAAAAACAAAAGGAGAGAGGTGGTTGTAATTTTATATACTTATTTATATATATATTTATATTTTATATACTTATTTATACATATTTATAACCAAATGTTATAATTAGTTTCAGTGATGAGCACAGAACAGTGAAAGCCTCAAAGGAAGCAGGTAAAGTCCACAATCCATTTTTAGACAATGGTTTAAGCTCACCCAATCGATCTTATTTTGAACTGCATTCGGTCGATGTGAAGCACTTTCACTTCCTGCAGAGAAAGTGGGAGGAGAAATGTGTCAGTCACACTTTCTCTCTTCAGGCAGAAATTCACAGTAAATCCCACTTACAAAGGTTATTTTCTACTGTTTAGATACCTTCCACCAGCCCAGGTTGCCCCAAGCCCTATCCAACCTGGCCTTGTATTTTTTTGGTGTTCCTTTTTCCCCTAAAATCCCATTGCATTCAGAGCTGGGATTATTAGGGAACAGCCTTGTGCTACAAATGGAAAAAAATGAAACCAGACCACTTACCCTGGGTATAAAAAACTCATCAGCACTGAATTTATACAGCCACTCATCCAGGAAGTGGAAGAGAAGAGACAACATGTCATGTCCTGTGTGGTTGAAGCAGAGATGTCAGGTGATTGTCTGAGCAAAAAAACATTTTTAAGAGCACCTCAGATGTACAGGAGATTCAGATTGTGATGCTTAGTTAGATTTTAATTAACTGCAGTGAGACTAAATGTAAAGATTCAGATTTTTGGTTCCTTTCTCCCTCTCATAATTCTCCATTTAAGAAGTGCAGTCCTCACCTTCTGCCTCTACCTCCACTGTATCCACAGGTTCCACGGTCCCTGTATCTGTCATGTAGCCAAACATGGCCATAACACACTGCTCAAAGGCTTCTTCCAACGTGTCTCCCCAGGCATGGAGCCTAAAAACACATGGAATAATTACTGGAATATAATACTGGATCATAACAAAAAGAAACAGCCCCAAAGTAACTTGCAGGTGAGCAATCAGAACATGAGAATTAATGCAGAGAAGGTGAATGAGCAAAAAACACCTTCTTTTTCTGTTAGTTTATGAGAAGAGTTTCTTGGGAGAACATGGAAAATAAATGTTTTACCAGTCAGCAAAAAGGTCTTTCCTCATATGGCTAATTGGTGTCTATAAAAGTAAACCCCACAGAAGAAATTTCATTTAAAAGGAGGAGTTTAGAAGGAGATTTCAAAAGACATTTCCAAATAACACAAAGGCTTACTCAGAAGCACCATGGGAACATTAGAAAAGAAACCAAACGTGATTCTATGGTGCCCCAAAAAAGCAGGAACAAAATCGACCATCAAAGCACCCAGTGAGTGACATTTCATAGCTCCACAAGGTGTTACATCTGCAAAGTGGCCTTGGCTGTTACTCCAGGCTTAAAGCAGTGTAAGAAATAATCAATTTGTCATCCAAATCCCAGCTGCCCACACTTACTGCACGTCTGCTGTGTGATCCAAATCTGAGGGGAAGCGAAAAGAAAAGGAATGATGTCACCAGAAGTATTTATAACACGAGGATTAAAGAAAATAAAAATACATCAATACCTGATTTTCTAACAGAACATTTTTGCATTCATCTGCAGGTGTGATAAATCTGTACATTAGAAACATTTAGCACAGGTGGGATTTTGGATTATTTCTGCCAAGCAGCAAAAAAAAAACCCTGTTTAACGTGATTATGTCAGTGCAGGGTTTGGCTGTTGTAACCCAACAGGCTTCCACAAATTAACTCCAATAAAAAGAAACGTGAACCAGGAGTAAAGAGTTTATGCTGAAGTTTGCAGGACTAGAAGTTATTCATGCAGAGGATGAGATTTGCAAATATTTCCAGCTCAGTGAGGAAATTTACCTGTCCACACCCAAAAGCAGCCATTATGCAAAGAGAAGAATTTAAAACATAGGATGTAATATAAAACAGAAGGCAAAGTTTACTCATGAAGCATGATTAACATGCCAAGCATGTATCCAGTTTTACATGAACCTCATTTATATTTATTCAGAGGAATGAAAGAAATGCAAAGTTACAGCAGAACTAAGTTGGGATGTGAAATGAATGCCAGACCATGATCACTTCAACTGAAAAAAATTCTTCTGGTGCTGTTTAGAGAGTTCACACACTATTAAAGGGTTCTCAACAACAGTCTCTAAAGCAAACAAATTCCTTTGGATGCAAAAGAAGGATAAAACCTCCTCCAGTTATGGCTCCTGTGATATGTCACTGTATTTCTGCACTTCTATCAAATAAAGATCTGAACAGGTCCTAAAAATATAAATTCTAACAGAGGTAACAGACACAGTCCCTCCAGACAGACACTGGTAATATGGAAAACAGGCAGGGAATGGTCTCCTGCCTTAAGCTGGCCCTTGGGCTGCCACCCACATCCTCTTAGGAGACATTCCAGGGGTGGGGAAAGGCAGAGATAATCACCTTTAGTAAAAACACCACACACAAGACCAGCACACTTTTGAATGTCTCTTCCTACATGAGAGGTAGAAAAATGGGTTGCCTTGCTAAGAAAGGGCTCAGAAGAGCAAAAGTTTTCAAGGTGAGACTTAATTTATTTTCATCATGATTTTTTTCAGTGCCCATAACAAGAAAAGCATGATGAAGACAATTGGTTTCTCATTTCTGTGTTTCCTGTCATCTTCCTTGCCCTCACAACTGCACTGTCACCCCCACGCTGCATCAGGATAATATAAAAGAATATTAAAAATACTCACATTCATATTTCTTACAGAGAGGGGGGTACTTGGCTTTCACAGCCTTCTGTTCCTCGGTCAGGTTGTAATCCCTGTCCTCGGCTGCCATCGCTGAGGGCTCTGCAAGAATCCCTCACTTCCTGGTGCTGCGGAGATCCAGGAATTCTCCCTCACTTCCTGCTGCTGGGGAAACACGGCCACGGAGTGTTCAACCTGTGGAGAACACGGAGAATTCCTCTTGAGTGCTAAATTCGGGTGATTTCAGTCATCTGGTGTCAAACCAGGGGGGAGATGGGGAAGCTGGGAGTTCAATCCCACAGCCACGAGCTGATGTTTGCTCAGCATGCAGAGCCAAGGGAAAACATTCCCTAAGGAAATTGTAGACTTTGGCCTTTTCTGGGAGGAATGATGTTTCTTCCTCCTTGTTGTGTACACTGAGCATTCCATTCGTTCACAAAGAATAAAATACAGCCCTGATGGAAACAGCTGTAACCTGAATTAAACTTCCATGCTTTAGGTTAACTTCTAATTAATATTTTTCAAGGGTGCTCAGCCCATTGTACATCACACATCTGAAATGCCATTGTGCCCAAAAACCCCTGATATGACCTTACAGAGGATTTTTCTTCAGGAAAAAAAAGGGAAGTCATGTTCTCTTAGGACAAGGATTACATTTAAACCTCCAGACCTAGAAGCACGTGCGTGGCAAATCCAGCTGTCACCCAAGTGCAAAGGGTTTCCTGTGTTCCTTTTCTGGCAGTTTTTAAAAATAAAACAAACAAAAAAAACACAAAAAAAAAAAAAACACCAAAACAAAAAAAAAAAAAACCAAAAAACCCTAAAGAACTGTATCAACTGCCCCATTTAAAAGTCAGATTCTCAGACCTGATCTCAGTAGTTGCTGTTTTTCTGTTCATTTGTAAATCCAACAGACATGAACTGAAAAACCTGATTAACTTCAGGCTAATTAATTTTCCTCTCCAGATTTCCAGACATCATAACCATTCTTTAATATTTTTGTGCATCATAAGATTTATCCACAGCTGAGCCCAACACTTCCACAAACAATGCAAATAATTTACAGATATCCCATACCTTTTACATAGGAGTTAATTCTTACTCCAAAGCTTAGAATCAAGACATAGGATATCCAGTTTGTAATTCCAGGTAAATATCAGGTGTTTTGCAAGGAGAAGTCTGAAACTGAGAAGTCGGGGTATCTCTTGATGAATTAACCCAGATATTGATTTGATATTTGATTTTAAACCTGTTAAGCCTCAGCTGTGGATAGTCAGGTCCCGGGTTACCCTCAGCAGTCAACCAGAACCAGCAAATATTACATCTCTGAAACTCACCGCGGCACTGAATTGTGGAAAAAGGGAATATATTTATGATTATTGAGAATTAATAACATGCCGAGGATACCCGATGGTGTCCGGGCGGCCCTGGAAGGAGGCCTCGGCCCACACACGCACCGGTCCGGTCCAGTCCCGCCCCGACACGCTCTGCCCACAGCTGTGACGACTGGAGGGAGCCGCAGCCACGGTTCTTCCCAATCGGGGACCGGGAGCGAGGAGCAGGAACCAAGACCGGGCCCCGAACACGCCGCCCCTCAGCGCGGGACGCGGCCCCTTTAAGGGCGCGCTGGGGACGCTCCGGAAAATGGCGGCTCCCAAGGGGAGGCCGCCCACGTGACCGTCGCGCGCGCTCCCGTCCCCGCCCCCTTGCCCTTCGTTGATTGGCCGGCGCCTCCCGGCGGCGGGCGCTGATTGGCCGGCGTTGGCGCGCGAAGGGGTGCGCGGCGCCGGGAGCCGCACGCAGCGGGGGCAGGAAACAATAGACGGAGCCGCGGCCGGAGGGGTCGGAGCAGCGAGCGCAGGAACCGCCCGCCCGCCTCGCCCAGCCCGCCCCGCCTCGCGCCCCGCGGCCGCCGCGCTCCCCCCGCCCCGCCATGGCGGACAAGGAAGGTAAAGGCTCCGTATGGGCGGCGCGGCCTCGGCCTTGAGGCGCGGGGTGCCCCCCGCCCCCCCCGTTACGGCGTGAGGGGAGCGGGGCGGTGCCGCCAGGGGGCGCGCGGGGGCGGGGCCTGAGGGGCCCCCCTCAGTAATGGCCGCCGCCGCGTCCCCGCGCCCGCGGCACCGACCGGGGAGAGCGGTCCGGGCCGGGACCCTCTGCCCGCCCCCTGCGCCCCGAGGAGGGGGTTTGTGGGGCCGGGAGGGCCGGGCCGTGCCCTGCGAGGGGGGCGGGCAGACAAAGAGGTGTCACCGGCCGCTGCCGCGCGCCCTGAGGGTGCCCCGGTTCTGCGGGGGTGTCTCGGTTTCATGGGTGAGCTCCCGCTCCGCGGGGATTCTCCCCTTCCGTAGGCGACCTCCGGTTCCTTTGGGGTGCCCCCGTTCCGCCGAGATGCCCTCGGTTCCGAGGGGATGAGCCCCGGTTGCATGGGGGTGTTCCCGTTCTTGCGGGTGAGCTCCCCGGGTCTGCCCGTCGCCTTCTCTACAGCGGAGGCAGATGGGCTGAGAAAGCGTTTGAGAGCGACAAGGCAGCAGAAGGAGCCTTGGAAAACTGGATTTTGGGAACAAGTAGTTCAAGGCTGCACCCAGACCGGTCTGTTTAAGAGCAGTTGCTGGATCTCCTGCATTTAAACATCGTTACAAGTCTGGGGTTTGCCTCTCTGTGCACTAGGTCTCAGAATTTTATTGTGCTGCTGTAACAACATCAGCAAATCATCCCAGAATGGATTGAGCTGGAAGGGACATCAAAGCTCATCCCATTCCACCTCTGCCACGGGCAGGGACACCTTCCACTATCCCAGGTTGCTCCAAGCCCTGTCCAGTCTGCCCTGGGACACTTCCAGGGATGAAATTTGACATAGTTTATATTCGTTCCCAGCCATATATCCAGAAAAAAAAAAGGATTAACAAGTGCAACAGGAGATTTTTAACCATTTGGTAACTGCTCCAATAGAGCATCCAGCAGCAGACCAAGGTGTGATTGATGTAGTTGACTCTAATCCACTGCGTGCCCACGATGCTGTGTGTCTGTAAATACTTTTATAAATAATTAATTGTATGTATTTTTTTTTAAAAACCCACTTCAGCAGCCTTTGATGATGCGGTGGAAGAGCGTGTGATCAATGAGGAATATAAAATATGGAAAAAGAATACCCCCTTCCTGTATGATTTGGTGATGACCCATGCCCTGGAGTGGCCCAGCTTGACTGCTCAGTGGCTTCCTGATGTCACAAGGTAAAGTAAAATCTAGGATTGTGCTGAGAGACTTTTAGGTTGAGATCACAGGATCCCAAACTCGTTGGGTTGGAAGGGACCATAAAGTCCATCCAGTGCCACCTCCCACTGCCCCAGGCTGCTCCAAGCCCCAATATCCAACCTGGCCTTGGACACTGCCAGGGATCCAGGGGCAGCCACAGCTTCTCCTGTGTCAGGCCCTCACCATCCTCACAGGGAAGCAATTTTGTGATTCCTGTTTTGTTTCTCTTCCCCTGTAGACCTGAAGGCAAAGATTTCAGCATCCACAGGTTAGTGCTGGGCACCCACACCTCAGATGAACAGAACCACCTGGTGATTGCCAGTGTGCAGCTGCCCAACGACGATGCACAGTTTGATGCTTCTCACTATGACAGTGAGAAAGGAGGTAAGAGCCCAAAAAGGGGGATTTAAACCATTTTTCCCCTTCCCTTATCAATAGAAAATTTGTCTTTTCCTGAAGTTCAGGCAGCAAAGCTCAGATTTTACTTCTAAACAAATTTATTTCTAAGTGGTGCCTCCTTAATAGAGAAATACTCTGTTTCTTGAATGTCTTAATAATCTAATGATGAAAACAGAAGGGGCAGGTTAATTGCAAAAATATTTATGTGGGAAAACCTCTCCCTTCCCTGTTTCTCAGGAACTGACATTGAATCCCATGCAGTGCTTTTTATTGGTATTTTTATTACCACATCTGCATTACATAAAGTCATGCAAAAAAATTTTACATATGCTCCTGTGAAATACTTTTATTTCAGAGGAGTGTAACATTTCAAACATTCTTCATTTGTCTTGAGTCCTGCTGCCTGACTGTTGTCCCAGCCCCTCTGGAGTGAAATTGTATGTTATTCAGTGAATCAGACTTAAATTTGATGATTTTGTAACCTTTGTGGCTGTCCCAAGTTAGGCATTTCTCCTGTTTGCTTGGCTGAATCAATTTTTCCACCTGGTGAAAGTCCTTAATGATCCAATGTTTGCTCTTCTTTTCACTGGAAGTCTGGATTGTGCAATGAGTATTTTGATCTTTGGGCTTCTTAAAGTTATTTATAAACATGGGGTTGTCTAATAAATACTTGTTTCTATTCTATTTTAGTATTTCTCAAAAATATATACTCCAATTTTAAGATAATCCCAAACCCATTCTTTTTGCCAAAATTGTGCAGTTTTATGAATTATCAGGTTACTTTATATATAAAGATAAGGGAGCTTCAGCAAATTGTGTCACAGTCCTAAAATTGCAATTTGTTTTTACCACAACTTTGTCTGTTCTGAGAGCTTGATAGCAAACCTTGAATCAACTCTTTGGGCCTTGTTCTGAAACTGGCTTATTATTCACAACTCCTGCTTTCTTATTCCTAGAGTTTGGAGGCTTTGGCTCAGTAAGTGGAAAAATTGAAATTGAAATCAAGATAAACCACGAGGGAGAGGTGAACAGAGCCCGTTACATGCCCCAGAACCCCTGCATCATCGCCACCAAGACTCCCTCCAGTGATGTCCTGGTCTTTGATTACACCAAACACCCCTCCAAACCAGGTGTGTGCCTCAGAGAGCAGCCACTCATTCCCTAAGGGTGAAAAAGAGGTTAAAAAATGGTGTGGATTACCCCTTATTTGGGATTTTAGGGCCAAGTGGGTGTTTGTGTATGAGGTTATTTTGTATGGAGTTTAAACAGATGTATCCAAATGTTCCCATGGAAAAGGAAACCTTTTCCTGCACTTTCACTGCTTGTTCTGTCACCTCACTGTCAGGTATTTGAGGGTTTTTTGGAAATGGATTTTTTGGAAACTATGATTGATTTGGTGGGTAGCTGAGCTGTTCCCTCGATATCCTGTAAATATATTAAGTCATTTACCTACGAACTCATCAAGACTGTTTAAAGTAACTCCTTTTGCCACTTGTGAGGAGCATCAGAAGTGCCTTCCTCACTTCAAAAGGACAGTTTGGAGAAGATGAGAGAAAGAGAAATATCCCACCTTATATTTCTGGGTGTTCAGGAGGAGTTTTTTCAGCAGTAACAGCTGAGCTGCTGTTTCTCCACGCAGCTGGACCAGGCAACTTGAGCCAAAGCATGGAGGTGGCTACTGGGCTAAAAGTAAACTTAATGCCAGGTATTGCAGGATGTGCTGGAAATGATTCCAGGCACTGGAATTCTCACCTTGCCTCGTTCCAGATCCTTCTGGAGAGTGCAACCCGGACCTGCGTCTCCGTGGGCACCAGAAGGAGGGGTATGGACTGTCCTGGAACCCAAACCTCAGTGGGCATTTGCTGAGTGCTTCTGATGATCATGTGAGTATTTGGAGCACAGCTGGGTTACACCTGCACTTGGTGTGCCTTGGGAAGGGCAAAAACATCCTGGGTTTGAGGGGGAGGAGGGAAAGAGAGTGGTTAAAGATGTAATGTTTTACATTTTTGTTGTTTTAAAGACCATTTGCTTGTGGGATATCAGCGCTGTTCCCAAAGAAGGCAAAGTGGTGGATGCCAAGACCATCTTCACAGGACACACAGCAGTGGTGGAAGATGTATCCTGGCACCTGCTCCATGAATCCCTCTTTGGATCCGTTGCTGATGATCAGAAGCTCATGATGTAAGTGGGGGAATCCCTTCACAAACTGCTGCTGCCCCTCAGGCTTTGTCATCTCCATAATCCCTCGGTGAAATGGGCTATAAAGCTTTGTTTTAATTCTATGTTTTCCCCTCCCAGCTGGGACACCCGGTCAAACAACACCTCCAAACCCAGTCATTCCGTGGATGCTCACACAGCTGAAGTGAACTGCCTCTCCTTCAATCCCTACAGTGAGTTTATCCTGGCCACAGGATCAGCTGATAAGGTACTTCTGCCTTGATCTTGGAACATCCTTGCTCAGTTTCTGGGGTGGATGTACATGTTGGTTACTTCAACAAATTTTTTTTTTTTTTCCTAGACTGTTGCTCTATGGGACTTGAGAAACCTAAAACTGAAGCTGCACTCCTTTGAATCACATAAAGATGAAATATTTCAGGTATAAAACCAGTCTTTATCTTTTATCCTCACAGACTTAGTTCTACTCAGCAGTCTGGGAAAGAAAACCAGTCTTTTCCACAACGTTTTTGCACTTTAAAACTCATATTTTATTCTCTCACCTGCTTATACTTTTCTGGGTGGTGTTGTGGAGCTGCAGAGCTCCAGTACAGAAAGAGTGTCCAGAAAGGGTTCAGGGAAATGCTCTGGAGCTTTAACCACAGCAGAAGGATGAAATGGTAGCAGTGCAGAGTCCATTAAATTATTCATGGCAGCAGATTGAGGCAGGAGGCCCAGGGAAATGGCTGCAGTGTTTCCACCTCCTGAGCCTGCTCCTGCAGGAAGGTTTAACACCCTCTGACAAAAGATAATTGCTGGTTTTGCTGCTATAAGTAGAGAATGTTCACATCATAGGCAGCACCTGCTTAGCAGATTAAATATTTCCATCACCAACTCGTGCCTTAATCAGAGGAAAAATATGTAGAGGTTTTTTTGGTGGAGGGATTATCATTTCAGACTGTGTTATGTCTAAATAAAATTACAGAATCCTGAAATGCCACGTTGGTGTGCAGAATTCAGTGTTCTTTCCTAATCCTGTGATCCTATTAGGTGGTGTGTTCTGGAGAGCTTTATCTCCAGCAGAAGCAGTAAATGTGAGCTTTTGGGCAGTTAAGCTTAATTACAGTGATTTCTTTTCATGTGAGAGCTGTGCCTAGTGCTGAAGGAATCCGTGGGTTCTATTTGTGCAATCCTTATTAAGATAAGGAGCAGCCAATACCCTTGGGAGCTGTTTGCACTTGGAAACACGTGGGCTTTGCTAGAGGAAAAATTCCAGGTGGCACTTTTTTGGTGGAATGTCTTTTTTTTTGTGTGTCTGTGAATATACACAAACTGCTTCCTGTGATAAATGTTATTTGCATATATTTGTGTTGTTATCAATTTGAATCCTTGTAGAGCTTCCAGGGTACAAAATGAAGTGTTGGGAATGTCCTGTTCCAGCTTCTCTAAACTCACTTTTAAATTTATCCCTGTCTGCAGGTTCAGTGGTCTCCCCATAATGAAACCATCCTGGCCTCCAGTGGCACGGACCGCAGGCTAAATGTTTGGGACTTGAGGTAAATCCCAAATTCCTCAGGTTTTCCCCACAAAATATTATTGATTAATTGCATCACACTTCACAAAAACAAAACAACCACCCCCACCTTTTCTTTTTTTTTCTGCAGTAAAATTGGAGAGGAGCAATCCCCTGAGGATGCTGAGGATGGTCCCCCAGAGCTGTTGGTGAGTCTTTTCACTCTCATGAATGATTTTAACCTATTACTCACCCTGCAATGCAAATCTCAAACCATTCCCCTTTTTGTTTCCCCAATCCTAGTTTATCCATGGGGGTCATACTGCAAAGATCTCGGATTTCTCCTGGAATCCCAATGAGCCCTGGGTCATTTGTTCTGTATCAGAAGATAATATCATGCAAGTCTGGCAAATGGTGAGTTGCTTGGGAAGGTGCAGGAAGTGGCAGGTGGGAGATGGTGTTGAAATTCCTGGATTTCAGCATTCCTGCTTTTATTTACAGTCCTCAGAATTACCCAGTTTGTAGCACTGCTGAAATCTCAAAGGGACAGTGAAATCCCCTTTAGCTTTGGCCAGAACAATGGTTTCCAAATACTCAGGACATGTTTTGTGTTTATAAAAAAGAAGTGCTGGTGCAGAAGGAAAGTTTTCCCTTCTGTCTTTGAATGAAAACAGTGTGTGAGAACCAAGGATGAAGTTGAGGTTTCTGTAGTTATTCTCTTTAAGAATATTTGAGATTTCATTCTCCAAAGATGAAAAGGGTGCTGATGAACAGGAACAATTTGCTGGCCCCTACATTCCCAGCTGTTGAAGGTTTTGGAAAACAATTTTGACCTTTGACAAGACCATTTGCCTATTTTTTTTTTGTTTGTTTGTTTATCTCTAAATTTTGTTCTTGGCAGCTTTCTTGTGTAGTTCTTTTAGAAAGTGCTGCTGAGTAGAGGATCTACAAAATAAATACTTGAAACACTTTTGTAAGTCTTGCAGTGGACTCTCCTTTAGCAGATTCCTATTTACAGGACACTTAGGAAGTTTTTCGAGACCTGGCTTTTATGGATAAGGTTGGTTGTGTTGCTGCTTTAATGTTAATGGGATCAGGGATGGGTGATCCAGCAAATAAAAAATTACCAGGACTTTCTGAGGTGTTCTGGCAGGTGGAATCCTGTCCAAAGGGGTGGGAAATGCTTCTTCAGTCCCTCCATCCCTGTCTTGCAGGCAGAGAACATCTACAACGATGAAGATCCTGAAGGAAGCGTGGATCCAGAAGGTCAAGGATCCTAGATGACAACTTTTCCCTATTTTTAGTCTTTCTCCTTCTCTTTCCCTCTCAACCCTGATATTGACTTAACACTGGTTTTGAGACACACGTAGACTTTGTGTTCAGCCATCCTCCTGTAGATCCCATCACAGGTTTTTCCACCCAGACACTGAGAATCCACCACCCCAAAAACAAAAGGGCTCAGCCCCCTCAGCCAGGCCCCTGCTGTGGCTCCTTGGCCAGAATTCCTACAGCAGCCTCCTTTATTGCTCTGGCTGTCCCATTTTCACTGCCTTCATCACAGAGCAAGCTTGGGATTGGGTTTTTTTCTCTCTCTTTGGCTTGCTCCAGCCACGGGCTTTTGCCTAATTTAAACAAAAGTTGCATTGGCAGAGCTGCCCGAGTGGGCTTGAGCCAACAGAGATGATCCAAGTGTTAATCCCCCCACAGCTCAGAAATGGTGTGGAAGGCCTTGTCCTCCTCAGTACAACTCAGAAGCCTTGGAATTCCTTCAGTTATCTGTACCTTGTGGCTTTTCCTGCCTTTGCAGATACAAGACTTGCAAGTTCTGACTTGAACTGAAATTTCTCTTTATTTTTTTGTCTCTCCTGGCAATTCTGGGTTTTTCATTCCTTCCTTCCTTTCCCTTTCCTCCCTCCTGCTGGGCGCCAGCGGTTTGGATTCGTTAGCTATTCCTGCAGAGCCTCCTTCACCTCCCATGTTTTTTGCTCTATTGTGTGTTTCTTGAGCTGTGTTTTCACATAATGTTTCTTTCCTTTCTGTGAAATGGTTTTTAAAACTTGGGGGAGCCCTCAAGTTGCAAAAGGTGTTTGTTTGTACCAACGGATGACCCCGGTGCCCTCAACAGCCTTGGCAGCTGGTGGAAAACAAATGAAACGTGGATGAGCTACTTTTTTTAGGAGTTAGTCCTTGACCACAAGGTCCTGCACGTCTTCCACTCGGGTGTCCAGTGCCACCAGCAGCCTGTTACTCTCCATCTCCTCATGACTAATTGCGTGTAAGTCCTTCAGTTGGAATAAAGTTTTTCTACGTAAACGCTGCGAAATTTGAGGAGTTTTGTGCTGTTTCTGCATTTACTGCTTTGCTGAGGGTATTTACCTCTTCAGGGAGATGAATGTGGTCTCTGCCTATGTGTGTCCATGAGGCTGGAAGCTGGTAGAGATATTTTTTAATTTTTAACGTGGATATTTCTCCCCTTCTCGTTTCTGCTGCCTTGTGAAATGAATTTAATGAGCACTTAAGCCCCCAAGCAGCCACCAAAGCCCTGAACTGTTCTTCCCTCAAGCCCTGCTGCCATCTGCATTTTAACTCTGCCTTTAGCCCTTTCCACAATTGCTTTTTGTTACCCTGCAGCATGAATTTGATACAAACACCTTGGCTTGACAGACAAACTCGGGCTTTTGAGACGCAGCTCTGAGAATGAAAAGGCTCCTTAAACTCTGACCTTTTATTTTCAGTGTGAGACTCGATATAAAGTGGAAACCTCTTCCCCACCACCTCGCTTCTGTGGAGCACTTCCCAGTACAGCAGAGACCCTTGAAATACAAAAGAAAATCCTCTTCAAAGGAGAAAGCTTCTCTTGCATGTAAACTTTAAAAATCAAACCCTCCAACACCAGCTTCCAAAACTTTCTGTGCAGGCTTAATGTAGAACAAGACAAGATAACGTTTTCCCAAACACAGCAAAACATCAACCAGTTACTCCTCATCCATATCCATTGTTCAGTGCAAAGATTGTTTGCTCTGCTCCTCTGGGGAAAAGCACTTTTGCTACATGAGCAGCAGCAGCAGCACCTGGGGAAATACCCAGGGAAAGGATTGCCCGGCATTCCCGACTCCAGGCAGCTGCTGCACATCAGGCAGGATAAAGCAGCAGGAGGGGACATCCCTTGTAGATCCTCTGTCCATGTTTTTGCTGCAAAGAGGCTCTAACAGTCCTGCTCTGCTTTTTCCTCTGATTTGCAGAGGTGGCCGTAGATTTCTAAGCAGCTCCTGTAAGGGTAGAAAGGAAATTTAGGCTATGGAATATTTACATCAATGCTTTGGCTGGAGAAAAAAAGGAAAGAGGGATGTGCTGTTTCTGGGAAAAGTTCTTTCTTTTCACAGTATGGAAGAAAAAAGGAGCTGGGAAATGCTTCAAGAGGTTCAGTCCATGGTCTTGTGAGTGTGTGGGCCTGGCCCAGCCCTTCCAGAGCCCTTGGCAAACAGGATTTAACAGAAGGGAATGTCATTTTTGGTGGGAGCCACTGGAAAAGGCAGCTCAGAGCTGCGCTTAACTCTGAGGGCCCCAGAGCAAATGTGAAACTCCTGAAACGTGCCACTTCCAGGGCTGGCAATCTGTAGATTCCAGGAGTTAAGAGACTCCACTGCTGCACTTGGGATTAAATGTTGGTCTGTGGTTTAGGAGAACCCTGCAAGGACAGGGTGGTGTTGGGATCTGGGCTGAATCCTAAGTGCACTTTGTCCCCTTGGGAATGGCTGGTGACAGCACAGGCTGAGAGAGCTCTTCCCTGTGCTTGGATAAAGAAGCTTTGGGGTAGGGAATATCCTCCTGTGGTGTGTTTGCATGAGGAGGTTTGGGTGGAGAAGGGGAAAAGGAATGCTAAAGGCTGCAGAAAATGGTTAAGTGTGTCCAGCTGAGGCTGGAATAACAGAACAGCTCCAAGCTGGGTGAGTAAAACAATCCACAAACTCATGGATGTTTTCTAGAGCTTTAGGAATTCATGTGCAATGAAGATCTGAGTGAAACCAGGAGAGGACAGTTCCATCATCCACAGCATGGCTCCCAAAGCTAAACCTCAGCTCATTTCCACATATTTCTGAGGAAACCACCACTTAAATTGCCACACCTGCTTCTTGGGAAGCCACTCCACTCCTCTGCAGGAGTTTCCAGCAAATCCCTCTTTGCTGTTGGGCAAATTCCTGCTGGGATCCACTGGGGACCAGGAGGAAAAGCCTGTGACCCCACCCTGGACTCTTCCCACCCATCCCTTTCCTCCTCCCAGCCCTTCTGCCCCTCAGGAATGGCACCCAAACGCACTTGTAGATGGAGAGCTCCCGATGGAGGCTGGTCCTCAGCTCCTCCAGCTCCTGGTTCTTGCGCTGCTGGAGCTGGACCCCGTTCTTGAGCTCCTTCAGCCTGTCCTCCAGCTCCTCCACCTGCTCCTGGGGGGAGAAAATGAGTGGATAATCTGAGGGAGGAAGGTGCCTGTGCTCCACTGCTTCCCTCGCTCTCCTCAGGGATCCCCCTGTGGATGGTGTTGGTCTGGACAAGCACAGCCAGGCTGTCCCTGCCCAAGCACCCTCTTTAAAAACCACTGCAAAAAAAGCTTTGCTTTAATACAAAGGTGGGAATTTGGGCTGGGCTGCGTTTTGTCCTTAAGGCTTCTCCTGGCTGCTCGGTTTTGTCCCCTAAACTACTTAGTGTGTGTTTTGAGAAGCTGCCAGAGCTGTATAAACCCGTGAGTCAGAAGAAGATAAATAAGGAATTTGGGAAAAGGAAAACGTGGAGGCACACCAGGGGTCCAAGGGACCCTGAAAATCCAGGACAAGCCGTGGCATGGGTGCTGATGGTTCTGGTCCTCATCCCAGCAGGGAGGAGCTGTGATGGAAGGGGAATGGCAGCTTCCAGAAACTGCTGGGAGGAGGCAGCAATTGCGAGCCGAGAACAGAGAGTATTGAAAGGGGGGAGATTAATTGTGGAGCCTCTTTGCCAAATGTGCTCTTGGAGATATTGAATTGCCTTGTCCCTCAGGCTGAGGGGATGCCTGGCCCAGCCAGAAATAACCCTCCCAGGAGGCAGCCCGGCCCTGGGGCTGTGGGGACAGGGGGTGAGACCCTTCCTGGCAGTAGGAGTGGCAGAATCTGCCCCAGCAGGAGAGGCTTTTGAAAGAAAAGCCACCTTTATTCGAAGCTGGCTTTTCCAAACATCTTGGCTCAGTCCTGTGCTCGGAGGAGTTGTGGGAAACGTGTGGTGTCTGTGCTCAGCAGCACTGCTGAGCTTTGGGAAGGAAACCCCCATCCCCTCCACCTCATTCCTAGAGCCATTTCTGAGGGGCAGGCCAAAACCAAGTGAGAAAATATTCAGGGGAAACCTATTTTCCAAGCTGGGTGAAGCCCCAAACTTTCCTACTGCATCCTTGGGTTTGCCTTATTCCCAGGGCCTCCTGTTTCACCTGCCCCGTGCCAGGCTGGGGGATAATTTTGATTCCAACCAGCAGGAGATGTTCCACATCCTCCCCCTCCTCATCCACACTCCTTCCCTGGGCCCTACAAGCAAATCCTGCATCACCCACATTTCCCTGGACGCAAAGCACGACTCCCACTCTCAAAAGAAGGTGGAGTGGTGCCCTTCGGGGCACGTACCCGGTACTGCCCGACCTCCTCATCCCGCTTCTGCTTGACCAGGACAATCTGCTCCTCCAGGCTGCGGTTCTGCAGCCGCAGCCGGCTGACCTCGCCCTGCAGGGGCCTCAGGGCTTCCTTCATGCCCTGGATCTCGCCCTGCATCTCCTGCAGCGCCTTGGCCCCGGCCTCGCGCCGCTCCAGCAGCCGCAGCAGCTGGGGCTCGTAGTGCTCCTCCAGCCCCCGCCGGCTCTCGGCCACGAAGCTCTCGAACTCCATGGAAAGCCGGCGGCTCTCCTGGAGGTACAGGTTGTCCTGCCGGCACGGCGGAGCCTCCAGGCGCTGCCTCAGAACTTCCTTCTCCTTCTCACAGGTCTCCTTCAGCTGGGAAAGTTCCCCGGAGAGCTGCCCGGCCTGGCTCTCCAGCTCGCCCTGGTAGGCGGCGTGCTGGGAGAGGTCGTGCCGGCGGCTCTCCAGCTGGTACTGGCAGGCCACGCATTCCTTGGTCACCTTGAACAGCTTCTGCTTGATCTGCCGGATCTCATCCCGCAGGTTGTCCCTCTCCAGCTCCACCTTGGCCAGCAGCCTGCAGGCTGCCTGGATTTCCTCGTGGGCATGGCGGATCTCCTGCAGCGCCGGCTCCCGCAGCTGGGCCAGCTCCGCGATCAGGTTGTCCCGCTCCCTCTCCAGCTGCTCCACGATTTCGATGCACTCCTGGAAATAATTCCCCAGCTCTTCCAGGGTCAGGCACTGGTGCTCTGTGGCATCAGCATCCAGAGGGCTGCCTGCTCCCTCTGCGTCCATGTCCAGCGGGATCCCTGCCCCATCTGCGTTTTCTGGGATCCCTGCCCTGTCTGTGTCCATGTCCAGTGGGATCCCTACTCCATCTGCATCTTCCCCCAGTGGGATCCCTGTCCCAGCCTCATCCACGTCCAGCGGGACTCCTGCCGCATCCACATCTGCTGGGATCCCTGTCCCGCTTGCATCCACATCCAGTGGAATCTCTACTCCGTCTGCATCCATGTCCAGTGGGATTCCTGCCCCACCTGCATCCACGTCCAGCGGGATCCCTGCCCCGTCCACATCCAGTGGAATCCCTACTCCAGCTGCATCCAGGTCCAGCGGAACTCCTGCCACATCCACATCCAGCGGGATCCCAGCCCTGGCTGCATCCTCATCCAGCTGGATCCCTGGTGGGTTTAGCTCCGAGGAAGGATCCCTGCTGGCAGCCTGCAGATCCCGGCTGGAGTCTGGGCTGTCCCTGTGCAGGGGTTTAGATCCATTCCTCACTGGATCCAATGGTGGGTGAGGACATTCTGGGTGTGGAGCAGCTCCTTCAGCTGCTCCCTGTGGGGCTGGGGATGCTCCAGCTTCATCCAACTGCAGCTCTGGAGTAGGCTCGGGCTGTGCCATCAGGTCCCTGGGAAGGAGAGGGGATGTGAACCAGAGCAATGAGTGTAACAGGTCTCAGCCTTTCCTCCCCACTCTGTGAGACCCCAGAGCCAGGGGGGTCCTACCGTGGCCCTGCTGCCATGACCATCCCCACATCACCCACAGGGTTCAACGCTCTGGTGTCAACTTGGGCCCAGACTGTCCAAAATAAGGAAAGAAAACCCTCTTCACACCCTATTAAAGTGTCTGACTGCCACGGAGGAGAAGCGAGGGATGCAAACCCAGACCCCAAACCCAAGAGCTGCTCTGGAGCCAACCTGTCACGGCCACCCTCCCCAGCGGCACCGACGTGACCCGGGCGAGCACTCCCTGGAAAACTTGCCGGGGGGTTTTAGCGGGTGTGCCATAACCTCACGGCAAGGGAATGCGCTGCTGGAAGCTCAGGCAGGCTCCGGGATGACTGAGATGGAGCGAACCTCGCACGCACAGCCCCGGGCGAGCGGCAGCGTCTGCAGCAGCAGCAGCCGGCGCTTTGCAGAGTCATCCGATCGCGGCATTGTCCCCGGCCACGGCACCTGCAGCTGCCACCAGCACCAAACCCTCGCTCTCGCATTCTCCCGGCTGCTATTTGGGGTAGGATGGACACAACAACGCTCGGGGACGAGCCGGGTCTTTTCCTGCTGCTGCCAAGAGCCGGTGGGATCGGTGGGAGGATGCTCTCACCTCTCGGCCACGCCGCTGAGCTCATGTCTAGTCATTCCCGAAGGAATGAGCGCAGGCTGGCACTCACAGGCAGCCCTCGGCTCGGAGCAACGGCTTTAAGCAAAGAACTGATTTTCACCGATACTTTCTCTCCT
The DNA here is from genome assembly GCF_965178545.1 of Coloeus monedula. Taxonomy (NCBI): domain Eukaryota; kingdom Metazoa; phylum Chordata; class Aves; order Passeriformes; family Corvidae; genus Coloeus; species Coloeus monedula. The sequence goes on along the minus strand of NC_138804.1, from coordinate 1,815,468 downwards.
AATAAGGCAGTTTTCGGCACTGATGACACATCGCAGCCTCGGACTCAGCAGCCGGCGGCTGGAGAGGGGGCAGCGCCTGGAAAGGTGGGAAAAGGGCTCCTCTGCCCCGTTTTTCCTCGCCCTCCCCGCTGCCAGGGCTTGTTTTTCAAAGTTCTTGGATCCGCTTCGCATGGGCAGGACGGGAGGGGAGGGCCCCGTTCTGCCTTCCCAGCGGGGCTTGGGAGCTCTCTCCCACCCACCACCCCTCATTCCAGGGTCCCTCAGAAGTCCTGGCTGCTCCAGAGAGACCACCCCCTCTCTCCCCGATCATTCCTGAGGGTCCAGGAATGCTGAACCGCTGTTCCCCCCACCCCATCCCTGCCCCACGCCCCCCACCTCGCCGAGGATCCCGCACCTACGAGACCCCGGGCGGACACCGGCCCCTTCCTGCCCAGCCCTGCTCGCCCGGGTGGGCTCTTACCTTCCTCCCCTGGAGCCCAGCGCCGCCGGCTCTGCGCTGCACATGGGCTTAGCATGGGGCGGAGAGGGGTTATTAATAAACAGCGCTGGAAATCAGACTCCCCGGAGCAGCCGCTTCCCCCGGCCTGCGGTGCCAGCTGCGGGCGCTGCCTTCTCCGCCCCCGGGAGGAGGAGGAGGAAGAGGAGGAGGAGGGCGGGGAAGGCCAGGCTGGCTGCATCCCTGGCAGAGGCAGCCGCAGGGACTGGCTACAGCCAGCCCTCATCCCTGGGGAGCGGCCCGCCAGCTCCCATCCAGCCCTGGCTGTTCCCACCCCCTGATTTATGGGGGAGCTTTGTTTTGTAGGGTCTTCAAAATGCCCCTCCCAGCCTCACTGGCAGATCCTTCCCTGGATCCGCAGGTCCCCGTCCCACCGGGGTCCTGGGCAGGGCTGGGATGGGGATAATGGGGTGCCTGGGTGGGGTCCCCTGGGGCTGCGGGGGTTTGGCTGTGGTGGAAGGGGAAATGCCAGAGGATGCAGCTCGTGGCCTCCAAATGCCACGGCCTCATCCTGAGCATGGAATGGGATTCGTGAGGGTGCTGGTAGCACAGAGCTGCACTCCCCAGGTATTGATTATCAACGGATTAAATACCAATATCTCGGGGTTCTTTATACGCCCCAGGTTGGCCCCACAAACCCACAAACCCCAGTAATGGCAGAGTGCAGCCTCTGCTTCCTCTTCCGCCCATAACCCATCCCTGCCACCCTTTTCCCTCTGTTTTGGGGGTGCAGAAGGCGCCGTTTCTCTCTGCAAAGCCCCGTGGTGGCCATGGTCACACTCCTGGGTGTCCAACAGCAACTCTGCCCTCACTCACTTGGTTCCCCACCTCTGCTCACCCACAGCTCTCCTCTCCCGTGCTGCCCATCCCCATCCTCCCCACTCCATGGATCCTTAAACCTTTTGTCCATAATATCACCAACAAATATTTACTTAAAAGACCTATTTTAGATATGTTTTACCACGTTGGCATGGGTGCATCATCCTGGGGTCACCCTTTAGCCTGTCCACCCCTCACGGTGTTGCCCCCCAAGCCTACCTCTGCCCGCTCCCGCTCCTGCCGTGCTCAGGAAGTCGCCACTCGCCTCTCAGGAAGTCTCCAGCTTACGTGCCCCAAAACCACCCAGCAGCGCACACCACAGCCTGCGACATCACCCAGTGCCACCCCCGTCACTGGCACCGTCACCTTGCCCATGGCTCGCTGGCCACGGGGCTGCAGAAATCGAGTTTAAAATAACAGTGCCGGTCCATCCTTTGGGAACAGAGCTTTAAAAGGAAAAGGGAGATTTGAGTGGGGTTTTTTTCTCTTTTTTTGGATCCTGTTGCTTTTTGCAGCGCGACACACCTTCTTTTTCTCTCTCTTTTTTTTTTTTTTTTTTTTTTTTGTTCCATGAAGCGCCTCTATTTTTGACTCCATCGGAGAGGAATGCTGTTAATTCGCACAAGTTGGGTGTATAAATATCTATCTAGAGCTGCGGCTGCCAAGGGGAGAAACCTGCGGATCGCACGGGCCGGGACCAACAACCCTTGTAGGGCCTGGAGGGGACAACGACAACGCGAGCCCGGGCTGGGCTTTATCTGATGAGCTGCCAAGGGCAGGGTGGGGAGTGAGGAGGCTCAGCTGTTCCCTGCTCCGTAAGCAGATACCCCGGCCCAGGCCCCGGCACGGGGATGTTTTGTGGATATAACCAGGCAACAGCCGGCTCCGGTGTCCCCGATGTGCCCGGCAGAGCCCGGCCGGCCCGGGCACACGCTGGGGCCGGGCGGCGCAGGGAGACGCCGCCGGCAGCGAGCAGCGTGGACTTTGCTCCGGTAAACAGAGCTGGCGGTGTGTTATCGGCGCTGCCAGAGGCAGGAAAAAAGTCAGGAGAGAGTTTGAGAGACGGAAAGTTTGAGATCCGGCTCTTGGGATGAGTGGCAGCGGCTCCGGGCACCGCGCTGCCAACACGGAGTCCTTGGCTGAGGGCGGTCGTGGGGAGCAAAGAGCAGCTGTGGGGAGCTTCACCCGCTCTCTGGTGACCTGGGGCTGTGTCTGCCTTCCTGGTGGATTTTTCCTTCCCGTCACGCACGGCAGATTTGCCCCGGGGGCAGGGACCCAGCGCGGCGTCGCCACCGTGGCACCACCAGCACCACCCTGGCACTGCCACGGCGGCTCCGTCCCCGCGCTGTCCCCACACAATCGGTAGGGACAGGCTGGAGGTACCAGGGAAATTGCCCAACCTCGGCGCCTCCTCAGCCCAGAGGCAGCGCCGTGGGGTGTCCAACCTGCCCGAATTCCAGCGTGGATGGGATTTAGGAGCGGCTTTGCCCTCGCTCGCTGTGTTTGCCGAGGGCTCGGGGGTTCGGCTGCGGCCGGGAGAGCGGTGCCAGGTCCGGCCTCTCGAGTGTAGGAGCTGCAATCTGATCCCGGGGGGAAAGTGTGATTCATCCTCGGAGCTGGGAGCGCTTCCAGAGAAGGATCCTGCCTCCGAGGGCGGTGGCACATTGTGCCCGCTCCTGCCCTGCCCTCGCACGGTGGCCCCTTTGCCCCGGCCAGGTGAGGGGTCCCTGCATGACTCCGCAGCTGCACGCGAGGGGATTCACCCAGGTTTGGGGGGTTGGATGCCTCTGTCCCCTTGAGAACAGCCTGGCTTGCTTCGTCTCCTGTCTCAGTTTCCCCAGATGAGAGCTGGGGTGGCCCCTGGAGAGGGAGGGGAGGTTGCCCAGCAGGGACGGAGGAGGAGGAGGAGGAAGAGTGCAGCGTGGGCATGCGCCCAGCTGGGAGCTGGGGCAGGGATGAAAGGGGGAGCCCGAAGGCGCTGCCTGCCCCGCAGGGACCTTGGCAGCTCCACGGGAGCAGGGCCAGACCGTGTCCTTGTGCCACCGGCGCCAGCGGCTCCCCCTTATCTGGGTGCTGGGTCCCGCTTTCCCTGCACGGAGGAGGAGGAGGAAAACACCATCCCAGCAGCTCCTGAGGGAGACACCGGCCCGGCCAGGATCCAGCTGCAGGGATTCTTGGAGTGTGTCCGCTTCCACATCCCGTTCCTCCGGCTTTATCTTTGCTCAGCCCAGATAATGGGGATTAAACATCTGCCTCAAGGCTGCCTGTCCTGGCAGCTCCCCCAGCACCCCGGGGTGTCCCTGTGCCACCCGTGTCACACCCAGGGGGTTTTCATACCCCAGGGCTGGGGCTGCCACGTGCTGTCAGCCCCATCAGGCCCGTGCCAGCCCAGTGGGGCAGCTCTGATGTGTCCATGACATCCCACAGGGCATCGAGGCTGTGCTGGCATTCCCACAGGCTTTTCTCTTTCAGGAAAGGTTCGGGATGCTCACGCAGCAGCCAGAGATGCCTCTTGTGGCCACCTGTCCCTGTCACCACAGACACGGGTGTTGCTCCTGGGCTGTGACAGAACTGTCCCTTCCAGCACGAGGGAGCTGGGAAGGAAGAAACCACTGCTATTTATCCATCCATCCATCCATCCATCCATCCATCCATCCATCCATCCATCCATCCATCCCACCTCCATGTACCCAGCACTCGAGCAAGGAGATCAGTGCCTCCCTCTTCCCATGACATTGGTGGCCCAGGCACCCTTCTAAAAACCCCCATTTTTACGACTGAGCTGATTTCCAGCACCACAACCACCAGTCCCCGTGTCCCAACGATCTCCAGCGGGGTCACTGCAGCCCAGGCTCCGCGCTGGCTTTTTCCATATCCTGGGGCAAGAAACAGGGAGCAGGAGCCGCTTCCTGCAGAAGGGCTTTGGAGCGAGCAGCTCCTGCTCAGGGTGGGAAGAGGCACCCACGGGGCTCAAAGGGATGCGGGAGGACCTTGTCCCGGCCACCTGTGCGTGACGGAGGCGTTAATGAGTAATGAGGGAGCAGCCAGAGCTCAGTGTCCCGGGGAGGGGACGGAAATGGGGGCAGGGGACGGATGAGCACAGCCCAAGGCACCGGCTGCACCCTGGCACGGGCAGCAGGAGCTTCTGTGGGTGCTCAAGCGCGATGCCAGGGCTGGCAGCCGATGTTTTGGCTTCCTCATGTGCCCTTTTGGGTCTCATTTCCCAGAGATCAGGCACCTGGGGGCTCTTGGGGACATGGCAGCGTCTCTGCCTCCCGTCCCCTGTGCCTGGGTCTCGTGGGAGTGGAGCTCTCGTGGGAGCTGCTCTCCCCAGGAGAATCCCAGTGTCCTGTGACCATCCTGGCCCTGCAGGTGGCAAATGAGTTACCCTGCAGCTCTCTGGGAGCCGGGGAAGCTTCCTGAGGCCCTGCATGGAGTGCTGGTGCTTTAGGGAGCTCCTGGAATTTCCCTTTCCTCTAGGACTGGGACAACCTTCCTCTTCACATTCCTCCTCTGCTTCCCTCGCCCCTCTGATGGGAGCTCTCCCCACAGTGTACCCAATACCCTCCCCCTCTCTCACTGTGATTATTTGGACAATGCTCCATAACTGTGTGAAAACATCTTTCAAACTGGTTCTGCTGCCACATGAGGAGGGGAAAGATGAAAAATGGGATTTCGTTTTTGTTTTTTTTCTGGAGGATAATGACTCGGAAGTTGGAGCTCAAAGCGGGAAGTCAACACAAACGCCCTAATTGGGGATTAGAGTCTCCTCAGTGCAGTTCAGCTAGACGTGGGTCAGCAAAGCCTGGGGGAGCAGTGACACGCACAACCCTCGTCCTGGAAAGGAATCAATCCCCTGGGATCACGGAGGGGCACAGAGGTGCCAGGAAATTTCTGCCCAACTCTTTCCAGTGCTCATTAAGATCTTGAGTTTGGGTTCAGAGGGGTGAAGGGGGAGGGATATGAGGCAGAGACACAAAAGCACAGCAAACCTCAGCCTTTCTGCAGGTGCCACTCCGGGTTTGGAGCTGCATCCCCAGCCCTGGTCACTGGTGCTACTGGGAAGCAGCAGGATGCTCAGGCTTGCACAGCCCACAAGATTCGTGTGCCAGGGCCTGAATCCCACAGGAGATGCTGATGTGCTGGGAAGCCTGAGGATGGACAGGCTTCTCGCTTTAGAAATCCTTCCAGCCCTTTCCAGCGGCTGGCAAACTCCTCCGGGCATGCGGCCAGGCTCTGGGAGCATCCGGGAAGGATGCGGCTCCAACACAACCACGCAGCTTTTCACAACAGGAAACACAGGGACCCAAACCCCTCGGAGCCAGGAGCGTGGAAATGCAGCAGAAAGCACCTGTGTTCTTGTCAGGATCATTCCTCTGGCTCTGTCACCGACCTGCTGCTGCTCCGGCCCAGCCCCTGTGCGTCCTGCTGTCCCCTCCCAGCTGGATCACAGAATCATGGAATGGTTTGTGAAGGGAACTCAACACTCATCATGTTCCCAGCCCCTGCCATGGGCAGGGACATCTCCCACTATCCCAGGCTGCTGCAAACTCCATTCAACACTTCCAGGGATGGGGCAGCCACAGCTTCTCTGTGCCACCTGTGCCAGGGCCTCACCGCCCTCACAGGGAAGGATTTTTTCCTGAAATCTAATCTAAATCAGATCGGTTTGGTCTGAGCAATGCCAGCTTGTACTGCGTGCTGAAATCCTTTCCTGTGAGCTCCTGTGAGGTGCTGCAGAACCTCGCCAAGAGGCTGAATCCCCCCCTCGCCCTGTGCCATCCCGTTTTCAGGAGCTGATTTATTATCAGCAACAAGCAGCAGCGTGGCACAGGCTGCAGGCAGCGTCTTGGTGGCCTCAGTGTCGGGGAGCATCGTGTCCCCCTGGGCGCTGCCGCTGGCGGTGACACGGCGAGTGTCACCCTCGGGACCGTCAGGTGAGGAACCGGTGGTGGCTGCGGGATGGGAGAGCAGGGGCAGGACACGGCTGGCAGCTCCGGCTTCTCTGCTGGGGACGGGGACGGGGACAGGGACAGCCTCCCCCGGGATGTGCGGGACGCTGTTCCGGGGATGACGATGCTGGAATTCCGCGCTCCTCTCCAGCTCGGGTGTTTCCCTGTTTTCCTCCTCTTCTCTCCCACTGCTGCTCAGCACCTCGGGCAAGGAAAACAGAGGGTCCCAAGGGCTGGGATCAGCCCCCGCTGTCCCCGCACCGCCCCCCACCCCCGCGCGGAGAGCGCGTCCCGAAGGAACAACGCCGGGACCCACCGGGGAACGGGAAGAACATCTCGGGGAGAGCCCCGGCAGCCGCGACGGTGACGCCGCTGGCACCAAGGGGAAGGTCCCCGGTCCCCACGCCCCCGGGGCCACCTGCGGGAGGGGGGTGGAGGGGCGGGGGCCGGTACAGGCGGAGCTCCCGCAGCCCGGCCCCGCCCCGCACAGAAACTTTCCGTCGGCGCCGGGCGCTCGGCGGGAGCCCGGAGCGGGGCCGGGGCTGCAGCCGGAGCCGAGCCGAGCCGGGCGGGCCCGGCCCTATGGGCAGCGGCTGCCGGCGGTGCGGGGCGGTGCGGGGCGCTGCCCGCCGCGGCCATGTCCGCCGGGGCTGCACCTGCGGCGGGCGGCGAGCGGGAGCCGGAGCGGGGCGGCGGCGGCTCGGAGGGGGCTCCCGGGGCTCCCCCCCGGCGGAAGAAGGCCCGGGCGAACTCGTTTCGCCGGGCGTTCAGCTGGCTCCGGGGCCGGAGGCGGCGGCCCAAGGACGGCAGCACCTCGGGAGGGACGGAGGGACCAGGTGAGGAGCGCTCGGGGAGGTGGCCACGGTGGCAGTGAAGGAAGGGTCGCGACAGTGGCCGTGGAGGTGGGCGAGGAGATTTCAGGGAGCTGCTCAAAGAGGTGTCGAGGTGGTGGCTGCGGTGGTGGCTAAGGAGGGGTCACAGTGGTGGCCACAGTGGTTGGAGTGATGGCAAAGTGTTGAGTGGTGGCTGTGGGAGTGGGCAAGGAGGTGTTGGGGTGGTGGTCACAGTGGTGGCCGTGGTAGTGGGCAAGGAGGGATCGGGCTGGTGGCTGTGGAGGGCTCCAGGTGGTGGCTGAGGGGTTGTGGCAGTGGCTAAGGAGGAGTCACAGCAGTGGCCATGGAGGTGGTGAAGGAGAGGTCAAGGTGGTGGCCATGGAGGCCGAGGAGGTGTTAGAGTGGAAGCCAAGGAGGGCCAGGGTGCAGACCCTGGAGGTGGCCAAAGAGGGGTCACAGTGGTGGCTGCAAAGGAGTTGAGGTGGCGACGTGGCCGTGGCTAAAGAGGGGACGTAGGAGGAGCAGAGTTGCTGGCCATGGTGGTGGCCAGGAGAGGTGGAGTTGCTGGCCGTGGTGGCAGCAGGGGTGGCTGCACGGGGTGCAGGAGGTGGCGGCGGTGGCCACGGGGGCCGCGGTGGCCATGGCTGCGGTGGCAGCAGGCCGGATCCAGCAGTCCCTGGTGCGATCTCGCCCCTGCCCCGAGGGCTGGTGCTGGTTCACTGGGTAGGTTCTGCCTGTGCTGAGTCAGAAGGTCACTGGGGATGAGGGAAATCTGGAGGGATGCCAGCCACTGCCACCTCCACCTCCTCCTCCTCCTCCTGGGCAGGGTGTTTGCATGCTCCAGGTGTGGCCCTTCCTGTCCCAGATATGGCCCTCACCCCGGACCGTCTGTGGGTGCTGCCTCCACATCCCTGGGTGCCAGTCACGTCCTTGCCACCTTGACCAGGACAATCTTGCAGGGGAAGGTGCCCTGGGTCCCCTCTCTTCACCATCCCGGGGCCGTGTTTCGGGAATCCACGGGCTCATCCCGGGAGCTTTGGCAGAGTGATGGGTGCTGGCTTGTCTGGTCACGCTCCTCTCCTCAGCGCTTCTTTGGCAGTAGCAGATGTCCCAACGAGGAAGGTATCACCCCAAAAGCCTCTCCCACCTCACACTGTCGGGGACACCATCTGTGTCACGCCCCTGCCCTCCCTGCGGGCACTTCTGGCAGGGATGTTTTGGCCCTTTTGCCAAGGGAGAGGCCTCTTCTGCGGCACCCAAGCGCAGCAGGATGCTGTCAGCTGGAACTTTCTTCCTCAGTTTGCTCCAGGGAGTGAATTTCCAGGCATCCAAGACCTCATGCAGGCACGTTTCCTGCTTGGAGGAGCACACAGGGATCTGTGATAGGACAGGAGTGGCCATGGAAAGGGAGAAGAGGCTCGGGAAGAGCCGAGCTCTCTGCTGGGCTGATCCATCGGATGCTGCTGGTGGCTCCTTTCCGGCCCTCCATGCGTGGATGCTGCTGCCACAGCCCAGCACTGAAACCTGAGCAGAAAAAATGAGATGTGCTGGAGCATGTGATGTTCCTCTTCGCGGCACAGAAACGCCCCCAGCAGCTCTGCCAGCCGTTTTTTTCCTCTTATTTTTTTTCCCTGAAGTTGTACCGTTCACCAGCTAATCCTCAAAATGCCAAGTCACAGCCTGTCAGGGTCACAGCTTGGGGACCTCCTGCCTGTGCCGTGCTGCTCCCTCGCAGCTCGTGCCAGCCAGGGCTCTGTCACTGTGCTGCCACTGTGCTGTCCCACCAGATATCCCAGTGGCCAGGAGAGCTGTCCTGAGTGCCCACAGTCCGTGCTGGTGATGGAGGCACCGTTCAGTGCCCTAGCCCAGAGGATCCTTCCCCTCCGGGCTGTGCTTTTGGCAGCGCTGGCATCCCGGGGGGACGGGAGGTGCCACAATTCCCCCGGTTCCCGCTGGAGTGCTGGGAGAAGCAGCGCGGATGTGCAGTGGTTACAGCTTGCCTGCGTGACTGAATCACCCTCCCCGTGCATTTCCAGCACGGAGAGCATGCCAGGAACCCCTCCCTACTCCAGAGCCTCTGGCTCCGCTGCGTCCTCGGGACGCCGCCAGTACATGCCGGGGTTACCGGCATCAATCCCTGTGGGCTGGGGGATAACGTTTCCCTGGAGGATGGGGTCAGGATGCCTCCAGCAGAGGTTCGGGATGAGCTGTGGGGAGGGAGGGAGTGTCAGCCCCGGGTGTTTTCCGTGGGCAGCCCCGGCCGCAGCGCCGGGTGCTGGAGCCGGCGGCATCGGCTGCGCCACACGCGGCTCTGACCTGCCCGGAGGCAGCGCCGGCCTCGCCGCCGACATCACGAGCCTTCGTGCAGCGGGACCAGCTGGGAATTTTTCCAAACATCAGCTGGGAGCTGTGGGAGGGGGAGAGGGGAGAGCTGCAGCAGGGCCTTGCAGGCTCTGAGTGCCCTCAGCTTCCCCTGTCTCCGCGTGGTGCTGGGGGGGTTTGGATCAGGTTCGTCACCCCGCAGTTCTCCATCACCCCACCCTTCCCGCAGGTGGGTTTGGTCCTGGAGTGGGCACAGGGTGTGTCTGACCATCCTGGCAGTGGGGAGGGGGAGCAGGATGGCTCCAAGGGGTGGGAGAGAGGGAATTCATCCCAGGAGATGTGGATCAGGACTCACTCCTGAGCACCTGCCCGCTCTGCTGTGGGTGCTGGTGAGGTCGGCATTGCTCAGCACTGAAATCACGGCAGCGGGAGGATGAGAGCATTTCCACTTCGGATCAATCCCGTGGGTCCAGCTATCAGCGATCCCATCTCTGGCTGCCCAAACAGCTGAGCTGTGTAGAGGAAAGGCTCGGTAATCCTGCTCCTGGGCCAGCATCAGCCGCCTCTCCGGGGGACACCAGCGGCTCTGGGAGCGGTGGGGGGGGGGATGGCTCCATCCCAGCTGGAAGCGCATCCTCTGGATGCTCTGCCCTCTTTGGGTGGATGGGCCCTGCTGGCTGCAGGTGGTATCCCAGCACCTCGCCATTCCAACCGTGTTTATTTCCACAATAACCTTTGGAGGCAGAGGAGGGATTAAGCCCCGGGGTGGGAACTGAGGCGGGGAGAGCAGCTGGGCTGTGCCAAGGGTCAAACACAGAGCAGGGATTTGGGGTGCCTGGCTATTCCCACTGCCTGGGCTGGGTTTCTGGGTGCAGAGATGTAAACACAGCTCTGGGATGAAGGATGAGCTGGTGCTGGGGTCCAGTGGCTTTAGTCTGTTTTTCTGGCTGCTGCTTTATCCGGCTTTCGCAACATTCTTCTTAATTCCTTGATGAAGTAAAGGAATCGATGTTCCAGAAATATTAAATTGGGTTTGGCTTTTTTTT